>NC_057798.1:290545237-291189169 GCF_018294505.1 Triticum aestivum | reverse complement strand
GGGGCTGCTGCGCTCTGCTCTTCTTTTTCTATTTGTGCAAACAGAAATGGAAACAGAAATACACAGGGTAACAGGAGAGGAGTTAGAGTATAAAGAAAATATTCTCAAACTCCTGGAATTATCCACTATTTGAATAAATTGCATTTGGCATTTTTAGAGGTAGAAAAATAAGACACGTTTGAATTATATTCAAACTTGTGTCATTTTTGAACCTGACCAAAACAACTTCAAATAAGGAGATATTTGTCAGAGAGGTTTAGGACATGGAGCAAGATTTATAGGGAGAATATGAACATTAATAGAGAAAGGAAAATAGCACTTAGCAAAAGAAGGAATGAAAAGGGAAGGAAGGAGAAGTGATGGTGCAATGGTTTGAAAGGGGGACAAGGTCATGCCCATGATGCTCATGGCAACAACATGAATGACAAAATGCAACATGAGATGGCATGAGATGAAAATGCACTATATGATGATGACATATGATGGCTAAAAGGAATATGACAAGAAGCACAAATGCAATATGGTAAGGAGAGCATGACAATGAAAAGAATAAACCACATAACCAAACAATATGAGTGTCGGTGTACTAGAGTAGGGGTACCCTAGTATCCCGAACTTGTGCACGGGCAGTTGCAGCACCCAGCGGCAAGGCTTGCCGGGCGACCGCCAAGGTCCTCCGTGGTTCCCTTGGAGCCATTCAAGAACAAAGTATTCAAGCCAAGGAGACAAGGCCCCGGCAAGAGGAGCTTGCCGGGAAGGCCAACCAAGGCATCCCAAGGAACTTGCCGCGACGCGCCACGCGCCTCGGCAAGGCAACAAGGCCCCGGCAAGAGGAGCTTGCCGGGAAGACCAACCAAGGCATCTCGAGGCCTGGTGAGCGACAAGTTTCCGGGCGCGACAAGATGATGACCGCGGCAAGGCGCTTTCCGCGGCAAGTAACCACTCTGTACCCACGCTCCAGCACATCCGCCAACGTGTCGCTCTGGGGGCCTTCCTAGGCGCGCGTGGCGTGAGGCTGTGCAGCCAGCGGTGCGCGGTGGCATGCGACGCTGACAAGATCGCCATCGTGGCGAACGGTGGCGTCCCTGACGGTCCCTTTCTGCACTGTTTGGGCGATGCAGACGGGCATTTATTGACTTTGTCCCCTGTCGTCAGGGTTAGGTAGGATACACTGTGCAAGTAGGTGTACCAGCCGCACACTTTTTACGCTTTTACCCTTCTCTGCGTTGCCACCTGTCGGTGACCCCTTGAGCATATAAAAGGAGGCCCGTGCGCAACGTAGAGGGGGGTAGCTAGAGAAACACTTAGCTCTCTCGAGCAAGAGCAGAATACAACCAGACAAGCAGCAGTAGGAGTATTATCTCTCCGGAGAGCTCCGAAGCTGGGTAAACTGCTCGTGTGCTTCGCCTCGATCTGCTCTTCGTGTGACCTCCGCCCCCCGCCGAACCGAAAGGGGCCCGGTCCGCCGGCCCCATAGGTGTTCGTGGATCAGCTTCCCCGACATCTTTGGCACGCCAGGTAGGGGGCGTCGAGATTGCATAAACCTGATCCGGCGTTCACGCGAGCCAGATCTTCATTTTCTTCATCGACATGCCACCGAAAAAGAAGACTTCGGCGGCAGCAGCTCCGTCGACGTCACTTCCACCACCACTGGAGCAAACGGGTGGTAGAGTGGACGCCGGCGGAAGAACGGACGTTGACGAGGAAGCTCACGATGCTGCCAGGTCCAAAGACAAGGCTGCACAGACCTCGGCGTCCATACATGTCCCGCGCCCATCCCAGGAGGCGCAGGACCGACAGCGTCATGGTATTCGCAGTACCATATGTTCGTTGGGACAAGATCAAGCTGGTGGATCTCGGGGTGCTCAAGACCAGCATGCACGCCAACGTGCTGGCGCGAGCGAGACACGGTCGCCTGGACGGGATGCTGCTCCTTCTAACATAGTTAGAAGTCCGAGCATATCCCGCTCCTCGCACCGTTCGCCACTGCCGCCCACCACTCCCGCAGAAGCTTTGGCGCGAGCTCAACTGCTCCTGGATTACCCTCCAGCGGAAGACAAGATCGACCAATGGAGGGCCACCATTCAAAGTCTCATCGGCTTTGCCAACGGCGACACTCCGCGGCAGCCAAGTGCATCGCGGCCGCGACAGGACTGCCAGGCACGGGCCGGTGGCGACGAAACCGGTGGGGGTGCAACCACCATGCACTCTCCACCCCGAAGGCCAAGATCGCCGACTCGTCAGATCCACCTCGACAGCGACTCCACTACGTCATCGGATCCACGAGCTCGTCGCAATCAGCGCCAAGTTCTTCATGAACGATAGCAAGAAGACGCTCGTACTCGCATCGAGCGCCGAAGAGAAGCGCGACATCAATCCGACAAGAGCGCTGGGCCCTCTGTTGACATGCATGCGCCAGGGTAACCAGGCGACTTGCCGTACGCGGTAGGTTGCCCGGCGTTCACTCGTGAGCTGCGGCAAGTCCAGTGGCCCAGCACGAAGAATTTCAAGCCAGATGTACCAGAGAAGTACGACAGCAAGACGCATCCGTCGGAGTTCCTCAGCATCTACACCATCGCGGTGCATGCTGCCGGAGGACGGGACGACAAGATCCTTGCCAACTACTTCCCGCTGGTGCTCAAGCCCAATGTCAGATCCTGGCTCATGCACTTGCCGGACAACTCCATATCCTCCTGGGCTGATCTGTGCCATCAGTTTGTCGACGCCTTTACAGGCGGCCACAAGCCTCATGGCCAAGAGAGTGACCTTCATCTACTCGCCCAGAAGGAAGGAGAGCCCCTACGCAAGTACATTCAGAGATTCAGCCGCGTACAGCACAACATCCCAGATGTCCACCCTGCTGCGGTAATCAGCGCATTCCATCAGAACGTGCGGAACCGCAGGATGCGGGAGGAGATGGCGATGTGCAAGATTAGAGATGTCAGTGAGCTATATGCCCTGGCCGACAAGTGTGCACGTGTTGAGGAAGGGAGGAAACTCCCCGGAGAGAACACAGGAGCAGGAGGATCTGATAGTGTGGACACTGCCCTGGCAAGAAAGAACCGGCGGCGGAACAACAGGAAGAAGAAAGGCAAAGATGTGCTAGTTGTTGAGCAGTCCGGCAAGAAAGCCGAAGCTGGTAGCTCCGGCAAGGAGGTTGCCGCAGCTGTGGCAGTCGCCGACAAGCAGGACGGCACCAACAAGCAATACTGCAAGATCCACCGCACCAAGGGCCATGACCTCCAGAGCTGCAAGAAGGTCGAGCAGCTTGTCGAGCAGCACAAGGCTGAATACGAGCGGCGGGACAAGGAGAAAGGTCAGGAAGGTGCTGGAGGAGCTAGCAAGAAACGTCCCGGCCGAGGAGGACGCCACGACAAGGCCAAGCAGCGGCAAGGAGACAGACCTCCCCACGGCCGCGACATGGATGAAGACGATGACGACGATGAAGATATGGATGAAGATGAGACCGACGAGCAGGATTTCCAGAAAGCCACAGAGGTCCTGTGCGTTGACAGTGGTGCTTCTCTGCATACTTTGCACCGCCAGCTCAAGCAATGGGTGCGGGAAGTCAATGCGGCAGAACCACCCGTCGAGTCACGCAAGCCTCTGTAATGGTCCAGGACGCCTATCATCTTTGATATTGAGGATCACCCTGATCGCATAACTGCGGTCGGGTGCTTGCCGATGTTGGTTTCACCAACTATCCGCAACCTCAAGGTCACCAAGATGCTAGTTGACGGCGGGGCCGGCTTGAACTTGATCTCCTCCGCGATACTCTAGAAACTCCAGATCCCTGATAGCGAGCTCGAAGAGACCGGCACGTTCCAAGGAATCAATCCAGGAAGGAGCATGCCGAAGGGAAAGATCACGTTGCCGGTAACATTTGGCAGCGAGTTGAACTTCAGGACTGAGAGGGTCACTTTTGACGTTGCTGACTTTCCATTGCCTTACAATGGGATACTTGGCCGTCCAGCACTGGCCAAGTTCATGGCAGCCTCTCACTATGCATACAACGTACTGAAGATGCCAGGCCCGATAAGCGTCATCTCTGTCCCTGGCGACAAGAAGGATGCCCTTATCTGCGCCGACAAGATTTACCGGGAAGCAGCAGCGGCAACAGATCGCAACTCACTTGCCGCTGAAGCTCCCGGGGGGAAGAAGAAGACCAAGTCCGGCAAGAGCTCTGATGCCCACTCCGGCAAGCGCACCTCTTCGGAGTGCTGCGCTACCGTCGAGGACGCACCATCGAGCTCCACCGTCAAGTGTAAGAAGACAATGGCAGCTCCACCAGAGACCAAGAAGGTGTCCGCCAAGGAGGACGGCACTGGTGGTACTTTCACCATCAGTGCCACTCTCGATCCTAAATAGGAAAGCACGCTCGTTGCTTTCCTGCGGGCGAGCGTCGACATGTTTGCATGGCATCCGTCTGACATCCCCGGTGTTCCCAGGAAAGTAATCAAGCACCATCTTGCCGTCTGTCCTCATGCGCGGCCCGTCAAGCAGAAAGTCAGGAAATAGGCATTGGAGCGCCAAGAATTCATTGCAGAAGAGATCAAGAAATTGGAAGCAGCAGGCCTTGTCAGAGGAGTGCTCCATCCTATGTGGTTGGCCAATCCTGTAGTCGTGCGTAAGGCAAACGGGAAATGGAGGCTTTGTATTGACTTTACCGATGTTAATAAAGCTTGTCCCAAAGACCCATTTCCCTTGTTGCGCATCGACCAGATTGTTGAATCCGCGGCCAGATGTGACTTGCTTTCATTTCTTGATGCATACTCAGGATATCATCAGATCTTCATGGCAGAAGAGGATGAGGAGAAGACCACATTCATTACCCCATGTGGCACATACTGTTTCGTACGGATGCCTTTCGGTTTGAAGAATGCTGGATCAACATTTGCAAGGGTAGTCCATGACGCTTTTGAATCGCAAATGCACAGAAATGTGGAAGCCTACATGGATGACATAGTGGTCAAGAGCAAGGACAAAGCAACTCTGATTCAAGATTTAGACGAAACCTTTGCAAATCTGCGCAAGATCAACCTCAAGCTTAACCCCGAGAAGTGCGTGTTTGGAGTCCCCTCCGGCAAGCTTCTCGGGTTCTTTGTGTCCCAATGGGGAATTGAAGCCAATCTCGACAAGATCAAGGCCATTGAGCAGATTGAAGCGCCGAAGCGCGTCAAGGATGTACGAAGACTTGCCGGTTGCGTAGCTGCTCTCAGCAGGTTTATCTCTAGGTCTGATGAGCGTGCCCTGCCATTTTTCAAAATATTGAAAAAGGCAGGTCCAATGAAATGGACTCCGGAAGCGGAGGCTGCGCTGCAGGACTTGAAGAGATACCTGTCCTCCACTCCAACACTTGTCGCACCTAAGCCACAAGAGAAGTTGCTGCTATATATAGCGGCAACCAATCAAGTGGTTAGTGCTGCGTTAGTAGCGGAGAGGGAGGCGGATGATGAGCCGGCAACCACGGCAGATACATCCGGCGACAAGCAGAGGACTTCACCGGCAAGCTCTGTTCCCGACAAGGATGGATCTGTGCAGGAGCATGAGAAGGTGCAGAAGAGAATGGTGCAGCGCCCAGTTTACTTTGTCAGTTCCCTTTTGCAGGGAGCTAGGTCAAGGTACTCTGGTGTGCAGAAATTGCTTTTCGGCCTCCTCATGGCCTCGAGGAAGCTGTGCCATTACTTCCAAGCACATGAGATCACAGTTGTCACTCGCTTTCCGTTGAAGAGGATACTACAAGATCCAGAAGCAACAGGCGGGATTGTCGAGTGGGCATTAGAACTGTCAAGCTTTGGCCTCATGTTTGAGAGCACTTCAACTATCCAAAGCAGAGCATTGGCAGAGTTCATAGCAGAGTGGACGCCAACACCAGATGAAGAAATTCCAGAAATGAGCATCCCCGTCAAGGAAGCAAGCAAAGAGTGGCTGATGTACTTTGATGGTGCCTTCTCGCTGCAAGGCGCCGGTGCTGGCGTGCTACTTATTGCACCCACCGGAGAGCATCTCAAGTACGTAGTCCAGATGCACTTTCCCAAGGAGCAAGCAACGAACAATACTATAGAGTATGAAGGATTGCTTGCCGGTCTCAGGATCGCAACGGACCTTGGGATCAAGAAGCTCATTGTCATGGGTGACTCACAGCTTGTCGTTCGTCAAGTGAACAAGAATTACCAGAGTCCGTTGATGGAAGCTTATGTTGATGAAGTGAGAAAGCTAGAAGAGCACTTTGACGGCCTGCAGATGGAACATGTTCCAAGAGCTCAGAACGACATTGCCGATGGCCTGTCAAAGTGCGCCGCACTAAAGTTACCTGTGGAACCAGGGATCTTTGTGCTCAAGCTGACTCAACCATCCGTAACGCCATCAACTGGACAGAGCAAGAAGAGGAAGTTGATTTCTGGTGACTACATTCCGGCAGAGCTCCCCAAAGCCGCCGCCAAGAAGGTCCCCAAAATCAGCACCAAGGATGCTGAGGAGCAGTCTGCTCCGACAAGCCTTAGGGTTTGTTCCGTTGAAGCAGACGCTCCTGACAAGTTTTGCTCCGGCAAGCTTGCCGGGGAACATCAAGCTCCGGCAGAACCACAGGTTCTCGCCGTAGAAGCGGATGCTCCCGCACCAGCAGATGTGCCTTTAGTCCTTGTTGTCGAGCCGCAAGCTCCAGCATGGGCACAGTAGATTGTCCATTTCCTTCAGACAGGAGAACTTCCCGAAGAGCAAGAAGAAGCGGAAAGAGTAGCCCGGCAGTCAAGTATGTACCAGTTTGTCGACGACACACTGTACAGAACAAGACTCAACGGTGTGAAATTGAAGTGTATTCACCGGGAAGAAGGACAAAAGCTGTTGGCAGAGATACATGGAGGCATATGTGGTCACCACATTGGCGCAAGAGCACTTGCCGGCAAGGCATTCCGGCAAGGTTTCTTTTGGCCGACAGCCCTCCAGGATGCAACTGCACAAGTAACCAAGTGTGAAGCGGGCCAGTTCCATTCCAAACAGATACACCAGCCAGCTCAAGCTCTCCATACGATCCCTTTATCCTGGCCATTTTCGGTCTGGGGGCTCGATATCCTCGGCCCCTTCCCCCAAGCTGTCGGGGGCTTTGAGTACTTGTACGTTGCGATCGACAAGTTCACAAAGTGGCCAGAAGTGGAACCAGTGAGGAAGGTGACAGCACAGTCAGCAGTCAAGTTCTTCAGGTCGATTGTTTGCCGTTTCAGGATCCCTAACAGGATCATCACCGACAACGGCACGCAATTCACGAGCCGCACCTTCATGCAGTACGTCCAAGATCTTGGCGCCAAGGTCTGCTTCGCTTCTGTTGCTCATCCGAGAAGCAATAGTCAAGCGGAGAGGGCAAATGCTGAAGTGCTGCGCGGGCTCAAGACCAGAACTTTTGACAGGCTACACAAGTGCGGAAAGAACTGGAGGAGCTGCCGGTGGTTCTTTGGTCGATCAGGACAACGCCAAATCGAGGCACTGGCCGGACACCTTTCGCTCTAGTCTATGGAGCAGAGGCAGTTCTCCCCATGGAACTCGTATACGGGTTGCCTCGAGTGCTCGCTTATGATGAGCTTGAGCAAGAGCAGCTGCGACAAGATGACGCGCTGCTCCTTGAGGAGGACCGCTTCAGGCTGCTGTACGAGCTGCTCGATACCAGCAAGCTTTGCGCCGCTACCATAGCCGCAAAGTTAAAACCAGAAGTTTCGAGGAAGGCGACCTTGTTCTTCGGCGCGTTCAGTCCGCCAAGAATTCCAACAAGTTGACGCCGTAGTGGGAAGGGCCATACCGGGTGAAACGAGTCACTAGGCCTGGTGCTGTCCGCCTTGAGACCGAAGATGGCACTCCGGTGAGCAACTCCTGGAACATTGAGCATCTTCGTAAGTTTTACCCGTAGGGCACGGTTGCCGGAACCCGTTCCGGCAACCACCTTTTGTACAAGTCTTGCCGATGTTGCATGTAATCCTTTGTACAAAGCCGGGCGCAGATCCCGTGCATACGTAAAGCTCATGTGCTCCGCACATCTTGTCAAATTCATGCTTTTTACTTTATATTTGCATGCGTTATCTGACACTTTGTGCAGCACTTACCCCCGGTAAGCAATAACGAGCCATAAGGCTCCATGCCTTTATTTTCTCTTCTTTCTTTTTCTCAAAAAGGAAAGGAAGGTTCCCTCGCCCACAAGTTTCCCGTGGGGGAAGGAGAAGATAATGGTGTGGATCAGGCGCCGTTCAAGGAAGTTTTCGCCTTACCGGAAAACAAACGACAGAAAAGCTAAGTTGCCAAAGTTTGAGCAATCAGTTTTAAATTTTTAAGTTATATTCCTTGAACCACCGTTCTTTGTATGGAAAACCTGTGCGCGGAGGAACCAACTCGTAGCTAGTTGCGCCTTTACTTTGTTTCGAGTCCGCTCAACAACTTAAGTGAGCTGTGACTAGTTGCGACAAGGTTTCTTGTTGGAAGCGGCATCGCCAGCAGGCTGCTGATGTCCCGCACTTAGCGCTCGCGGCCAATGTGCTGCTCCGACAAGTTCCCTAAAAGCGTAGGGTAAAAACATACAAAGCAGGGAATCAAGTAAAGGAAATAACATAGCAAATCTCTACCCAAAACAGAGTTATATTACAAGATGACTTGTCGTAGCTCTAACAGAATGTTCTCATGACATGACCAGCGGCGACAAAGAAAAAGAAAAGAAGAGCGGCCTAATCTACGGGATCGCCCTCAACCCTCTTGATCTCGCTCACCTTGTCCACAATGGGTGCGACAAGGGCCTTGAGCGCATCCCGATCAGCATCCGGTGGCAAGGATTTGAGGACGTTGGTGAAGTTGAGGCCTGGATTGCGGAAGGCCACCATCATCAGCACCTTCTGGAGAGCCCCCGCGCAAATCCTGCGCGACTCATCGGCCAGCTGCTTTGGGATCCTCTCCCGGAGTCGCTGAAGGGCCGTCGCCACGCCTTTGAAGAACAGGCTGAGCTTGGCGCTGGGTTGGAGATGCTCGTCGGAGGGATACCCAAAATCCTCCATCCCCAGCTGCGCCAACTCCCCGTCGATGGCAGCGGCAGCATCCACAAGACCTTCAGTCCAATGCTCCACTGTCTCCCTGAAGGCGTCGTGGGCGGCAGCAGCATTCGCCAGCAGCGCCTCGTCGGCCTTGATCTTCTCCGACAAGACCACCTCCCGCTCCCTGGCGCCGTCCAGCGTCTGAGTCAACGTGGCCAGCTTCAGCTCGAGATTTGTGTTGGAGTCCTTGGCGGCGCTGCGCTCCTTGCTCCTCTCAGCGAGAAGACCCTGCAGCTCACCATGAGCGGCAGCATCCTTCTCGCGCTCACGCTTGAGAGCGGCAAGCTCCTCGCCGCTCGCCCTGAGATCAGCCTCCAGCTGCGCTACCTTCGTCTCTAGCTCCTTCTTGGCGGCCTTGGCAGCTTCGGCAGCATCCCTCGCTTCCTTGACAGCCCCGCCAATTGCTTGCTCCCGCACGGCAAGTTCCTCCACGTGGCTGTCAAGGTTCACCTTGCGCTGAGCCAACTCTCCTTCTTGCGCAAATAAATTTTCAGCGACAAGCCGTTTCTTCTCTTCGGCTTCAGCCTTCTCGAGGAGGAAGGCTTTCCGCTCCTTGAGAAGTTGCTCCCGCTCCTCCGCCAAGGACTGGAGAGCTTCCTTCCTGAGGCCTCGGAGCTCCTCCGCGCGCTTCTCAATGTCAACTCCCGCCTTCGCGACAAGCGCTTCTCAGGAGGCCAGCTTGGCTTGTCGGGCACGGTAGAGCGACGTCAGCTTCCACAGCAGTCGCTCCTCTTCAGGCTCGTCGCTGCTGCTGCTTGGCGCGTCGACTACCGTCAACCCTGCGGAGGCGAGCACCTCTCCGTCCAGGATTTCTCCCTCGACCGGCGGCCTGGAGCTTGACGCCCAGGGGAGCTTGATGAAGATACTATCGCCGGCCTTCAAGTAGGCGCCGGACTAGGGCTCTTCGGAGCGTGGCGCTGTAGCATCGGCAGAGGGATCGGCGGTCGGCGTAGCGCCTGGCGCTCCTGCGGCCTCGGGGCCGTCAGTGCGATCGCCAGATCCCTCGCCCGCTTCTGCGGCGGCAGCCTTGGCAGCCTCTTCGCCGGCAGGATCGTCAGCACCAGCCTCTTCTTCGGTGGCGGCGGCGTCGTCATTGTTGCCGCGTGCGTCCTCCTCGCCGGCGGCCTCTGTCTCCATCGGATCCGTGGCGGGTAGATCTGATGACCGAAGAGGGGAGAAAGGTCAAGTAAATGTTCAAGAAGAAAATCAGAAGAAGAAGAACCCAAGGGGAGTTTTTCAGGCAAAAGGGTTACCTGTGCTTGGATCTGCAGTCGTGGTCTCAACCACCGGAGGATCGCTGGCGATGTCCCTTGCCAGAGAACTGCCCCTTGCCGAAGAGTTCTCCCTTGCCGGAGAGCGCTCCCTTGCCGGGGATTCCTCCCTTGGCAGCGTAGTCGAAGCAGATGGCACTTCGTGAGCAGCTTCCGGGCATTCCTGATGAGGCTGTTCTGCTCCTACACAAATCCAACAGACAAGATATCATTAGAGAAAAGAGCACCCATGCGCACCTGACAGCAGGAAGTAAACTATAAACTTACGCTGGGGGCTGCGCTGGGGGCTACTTTGTGGAGTAGTTCTCGGGTCCGTCAAGGTGGTCTCAGACACACCCCCTGCTGACACGGTGAGATCATCTTCGATGACAATCACCGGGGCCTTGGCTCTCTTCGCAGCTCTCTGGGCCAGCGTCCTGAAAAGGAATGGATCCAGATTGAAGCAAGTCAGATACAAGACAAAAGCAACAAGATAGCTAGAATTGAAGAACTACGAGGACAGCAAGGGGATCTTACTCTTCTTCTTCGTCATCGGAGCTGAGCGCGGAGAGATCGAAGTCCGGCTCGCCACCGGTGCGGCGAAGCGGAGGAGTAGGCTCCCTTGCCCGCTTGGCAGGAGCAGTGGTGGCGGACCGGGAAGACCCCGCTCCAGTTGCCGCGGCGGCGTGAGGCGCTCCCGCGGCAACGGTGCTTGCCGCGGTAGAGCGTGTCGTGCGGCTCGGCGGCTGTTGGCTCGTCTGCCGCCCCGCTGCGTCCCCGGCCTTGCGGAGACGCCTCCTTGCCGGAGCCGGGGGCTCCGCTTGCGGCAAGCTGTCTGAAGGTTCGGGCTCTTCCTCGCAGGGCTCGCTCGGCTCAGCTTCAGGGTCGGCAAGATCTTCCTCGCCGGCAAACTCCTCGCGCTTGGCAAGGCTTGCCGCCTCTGCTGCCTCTGCCTCCTCCACGGTGAACCTGAACACGCCCGCGGCAGCAGCTGCTGCCGCCTCTTCTAGCCTGGTGGCGATGCGCTGCATCTCCGCATCGGTGGTGTCGCGGGTGAGGCTCTTCTGTTTGTTGGCGCGGACCGGCACTTCTACCAAGTCGTCGAAGAACGCTCGCACGACGTTATCCGCAGGTTCTTGCCAAGTTGGGGCGATTCCGTGAGAGTCACACAACGGCATCATCGCGCGGATGCGGTCAAGTGAAGAATTGTTGCACAGCGGAACGACATTCCGCGGCAACACAAATGGGTGCTGGGGGTCGTGCTTGAACAGCTCCAGAAGCATCGCGTTCCATTCCAAGACCGTGAAGTTGAAATTGAGGCCCGGGCGCAGCCTCATGATATCCGTCGAGTTCTTGAACTCCCAGGCGGGTCTCCCCCTCTCCTGCAGGGGGGCGATACGGCAGTGAAGGAAATCTACGCCTACAGCGCCTACAGTGAGCCCGGCAAGCCTGAGGCGAAGGATGCGGGTGACGACAATCTTCAGCCTGTCATCTTCTGGGGCCACGTTGCTCCAATCATTGCTGCGTACTATTGGGGCTTGGCGCACGACAGTGAATGGCTGCGGCTCCTCCTCGACGATCCAGCACCACTCAGCTCTCCACTCCTCCCATTTGCTGCGGAGCTCTCCTTCCAGATAGGCTTCCTTCTTGCCGACCCTCGAGATCCAGGCGATCCCTCCGGCAAGGGGCTCTCCTCTCTCGACTCGAGGCATGAAGAAGTGGCGGAAAAGGGCTACGTTTGGGTGGACACCGACAAAGTTTTCGCACAGATGTGCGAAAACTTCCATGGTCAGAACGGCGTTGGGGGTGAAGTCAAGGAGGCGGAACCCGTAGGTGTTCATGATGTCGCAAAAGAATTTAGAGAAAGGCGGGCAGAGCCCGCAGTAGAAGAACAGCGCGAAAAAGGGGTACCCATTCGGAGCCAGTCTCGAAGCGGTGGCCGGGAGTACCCTCGTGCGCGGATGCGCTCGCGTCTCCGTCGACCAGAAGAGGTTGTAGTACTCCCTCAGCTCCTTCGCACCAAGCTGAGGGGAGAAGAGGGCCCGCTCCTTCCGCACCGCCGCGAGCCGCTGTGCCTCGGCCGATTTCACACCCTTCCCCTTGTCGGCTTTTGGAGCCATGGCGGAGGTGGTGGAGGAAGTTGGCTGCGTTGGTGATGTTGGTGGAAATGGGGGCGGAGCGCTGCTCTCCTTCGGCTTTGGGAAGAAGGGGGGAGCGGCGGAGATTTGTGAGAATGGAGTAGCAACCGGCGAAGTGGATGAACTGCCCCTGTTTCCCCTGCTTATAAAGAGGGAGGGGGCGGACGTTTCGCCCTTCCTAATAAAGAAACCACCCACGATCTCTCCCACGATGCCGCATTCAACGCGTGCCATTCGGGGAGGGCCCGGTGGATACGGAGCAAGATTCGGCGTAACCCAGGCCGCGCATGCCCGTGCCCTGTTTTGGGCCTGGCCCAACAGCGCTCGGCACCGTGTGTGGCCCAGGCCCGGGGGCTCCTGTCGGTGTACTAGAGTAGGGGTACCCTAGTATCCCGAACTTGTGCACGGGCAGTTGCAGCACCCCGCGGCAAGGCTTGCCGGGCGACCGCCAAGGTCCTTCGTGGTTCCCTTGGAGCCATTCAAGAACAAAGTATTCAAGCCAAGGAGACAAGGCCCCGGCAAGAGGAGCTTGCCGGGAAGGCCAACCAAGGCATCCCAAGGAACTTGCCGCGACGCGCCACGCGCCCCGGCAAGGCAACAAGACCCCGACAAGAGGAGCTTGCCGGGAAGACCAACCAAGGCATCTTGAGGCCTGGTGAGCGACAAGTTTCCGGGCGCGACAAGACGACGACCGTGGCAAGGCGCTTGCCGCGGCAAGTAACCACTCTGTACCCACGCTCCAGCACATCCACCAACGTGTCACTCTGGGGGCCTTCCCAGGCACGCGTGGCGTGAGGCTGTGCAGCCAGCGGTGCGAGGTGGCATGCGACGCTGACAAGATCGCCATCGTGGCGAACGGTGGCGTCCCTGACGGTCCCTTTCTGCACTGTTTGGGCGACGCAGACGGGCATTTAAGGCCTTTGTCCCCTGCCGTCAGTGTTAGGTAGGATACACTGTGCAAGTAGGTGTACCAACCGCACACTTTTTATGCTTTTACCCTTCTCTGCGTTGCCACCTGTCGGTGACCCCTTGAGCATATAAAAGGAGGCCCGTGCGCAACGTAGAGGGGGGTTCGGCTCATTCGGAAGCCAGAAAAACACTTAGCTCTCTCGAGCAAGAGCAGAATACAATCAGACAAGCAGCAGTAGGAGTATTATCTCTCCGGAGAGCTCCGGAGCTGGGTAAACTGCTCATGTGCTTCGCCTCGATCTGCTCTTCGTGCGACCTCCGCCCCCCGCCGAACCGAAAGGGGCCCGGTCCGCCGGCCCCATAGGTGTTCGTGGATCAGCTTTCCCGACAATGAGGCCAAACATGATAAAACCCACAAGAATTGGATGAAGGTCAAGTTGATATATTGCCAAAATGGGACATGATACATTTGGGGTGTTACAAGATTCCTCCTGGTCATGGACAGGATAAAAGACTGCCGTGAGGAAAGCACAATCTCAATTTTCTGCAACAATTGCACGGACAAGAGAGTCATGAACGCCATAAGTCGTCGCAAAGTTACACGCTTCGCCGATCTGGCGACCATAGTACAAAAATACTGTGCGATGGAGAGTGCCTGGAAAACTGAAACCAGGTTTTGGGACAATCCCGCCCTGAATACAACCCTAGTTCGAAATAAAAGGGTGCGTCATACTCAAGCACCTGGGCTAAAAACCAAAAAGCAAAAACCCCCTGAAGGGCACAGAACCGTGCTGGAGGGATGGCTCAACAGACCCTGTAAAATCCACAGTACGGAGGGCGCCACTCCAACACATAGCCTTCGAGCATGTTGAATACTATGGCAGGTGGCCAATAGTGGCGAAGGCTTTCTAGCCCCGGGCAACCAGCCCAACAGTACTAGTACGGTATTAACAGTCTTCGAGACTTTCGCATCAAATAACATGCGGAAACGAACAATCCACAGCCTCGCCAAAGTCTACCAAGTAGCAACAACAAATCCATGGAGCGACATGGCTATCACCTTCAATGCCAGCGATGAACCTAAATTCAGAACAGCTCGAGCACCAGCCGCATTGGTCCTCAGTCCGATTGTGGACAGCTTTCGTCTTACCAGGGTACTCATGGACGGCGGCATCGGATTAAACCTCATCTACGAGGAAACCCTCCAAAAAATGGACATTGACTGGAGCCGCATTGAGCGAAGCAGCACAACCTTCAGAGGAATAATCCCTAGTCGAGAAGTACGCTGCATAGGAAAAATCACACTAGATGTAGTGTTCGGCTCGCTGGACAATTACAGGTCCGAAGAGGTCACATTCCAGGTGGCCCCATTCGGCAGCAGATATCATGCCTTGTTAGGGTGAGAGGCATTCACAATCTTCCAAGCTATCCCCCATTACGGGTACATGAAGCTCAAAATGCCCGGGCCCAATGGAATAATCACTCTTGTCTGTGATCCAGATATAGCACTCCGCGCTGAAAATAAGACAGCCGCACTGGCCCTAGAGGCATTATCCGAAGCCCTAGCGGCAGAGGAACTCACTGCGCTGCGCTCCATGATGGATAGGGACGATGTGATACTCGATAAGAGGTCTAAGTCCACCTCTTTTAAACCAGCAGATGAAATAGTCAAATTCCAGGTCCACCCAACGGACCCTACAAAGACGGCCTCCATTGGGGCACAATTAAATCCTGATGTAGAAGCCGCACTACGAGAATTCCTTCGGGAAAATTGGCACCCTTCAGACATGCCAGGAATCCCACGCGGGCTGGCAGAACACAGCCTAAATATCCTAAAAAGATTCAAGCCGGTCAAACAGGCTCTTCGGCGATTTTCCGAACCCAAAAGACAGGCAATGGGACAGGAGCTAGACAAACTCTTAGAAGCCGGATTCATCAGAGATATAAAACATCCGGACGGGCTAGCCAACCTGGTAATGGTACCAAAAAAGGACAAATCCTGGCGCCTTTGTGTCGATTTTAAAGACCTTAACAAGGCCTGTCCAAAGGACCCTTTCCCTCTCCCTCGCTTCGACCAAATCATCGACGCTACCACAGGGCACGACTCATTGTGCTTCCTCGACGCATACTCCGGATACCATCAAATCAAGATGGCGGAAAAAGACCAGGCCGCAATGGCATTCATTACTCCGTACGGACCATTCTGCTTCAACACAATGCCCTTCGGACTCAAAAACGCCGGCGCAACATATCAGCGCATGATTCAGACATGTCTGGCGACCTAGATAGGCAAAATAGTGGAGGCGTACATAGACGATGTGGTCGTTAAGACCAAACACGTCGAAACTCTAATAGATGATTTGAGGCTTACATTCGACAACCTCCGAGCATACGACATTAAGCTCAACCCGGAAAAATGTATTTTTGGCGTACCAACCGGAAAGCTCTTGGGCTTCATTGTATCCGTTAGAGGAATTGAAGGAAACCCAGCCAAGATCCGGGCTCTGTCACAATTGGATATCCCAAAAGACCTCAAACAAATACAAAAATTGATGGGATGCATGGCGGCTCTAAGCCGCTTCATCTCCCGTTTGGGAGAAAAGGCGCTGCCCCTCTATCGCCTCCTCCGGCGCACCGAACACTTTGAATGGACGGATGCTGCCATGGCCGGACTCGAAGAAATTAAGGCCACATTGGCAACAAACCCGGTCCTGGCCGTGCCCAACTTGGGCGAACCTATGTTATTATATATCGCGGCAACACATTAAGTTGTCAGTGCCGTGCTTGTCGTCGAACGAGAAACAGAAGGGCAAAAATTCCCTCTTCAAAAACCAATGTACTATGTATGCACTGTCTTAACTCCATGCAAGTCCCGGTACCCACATTATCAAAATATAGCGTACGCGGTGTTCATGGTATCCCGGAAGCTGCGACACTACTTTCAAGAGTGTTCCATAACGGTGGCCTCCGAAGTACCTCTCAACGATATTATAAATAATTGCGACGCGACGGGCAGGATTGCAAAATGGGCCATTGAGCTCTTACCATTTGACATAACTTACAAACCACGGCGAGCTATAAAGTCGGAAATTTTGGCTGACTTCATCGCCGAATGGACCGAAGCCGAACTCCCTAAAGAGTACGGCGCATACTCCAATTGGATCATGCATTTCGACGGCTCCAAAATGTCGGCTGGCTTGGGGGCTGGCGTTGTCTTGACGTCCCCAACCGGAGACACAGTCCAATACGTACTTCAAATAATGTACACGGACTCCAACAATGCAGCCGAATACGAGGCCCTTCTACATGGCCTCCGGATGGCAATCTCCATGGGTATTCAACGCCTAGAGGTGCGCGGGGATTCAAACCTCGCAATATCCCAAGTAAATGGAGACTTTGACGCCAAGGATCCGAAAATGGCAGCCTACCGTAACGCCGTCCTAAAAATGTCAGCCCGGTTCGAAGGACTCGAATTCCACCATGTAACCCGGGATAATAACCAGGCAACAGACGTGTTGGCACGCATTAGCGCAAAACGCGACGCTGTCCCTCCAAACATCTTCCTGGAACGGCTCTTTAAGCCATCCGTATTATGGGAAGAGGAGTCCGGAAATAACAACCCGGAACCAACTGCACCACCCAACACAGAACATTCTAACACAATCGGTGGCTCAGCCAATGAAATAACACCTTCAGCCCACGAAATAATGGTAGTAATTGCCCGTGGACGGAGCCATTCCTAGCCTATTTAATCAGGCAAGAACTTCCCGAAGACCAAAATGAGGCCCGCTGCATAGTTCGGCGATCTAAAGCCTACAAGTTCCATGAGGGAGAACTTTATAAGAAAAGCACAACCGGAGTCCTTCAAAGGTGTATCTCCAAAGAGGAAGGGCGAAATCTCCTGGCTGAAATTCACGCCGGACTCGGCGGGCACCACGCTGCAGCCCGGGCCCTTGTAGGCAATGCTTTCCGTATAGGATTTTATTGGCCGACAGCCCGGGTAGATGCTCAGGACTTAGTCCAACGATGCGTTGGTTGCCACCTCTTTGCTAATCAAAGCCACATGCCACCTACTGCCCTCAAAACTATACCCATCACTTGGCCGTTCGCGGTCTGGGGGCTTGACATGGTTGGACCCCTTAAAGGGGGAACCCACAAGCACAAATGCTTATTGGTCATGGTGGACAAATTCACCAAATGGATAGAGGCCAAGCCGGTTAAAACGGCAGAATCCGGACCTGTGATAGACTTCATATCCGGGGTAGTACGCCGTTTTGGCGTCCCCCACAGCATCATCACTGATAACGGCACGAATTTCACGGCCGACGAGGTTAAACTCTGGTGCAAAAACATGGGCATCAAGCTCGACTACGCTTCAGTCTACCACCCTCAAACTAACGGTCAAGTGGAACGAGCAAATGGTCTAATCATGAGCGGCATTAAACCCAGATTAGTGCGGTCCCTCACGGAATCTAACATGTACTGGGTAGAGGAGCTCGACTCCGTACTCTGGGGGCTGCGTACCACGCGAAACTGCACTACCGGATTCACACCATTTTTTATGGTATACGGCGCCGAGGCAGTTTTCCCTGCGATATAATTCATGACTCACCTTGCGTGCGCATGTACGAAGAAAGAGAAGCCGAGTTGGATCGGCAGGACAGTTTGGACGCCTTAAAGGAGGAGCGTGACGTGGCAAAATCCCGTTCAGCATTCTATCAGCAGCAGGCTCGAAGATATCAAAGCAAAGAAGTACGGGCCAAAACTTACAATGTTGGCGAGCTAGTTCTACGCCTGCCGGACAAGAAAAAGGACAAACTTAAGCCCAAGTGGGAAGGTCCCTTCATCATCGACCAAGTCCTTACCGGCGGTGCATACCGTCTACACAACGCATCTAACAACCGACTCGAGCCAAACCCATGGAACGCAGCCCGTCTCCGAAGATTCTACGCCTAGCGCCGGACTCAGAGTTCGTCTCCTTCCTCCGTCCACCTTTCATATTTTTCGCTATCTTTGTTTTCCTCCCTTTTTCCTCCCTCTTTCACTACAAGCCTCTTGAGGGCTGATCTGCGCTTTGTTTGCACTCACTCGATGTGCTACTCGCACTCGTTATACCTGGGGTCTTCTTTAACAGAAGCTTTTACTCACCATTATATGCATCGATATGACTTAAGTTTTGGCCAAGACGGGTTGCCTGGCTCCTGTGCTTACCCTTACGTTCCTATTTGTTCGGCTAGGAGGTAAAGGGAGCACCTCTGCGGTTGTTACTGCCGGGTCAGCTGGATGTGTACCTCAGACTGGGTGAAGCCGAAGGCGAGCGTTCTTAAGGGAATAGTCGGTCGGTGACCTGAAAGATGATTTATTACTTATTTATTTATCTGCCCCAGATGCTTTTTCTTCTCTTTTCGCAGTCCGGTCATGCACTTTAGGGCATGCCTCCCAGGGAAAGGAACCCCTAACGGAACTATTCTCCCTGGAAGATGTTTCTTACTAAGCATGTAATATAACATAGCTAGTTCTGCACTTGTCTGATAAAGCACTTATGACCCCTACGCCTTGTCTCCATGCATGCCCCGGTTTTTTTATATAACCGTAAGGGTATTCGGACACACTCCGGACTGTTGGGTCCCGAGGTTGAAGCGAAAAGGTCCGCAAAGACAAACGATCTACAATCCGGCTAGAAGGCATTTTACATGTCATTTTAAATTACATCGTCAAACTGACTGATTGTACTCCTCTTCAATCCCATCTAACAGGCTGTCTAATTTACAGTCCTGTTGGGAATATTTCGCGGCCAACTCTACTTGGCCGTACATCAGGCTCACAGGGATCTCCTTCCCATCAGGCCCCGCAGGTCCGACCTCAGCCATGTGGTTTGGATCAGCCTTCGGGTACCGCGTCTTCACCATCGCCCAGGCCTCCCTGGCGCCTTGACGACAGGCTGATATCTTCCACAGACGGAGACACCGCCGCACTCCCTGAAGCTTCTCAACAAGCCCTCCAAGACCCTCGGGTAGGGAGATGGAAGGCCATAAGGCCTGAACGACGTCGCTCATCGCCTGCCGAACACGTTCGTGCAGTTGTAGCAGCTCGAGAAGAGGGTCTCCCGTGGAACCAGGCATCTCCTCCGCCGGAAGACCCGTGAGCACACCTACAGACATATTTCTGTCAATCGACTTCCTCGCCGAACTCTTCTTTTCAAAAGAGTTTGCTCAAGCACTTACTATAAATGCCGCGACGAAGCCACTGATTCTTCTTTACGGAGTTAGACAGCTGGACCCGAACATCTTTTAGTTCTTCGCCCAGCTGGGTGTTGGCATCTTGGAGTTTGTTCCTCTCCTGCTGCACCCTCATAAGCACCTTCTCGCCGGCCTTCAGCTGGCGCAGCAGATGTTGCTTGTCCGGATCTAGTCCGGCACCCTCTGCAATTTTATTGTCAGAGTATACACACGCCGCACTTCATAAACTATTTCTCTTTTCAAAATATGAATTACCAGAGGGGGTCTCTGTGGCTCCCCCGGCAGCGGCTAGTGCAGCCTCAAGTTGGGCCTTACATTCTTGAAGCTCCTGGGACAGGTGGGTATTCTTCTCTGTTAGATCCTGCATAACAAATGATCCTTAAATCAGTTAGTTTAACTATTTTAAGTCTCGGGGGCTACTGGCATATATAACTATTAAAATTCCTCACCCCAATTTCTTTTACATACTGCTCCGTGGCTCTGGTTAAACCATCTTGAGCAGCACGGAGGTGCGCGTCTCCCGCATTAAAGGCATTCCACGCCTCTGGGGAGAAACACGCGTCATGAAGAATTGTCCGACGGCGCCTGTGATTCATGGCGCTCTCCACCTCAGACCTGGTGGCGGACAACCTGTCGGCATCCTCCGTTGGAGGAGCATCCGGCTCGCGCCTTGCGCTCGCCTCCCTCTCCGGACCAGGCGTTGGAGCTTGGCTGGCGGAGGCTTGGTTGGCAACCTCTCCGGACTCAGTCCGGCGAGCGCTCTTTCTCCTGGAAGAATCACGAGCATCAGTATACCTCCCAGGAGTCTTTCCCTTAAAGGACAATGGTGCGCCATACCTTTGCGGCGATGTTTCCATTCGCGCCGCACTCCTCTTCCGCCTGCTGGGCTGCACTGACCTTGGTTGGTCGGTCGCCGCGGGCTCGGCTTCCCGCCGTAAAGGCACCTCCTGCGAAGCACCATTGGCACACGGTGGTCAGGAATAAGCATTAAAAAGGTAACGGTGTCAGGACTTCGGTCGTACTCACCTGGGAAGCCGGGGATAAACCAGGGTAGTCAGCCGTAATGGCGACTAGAGAATTGTCTATGCTGAGCTGGTGGAACACCCCGTCAATCAGTTCCACCGTTATGTCCGGATCTTCTCCGGCGGCCGGATCAAGGGATATTCCCGGATCCTCGGGTTGTGGAGTCGATCTTTCTATGCCCTCCACATCCCGGCGCAGTTCCTGCGTCGAAATCATAAAGTAAGACACTTATCTTTGAAAGCACGGATCAAATATATAAATGTCCGCTTACCCAGCTCCGAGGGTTATTCATGGAGAATCCATTCAATGGACTCGTGCGGAGGAAGTCCTCCTTCTCCCCCTGTACAAGCCAGACAGGATCTTCACAGGATCGGCGGCCGATCCCGGCCCCTTGCCGCCATGACGGGTGGCGTCATTCTCCCCGTTGAAATCCCACATGGGGTGGCCCCTATATTGGAGCAGCTGCACCCCTCGCATAATGCATGTGGCCATGACTCCAATCATGGTTAATCCGGAATGGGCCAGTAACCGTATCAGATAGTGGACGCTCCTATCATCTTCCTGTTGAGGGCTCCGCGGGCGCCAACTCAGGCGTTTCTTCAGAGGAGCGCTGCTAAACTCCGGGAGGCCGATCCGAACTAGATCCGGCAGCGGGGCGTCTTCCATATAGAACCACTCCGAAGGCCAGTCTTCGGACACCTTCTTCGGGGTTCCGGATAGATATCCGGTCCCGGCGATGCGCCATATTTCGGCTCCGCCCACTTGATATATCGACCCCTCGTGAGAACGGGGTACGAGGCAAAACAGTCTCTTCCACAGCACAAAATGGGGCTCGATGCCCAAGAACAGCTCGCAAACAGCTACAAAGCCCGCGATGTGCAAAATGGAGGCAGGTGTAAGGTGGTGAAGTTGGAGTCCGTAGAACTCCAGGAGCCCCCGGAGAAACGGATGTATGGGAAATCCGAGTCCCCTTATTAAATAGGGGACGAAGCATACCCGCTCTCCTTTGGAGGGATTGGGGACGCTCTCCGCCTGCTTCCCACCCTTGTAGGTGGCCAGTCCAGCTCGAACCGGAACCATAAAGGCTGGGGGAAGGTATCCCTCTGCTTGGAGCGTCACTAACTCACTATGCGGGACTGAGCATCTCCTCCAATCTCCTGGCTGAGGACTGGGAGCGCGAGAAGAGGAGCCGCGTCGACTATCCATGTTGGAATGGATTCTTGTCATATGCGCTTCAATGGATACTTGCGAAAGGAGGATGGTGTGATTTGGATCTGGATCCACGCCTCTCTTATAGGCGGCTTATTCGCGCAGCTAGGGGGGTAAAACGTAAAAATACCCTGGCTTTTCGCATTCATACAACACGTGGAAGAGGGCCATTATTGGACGTGGAAGCCAAGGAGCGCAACATTTATGAAGAAACCGAACACTATTCGGCTAACACATGGAACATGGAGGAGAACCTGCCTTGCAAACGCCGAAGACAACATACGCGCCAGACTCGTCCTCATTGAAGCATGGTTCGGGGGCTACTGAGGGAGTCCTGGACTAGGGGGTGTCCGGATAGTCGAACTATCATGATCGGCCGGACTCCAAGACTATGAAGATACAAGATTGAAGACTTCGTCCCGTGTCCGGATGGGACTTTCCTTGGCGTGGAAGGCAAGCTTGGTGATACGGATATGTAGATCTCCTACCATTGTAACCGACTCTGTGTAACCCTAGCCCTCTCCGTGTCTATATAAACCGGATGGCTTTAGTCCGTAGGACGAAAAACAATCATACCATAGGCTAGCTTCTAGGGTTTAGCCTCCTCGATCTCGTGGTAGATCTACTCTTGTAATACCCACATCATCAATATCAATCAAGCAGGACATAGAGTTTTACCTCCATCAAGAGGGCCCGAACCTGGGTAAAACATCGTGTCCCTTGTCTCCTGTTACCATCCGCCTAGACGCACAGTTTGGGACCCCCTACCCGAGATCCACCGGTTTTGACACCGACAAGTAGGCAGTTCCGCCGGCGCTTGTTTGAGCGGCTGGAGCAGGAAGAGCAGAGATTGAAGAAGCACGGCGGCTGTTGGATGGACATCCAATAGTCACTGCTCTCATGTGTTGATTAAGTTGACACGGCATTGCGTGTGCGTCAACCTTTTTTAGGAAAGCATACACGTCAACCTGTAATAGGCGCACAAGTCAGCCTCAAATATGTGGAAAACAACATACAGCCCATATGCCATTATTTCTAATAATGTACAACCCATTTTCTAATTCTTAAGAATTTTTTTGGAGTCTATCTTCTTTTTGTTAGCATAACACCCCATATTGTGGCCACTGTTAAGAAGTATACGAAATTTTGCATATTTGGGTGCGGTTAACTGTTTTTAATCCCAAAATATCGATTTACATTCAAACTATTTTGGAAAATAAATTATATAAATATAAAATCCAAATAATTGTCCACGCATAAAAATCAATGGAATTTAAAATCTTGTAACAAAAAAAAATTGAAACTAATTCCCGGTTTGATGTGTTTAAAAAATGTACAACCCATTTCTGGGCAAACCGAATGAAACTCTCCTTGTCTTGAAAGAATTGCAGCCCAGCAGGGCCGATAAAGCATGTAGGCCTCATGTGGGTATTTCTTTAAAAAAATAGAACTTGGCTAGCCATTTTCAGCAAGAAAAAAACACAACTGGGCTCATGATGTGGAAAACATAAATAAAACCATGGCTAGAAGGGCCACAGCCCCCGCACAGCCTCGTTGTTACCCTAATCGGTCGCTAAAACTAGTATAAATAACAACTTCTTGTTCCTAAAAAAAACCGCGCGACTTGCTGTGTCCCTGGTGTTAGCCGCTCATAGTGTAATTCTCTCGTTTATTGACTACGTTGACAGTGGCGTGAGCCCCTGATGTCCAACCATTAGGAGGAACCATATTTTTGGGCTTGTAATATAGTGGCACTTTCTTGCGTACTGCCATGACGCTGGTGGGTCCCTACTGTCATCCTCTCCATGTACAGTCATCTCCTTGTTCCTCTCGGTTGTTAACGATGTTGACAACGCAAGAGGGCGGCGCACCGCGCACGGTGAGCGAACCAAGGCGGAGGACGATGGCGAGGCCTCGGACGGAAAGAATAGGAGTCGTGGAAGATGCACCGGTCCAGTCGCAGGCGGAGGGGAGTACGAGGGCTGACTGGTTCGGGTGCGGGTGTGTGTTGGGGCTGACATCGCCGAAGAATAACAGGACGTGTGGGGGAATAGAGGTAGGGACTGGCCAACGTTGGAGGGTACGGTAGGGCAGCGGAGGCGCAGCCAGCCATGGGAGTTGGGAGCAGGTGGAGCCGATGGGATGGTTTGGTTTGGGTGGCTATAGGAAGAAGAAGACAAGAGATAGAAGACACACGATAGAGGTTGGATGTCAATCCAACAGCTGGTAGGCAGAATCATTTGTTGACTGGCTAGTAAGTTGACACCACCTTGGATAGGCTATTTCCTCCCTGGTCCCAAATGTCAGAATCCAAATCTTTCACGGTCATGTAGCCTTTCCTATGAAAATTTACATCCCATTTGATGTGCTAGTTCGAAATAAGTTTGTGGGTGCTAGTGGGGGCTAATCACTTGGATTCTGTAATGCACAGTGAGCTCAAGAAGCCGGCGAGAGTGATGTTATTTCCTAGGTTGTGATTTGTTACAATATTTCACTCTCAATTAAACGAATGGCAAGCTTTGCCTTGTTTCAAAGAAAATATGACAGTAACAACCGAGTTGAAAAGCGCAAGAACATCTAACTCCAGCTACTGTTCCAAAGCACGAGGGTTAATTGTTCATCGGGTTTACACAAAACCCAGGTTGAAAAGGGCAACAACATCTAACTCCAGCACTGTTTTCAGCAGTCAGAGTTAAATGGATCGGTCAGGTCCATAGAATGAACATCCTGGGTCGTAAAATTTACTGGATTATGACCACAATATGTTGTAAATAGAAGCCCAACACGTTCAGAAGCTCTTCTGCCCACCTGAAACTCCTTTTTTTGCTCTTCGACATATCCATCCGTCAAAACCATGCTGCTGATAAACTTAGGCCTGATGGACAATAGTAACCTCGCATTCAGCAAGAAGAATGTGACAAATCTAGTGTTTGCATGATTGGCTATATATCGGCGTTATTGTCTTCAAACGAATCTCATGAGAAGTGAGAAAATGCTGATGCTTACGAATCCACCGATTGGTTATAACTTTCTTACCCCATCCTGTTGCTTAAATAGACATGAAGATTGAAAACAGTTAAGGTCTAAAAAAAGTGTGTCGAAAGAACAATAGCTGAACGGTTAATTCTAGTACACTATATGCGGGCTTCCAATGTGCGTGAAATTATCACCTTTATATACAACTTCTCCAGACATGGAAAGCATTGCAGCAAGTCAATAATCTTGTTCAGATCAAAACTATTCATTTGGATATATAAGATCTTGACAGAATCCAGTACCATTGATAGGCCATCCATGGAGAAACTCTTCACTGAGCATAGAACATAATATTAGTACAAAATGTGTACTCCAAGATGATATATAACTTATGCGCAGAAATTTAAAATACAACTTCTGGTTACAAGTGTAGATGACACTACAAAAAAATACTCTTCCGTGATTATACGTGTTTGTCATAGTAGGTCGCGTTTTTTGTCATGCATGTACATCCATGAAAAATTTATGACAAAATCAAGATAGTCATACCTGTGCTATCGTAGAAGTGTTCCATGACATTACCAAAATTATCATCACAGAAGTGTCCACTTCCATGATGATAAATCGGGCGTCATAGAAGTGCTTCCGTCAAGGGTGACCGACACGTGGCATCCATCGTAATGGAACGCCGTTTAGCTATCGGGTCGGATTTTGGATCCGATAACCCGTTAACAGCCACGACCAATGCCGATGTTCCATGTGTAAAATTCTCATTGGCTGACGGATCCACGTGTCAACTCCGCGTTGGCACAGGTGTCACTCATCCAACGGTCGAGATGGGCCTATGATACGTTGACACATGGATCGGCCCAAAAGTGGCCCACAAAGTTTAAATGGGCCGGCCCAACCGAAGGCCCATAAGATTTAGCAGACCATAATGGGCCAGCCCAGCTAAAGGCCCACAAAATTTAGCTGACCATAATGGGCCGGCCAAGTTAAAGGCCCACAAGATTTTGCTGACCACAATGGGCCGGCCCAGCTAAAGGCCCACAAGATTCTGCAGACCATAATGGGCCGGCCCAGCTAAAGGCCCAACATTCTCTGTCAAATCGGCCCGTCAACGGCCTGGTCTAAACTTGTCATCAATGCGGCCCATGGTCACTTCTGGCCCGTTAACAGTCCGCTAAGTAACTGGGCCGAATTATGTCCCGGTGTATTTCCGGCCTGTTAAATGTCCGGCTTCATTTGGGCTCATTTACAGGCCATCAAAACTTTCGGCCCATAAACGACCGTGAAGGATCTGGGTAACATTCGGCCATGTCTGTCATTCGGCATGTTAGAGGCCCACTATAGTTTTGGGCCACTTTCGGCCTGTTGTCATTTTCGGCCCGTTAACGCCGGACGTAAACCATGGGCCATATGTGGCCCAACATCATATCGGGCCCATTAACGGACCATATAAAAATGACGATAATCTAGCCCGACCGAAGTTCCGGCCTATTAAGGGCCCGTGTATTAGGTCGGCGCATTTACGGCACGTCCGAATTTCGGCCTGTCAAATATCCGCATCATAAATGGGACACCATTTCGGCCTGCTAAGTCCAGTGGGTTATTTGGCACAATCAAGGCCCAATCTCACTTTCGGTCTATTAAAGGCCCATGTTTTTTAAGGGCTCGACATATTTACACCTGTAAACAGCCTAGTTTTACTGAGGGCCCAATTTATGTTTAGGCCTGTTAAAGGCCCACTATGGGCACAGGCGTACCAGAAAAATTTGAAAGCTTATGCTAATTTAAGCCCAGATATTTTTAGTGGGCTACATGCCAATTTCGGCCCATAATCGTTTTTAGCCCAATTGGAATGGGCCCAACGAATGTTGGCATGTTGGGCTCCTACGAAGCTTTCGTCTGAATACATTACTAAGATAAACCTACACTATACAAAAATAACGTCATAATTACTGCAGCCTGTGGCAGCATCATAAATGTTGTATCACAAAAAAATAAATTCCAATAATACAACAAAAGGCCTGTTGGCATAAAGTTTACAGTCCTTCCAGATAAAAGCACCATCAGATGTATAGAAGCACAGATCATTTGACCTGAGTGCTAATGTTTCAGGCTGTAGAATCTGATGGAGCAGCACAATCTCCACCTTTTTTCCGCCATTGCTCTTCAACAACGAAGCGAATGTCTTATAGTATGGTTTCAAAACCATTCATATCTTGACGGCATTTCTCAACCACTATTCTTGTTTCCGAAACAACGTCCATTAGGGATTGGACTTGTGTCTGGAGCACAGATATATCACTCTGTCTAGCAGGAAGATTTTGTTCAGTAGGCGATTTGGACGAGGTTACCTTGACAACCAACCCAAAATTATGCAGGAAGGTGCTTTTTGCACTGTTAGTGGAGAGATACTGACGCACTACAGCAAGAGGTGACATTGTGCCTGTAGTAGCCTCGTCACCTTCAGGCGGTTGTGGCTGTTCAATCATTTGTTCCATAGCTTCCTGAAAGTTTGAACTTGTAGATTAGTGTACCAGTGAGTTACTAATGAGACAAAAACAAACAAAGTAGGTTAAGAGTTTATACATAACTTATTTTGGTGAACTACTGTAATAGATTAGCATGTATTGTAGTGCCAACTACATAATAAAATCACTTTCGGAACATATGTCCATGTAGCATGCCTACTGTATTGTCTATTTCCTCACATTCGTTGACATTTAAGGATAAAGAGACATGGTTTAAAGTATGATGAACATAGTATGACATCATTCATATCATGGGCAAATAGATATAAAACAAACATGCTATTTTATCATTGTGTGCGCATGTGAACATAACAACTAGATTACAGATCAAGACCAAAAGAATATCCTTCATCTCTTTTAAACCATGTAAGGTGAAATGATACGTTAAGACAACTGTGTATAAAAGTGAACAGAGTAACTGACATTAGCTACAAACCAAGTAGTTAAATGAACACATCACAGTACCAATCAGTTCAAGGAAGGAGGAGTAAGGACTTACAACAGCGGCTTGAACTGGTGTGCTCATGCCCTTCATCTTGCTGGTGTGGCAATCCTTGAAGATTTTCGCTGCATTCGGTTCAGGTTCTTTTTGGTACGCACGGGCTTTCCGTTGTATTTGGAACAAGTCAATATAGATAAGATAATATGGCACAAGAAAAAGAAGGAAGCAGCAGCTATTTACAAGAGCCTCGCAGTGTGCAATATAGCTACGAGATCCTGTTGTCTGTTGGAATTTCACTTTAGAACGGTTGATTTTGTTCTTCAAACAGTTAGCCTAGAAGAAGATACACTTGTAAGGCACATACATAAATACAAGTTCAATATGTTGTCTGATCAAATACATATAGCCTACCTGATACTTTGGATCAGACCAGTGTTTAACGAGGGCTGTCCAGTCTTCATCTGTAATATATTCCACTGGAGATGTTTGGGCGATTTCATTGTTAGCCTTTCCTTCAAAGTGAGATTTTCTAAGGTGGTACCGATACTATCGCAGAGCAGACTGAAAAACATGAGTGCATGCTTGTTTAGTTGCATCATCTTTCAGATCCAACTTGAACCTCATCTGTTGTAAAAAGAATGTGAGTCTTATTAGGAGGAAGCTAGAAAGTATGGGACAGAGCAAGACAATATTACTAATTGTGATGAATAACATTACTTACGGATAAATGGTCAAGGAAGGTGTTAAACTGGGTATTGTCTTTCTCATTCATCTACTAGATCCACGTTGGGAGGATACGCGCATGACACCTAACGGCAAGGGCTGCCTCTGATACTAACTTGGCTGACTCTGTAGCATCACGTGGCCTTTTTAAACCTGCCTCAAAATGGATCTCCATTCTTCCTCCTTTAGATTTTGTTAATCTGTCAAGCATTATCCGTGATGTCTGTTTCCGCTTGCGTCATGGTGCTAGTTCAACAACGAATATGGAAAGTGTTAGTGTACATCAAGCTGTGAGAGTACATGTAAATGAGCATGCACCTGCAACTTGACTCGGTCATGTACTATCTTGGTGTTGATGCTCATGAGGTTCATCTGATCTTGCCAAGTCCTGTTGTGTCAGCAGTGCTTCGGAAGTAGTGTTAGGTGTGAAGGCAGCTTGGGAACTGGCCAGTTCCGGAGCAAACGAACGAGTAACTGGTTGAGATGCTGGTACAGTTTAAGCGGATGCTGCATTTGGTGGAGCAGGTGATACTGTGTTTATAGATTTAGCCGGTGGACTTGGACCTTCTACTGCACTATAAGTACCAGCAAAATCTCAACGGCAGAGCCATTTCTGTTTCACCCGACAAGTAACAGCACTCCCTACTATATTATTTTCCTTGCTCTTTTTTGACTTTGCCATGTCAAGCTGTACCCACAACACCAAAGAATAAAATCAGTCTTCAGAACTCATTGATGCATGATACAGACAAGCAATACTTTGATGTAAGACAACCGTATGAGGATGGAATATGTAAGAAAAGCAGGAAGGCATGACATATTCACAGCTACGATGTGCAAACTAAGCAGAAGGATTTTCAAGAAAATAGAAGTAATGCAAGCTAGACACCGTATGAAAGATGCACCCAATATTACTCTGCCAAGTTAAAAGTGTCTTGTCATAAGTGGCAATTCGAAAAATTAGAAGCAGTACAACGTAGAAATCAATGCAAGATGCAACCACTATCAAACTGCCATGTTAAAAGCGTCCAATCATGAGTTACTGATGCGGGATACACAACAGCAGTACTTTGATGTAAGAACATGGTATGATAGATAGATGCAGTGTATTCTAGACACAGAAAGCCATGTCATATGCACATGTATAACGTACAAACTCAGAAGGTGCAATTTAATCAAAAGAAGAAATACAGGCTAGATAACATATGCAACATGAAACCAATTATCACACTGTCAACTTAGAGCAAGCACCTGCGATGGTGGTGTGCGGGAGATGAACTCATCATGTAGACTTGGGACTTCAACTTCATTAGCAGTAGAAGTGGAAAATCTAGAGAGTCTCCGTTTGCGTCGGTGCGGAGTACCACCAACATCCCCTAACTTACTCTTTTCCTTCCTTATGAAGTCAAAACCACAAGAATATGAATAAAATTAGCTCTGCATAACTGATTGATGCATGATACAGATGAACATTACTTTGAGGATGGAACATATACAAAAAAGACAGCGTTTCATATTCACAGGTACGATAGGAGGATGGGATATGTATGAAAAAATAGTAAGCGAAAGGCATTTCAACAAAATTAGAAGAAATGAAAGCTAGGCACCACATGAACATGCAACCAATATCACTCTATCAGGTAAAAAGTGTCTCGTCATAAGTGCCATTTCAAGAAATTAGAAGCAGTACAAGCTAGAAGATAATGCAAGATGCAACCTACATCACAGTCCCAAGTTAAATGTGTCTTATGGGTAAGTGATCGTTGCAGGTATAAGTTGTAAGCTACGCAGATGCAATTCAACATAATCAGAAGCAATACAAACTAGACATCATATAGAAAATGCAACCACATATAACAGTTCCAAGTGAGAGCAAGCACCTGTGATGGTGGAGTAGGGGAGATGTGCTCATCGTGTACACGTATGTTCTAGAAACAGGAACACGTGTCATATTCACAACCATTATGTGTAAAGTAAGAAGATGCAACTCAAGTTAGAAGCAATACAAGCTAGACATCATACGCAACAGGCAACCACATATAATAGTGTCAAGTGATAGCAAGCATCTGTGATGGTGGAGTAGGGGATATGTGCTCATCATCTACACAGCTACGTTGACTGTCCAACCTTGTGATGTCTTGCGAATCTTGTTGGGAGGATGGCAGAGTAGAATCTGTAGAGACCCCCTGTTTGCGTTGCTCCGAAGGACCACCATCATCCACCGCCGGACTAATTTCCTTCAGCTGTAATGATTTTGCATTGTGAAGTCAAACCGATAAGAAAAAGGAATAAAATTCGCTCTTCAGAACTCATTCATGCATGATACTGACGAACACTACTCGGATGAAAGGCAAACACATGATGCGAGGATGTAATATGTATGAAAAATAGGATGGTGTGACATATTCACACCTATGATGTGGTAACTAAGCAGAAGGCATTTCAACAAATTAGAAGCACTGCAAGCTAGACACCATATGAAAGATGCAACCAATATCACTCTGCAAAGTTCAAACTGTATGGCGTTTCAACAAATTAGAAGCAGTATATGCTAGAAATCATATGCAAGACACAACCAATATCACAGTGGCGACTTAAAGGTGCCTTATCATAAGTGACTGATGCGGGATATGCAAGAATAGTAGTCTGATGTAGAAACATGAACACATGTCATATTCACAGGCATTATGTGTAAACTAAGTAGATGCAATTCAACAAAGTTAGAAGCAATACAAGCGAGACATCATACGCAACATGGAACCACATATAATAGTGCCAAGTTAGAGCAAGCACCTGTGATGGTGGAGTAGGGTAGATGTGCTCAACATCTACACAGCTACATTGACTGTCTAGCCTTGTGTTATCTTGCGAATCTTGTTGGGAGGATGGCGAAGTAGAATATGTAGAGAACCTCTGTTTCAGTTGCTTGGAAGGACCACCATCATCCAATGCCTTGCCAATTTCCTTTAGCTTTATTGATTTTGCATTGTGAGGTCATACCGACAAGAAAAAGGAATATCATTCGCTCTTCAGAACTCATTCATGCATGATACTGACGAACACTACACTGATGAAAGGCAAAGTCATGATACGAGGATGGAATATGTACGAAAAAATGTACGGCTTGACATATTCACACCTATGATGTGGTAACTAAGCAGAAGGCACTTCAACAAATTAGAAACAGTGCAAGACACCATATGGAAGGTGCAATCAATATCACTCTGCCAAGTTAAAACTGTCTCGTCATAGGTGACGTTCATCAAACCAGAAGCAATACATGCTAGAAATCATATTCAAGACGCAAACCAATATCACACTGCCAACTTAAAGGTGTCCCATCATAAGTGACTGATGCAGGATACACAAGAAGAGTAGTTTCACATAAGAACATGGTGTGATAGACAGATATAGTATGTACCAAAAACAGGAAAGTGTGTCATATTCACATGTATCATGTGTAAGCTAAGCAGATGCAGTTTACACTAATTAGGAGCAATACGAGCTAGACACCATATGCAACATGCAACCAGATATCACACTGCCAAGTTAGAGCAAGCACCTTGGATGGTGGAGTAGGGGAGCGGAGACTTGGAACATGTAATGCACTATCAGTACAAGGAGAATCGGTACAAATGCTCCGTTTACGTTGCTGCAGAGGACCACCATCATCGCCTTCCTTACTCTTTTCCTTCCTCTTTCTTGATTTTGCCTTATCAAGCCAAACCCACAAGAAAAAGGAATAACATTTGCTCTTCAGAACTTATTGATGCATGATACCGACGAACACTACTTTCATTTAAGGCAGCCACATGATACGAGGATGGAATATGTATGAAAAACAGGACGACGTGACATATTGACATGTATGATGTATAAAGTGTAAACTAAACACAAGGTGCTTGAACTTGTTAGAATCGATGCAAGCTAGAAACCATATGAAAGATGAAACCAATATCACTCTGCCAAATTAAAAGGGTGCCCTAACAAATGTATTTGACCAAATTAGAAGCAATACATGGCAACATGCTAGAAATAATATGCAATATGCAACGAATAAAGGTGACTCGTCGTAAGTAATGGATGCAGGACACAGAAGAGAGCTAGTTTCATGTAAGAACAAGGTTAGCACATAGATGTAATGTGTACCAAAAATAGGACGGCATGTTATATTCATAGGTATAGTGTGTAAACTAAGCAGATGCAATTTACCCTAATTAGAAGCATTACAAGCTAGACACTATATGCAACATGCAACCACATATCACACTGCGAAGTTGGAGCAAGCACCTGAGATGGTGGTGTAGGGGAAGTGTTGTCTTCAGGTACAGAGCAACGTTCAATATCTTCATTTAGGCTTGCTGTTTCTTGAGAATCATGTGTAGAGGATGAAATTGCATTCTTTATAAGAGTATTGCGTCTCATATTAACCCACGCACGTGACTGTCTCATCATAAGCGATAGACGCAGGATACACAAGAACAGTAGTTTGATGTAAGAACATGGTGTGATAGGCAGATGTAGTATGTACCAAAAACAGGAAGGCGTGTCATATTCACATCAATAATGTGTAAGCTAAGGAGATGCAATTTAACAAATTAGGAGCATTGATGAGGGATACACAAGAGAAGTAGTTTGATGTAAGAACATGGTTAATAGAAAGACGTAGTATGTACCAAAAACAGGAAGGCATGTCATATTCCCAGGTATAATGTGTTAACTAAGCAGATGCAATTTACCCTAATTAGAAGCATTACAAGGTAGACACCATATGCAACATGCAACCACATATCACACTGTCAAGTAAGAGCAAGCACCTGCGATGGTGGTGTGGGGGAATTGCGGTGATCAACTAGAGTGCTACGTTGACTATCTTCATTTAGCCTTGCTGTTTCTTGAGAATCATGTGGGGAGGATGACACTGCACTCTTTAAACAAGTAGGACGTCTCACAATAACCCACCCGGGTGACTGTCTCATCATAAGTGATTGACGAGGGATACAAAAGAGCATTAGTTTGATGTACGAACATGGTTAATAGACATATGTAGTATGTATCCAAAACAGGAAGGCGTGTCATTATCAAAGGTATAATGTGTAAAGTAAGCAGATGCAATTTAACCAAATTGGAAGCAATACAAGCTAGACACCATATGCAACATGCAACCACATTTGACAGCGCGAAGTTAAAGCAAGCACCTGGGATGGTCATGTGTGGCAATTGAGATCATCAACTGCAGAGCTACTTTTACTCTCTCCAACTGCTGACACTTCACCCATTAGAGCGTTGAAACGCTTACTGCTTATCTTCGAATTACACTGGAGCGACTTCTGTCTTTTCTTTTCTTCATTTATCAACACTGCGTCAGAGTCTGAAATACCCATGCATAAAAAACAATATTGTGAGTATGGGTGAAGTGTGTGCACAATTAGTACAGTGTAAAGGTAGCAGATAGCAGGTGGGTGAGAAATAAATGACGGGAGACATATGATAGCTCTACAACATGCATGGCACACTCAATTACTACAGGATTCTATGAAAATAACAGTCGACTGAAAGTAAATAGGTCAGTCCATTTTTTCTGCATCGTTTGATGTACAAAGAATGGGGAGATCGCCTTCATCTACCTCCAGCCAGTCAGTGTTGACGATCTTCCTTGAAACACCAACGACCACCGGCCCAGTATTCCTCCCCTGCCTGCGCCCTCCCCTCGACATCACCGCACCGCCGTGCTTGGAACCGCCCCCCTGGACATCCATTCAAGCCCCGCCGACCTCCAGATCAGGCGCAAGCAGCTCCTGCACCCCACACTCCTATGATAGACACTGATGCGCCGCTTCCCCGGGGAATAGGCGGACTAGGTGCTCCGTGTGCCTAAGCGGGTGCTGCTTCTTTTAATTGCGGTTCGACTGACCCTGAATTGAAATCCAGGCGGGCTACTGACCTCTAGCAAAGGTGAAATAGTAAAAGGGAGGAAACCTTGTGCATTTAGTATCACGAAGAAGATGCAGTAAGTAGCGCTCAACTAGTTTCTTTCATGGGATGAATACGGTGTGAGCGGAGACGTAAGATTTGCACGAATAAGGGAAGAGGAGTACCTCTTTCTGCTGGCAGTGCTGTGTCCTCCTTCTGTTTTTCCGACGATCTTGTTGTTCGCCGGAAACCAGAAGTTGTGGAGGACGGTGCAGCCTTGGACGAACCCATGGCCAAGTTGTTGAGTGTGGTGCGGTGGCCGTCTGTCGGCGGCAGGGAAGCAGATCCGAGGCGGCGAACAGCGGCGTAGCGGGAACAGCTCCGGTGCGGTGGATAGTTGCGAATGTGGAGCCGCAGCAGTGAGGCGTAGGACGGCATGGTCGGAGTGGTTCCGGTACGGCGCACGTCGGCGTCGCTGTCGTGGAGGTAGCTCTGCCTCGGCTTCAGCTGCTAAGTCCTGAGGGCGTTGCGGTTGCGGTTGCGTTGGACGACGACGTCGGGGTACCGGCTCCGGCGTGATGGAGGAGGGTGGCGGTGGATTGGCCACTATGGGGTGGAGGAAGGAGGAGGTTGGGGTTTCGCGGCTGGTGGAGAGGGCATTTTCGCGCCCACGTAGTATGAATGGGGAAACGAAGGGAGGCGGGGAACTAAGGGGGAACAATGTTTCGGTTTGAGACGCGCTTGTTTGAAATTTGGGGAAAGTTACAAACTTTTCCCCCATCTAAAATTTCGGACATATTGCGGGTTGGGGGTAGGACAGTCATGTCAGGTGTCCCAAATGTGGGCGGGATAGATTTCGGCCAAGCGCATGGGTGTTTAGGCGCCCACGGCGTATGAATACTTGTCGGAGGCGGTTGAGACTGGCGTCTTGGTGAAGTTACAAACCTACCCTGGTTTAGACCTTTGGACATCGGGCCGATAGGCTACACGGGCCAGAGTCAGGACAGTAATTTCCTACCACCAAAACATTAGTCTCGCGCGGTTTCGGTGACCAGAGGCCTATTTGGCACTTCGTTCAATATTTGGGAGCAGTAGCATTAACGTTTTTGGTTCTCTTGAATTTAACTTTCAGGATTTGTCAAACTTCACAAATCTTTACTCTTGAAAATCCTAAAGCTACAATTATTTTGGAATGGAGGGGGTACATTTTAATATACATTGTACACAAGTATATATTAAAAAATATGCAACTTACCTCAGTTCATGCATGGTTCCAGGTATAATCTCCTTGGTTGCAAAAAAAGTTAGATATGCATATGAATATATATACCATGTTCAAACTCACAACAAAGATTGATGCCCCCTTTTACATCTGATTTACAAATGCCATTATCTCGGTTTCAAATAGATGAATACACTTCCTATGAATTCGAATCTTCGAAACCCCCTTTATGTTGAATTCGACATGTATTTTATTTCGTAGCTAGCAATTTGGAATGTATCCATGCAAGTGACAAATGTATAATGTGCTCCACACTAACAACATGGAGTGCACTAATTAATGTTTATATATGAATTGCAAAAGCATCCATTGCCTATATTTCAAACCGCTCTCACTCTATGGTTCGATAATATGAAATAAACACATGCACATGCTAGAATTCAGTAGAGTATGGGTGTCTGATAGACCGATTTTCGTCCATACGCAATTTTGCAAAATTCATGATCTCATCCAAAAATAATAATGCCATTTATATTTTAATTTAATGCGTAGAACCGCCTTTTACACGTAGATATCTCTCTATCTAACGCATAAGTGCACACACTTTATATGCATCGGCATTTCTCTTTCACACATGCTCACAATCTCTCTCAGGGTGTCGGGGTGTCTCACGCACACGCCCTCTCTGTTTCTCTATCTCTCTTGTTGACTACTATGTACCACTCTTTTCACTAATCACTGTTGGAAAACACTATTTCTCTCACATGCATATATACACATGCATGGTCTCTACTAGCCCTCTATACGCACATATATGTGCCTACGTGTCTCCCGCACGCACATTATCTTTAGGCCGCTCTCGCACACATTGCCCCCCCCCCCCGACACACCTCTCTAATAGTAGTTGGCGGATATGATTTCATCATATCATTTGGTAGGATATCCCTGGCTATTAGGCTGGATGGTAATACGAGGCAAAGTTTTACCCTAGTTTAGATCGGACCCTTGCAGTTGAAGAAAGAGCCTACTCCTGGTACTGTATATTAGTGTTAGGGGTGTGTACAAAGTACACGTGAATACCAGGCATTGTGCATGTGTGTATACTATCGACGAACTAGCCCCCAAGCTTGTATAACATACTAAGGGCCTAGGGTTACAAATCATATATAGTCGGCTTATCACCAGTGGGGATAGAGTCCTCCGCGACTCTGGTAGCTTCGTGTTGTACGCCGAGTCCTCCACATGGGTCTCCGTATAACACGTCTCGATCCAACCTATATGTGGTGCAGGATGGAACCGACCCATGAGTCTTCATGTTGACCCACCACAACTAGAAATGATGTGCCCACCATACCACACACACAATCGGCCACTAAGAAAATAAGCATATACAATAGTACAACGGTATCTAGCTCATGATATGTATCCATATTTTGTTGATGACACTGACGGACTTTGCATTTGATGCGTGCTCCGTATTTTGTTGAGGACACTTACGGTCATTGTATTTGAAGCGAAAGCACGATATGGTCACTGGACTTCAGAATAAGCTCATCACGGTCACCACATACATTTTATCGTGCTAACCAACATGTGGTTGGATGGTTAGAGGACAGTGGTTTCTCGAGCCCACCAAGGTTAAAGTCTCGGTGCTCGCATTTATCTTGTGTTCATTTCAGTATTTTCCGACGATGTATGTTCAGTGGGAGGAGACGTTCCACTCGACTACGAGGCACCTATGGTGACTTCATAAAATCTCAAGATCATATATGTTGGCCCACTCTCTCGAAGGTGCGGTGGCAGACAGGCGGTGGGGAGAGGTTTCGGGGAGGGCGGGCCGGCCGCGGGCGGCGGGGGCGGGCGGTTCGGCCGGTGGTCGCTGGCGGCTCGGGGGGGGGTGGAGTTTGATGATAAACTAGAGGCCCTTTATTTCGTATCCAACGGCTGGAAAATCTAATGACCAGAGATGAAAAAGTCAGTCGACTGATGTGTAGCCTCACCCCGCACGTACACATGCACGCACGCAAGACACGCACGCATGTAGGCGTGCAACACTGGCCCGTACACACGCACGCATGTTGGCGTGCAACACTGACACGTACACATGCACTCACGAACCCACGCACGTACGCACCCACGCATGCAACACTGAAACGCACTATTGCACGCACGCAACACTCGCACGCCTGCATGGACACAGCACACGACGCAGGACACACGCTTAACTACATGAAAAAGATGACGTCACACTCAATGAACAATCATCGGTTTATGAAATGCCCGCTTCTGACCGCCCTGGCCCACCAAAGGTTCCTCTGCTGTGCGCTGCCTGTGTTGGGTCATTGACATGCAGGCCATGCACCCAAAGAGCCCACACGTCAGTGGAAGAATGGCGTGGTGTCCTAGGTCAGAGTCAAGGGCGCCACTCACGGGATGCCCGACTGAACATGCCTCCGTGCCGCATTCAAACGCCTCCATGAAACCCTCCCGTGTGGAAGCCGAGAAACCCACTCTGGACACACGTCCGTTCATGACCGGGCCGGCGTTAAACGCAACGCCTGCCGAGCTCCTCCCGTCCGCTGTCTATTTAATCTCCTATTTAAACGAGGCCAAATACCGGCCAAGAATCGCACACCTCCGCCGCTCCCCTATCTCCTCCACCATTTTGTCCAATCTTACAATGGCTTATGAAAAGTAGTTATTCCGCATCCAAGCCGGCTGGGTAGCCCGCCGGATACGAGCTATGCAGCTCGCTGATCCACCTCCCTCCCCTCGCCCGACGGAGCCAGTTGCCGCCCCAAGCCGGCGCGCAGTTCAGCAACTCGCCACTCTAGGCCAGCTCGACGAGGAGCAGCGCATGGGCGTTGTTGCTGCCGTCCACGCCGCCGCCTCATACCGCGTCTCCCGTTTCTGTGGCCAAGACTCCCATGCCGGCAGCCGCGCCATGCAAGCAGCGACAGAAGTCGGGTGCACGGAGAGCGACGAGTCGGTGGCCAGTGCCTCTGCATCCGCCGCCATCATCGAGGAGAAGTAGAACACGGGAGGCCGTCGCCGCTTGGGTCCCATGAAGGCTACCGCGGAGGCGAAGCCGGCGTACACAGCAGGTGTCTTTCTGGATCCTTTTGTTGCAAGGACCTTCGCCGACCCCGCATGAGCTCCACGGAAGAGGTCAATGTTAGGATGAACTCGAGCTGGTGCCGGCCATGGCGAAGTAGTGGCCGGTGATGAACTCGAACCGGTGCCGGCCACCATCATCTTCGGCACCAGCCAATGATATCAGTTGGGCATTGGGGAAGCGAGCCGTCCTTTGCACTGAAGCATATACCTCCGGGGCTCCCGGCAGTCCGATGATCGTGCTGCCGGACATGAGGAACACAAATCGATCGGCGGGCGACCATTTGGGCTAGGTATTATATACATGTGCTGTCTAGAACTAGCACCGCGTAGTTCATTTGAATGTAATGAAATCTGTCATGTTTGTGTGAAAATCCGGTACTTTATATGATTTCCGTCATTGTTTATATGAAATATTAGTTTGTCTACATGTTTGCGTGAATTTCGTCCGGTTGGTTCAGTTGCTATCATAATGTGTGCGGCTATGGTTGGATGGCATAATTTGCGGGTCGCCGGTCGGTCTGCGGGTGGCTCGGGCGGCGTTGTGGAAAAAAAACAGCTCGTGCGAGCTCGTCTCCAATGTGCGCGCTGGAGGATGCATGACAGCATGAGCACCCGAGCCGTTCCTCGTTCATCGGTGGCAAAGGCACCGGTGGACAAAAGGGTCGCCAATATTTTGGCTACCCCGGGCAAGATCCAGGCAGCCCCTCCCAACAGATTCAAATCCCTCATTCACCGTGGAATTTTGCCATGTGTTGTTTTCATGGACTAGCAAGATGCCCGTGCATTGCACGGAACATCAAGATGCATTTTTTTACAAACTCCCATATGCATGCAAGGGATAATTAATGTCCTCCTTTGCTAGTACCATGAGGCAAACACCATTTATATTACATCGATTAGTGTTAGTGGCCTTGTATATCTGCAAATTGTAATTTTGATAGTGGCCCCTTGTATATAAAAATGGAGGGAGAAATATGAGAGATAAGGTGAGGAGGAGTGGGGCGTGGTGCCGTGGTGGTGACTGGTGGTCGGACTGGGCGGAGGCATGGGCATGGATGGTGCATTATGTCTAGGTTTGTATCTCTCTCACCCACACCCACGTAGGTGGGGGACATGCATGAAGAGAAGAGGTGCACGCATGGCGCACGTACTCCCGTCTCTTTCCCAACCACACCCGCGCGGGTACACAGTGGAGCTCATTTCTGTACGAAAAAGGCAGCCCACATGGTAATTTGGCACGTGTACTGGTTGTCCACTTGGTGGAGGGAGGATCGTCTACCACGGGTGAACAAACAAATTGCGACTTGACGTGTTATGTTAAATTAAAAAAAGAGGCAAACCATGTGGGGCCTAACTTAGAGGCAAGGCTCTATACACTGGAGTACTTTTGATGTGTCCCGTCAACTCGCAGAACGAGGAGAAACATGCTTAGTACGCCGTCTCCCCCGCCCACGGGCGTGGTGGCTTGCAGGATGAGGTGAAGCTAGAGTACTACTGTACGCCTTTACGCCCGCTTCCTCGCCCACGCGCGCGGTGGCTCGCAGCACGAGGAGAAAATTTTACTACTCCCTCCGTTTACTCCTCGTCCCTACTACGTACTTTGGTTAGTACTCCCTCTATTTACTTATACAAGGCCACTATAAAAAATACATTTTGCATCTATACAAGGCCACAAATAGTAATCGAGACAAAAGTTACTACTCCCTCCTTTGTAGTTTATGGCTCAATTTCAAAATCTTTCCAACCAAGGTAGACGGTGAGTGGTCAAATTAATTTCGTAGTTTGCACAGTACGCTCATTTTTCTCAAGAAGTTATGTTTACCGAGGCATTAATTAGAACAAATGCATGAATGACCACTAAATTTCCATGAACTTGTACATGCATTGGTTAGTTTCCTCTTGACACTGCTTGCGTCGGGTGATCTAACGCACCTCGAAATCCAACATGTAATGGTACTAGTACTAGTATAGTACTAGAATTGAGACTTATCAAACGGAAAAACGAATGTTTTTTAGATGAGCCCTATAAACCCTAGTGGGTACGTACTCCATAAAAACAGATTTTTCCAAAACTAAGTCGCTCCCTTTCATGAATTCTGTAGTATACTCCTCCATCGACGCTCCCTTTCATGAATTATGTACTTCCTGTCACCAACATGTGGGACATATAGCAACCTGGTCGACGTGTCAAGCACCAAATAACAGTGCAGAATATCACGGGGGATGCTCCTCGTCGAGCTGGCCATATAGAGAGCGCTCGTCGCCAAATTATGCATATAGTACTATTAACAAAGCAAGCACGTGCTTAATTGGGGTTCTAAATTCTATTGAATAAATACTAGTACTAGTATGTACATACTGAAGAGTTAAAGTAACGAGAAGAAACATAACATAGTTCTGCTGGGGGCTCAGCACAACACCCCTCAAATTAAACTAAGCACACCTGAAACTAAACTATGCAACTAATCCGGTAGACACTGCATTAGAAGTTTAGAACCGCCATGAGCAACAACACTGCCACCTTACTCGGAGTCCTCGTCCACGTCCTCGACTTCGTCCTTGTCCCTCTTCCTCTTGGCCGATACTTCTTTGCTTGAACCGCCAACTTGGCTGTTGCTCTTCATCCAACCCTTGTAGATAGTGAAACAAAGGTAGCCATCCATTGTAGCATACTGGATGTGGTCTATATCTAGTACATTCCGCTGCCATGCATGACGATGAAACGTGTAATGAGGTTTCTCCAGTTTGCGGTACGAAGGATGAACCATGGCTCCTGCCAGGGTCAGCATTGAGGGCTGACGGGAGGGCACCATCCGATTATTCTGGAGGTCGAAGGGGTTGCCTACAACGAGGCCTATCCGACGCAGGACTTCTTTGTCGTTCTTAAAGTCTACAGTAACGAATTTGATTGTTTTGTCCTCGAGGAAGTTCTTAAAATCCTATCACTCAACGTCAGCATGGCATATGTGGTATACCAAGCAAACGTTATGTACGCAAACCTGGATCATGGCGGGCTTCTTCCTCTCTTCGTCCTTTACATCCTTCTCTCGTCCCATGACTGTGGTGTACTCAACATCTAGCCCAGCGACCCACTCATCATGTGAGTTTTCGAACATGCGTCTGAAGCGAGAAAGGCTTCCTTTCACCGTCGCGGAAGTACGGCTGTATATGACGTCGAACTCATCATCGGTGATGGTTCTAACCTTGTATTCACCGCTGATCGGGGAGATTTGAGACACCATGGATTTGGGAGGAGGGTTAGGATTAGTGGAACTGCCGTAATGTGAATGGACAGGATGACTAGGAGCGAACCGCCGTAGTATTAAAAGACGTGTGGGAAAGAGTAGGAGCAAACTGCCAGCGTGCGAACGACAGGGTAGTGGCTTTCCATTCTCCCATGATACGGGTTTCCGGGAGCCCTTGGATCTAAGATCAAACGGTTGCATGGCATGATTCTAGACCTATGGGTGAATATCCTATCCTGGAGGGTTATTCTGCAAATTTTTAGCAACTTAGCATGCGGTCGTTTGATCTCAGATCCAAGGGCTGCCAGCAGCCCGTATCATGGCCGCGCCTACCACGACCGTGCGTCGCTCGCGCGGTCGCGCCCTTGGAGATTTAACACGGTGCGTTAGGCTATCTGATGTTGGCATGTCATGCATAGTCATCACTTAGTCACTCATACTACAACAAGGTTGGTTATAAGGTTGGCTATAAGTGTATTTTTTACTCCTCTCTATCTCTTTCTTCGTACTCCGTCTGTCCCATAATATAAGAATGCTTTTCACACTAGCTAGTGTAGTGTCAAAAACGTTCTTATATAATGAGACACAGGGAGTACTAGTATTTATTGCATTTGCCAAGGAGTGACCTCTTCCAATGAAATGGTGTTGCTAAGTTTGCTTCATTTAATTAGCTATAGACTCAAAATTGTCTTTTCACCTAGGTACACGCGCTTAGCACAATTTCTTCCTTGGGTCACCAAACTAGTCTCTCTCTTCTTGATTAACTTGCCACATCAGACTTTATGCCTATGTGGCAAGCTTAAGCACATGTAGGAGCAAGTAAGTACAATAGTGCGCTTTACATGGCATTTTTGCATATGTGGAGGAAAGAGAGGCAAGGAAAAAGTGGAGAAGTGGGCTCTCATGCAAGAGCCAGCCTCTACTACTATATGGTGGAGCATTGGGAGAGGCACCTGTATGGAGGTGGTCAGGAATCAGGAGACTCATGCCGGTAGTAGCGCCGCAGTTAAAATGATAATGGCAAGTCAAATCACGGGGCCCCACGTGTCCAGCAGTAACTCGCTATCAAATCACACAGCCCTACGTTTGCAGCAGCCTACTCCCTCGTCTTCTCGCGTCTCTGTCGAACCAACTAGGCGGAACTGTCCCGCCTACCGCGCAGGAAAAGCCCCGCCCTCTACTTTTAAATACAACTACTCCCTCCGTCGGATGCGTTTGGTTGAAGGTATCATATGAATGGATTGGGACCATTCAATTTTTTTGGGATTGAACCATTCAATTCATGTGTTTGGCTGAATATAAGAGATGAGCTAATTATTTAAGACGGGACCACCAGTCATGCTCACATAGTGATGCATGCAAAGGGTGGCCATTTGATTCGACCGATTTGGTTGGGTGGAATGGTTCAGCATCTTCAAGGCATATTCTCTTTTTTGACTCGAACCATTCATGTGCTTTATAACCAAACATGTCTATTTTCTGAACGATCCCAACCCATTCATGACCACCCTTGCAACCAAACGCACGTCATCTTACGAAAACCAAATAATCCCACAATACTAAGGCGCGGTGCATTAACTTCTACCTCGTTTCTTGTTTCTTCACATATCAACCAATAAGAATCCAATGATATACTTTTTGTGACATAGTAACTCATATTTAGTTAGTCAAATGGATGACCTAGAACTACGTGCAGGCCCTATAAACCGAGACGCCTACAAATAAAAAACCGAGACGGAGAGGGTAGTTCAGCACGTATCTTTTTAGATCAATATAGTCGGGATTCACCAAGGAGGAAAACCAAGTGGTAGGCTGCTCCTGTCGTGTTGGCGTAGCAACTCAAGCAGGGTCAGTCCGCACACGAAATGGCGACACACTTAACAGGACCCCTTTGGCAGACATGTGGCTCATCCACCGTCTTGTTCCACGTGCGATGCACCAAATTACAGTTCGGAGCAGCGGTTGGAATTGGAGGCACCCCGGTCGTAGCGCCGCAGTAGTAGAAAATGAGCGATGAGGGGTCAAATCACAAAGCCCCACCTTTCCCGCATTAAGCTGGACGGACGAAGCAACCATCATTTCACTCTAGCGCGCAAGAGCATAAAGAAAAGAGAAAACAATGATGCGTGCGGCAGCTACCTTTTTTGAAAGCGCCTCCACTACAAATCGGCTTCTCCCTCGTCCTCTTGAAGAAAACCGATGATGAGTGCGGCGGTAGGGTTTGTAGGAGTACTACGGCGTGCGGGGCCACGTCGTAGTAAACGGGTTCGAGTCGACGCCTTAAATATGTGTGGGCCGCTTGGTTTTACGGGAACGAGGCAGCATTTTGGGTTCGGGGACCAGTGGAGATATAGCACGTACAAAAAATTGTGGACGTAGGTTCGACCGAAAGGCAATGATGCATGGGCCCTGCATTTTGATATACCCGGGGCCGCGTGAAATTTGCTACTCTACTCAAAACTAGTAAGGTACACATGTATTGAACGCATGAGATTTCGAAACCAAATTATGAATAAATACACACTATAGCATGTAAAGCTTTGAGTCATATATGCATGATGTAGATGTTCGTTTAGTTCTTATAGTTCATCTCATTCAAAATCAATTAGTTTTATAAAAATGTTAAGATTCATGGGGTTGTGCATTGTAAATCATAAAGTAAAAAACAAATAATGGCAATTCATTTAGAAAAAAATAATCAATTATGATACAGAAGATTCTAGAACAAAGGAGAAGTGCTTGTGTTTTGAGGTTTGTGCATTATGCTTAAGTTCAACCATGGAGTCTTCTAAATTGTACATGTGGCAGATCTGGTGGAATGTTGATGATATCCAACGGCCAGTAGTGCTCGGATTTGCCCATCTCTGCACTGTCGGGTTAGCTTCATCCAGCGACCATCTTTCAAAGTTATTGGCACACTATATAGTTCTTGTGCCATAGTTGCATGTTTTGGAAAAAAGCTACTAGTGGGTTGTACTATCTATTTAGGAATAGAAGATGCATACGTGGAAGTTGTAGGGAAAGAGATGACATGGAGCATCTCAATTCCTATGAGTAGGGATTGGAAAAGAGATGTCATTTGGTTCACATCATAGGAACTTTTCTATTGAATCTAGAGATGACATGTATCTCAATTCCTATGAGGAGGGATTAGTAAAGAGATGTAATTTGGTTCATATCATAGGAACTTTTCTATTGAATATACACTAATTTTTATTTTCCTTTGAAATTAAGGGAGTATAGGAATCCATTCATATGAACCAAGTGGCTCTAAAGCTATAGAAATGATATCATGTTTATTTCCTTTGAAATGTAGAGTATATGAATCTATTCCTACGAACCAATTGGCTCTAAAGGAAAAAAATCCTATAAAAATCATATCATATAGAGTTCCTATGATATTCCTCAACACTAAAGGATGGTTGAAATTGCTGCGGGTGATACGATGGTCTTTTATGTAGACTCCTCACCCATCTTTATAGTTACCTATCGAAGATGAATGACATGATATATACAGGGTATTCTACATGTGCAATTTGGTACACGAAAACTCGGTAAAAGTTTGCGATGTTCTAATTTTCAATAAAGCTATATGCACTGCATTTCGGAATGGTGGGAGCATACGGCAGTTGCTAACACTCACACGGAAGATTTGTGTGTAGGAGGAGTGGCTGTTCTGTTAAATGACATGGCAAAACTGACACTGTCGGATGCCGATCTAACGGTTCTTACGGCGTTCGTCAGGAAAAGGCTTGTGGCGAACGTTTGTTGGAGAATGATTTATGGACACATGCATTGCATTGATACGTGCTCCCCTCTCTCTCATGCACACGCACCCTAACGAGCCACGACTCTCCCGAGTCCTCTCGCAGACTCATCGCAACCATCGTCTATCTGCACGTAGACGTCACGCACATATGTGCTCTTCACACCCTACCCTGAGAACTTCTAAAAAACAAAAGACGGCGCGCACATTTTATTTTAGCTCACACGTCACACACTTATACTATTACTCTTGCCGCGAATGTTCTTTGGGCATAGTATATATTGTACTCTCACGAAGAGAAGCGGTGCACGCACGCACTAGTTCTCTCACACCCACTAGCGGGTACACGTAGGAGCGCATTTTTTTGAAGCCGGAACAAAAAAATCACTCCACTATATATAAAAGCAGGAGCCTTAGCGCTTGCTTTACTAGGGTTCCTCTCGTTCACTCTCTCATGGTCTCTAGATCTAAGCAAGACATAGGTGGCCACACACTCTCTCTCTCAGCTCACGGCTGGTGACAAATCCGGCCGGACAACCTCGACCGGGGCAGGGGGTGTAGGTGCATCGTTCACGCTGTTGTCGGCGGCAAGGGAGGAGACCAACGTCTAGCCGCGTGTCCCGATCAGTGGCCGTGCCGTTCTCTACGAGAGAGCGCCGGCTCGGGAGGGCCTCCGACCCCTTCTTCCTCCCTGCGGTATTGTGGCCAAGATGCGGCCTCCCGACGCCGTCTTTGCCACATGCCGACGACCCTCAGGTATATATTCCTTCAAAACCTGCCTTGCTCTACTGCCCCAGCTCTTCCCCCTTCATGTGGATCCTTTTCTACTTCCGTCCGCTGTTACAAAGCCACCTAGACTTCTACTATTATTAGAAGTAAAGCTAGTTCATATAGTGAACTCAAAGCGTTGGTTCAAACAGGGAAGAAAGTGGGAAAGCTGTAGCATGAATCTAGGACTTGGTTCTAAGAGGAAACATGGGAAAGTAGTAATATGTATCACTTTTTAAATAACCATATTTCGTATTTGCGCAAACAGGGATGTTTGTCTCCATATCGTTTCGGGATGTCTTTCTCCGTATCGTTTCTATCCGCGCAATCAAAGGCACACACCTCAGTTTTAGTACAACTGCACAAAATGAGATGGCTATCCCTCGTTGCCGTCGTCTAACCTCCCATCTTCAAGGTATCCCTACATTGGTAGTAACTAAGGTAGAATGACCAACGCAATCTAAAAGAAGCTGATTCGTACGTTTTACTTCCTGATTGCAGTGCAGGGATGAGCGAAAACAACTGCATCCTAGTCCGGAATGCACTTTCTACCAGTTCATCCATGGACCAAGGACTAACTGGCACGGCTGCATGGCGGTTTTTTGGACAGGTGCGCGGACAAGAGGCATTGTGGTTTGCTTATTTCTGCAAATAGCAGTGCTTAAATTTAGTGGAATGCACAAGCATTTCGGCTAGCCAGTACACTACATGGTTCAGTTCAGCATTCCAGCTGAGACCACAATTATAATTGGTTATTCTGGAATGAGAGAACCTAACCCTGGATGGTGGCAACAAGAAAAAACCAGAGTGAACTCCGGGAAATTTAAGCCTACCGGGAGGCCCTTTGCTCAGAGAAGCCTTGCTTGTTTTTTCCTGATTTGTAAACCTTCTCACAACTTTGTCTTTTGCTGTGAACTAGTATATGTTTGTTATGTTCTACGAATCATTGAGATTTATAAAATTGCTTAACTTATGCTTTTCAAGATTTTTATGAAGATGAGTTTAATTGTGAGTGTTCCACATGAGCGCTGGACTAGCGTGTGAACGTTTGGAATTTATTACATTGTGGCCTCAATTAACTGCATGAACCACTGTAACAAGATACATACTAGTTTCTTATATGTCAGACAACAAATTGTTGATTGTTAGTTGGTCGATAGCCTAGTGTTGAAGCAAGCTGAGCCAATGTGCCGTGTTTTGCACAACTGCTTACAAGTGGGGTAGCACCAATAGTGTTTACAAGTACTTATGTACACGTCGGCGGACGGTTCTCGAACGAGTGCTCTATTTCATCAAAACACACACTGCTCGTATGATAAACCGTGACAACTTATGTCTTACCAAGCCATATTCATGAAAAAACTAGTGAGGATGCATCTGTTTCGGCAACAATTACGATGGTTCTTGATGTCTACTACACAACCTTCTTCTTGTAGACGTTGTTGGGCCTGCCAGTGTACAGGTTTGTAGGACAGTACAAATTTCCCTCAAGTGGATGACCTAAGGTTTATCAATCCGTAGGAGGCATAGGATGAAGATGGTCTCTCTCAAACAACCCTGCAACCAAATAACAAAAAGTCTGTTGTGTCCCCAACACAACCAATACAAGGGTAAATTGTATAGGTGCACTAGTTTGGCGAAGAGATGGTGATACAAGTGCAAAATAGATAGTAGATATAGGTTTTTGTAATCTGAAATAATAAAAACAGCAAGGTAACTAACGGTAAAAGTGAGCGTAAACGGTATTGCAATGATAGCAAACAAGGCCTAGGGTTCATACTTTCACTAGTGCAAGTTCTCTCAACAATAATAACATAGATAGATCATATAACAAGCCCTCAACATGCAACAAAGAGTCACTCCTAAGCCACTAATAGCGGAGAACAAACATAGAGATTATGGTAGGGTACGAAACCACCTCCAAGTTATTATTTTGGATCGATCTATAAAAGAGTTCGTACTAGAATAACACCTTAAGACACAAATCAACCAAAACCCTAATGTCACCTAGATACTCCATTGTCACCTCAAGTATCCGTGGGCATGATTATACGATATGCCTCACACAATCTCAGATTCATCCAACCAACATAAAAGTACTTCAAAGAGTGCCCCAAAGTTTCTATCGGAGAGTCAAGAACGTGTGCCAACCCCTATGCATAGGTTCCCATTGTCACGAAACCCGCAAGTTGATCACCAAAACATACATCAAGTGGCACATGATATCCCATTGTCACCACAGATAATCACGGCAAGACATACATCAAGTGTTCTCATAAAAGATTCAATCCGATAAGATAACTTCAAAGGGGAAACTCAATTCATCACAAGAGAGTAGAGGGGGAGAAACATCATAAGATCCAACTACAATAGCAAAGCTCGGGATACATCAAGATCGTGCTATAGAGGGAACACGAGAGAGAACACGAGAGAGAGAGAGATCAAACACATAGCTACTGGTACATACCCTCAGCCCCGAGGGTGAACTACTCCCTCCTCGTCATGGAGAGTGCCGGGATGATGAAGATGGCCACCGGTGATGGGTTCCCCCTTTGGCAGGGTGCCGGAATGGGCTCCCGAGAGGTTTTTAGTGGCTACAGAGGCTTGCGGCGGCGGAACTCCCGATCTATCTTCTGTTATGGAAGTTTTAGGGTACGTAGGTATATATGGGTGCAAGGGGTACGTCGGTGGACCTCCGGGGTGCTCACGAGGAAGGGGGCACGCCCAGGGGGGTGGGCACGCCCCCTCCCTCGTGGGCAGCCTGGGACTCCCCTGACGTGCACTCCAAGTCTATCAGGTTGCTTTCCTTCCAAAAATAACTTCTCAAGTTGATTTTGTTCCGTTTTGACTCCGTCTGATATTCCTTTTCCTCGAAACACTGAAATAGGCATAAACAGCAAATCTGGGCTGGGCCTCCGGTTAATAGGTTAGTCCCAAAAATAATATAAAAGTGGATAATAAAGCCCAATATTTCCTAAAACAGTAGATAAAGTAGCATGGAGCAATCAAAAATTATAGATACGTTGGAGACGTATCAAGCATCCCCAAGCTTAATTCCTGCTCGTCCTCGAGTAGGTAAATGATAAAAAAGAATTTTTGATGCGGAGTGATACTTTGGCATAATTTCAATGTAAATCTCCTTAATTGTGATATGAATATTCAGATCCGAAAGATTCAAGACAAAAGTTCATATTGACACAAAAATAATAATACTTCAAGCATACTAATCAAGGCAATCATGTCTTCTCAAAATAACATGGCAAAAGAAGGTTCATCCCTGTCAGGACCCCGACTCGATGCCACATAGGTCTAGCATGTAACACCTCATATCACTTTGCGGCCTCACGCACGGTATTCCCACGGGTGTCGCCTTACCTTTGCCCGGGACCGTTTGCGCCTTTTGGCTCACGTATATGATAGTGTCGCTAGCATCCATATGATAAAGAGCCCGGGCTGACATGACTAGTCGTAAACCCAAAGTGGCACAGACTTACAGGGACAGGCATCCATGACCCAGCTTCGAACGTGTCGGTCATCAGCAAGTGGGTCCGGGCTGTAGCACTGGGCTAGCAGGACTCCGGTAAACCGGGCTGTAGCGGGCTAGCAGGACTCCGGTACTCAAAGCGTGACATTTCCCCGAAGGGACAGACACAGGAACGAAGAAGGACACATGCCGGCCAGCCTAAGTGTTCCGGAGCAGTAGCAAGCTACCATGGCTCAGTGAAACACTAGGAGACATTTCCCGGTAAGAGAGGCTACTAAAGATAAACAACTAGATGGTCAGATCCCACACATATCAAGCATTTCAATAACATACACACAATATGCTCGATATGTGCAATACAACATGGCATCACAAAATGACTCTACGACTCAAGTAGTTTACTCAATAGGCTCCGAGGAGCGAGATATTACAAACATGGGTCTCATGACCCAACACTCAGAGCATACAAGTCAAAGCACAAGCGGAAGCTATCATGTCTGAGTACAGACAACTATAAATGAAAAAGGCTGAGAAGCCTGACTATCTATCAGATCCTGCCGAGGGCACAAGATCGTAGCTGAGGTATCAAGCTAAACGTCGAAGACCACGCGGAAATACTAGTGAGACTGAAGTCTCTCTACAAAACATAAAATAGGCAAACGTGAGTACAAATGTACCCAGCAAGACTTACATCAGATCTATCTACATATGCATCATTATCAACAAAGGGGTGGTGGGGTTTAACTGCAGCAAGCCAGCTTTGACTCGTTGGCTATCCTAAACTACGACTGCGAGTAACTTTTTGAGGTGGCGCACACGAGTCCACATATTCACCATATCAATACACCACTATGGATCCGCTCCCGTCTCCCTACGAGAACGCCATCCATAGCACTCACGCTTATCTTGCGCATTTTAAAGTATCCACTTTCACTTGTCTATGAACTGATATAAGTAATCCAGAAGTCCTTTTTCCGCGGACACGGCTATTCGAATAGATGATGTTAACCCTGCAGGGGTGTACTTCTTCATACATGTTTCCACCACTTAGCGTCTGCACACGACATGTGCTCGGCAGACTTCAAGCGAAAGCCGACGTGGGTGTAGACCACGACCTACCTAAACACTCAAGTCTCTAGTCCAGGTTTATCGCCTATTCGGGTTCCATCCATGAGGAGATCCGGCCGGAGTTTCGCTCACAGCCCCAAACGATGTGAACAGGGTTCCGTGACACCAAACGGGCGCCCGGTTTACCCGGCCACGTGCCTACCGCATCACAGCCCACCCCTACGGTCAGCGCTGTCCACGGCCTCCAGCATACTACAAACACCAGAAACTACTTGCAACTCCTGGACAGAGGACGAGGGTGAATGAGAAGTCGAGCGGGGTCATATTTCAGGGCCCAATGTATGGTAGTAACTGAATCATGGATCACAAACACAGAACTCAGTTCCTGAGGACGGCTACAATGAGACAACCCACCATGTACTCCTACATGGCCTCTCACCGCTACCTTTACCAAATCGTGTTCACACACTTAGCTCACACACAGTAGGACATGTTCACACGCCTCTGATTCATCCCCGATGAATCAGACCTGACTCAACTCTAAGCAGTAGCAGGCATGACAAACAAGCATGAATGAGTAGGCACAACAGGGCTCAAACAACTCCTACTCATGCTAGTGGGTTTCATCTATTTACTGTGGCAATGACAGGTCATGCAAAGGATAAAGGGGTTCAGCTACCGCAGCAAGTAACAGATAAATCGGTGTTGTCCTAATGCATTAAAAGAGAGCAGGGGCGAGAGAGTAGGATTGTATCGGAATGAACAAGGGGGTTTTGCTTGCCTGGCACTTCTGAAGATAACATTGAGTCTTCATCAGTGTCAACGATCACAACGTCGGACATCGTCTACCGGGATGGAACAGATACCGGCAACAAGAAGAATTACAATCAATGCAATGCACAATATGATGCATGATCATGACATGGCAAAATGAATGTGTTTTGGGCTAATGCAACTAGCAATGGATTAAATGAAGTTGGTTTGAATACAAGATTCAAATTCAAACTCCATATGTGATTATTCAAATGCCATTCACTTCATTTGCCCTAAACAGTAGTGATAAGTTGTTCTAACATGCATGAAAATGGTACAGATGGATTCCTTGAATTTTTCTGATAATTTTTCATATATAATTTATTTAATTTGGAGTTACGGTTAATTTTCTATGATTTATTGAAGTTTTAGCTATTTTCTGGAATTTCAGAATTAAATTAAATCCGGAAAATGAGTTATGACATCAGCACTGCGTCATGCTTGCGTCAGCAAGTCAACAGGGCTGCCCCGGGTCAAATCTGACCAGTGGGGTCCACTGGTCAGTGACACAGGAGCTAATCCCGGTCAAACCCAGCGCTGACTGGGGTTTGACCAGGGGTGGGGCCCGCTGTCAGTGGCCTAGGGGGTTGATTAGCGGGGTAGTTAGGCCCTAATGACCGGCCACATCAGCTCCTGCCGGAGTTTCGCCGGCGGCGACCATTCCGCACGGCGGGGGAACGCCGGACTTGCGCTAGGGGCATCGGATCGACGCGCCAGGGGCACCAGGAGGTAGCCCGCGCCCGTGCGCATCTAGGGGAACCAACGGGAGGTGCGGGGGTGGCCGGAGCTCGCCGGAGTGGGGGCCGCAGCGGCTGCCGGAGCTCGGGTTTGGGCGGAGCGAGGTTACGGGGCGCTAGGGGGCTGGCTGAGGGGCTATGCGGACTCCTGGGGCAGCTAGGAGCACGCTAGGCTCGTCGGACTGGCCGCAGCAGCACGTCAGTGCCATGCCCGGCGTCCATGGCGGACGGCGGCGCTCGGGAATGTGGCCGGGGTGCTACGGCACGGGAACGAACAAAATGGAGGAGGGGAAACGGAGTGGAGCTCACAGGGATCGTGCAGGGAGGGTCAGCGAGCTCGGGGGCGCGCCGGAGTGGCCGAATTCGACGGAGAACGGCGCCGGGGCCGAAGCTTGGGGATGATGACGATGGCGGCTGCTCGGGGCCCTTCCGGTCACGTGGCTCGGTGAGGGGGTTGGCGACGAGGTGCAGGAGTTCGGGAGCACGTCGGAGAGGGAAGGGGGTGGCCGTGGTCATGGCTACGGCGAGCGGCGCTCCCAGGTGCGTTCGGTGACGAGAGGGAGGAAGAACAGAGGAGGAGGAGGGGTCCAGAGAGAGAGAGACGATCGAGGGGGGTCGGGGCCGTCTTCGTGGCGTCGCGAGGGGGTCGGGGGGGCTGCCACGGCGAAGCAGGAGGTGGAGGCCTCCGCGTGCGCGCGTGCGTGCGGTGTCCGTCCTCCTGGCAGAGGAGGAAGAAGACAAGGGGGGAGGAGGAGGTGGGCTGGGCCGGCTCTAGTGGACTGGGCTGCTGGTGGGCTACCAGGTAAGGCCAGGTAAGTTCTACTCCTTTTATTTTTTTCTGTTCTGTTTTCTATTTGTTCTGTTTTGTTTTAGTTTAGTAAAATACTAAACCATTTTAATAAATTCTGTAGTTTATTATGTGGCTTACTAAAATATATACAAAGCCACTCACAAACTTCCAGAATTATTTGGAGTCATATTTAATATATATTAAATATAAATCCAGAGCAAATAGTTATTGGATTAATTCAAATGGCCAAAATAAATATCTCTGTGACTCCAAAAATATTGGTTTAAATTTTACCTCTCACCAATATTTCCATGGAATAACAGGAACATTTTCTTGGACTCATTTGATGAAATTTAAATGTTGGTTATTTTTTTAGAGGTCTTCTGAGGCTTTGAAAATTCCTCAATTCAAATTTCATTTGAATTTAAACATGATGCAGCAAGAGGTCTAGCCTAGTGCATTACCAGAAGCTAGGGATGTGACAACTCACCCCCACTAAACAAGAATCTCGTCTCGAGATTCAAGCGTAGGGTAGGATGAAGGGGAAGCGGAAACTAGTATAATCTTCATGATCCAGGTTGCACTTCATAGAAACGTTGATTCGATCACCATCTTTGTCTTGTCGTCTTGCTCTGAGAAATCCTGCCAACATGACCTGGAGGGAAAGAGACTCTAGAAGGGTCGATCTTCTCGAAGATCGAACAACTCACGGAATGAGACATAGCAACATCTCTTGAGCTGGGAGACGAAGTACAGATTTGAAGAAATGGAGTGGAGCAGATGACGAAGGTTCACTAGGTAGACAACGATTCCACGCTTAAGAAGGTGGTAAACGATTGCCAACGTAGCGAAGAGTTGAGTTGCCATGATACCACGACGAAACATCCTGGAGGAAGGTGATCGTAGAGTATTACCTTAAGTGGCAAAAAGAATTACTTTTGATTCAGAGATCATTGAAACTCTTCATACCAGCATAAGGCAATTCACAACGATCGTTTGGAGGGGGTCTGTAGAATGGCATACTCGGACTTGGATGATGTGGATTACCTTGTTGAAGACAACGTAATGGATGAATTTGCTTATCACCGGAGGTGGAAGAGACCCATGGTAGAATGGCACTTTGGCGGTGCAAGCTGGGAACAAAATGCAAATGCTGGGAATGATTCTGGTAACTGGGGAAGAACCCAACAATAAAGAGTGAATTCACTGTTGGAGTGGTTATAGCATAACCGAAGGGACTAGGAGCAATCCCGGTTAGTGCCGGCGATAATACCTAACGCTTGTGCGTGCTCTCAAGAACTTGAGCAATTCCATAATCATCAAGGTTTTACCAACATCCGTGTCAAGGGTCCGATAACACAACTTACTACCATGATGAATGGTGATGGAGGATGCAGATGCAAAGGAAGATAACACCTTCTCAGATTTCACCCTTGGCGGGGCCAAGGAAATAAAATCTGGATGATCGACCGAGAGACATTTAGCACTCCGCTTCTAATGTTCTCCTTGATGTGCTAGTGTAACCCATTCATAGATATGGTTTGATATCTAGAACATCAAGTAAAGGGTCGGACTTCGGGAACACAAGAATCCATAAGGAACAACTAGGGAGGTAAACCCTACGAAATCCTTATAGGGAGGTGGCCAACTTCTTTAATCAAGATACTACAATAATAGGTCTCTCGGCTGGGTGGTGCTGGCCTCGACATCCACTTTACCGGTTATCGAGGGACCAATATTATAGTTCTTGGGAAATGTTCCAAACCATCATATCTGCCTGAGATTCAGATCTGGTTGGTGTCAGGATATCCCAGACTCATCAAGTCTAGAAAGAAAAATGAAAGTTTGCAACGCAAATCGACGAGATAATGTTGCGGGATTCTCGGGGAGTGAGCTACGATAGTAAGCTCCAAAACATGAGCTGGTTCTGCTACAACATGTGAACACGCTGTCCCAGACAAACATGACCACGTGGTAGTCTTATAATAAAACACTACCGAGTTCAGGAGGGGAAACCATCATTAAGGACATCGAAGTCTCCACGCGTGAAAATCCAAAGAGTTCACCTTGGACAGACTCCTTTATCTTTGAAAAACTCAATCAGTGGCTTGGTGTGCTAGGATATACATATAGCATGGAGGTTGCAAATCTCCAGACCACAGAATACTTCGCACGTATGCATGACTGACTTGGGATGATTCCAAAGGAAACAACATTGACTTTCTCGAATCCACGGCGGCAACTTGCATCAAATGCACATGGACTGGAGGAAGTCACTTCTTACATCCGAACATTTGCTCCATGAACTAGCATGAAGAAATGCTTTCAAAAGTTTCCAACACTAACTTAATGTTCAACAAAATCATGGAGGGAATAAGGATGTTGTCAATGGGCTCAACAACAATTCATCCGGGTTTCCTTTTAAAAGGAATTCCATAGTTAAGTGAACAAGTGATAGCATTGGTCAGACCAAAGATGTAGGGGTGTATGCTCGAGGGATCAACCACGAGTAAGACAACATTACGAGCATCGTTGGTACTGATTTGATTTGACGATAGCCCACACTCAAATCAAAGGATTGATAAGACAATAGGTCCAGCAACTGATCACAGGGACCAATCGATGAAGATATCATCTTTCTTCAACACACACTACACAAGAATATCCCTTTGGAACGAACTAAGTCAGACAAGCTTTTATCTTCCAACCCTCCAAGTTATTGTTTAGCTTAACCAACTAGCTCAGGGATATCTAACACCGATTCTTGGAGAGAAGGTGGTTCACAAGAAACCAACTTGATCACGAGCTCAACATAGCGGTCAGGTGACAACCTGGTAATACTTCTGAGAAGATATTCAGAAAATCACGAGCCACCGGTATGTTACTAAGCTCGAGAACAATCTTGCTTTTCAGGGCAAGACGATATGATCAATAGAGCAAGAATTTGAAATAATCCTAACCCATCGATCGAGGAGGGCACTGAGAACAAGGACTAGGTAGCATGATCAACCTTAGAATGATGATTCGAAAACCAACATACTAAGAATGAAATTATTATCCTTTAACTACCAAGCAACAGAGTTGCTAGCAGTATTGATTTCACACATCACAATTCATTTGTCGGTATTCCGGTTGCATCAACACGAGGGCCGAGGAATGAACAGTGATGGCAAGAAGTATCACTGTACCAAGAGTTCATGGGATGGTGTGCAATTCCTATAATAATCTCGATATAAAATATGTAATACTCCAAGGTAGAGCAGAACCAAAAGCTGGATTGGCATTTGATCTGCGGAATACAACTACTTTGACCCAATCCTAGATATGGATGAGGTACTGGAGTTTGTTTCTCCTAGTCATTCTGCAATAGAATGGCTTGACGGATCACAAGAGTAATAGGCATCGATAAACGAATGCATGCATACTCTTGATATCAATTGATAGACGAGGGTCAGAATGCAACTAAAGAGAACAACTCAAAGGAACATATAACTTTCTGAGTTGTGGATGCATAGATTAGTATGTCAAACCAAGTTCAACATATTTCTTCCGGATAACCCATGCAGAAAGGTAGAACTGGCAGAGTCACGATTTATGAATGGAGAACTCCTCAAGAGTACTCTAATTGTGATTTTTTTGATCCAATAAACATCTGCCATAAGCGGTTCATAGTATTTGGAAGAAGGAAATACCACGGATCTCGAGGACTATCGTAAAGGTTATTAATAGCCTAAGGAACTAGCAAACACTATCAACATGAAGTAAGTGGAGTGAACCTCGGGTTCAAAGCCCAAGGAGTAGAATACCTACTACTAAGTGGCATCACGGGATGCTTTCGAGAATAAAAGCCAGAATCATCACACTGGGACACAAAACATGGCTAGACTACTAGATGATCCCCTGAGACACCTAGGGTCATAGTAATAACTCTAACATAAAGGTTGAGGCGGTAGAGTACCTCAACTCAACAATTTGTGTGATTAATCTGACCAAAGGCACATCGGAAACAGGAGGAAGGGATTTGCAAATGCATCAGACTGTTTGGAAACCTGGGATGACTCGGACAGCATAACGGCTGTAAATGCTCAGAAAAGATTTGAGACATTCACAAAAAGGGTGGCATAACCACTCAGAAGCACAATATCAAGGTTTCGAGATCAACAGTTAACATACGGAAGTAGTAGGAGCTGAACTGAGGCTTGAATCAACAATCTTATAAGTCTACGGATTAGTAACACGTGATCCTGATAGAAAGAAGAGATATCCTAGTTCTTAATCCCCGTAGAAGATAAGATGATGACTCAGATCAGAAGGGCATAAGGTATAAGGAGTAAAAAGAGCCTTACGTTCCATCCCACAATCAATTCCCTTATATAACTAAAGAATTTCTAAACTCAACTTCGACCAGTTTGGCTTGGTAATCCTACAGGCAGTCAAGCTCTGATACCAACGCTGTCAGGACCCCGACTCGATGCCACATAGGTCTAGCATGTAACACCTCATATCACTTTGCGGCCTCACGCACGGTATTCCCACGGGTGTCGCCTTACCTTTGCCCGGGACCGTTTGCGCCTTTTGGCTCACGTATATGATAGTGTCGCTAGCATCCATATGATAAAGAGCCCGGGCTGACATGACTAGTCGTAAACCCAAAGTGGCACAGACTTACAGGGACAGGCATCCATGACCCAGCTTCGAACGTGTCGGTCATCAGCAAGTGGGTCCGGGCTGTAGCACTGGGCTAGCAGGACTCCGGTAAACCGGGCTGTAGCGGGCTAGCAGGACTCCGGTACTCAAAGCGTGACATTTCCCCGAAGGGACAGACACAGGAACGAAGAAGGACACATGCCGGCCAGCCTAAGTGTTCCGGAGCAGTAGCAAGCTACCATGGCTCAGTGAAACACTAGGAGACATTTCCCGGTAAGAGAGGCTACTAAAGATAAACAACTAGATGGTCAGATCCCACACATATCAAGCATTTCAATAACATACACACAATATGCTCGATATGTGCAATACAACATGGCATCACAAAATGACTCTACGACTCAAGTAGTTTACTCAATAGGCTCCGAGGAGCGAGATATTACAAACATGGGTCTCATGACCCAACACTCAGAGCATACAAGTCAAAGCACAAGCGGAAGCTATCATGTCTGAGTACAGACAACTATAAATGAAAAAGGCTGAGAAGCCTGACTATCTATCAGATCCTGCCGAGGGCACAAGATCGTAGCTGAGGTATCAAGCTAAACGTCGAAGACCACGCGGAAATACTAGTGAGACTGAAGTCTCTCTGCAAAACATAAAATAGGCAAACGTGAGTACAAATGTACCCAGCAAGACTTACATCAGATCTATCTACATATGCATCATTATCAACAAAGGGGTGGTGGGGTTTAACAGCAGCAAGCCAGCTTTGACTCGGTGGCTATCCTGAACTACGACTGCGAGTAACTTTTTGAGGTGGCGCACACGAGTCCACATATTCACCATATCAATACACCACTATGGATCCGCTCCCGTCTCCCTACGAGAACGCCATCCATAGCACTCACGCTTATCTTGCGCATTTTAAAGTATCCACTTTCACTTGTCTATGAACTGATATAAGTAATCCAGAAATCCTTTTTCCGCGGACACGGCTATTCGAATAGATGATGTTAACCCTGCAGGGGTGTACTTCTTCATACATGTTTCCACCACTTAGCGTCTGCACACGACATGTGCTCGGCAGACTTCAAGCGAAAGCCGACGTGGGTGTAGACCACGACCTACCTAAACACTCAAGTCTCTAGTCCAGGTTTATCGCCTATTCGGGTTCCATCCATGAGGAGATCCGGCCGGAGTTTCGCTCACAGCCCGAAACGATGTGAACAGGGTTCCGTGACACCAAATGGGCGCCCGGTTTACCCGGCCACGTGCCTACCGCATCACAGCCCACCCCTACGGTCAGCGCTGTCCACGGCCTCCAGCATACTACAAACACCAGAAACTACTTGCAACTCCTGGACAGAGGACGAGGGTGAATGAGAAGTCGAGCGGGGTCATATTTCAGGGCCCAATGTATGGTAGTAACTGAATCATGGATCACAAACACAGAACTCAGTTCCTGAGGACGGCTACAATGAGACAACCTACCATGTACTCCTACATGGCCTCTCACCGCTACCTTTACCAAATCGTGTTCACACACTTAGCTCACACACAGTAGGACATGTTCACACGCCTCTGATTCATCCCCGATGAATCAGACCTGACTCAACTCTAAGCAGTAGCAGGCATGACAAACAAGCATGAATGAGTAGGCACAACAGGGCTCAAACAACTCCTACTCATGCTAGTGGGTTTCATCTATTTACTGTGGCAATGACAGGTCATGCAAAGGATAAAGGGGTTCAGCTACCGCAGCAAGTAACAGATAAATCGGTGTTGTCCTAATGCATTAAAAGAGAGCAGGGGCGAGAGAGTAGGATTGTATCGGAATGAACAAGGGGGTTTTGCTTGCCTGGCACTTCTGAAGATAACATTGAGTCTTCATCAGTGTCAACGATCACAACGTCGGACATCGTCTACCGGGATGGAACAGATACCGGCAACAAGAAGAATTACAATCAATGCAATGCACAATATGATGCATGATCATGACATGGCAAAATGAATGTGTTTTGGGCTAATGCAACTAGCAATGGATTAAATGAAGTTGGTTTGAATACAAGATTCAAATTCAAACTCCATATGTGATTATTCAAATGCCATTCACTTCATTTGCCCTAAACAGTAGTGATAAGTTGTTCTAACATGCATGAAAATGGTACAGATGGATTCCTTGAATTTTTCTGATAATTTTTCATATATAATTTATTTAATTTGGAGTTACGGTTAATTTTCTATGATTTATTGAAGTTTTAGCTATTTTCTGGAATTTCAGAATTAAATTAAATCCGGAAAATGAGTTATGACATCAGCACTACGTCATGCTTGCGTCAGCAAGTCAACAGGGCTGCCCCGGGTCAAATCTGACCAGTGGGGTCCACTGGTCAGTGACACAGGAGCTAATCCCGGTCAAACCCAGCGCTGACTGGGGTTTGACCAGGGGTGGGGCCCGCTGTCAGTGGCCTAGGGGGTTGATTAGCGGGGTAGTTAGGCCCTAATGACCGGCCACATCAGCTCCTGCCGGAGTTTCGCCGGCGGCGACCATTCCGCACGGCGGGGGAACGCCGGACTTGCGCTAGGGGCATCGGATCGACGCGCCAGGGGCACCAGGAGGTAGCCCGCGCCCGTGCGCATCTAGGGGAACCAACGGGAGGTGCGGGGGTGGCCGGAGCTCGCCGGAGTGGGGGCCGCAGCGGCTGCCGGAGCTCGGGTTTGGGCGGAGGGAGGTTACGGGGCGCTAGGGGGCTGGCTGAGGGGCTATGCGGACTCCTGGGGCAGCTAGGAGCACGCTAGGCTCGTCGGACTGGCCGCAGCAGCACGTCAGTGCCATGCCCGGCGTCCATGGCGGACGGCGGCGCTCGGGAATGTGGCCGGGGTGCTACGGCACGGGAACGAACAAAATGGAGGAGGGGAAACGGAGTGGAGCTCACATGGATCGTGCAGGGAGGGTCAGCGAGCTCGGGGGCGCGCCGGAGTGGCCGAATTCGACGGAGAACGGCGCCGGGGCCAAAGCTTGGGGATGATGACGATGGCGGCTGCTCGGGGCCCTTCCGGTCACGTGGCTCGGTGAGGGGGTTGGCGACGAGGTGCAGGAGTTCGGGAGCACGTCGGAGAGGGAAGGGGGTGGCCGTGGTCATGGCTACGGCGAGCGGCGCTCCCAGGTGCGTTCGGTGACGAGAGGGAGGAAGAACAGAGGAGGAGGAGGGGTCCAGAGAGAGAGAGACGATCGAGGGGGGTCGGGGCCGTCTTCGTGGCGTCGCGAGGGGGTCGGGGGGGCTGCCACGGCGAAGCAGGAGGTGGAGGCCTCCGCGTGCGCGCGTGCGTGCGGTGTCCGTCCTCCTGGCAGAGGAGGAAGAAGACAAGGGGGGAGGAGGAGGTGGGCTGGGCCGGCTCTAGTGGACTGGGCTGCTGGTGGGCTACCAGGTAAGGCCAGGTAAGTTCTACTCCTTTTATTTTTTTCTGTTCTGTTTTCTATTTTTTCTGTTTTGTTTTAGTTTAGTAAAATACTAAACCATTTTAATAAATTCTGTAGTTTATTATGTGGCTTACTAAAATATATACAAAGCCACTCACAAACTTCCAGAATTATTTGGAGTCATATTTAATATATATTAAATATAAATCCAGAGCAAATAGTTATTGGATTAATTCAAATGGCCAAAATAAATATCTCTGTGACTCCAAAAATATTGGTTTAAATTTTACCTCTCACCAATATTTCCATGGAATAACAGGAACATTTTCTTGGACTCATTTGATGAAATTTAAATGTTGGTTATTTTTTTAGAGGTCTTCTGAGGCTTTGAAAATTCCTCAATTCAAATTTCATTTGAATTTAAACATGATGCAGCAAGAGGTCTAGCCTAGTGCATTACCAGAAGCTAGGGATGTGACAATCCCTACAAAATCATATAGTTAGGCTATGCTTCATTTTCGTCACACAAAGATGTTCCCAAGTTCTATACCCCCGATGACAAGCCAACCAATTGTTTCATACTTAAATAATCTCAAACTTTTTCAACCTTCACGCAATACATGAGCGTGAGCCATGGATATAGCACTATGGGTGGAATAGAATATGATGGTGGGGATTGTGTGGAGAAGACAAAAAAGGAGAAAGTCTCACATTGACGAGGATAGTCAACGGGCTATGCGGATGCCCATCAATTGATGTCAACATGAGGAGTAGGGATTGCCATGCAACGGATGCACTAGAGCTATAAATGCTCAACAAAAGAAAACTAGTGGGTGTGCATCCAACTCGCTTGCTCATGAAGACCTAGGGCATTTGAGGAAGCCCATCATAGGAATATACAAGCCAAGTTCTATAATGAAAAACTCCCACTAGTATAAAAAGAGAACTTATGAGATTCACTATATGAAGAACAAGGTGCTACTTTGAAGCACAATATATGATACTCACTACATGAAGAACAAGGTGCCACTTTGAAGCACAAGTGTGGAAAAAGAGATAGTAGCATTGCCCTTTTCTTTTATATTTTTTTGGGCCTTTCTTCTTTTTTTGGCCTTTCTTTTTTTGGGGGCAATGCTCTAATAATGATGATCATCACACTTCTATTGATTACAACATAAGGATTACAACTCGAAACTTAGAACAAGATATGACTCTATATGAATGCCTCCGGCGGTGTACCGGGATGGTGCAATGAATCAAGAGTGACATGCATGAAAAATAATGCATGGTGGCTTTGCCACAAATACGATGTCAACTACATGGTCATGCAATGGCAATATGACAAAAGTAATGGATGTCATGATGAGGATGATGGAAGTTGCATGGCAATATATCTCGGAATGGCTATGGAAATGCCATGATAGGTAGGTATGGTGGCTGTTTTGAGGAAGATATAAGGAGGTTTATGTGTGATAGAGCGTATTGTATCACGGGGTTTGGATGCACCGGCGAAGTTTGCACCAACTCTCAAAGTGAGAAAGGGCAATGCACGGTACCGAAGAGTCTAGCAAAGGAGGAAAGGTGAGAGTGCGTATAATCCATGGACTCAACATTAGGCAAAAGAACTCATATACTTATTGCAAAAATTTAGAAGTCATCAAAAATCAAGTACTACGCGCATGCTCCTAGGGGGATAGATTGGTAGGAAAAGACCATCGCTCGTCCCCGACCGCCACTCATAAGGATGCACAAGCCAGGTACACTTCATGTTTCAAATTTGTTACACAACTTTAACGATACGTGCATGCTACGGGACTTGCAAACTTCAACACAAGCATTCTTTGAATTCATAATACCTAACTAGAACGACTTTGATATTATCACCTCCATATCTCAAAACAATTATCAAGCATCAAACTTTTCTTAGTATTCAACACACTCATAAGAAAGTTTCACATATCTTGAATACCAAGTATATTAATATTGAGAAAATTACCATGCTATTAACGACTCTAAAAATAATCTAAGTGAAGTATGAGAGTTCATCTATTTCTTCAAAATAAAACTACCACCATCCTCTAAAAGATATAAGTGAATCACTAGAGCAAATGACAAACTACTTCGGAAGATATAAGTGAAGATCAATGAGTAGCTAAATAATTATGCAACTATGCGAAGGCTCTCTCTCATTTAATAATTTCAGATCTTGATACTTTATTCAAACAGAAAGCGGAGCTAAAGAAAACTACATTGCAAGGATAGCACAACTTATGTGAAGAAGCAAAAACTTAGGCTCAACCGATACTAACCGATAGTTGTTGAAGAAGAAAGGTGGGATGCCTACCGGGGCATCCCCAAGCTTAGATGCTTGAGACTTCTTGAAATATTATCTTGGGGTGACTTGGGCATCCCCAAGCTTGAGCTTTTGTGTCTCCTTAATTCCTCTCATATCATGGTTTCTCTTTTTATCAAAAGCTTCATCCACAACAAACTCAACAAGAACTCATGAGATAGGTTAGTATAAACCAATGCAAAACCTTATCATTTTCTACTGTAACAAATCACTAAAATTATTATTCAACATTTCATACTAAATGCCTCTGAATATTTAATACTCCTATCCTCAAATAGAATCATTAAACAAGCAAACATATGCAAACAATGCAAACATAAAAGCAATCTGCCAAAACAGTACAGTCTGTAAAGAATGCAAGAGTCATCATACTTCCCTGACTCCAAAAATTATGAACTAAAATTCCCACTTTATATCATAGCTCAATATGCAAAAAGATTCAACATTATACCACTCTCTGACTTTTCTAGGGAATTTTTGCAACAGTGGTAAACTTTCTGTTTTCAAACAGCAACATGTATACTAGCAAAATAAGCATGGCAAAGGCTATCCTTGACTTTTTTATTAGAACTAAAGATGCACAACATTATTCTAAATAACAGCAAGCAAATACTAACAAAAGAAAATGACGCTCCAAGCAAAACACATATCATGTGGTGAATAAAAATATAGCTCCAAGTAAAGTTACCAATGAACGAAGACGAAAGAGGGGATGCCATCTGGGGCATCCCCAAGCTTAGGCTCTTGGCTATTCTTGAATATCAACACAAAACTCAACAGAAAACTCGTGAGCTCCGTTAGTGAAAGAAAACAAAACCACCACATTGGTACTGTAATTAACTTATTCTAAATTCATATTGGTGTAATATCTACTGTACTCCAACTTATCTATGGTTCATACCCTCTGATACTACTCATAGATTCATCAAAATAAACAGACAATACATAGAAAACAGAATCTGTCAAAAACAGAACAGTCTCTAGTAATCTGTATCAAACGTATACTTATGGAACTCCAAAAATCCTACCAAATTAGTAAGTCGTAAGAAATTCGTGTACCAATGCAGAACAAAAAAAATCAGATCAGAAGCACGTTTCTGTGAATTAACAAAACTAATTTACTGGGTGAAAAAGTTTCTGATTTTCAGCAGGATCAACACAACTATCACCGTAAGCCATCCTAAAGGTCTTACTTGGCACTTTATTGAAACAAAAGCTATAAAAAATGATTACTACAGTAGCATAATCATGTGAACACACAAAAACAGTAAGGGTAAATATTGGGTTGTCTCCCAACAAGTGCTTTTCTTTAATGCCTTTTACCTAGGCATGATGATGACAATGATGCTCACATAAAAGATAAGAATTGAAACATAACGGGAGCATCATGGAGCATATGACTAGCACATTTAAGTCTAACACACTTCCTATGCATAGGGATTTTGTGAGTAAACAACTTATGGGAACAATAATCAACTTGCATAGGAAGGTAAAACAAGCATAACTTCAAGATTTCAAGCACATAGAGAGGGAACACGAGAGAGAACACGAGAGAGAGAGAGATCAAATACATAGCTAGTGGTACATACCCTCAGCCCCGAGGGTGAACTACTCCCTCCTTGTAATGGAGAGCGCCGGGATGATGAAGATGGACACCGGTGATGGGTTCCCCCTCCGGCAGGGTGCCGGAACGGGCTCCCGAGAGGGTTTTGGTGGCTATAGAGGCTTGCGGCAGTGGAACTCCCGATCTATCTTCTGTTCTGGAAGTTTTAGGGTATGTAGGTATATATGGGTGCAAGGGGTACGTCGGTGGACCTCCGGGGTGCTCACGAGGCAGGGGGAGATGTAGCTCACGGGGCTCCTCCTCCGCCTCCAAGGCAAGATGCCATCATCGAGCCAAGGCGGGTGGCCGATGAGTATCCCAGCGAGGTACTTGACTTCTCCGACTGCCCCTCTCCCTCAGGGGCACCATTCCCGCCGGGGCAATGGACGTCCGCGTGGAGGTTTTCGTCACCGGCACCGATGCCTCCTCCTCATCGAGTGTGACGAGGAAGGCCGCCGAAGCCAAGGCCGCAGTAGAGCGGGCCGCCTTGCGCAACCCATTGCACGCTGCGATGTAGAGCCTTCGCGTCCCCATCGGCACCGACATCGACACCTCCAACGTCGCCGAGGCCCAGGCCCGCTCGAGGAGAACCGCCAGCACCTGCTGGACCTGGCCGAGACGCTCGCCGCCAGGCAACATCGCCTGGATTCCGCTCAGCTCGAGCGCAATATCGCCTACGGCTTCACGCCTACCGCGGCTGAGCCGAGCCGGGTCACCGACGTGTGAGCCCGGGGCGGGGCAATCGGCCGCGCCCTCGGTGCCGTCCCTCCCATCTACAAGACACCCGCGAAGAACATGCATGCTGGCCAGGCAGCCGCGATCGGCCTGGACCAGCTCACATGCGAGGAGCTGAGGGAGCGCATCAAGTGGATAAACGACCTCCTCGACGCAGCCAACGCGCTGCAAGACCGCCTCAACCAACTCGCCAAGCTGGCGGGATCTAGCTCCGCCCGCGCTGTCGGACCCGGCGACCATCAGCACACGGCGTCCTCACCACCCGGCGAGGCGCACTTCGGCCGCACCCTGACCCGCACGACCCATCCCTGATGGCCGTCGGCGGCTTAGGCGACAAGCCGGCTCAGGAAAACCAGCGCAGACCCGACCAGCCCAGCCGCCGTCCGGCTCCAACCGACCCGGCCACCCTTGGCCCGGTCGCCAGCTGACTTGGCGCACACGCCATCGACGACACCGATGCTCGCCAGCGCCTCGACCGGCTCGCCTTCTCCCTGGAGGTGGAGGAGAGCGGCACCGTAGGGCTAGCGTGCTTAGGCTCGCGCATCCAGGACGAGCCCTTTCCCAAAGGGTTCACGCTCCCCCGCGACACACCCAAGTACAACGAAACCATGAAGCCGAAGGACCGGCTCACCGACTACAACAGCGCCATCGGCATCGCCGGCGGAAACCACCGGCTCACCATGTGCTACGTGCTGCTCATGCTCTAGGGGTTGGCCCGCAGCTGGTTGAACAGTCTGCCGATGGCCAGCATCAACACGTGGGTGGACTCCGAGCAGGCCTTAGTCCGCAAATTCACGGGGACTTACCGGTGACCCGGCCGCCCTATCCAGCTCACCATGTGCGTGTAGGGGCCGACGGAAACCGGCCGCGAGTACCTCGCATGCTGGACTGAGCTCCAGAACAGCTGCGTGGGCGTCCACGAGGTTCAAGCAATCTAGTACTTAGTCAACGGGTGCCGAGATGGCACCCTCCTCAAGCACAAGCTCTTTCGCTCTGAGCCGGCCACCATGGCGATGCTCATGGTGACGGCAGACAAGTACGCCAACACCGACTGTGCAATGAAGATCTAGGTGGCGCTGGATGAAGCTGGCAAAGCGAAGCCGGTTCCCCCTCTGAAGCCAGCCGGCGAAAGCAGCCAGTAGCAGCACAACAAGTAGAACAACAAGCGCAAGGCCAACAAACTGGCTCAGCGCTACGACAACCGACTCGTCGCGGCCATCGAGCTCGCGGCTGACCTGGCAGCCAAGCGCCGGTAGATCGGCAAGACGGCGCGGTAGCCCACCATGAGCTTCGAGGAGATGCTCGATGCCCCCTACAAGCACCAGAGTGGCACAAGGCTGTCCACGCACACGCTTCGGCAGTGCGGCATCACCAAGCGCATAATGAGGGGTGACGTCCCGCCTCCTCCGGCTCTAGCCCCTGGCGTGAGTTTGCTGCCTCCACCTCCACCACCGCCCCCATCCGGCGGCACGATACACGACAACATCTACCCGTACCAGAACGTGGCCTATGTCATCTTCACCAGCCTCAGCGACGGCAAGCGTAGCGAGTGCCTCCTTCGGCAGGAAGTGAACACCGTCGTCCCGGCCAAGACGGAGTACATGCACTGGTCGGACCGCCCGGTGACATGGACCCGGGAAGACCACCGGGCTGTCATGCCGAATCCAGGTAGCTATGCCCTCGTCCTCAACCCCACCATCATCAAACGGTGCACGTGCATGTTTTCCCTAGTCCTCATTGACGGCGGCAGCAGCATTAACATCCTCTACCGCAACACCATGACCAAACTCGGCCTCGAGGCCAAGGACCTGGAGCTGACCCGGACGATCTTCCATGACATCATCCCCTCCCTTTCCTGCTCTCCCATTGGCCGGGTCCGGCTCGATGTCCTGTTCGGCGACAACCATCATTTCTAGTGTGAACCAATCTGGTTCGAGGTGGTGGACCTATCCAGCGCGTACTACGCGCTGCTGGGCCAACCCGCGCTCGCCAAGTTCATGGCGGTCCCCCACTACGCGTACCTGAAGATGAAGCTGCCGGGTTAGAAGGGCCTCATCACCATCACCAGTGACTACTGCAAGTCCCTAGAGTGCGCCTGAGACGGTGCCAAGCTGGCCGAGCCGCTGGTCATAGCCGAGGAGTGGCGCCAGCTCGACTGGATCGCCCCCCTGGCTAGCGAGACATTAGCCGCGCCGATCTCGGCCGAGGAGCCGGTTGACGAGGCCGCCTTCAAGCCCTCCAAGGAGACTAAGAAAGTGAAGTTGAACCCGGAAGACCCCTGGCAAAGCAAGTACTTTGTCGTAGGCACCCGCCTCGACAGAAAATAGGAAGGCGAGCTCGTCAACTTCCTCCATGAGAATTGGGATATTTTTGCATGGACCCCCAAGGACATGCCAGGTATCCCGAGGATGTACACCGAGCTCAAACTCCACGTCCGCAAGGATGCCAAGCCTGTCCGCCAACCCTACGATGTTTCTCCGAAGAGAAGAGAAGAAGCATCGGTGAAGAAGTCACCAAGCTTTCGGCGGCCAGCTTCATCATGGAAGTGTTCCCCCTGAGTGGCTGGCCAACCCAGTCCTCGTCCTCAAGAAGAACAAGACCTGGCGCATGTGCATCGACTACACTAGCCTGAACAAGGCCCGTCCCAAGGATCCGTTGATCCTCCCATGGATCGACCAAGTCATCGACTCGACCGCCAGGTGCGAGCTCTTGTCCTTCCTGGATGCTTACTCCGGCTACCACCAGATCAAGCTGGACACGGCTGACACCCTAAAGACATCCTTCATCACGCCCTTTGGGGCATATTGCTACATCACCATGTCGTTCGGCCTGAAGAACGCCGGCGCCACCTTTTAGCGCTGCATGCAGAAATGCTTGCTGCCGCAACTCGGCCACAACATCCACGTTTATGTGGACGACATCGTGGTGAAGACCAAGCAGCACCTCACGCTCCTTGATGTCCTAGAGGAGACATTCGCCAACCTGCGTGAGTACAAAGTCAAGCTCAACATAGAGAAATGCGTTTTGGCGTCCCGGCAGGAAAGCTACTCGGCTTCCTCGTCTCGGACCACGGCATTGAGGCGAACCCGGAGAAGATCAAGGCCATCGAGCGCATGCGCAAGCCAGCTCGGCTGCACAATGTCGAGAAATTCACCGGCTTCTCGGCCTCGGTCAGCTGGTTTCTTAGCCGGCTGGGCGATAGGGCCTTGCCCCTATACTAGCTGATGAAGAAGACAACGCCGTTTGAATGGAACAACCAGGCGGACGAGGCTTTCCGGGACCTGAAACGAATTCTCTCCACCGCACCAGTCCTGGTTGCGCCGACTGAGAAGGAGCCGCTATTGCTCTATATTGCCGTGACTTCACAGTCGGTCAGTACGGCACTGGTGGTCGAGCGACCAGAGAAGGGCAAGGTCCAAGCCGTCCAGCGCCCGGTCTACTACCTGAGCGAGGTGCTCTCCGCCTCCAAGAAGAACTACCCACACTACCAGAAGATGTGTTACGGCGTGTACTTCACCACCAAGAAACTGAAGGAGTACTTCGAAGAGCATGTTATCACCATGGTCAGCACGGCCCCCCTCGGCGAGATCATCCAGTGCCGGGACACCTCTGGCTGGGTCACCAAGTGGGCGCTCGAGCTAGCCGGCCACACCATCCTTTACGAGCCCTGCACCACGATCAAATCCCAGGCCCTGCCGACTTCCCCGTCGACTGGACCGAGACCCAGTACCTGCTGCCGCCACCAGACTCGATGCACTAGCGCACGCACTTAGATGACTCCAAATATGCATCTCGGCCTAGGGGTCGGCATTGTGCTGTGTTCCCGAAGAACTACCAAATTTCCTATGCACTCCAGATCCACTTCGCCACCTCCAACAACATCGCCGAGTACAAAGCTCTTGTGCACGGCCTCAGGCTTGCCAAGGAACTAGGCATCCGGCGCATCCTGTGCTATGGCGACTCGGATCTAGTGGTGCAACAGTGCTCCGGCGAGTGGGACACCCATGACGCCAGCATGGCAAGCTATCACTTCCTCGTCCAGAAGCTGTCTGGATCCTTCGAGGGCTGCGATTTCCTCCATGTCCCACGCGCGGAGAATGAGGCAGCCGACACGCTCGCCAAGATCACCTCGTCCCGGCAGTCCATCCCATCCAGCATCTCCCTCGAGCACCTGCACAAGCCGTCCGTTAGGCTGTCTCTGGATTTCGACTCCATCCATGTCCCGGACGACCCGACCGCGCCTCAACCCGGCCCGGGGACTGCTGAACCCGGCCGGGGGACTTCCGAACTCAGCCCGGAGACCGAAGCCGCCAATCCGGCCACCATCACCGTCGACCCGGCCACCGCCATCCCTCACTCTGGGCTGCTCCGCCCGGCTTTGGGGCTGCCGACCCGGAACCCACCCTGGTGGCCGTCTTCGCCATGGTGACGGCCCCATCTTGGGCCCTGCCCATCTCAGAGTTCCTGGAGAATGGCGTCCTCCCCATGGGCAAGACGGAATCCCGGCAGGTGCAGTGCTGGGTGTCCGCCTATAGCATCATCAACAACAAGCTCATCAAATGCAGCTCCACTGGCGTGTTCCAGCGCTGCATCGAGAAGGACCAAGGCATTGAGATCCTCATCGACATACACCAGGGATAGTACGGGCACCATGCTGCCTCGCGGTCCCTGGTGGCCAAGGCTTTCCGCCATGGTTTATAATTGCCTACAACCCTCCAAGACTCCAAGTCACTCGTCCTCAAATGCGAGGGATGCCAACGCTTCAGCATGCGCAGCCACTAGCCGGTGTCAGCACTCTGCACCATCCCGATCGCCTGGATACCCTTCGAAACCGCCCGAGGCGGCATGACGCATCTACTGGTGGCGGTGGACAAGTTCACCAAGTGGATCGAAGCACGGCCAATCAAGAAATTGGATGGGCCAATGGCCATCCGGTTCATCAAAGACATCACGGTACGCTACGGCATGCCGAACAACATCATCACGGACAAGAGCACCAACTTCGCCAAGGGCGTGCTCATGCAATACTGCTCCGTCTCCGGCATCCGCCTCGACCTGGCATCCGTTGCACACCCGCAGTCCAATGGGCAGGTCAAGCGGGTCAATGACCTCATCCTACCCGGCATCAAGCCGCGGCTCGTTGAGCCGCTCATCCGCTCACTTGGCAGCTAGATCGACGAGTTGCTGGCCGTCCTCTGAAGTCTCTGAACCACACCGAACCAGTCGACCGGGTTCACCATGTTCTACCTCGTCTATGGAGCCGAAGACGTGATCCCGACCGACGTCGAGTTCGACTCGCTGCGTGTTGCGATGTACACTGAAGCTGAAGCCAAGGAAGCCCGCGAAGACGGCATCGACCTACTCGAAGAAGCCCACCTCCTGATGCTCAGCCGTTCGACCATCTACTAGCAAGGCCTGAGGCACTTCCACAACAAGAAGATCAAGCCCCTCGCATTCTGCAAGGGCGACCTTGTCCTCCGACTGGTCCAAGAGCAAGCCGGCCAGCACAAACTGTCCCCTCCATGGGAGGGCCCATTCATCGTCAGCAGGGCCTTGTGCGATCGCAACGCCTACTACCTCATTGACGTATCCAAGTCAAACAAGCGCAAGAGAGACACCGCCGGTGAAGAAACAACCGGCCATGGAATGCGGAACTCCTCCGTCCGTTTTATAGTTAGCCATACGAATGTATGTATAGCTGCCTTTTGTAATCGCATGAAACTATGGAGTCCCCGAATGATGCTCGGGGCCTGCCATTTTCCGACCAAGTTATTGTGTCTCTGACATTTATGCATCACTTTGCTCCTAAACCCGGCCAGCGGTCCGACTCGCTTGTCCTAGGGGCTCGGCGGCTGGCCGGCTTGGTCGCCACCTGCCACCTTCCTTGGTGATTCCTGACGCGCTAAGGACGGCGCGCCCCTCCACTTTGCCCTAGGCCACAAAACCAGTTTCGACTGTCGGCTGGCAAGAACAACGGGCCAGAGCTCCAGCATGCCTCAAACACTAAGTCAAAGGCCGCCGGTCGACCAACCCAGCCTGTCACTTTAAAATGGACACACGACTGGCTGGTCGCCAACCGGCTCCGCCGGATGGCCGCCAGTCGGCCCAGTAGGTGTTTCGCTCGCGCTCAACGTTTTGAAAGCCTAACTACTGCGCGCACCTCTCAAAAAACCGAACTCCTTATCACGGACCGGAGCCTCGGCCACCAGACTCACGGGGGGGAGGATCGAGAGAGGAAAAAAAGCAATAAATCGGCTCAAAAAGCGAAAAAGCAAGAGCACAGGCATCCACAAAATATACACATCACACAATATTAAAGAACGGGCCCACGGCTAGAGTTCATTACACCCAAAAACCCCCAGTGGGTGCGTGGACATGCTACCTAACAGAAATTTTCACCAAGTCTAAACAGGACAGCCTCAGGCATCTCCAGCGCCGGGTCGCGCAGCTCTCGGCTCCCCCACGGCGGCCTCCGGGTCCACCGAAGTGCTGGTGTCTTCCTTGTCGGCACCCCTGTCGTGGTAGACGTCTGTCTCCTCAGAGCTGCCCTCCGGGTCGTCTAGAAGTAGACCGTAGTCGTCGCTAGGCATGACTCCACCATCTTCCGCCTGCTCCGTGTGGAACTCGTCATGAACGCGAACCCGGTGATGTAGCTGGCCCGGGAAGCAATCCGCCCGGCCTGCTCCTGGAGCTGCTCCTCCGGACCGGCCCGATGGCCCATCAATGCGTCCAGTTGCAGGTCTGCGTGCCAGGACAATGCAAACCTGAGCACCATCTCGGTGCTGGCACGAGCAGCGGAGACGCGCTACTCATGGAGCCGGTCCGGCCCCATCTCCAACGAGCGCGCTAGCCGCGTGAAGCTGTTCGGCTCAACGGAGCCCGGCCACAGGGCCACCGTCATCGCCGTGCCGGCCTTGGACAGCTGCCCAATCTGGTCGCCCAAGACCCGCAGACAAGGCTCGGCGGCGGTCATGATTTCGGGGAAAGTCTAGGCCACTTGTTGGTTGGACCCGGAGCCGACGACCCCCGGCGAGTCACGCTGGAAGCACACAGCCTCCTACGCCGGCTGATGCATCTCCGAGAAGGCCCCTGTCAGAAAAGGAAGCAAATCAGAAAAACGCACCAAGGACAAGAAGCCGGGGTCCCAACCCGGCAAAACTCAAGAAAAGCACTTACTAGAGAAGGATTCTTCCACGTGCTGCGCTTCGAGCAATGTACCGCACCGCTCCCGATCAATGGTGCGGTCGCGCTCCTGGAGCGCCTTCTCCAAGTCAGCCACCTTGGCAAGGGCCTCCTTCATCTCGGCGTCCTTGTCCTTGGTTGGCTTCTCGGATGCCTCGCGTCGGCGGGTCTCCTCCTGGCGGGCCTCCTCTGCCGCGGTCATCTTCCCTATCAGGCACTCCACCTCGGCCTAGAGCTGGCCCTTGTCGTCGGCCAGCTTGCCGCATTGCTGGTCTGCCTCGTCCAGGGCCCACTGCGCCTCCACCACCTTGGCGGCCTCCACCTTGAGGTGCTTCACCTCAGCCTTGAGACGACTCTTGTCACCCGCCAACTGCTCCCATAGTCAGCTGGCTTCGTCAAGCGACCGCCGGGCCGCCGCCGCCTCTGCCTTCGCCTGTGCCACCTCGGCTCCAAGATAGCCAGCATCGGTGACAAGCCGATCGTAGTGAAGGCTGGCCTGAAGCAATCGGATCTGCCGAGACAGCACCTCGGCTACAAAAAGAAGATTCAGAAAACACGAACCAGTTTTAAGATTCTACCCAACTGCTACACAGTTGGCCCGAATCCCGGGGGCTACACCCAGTGGGTGCGCTAGCGCGCCCCCACTGAAAAAGAGCACAAAGATACATGCGGCGACGGAAGATCCTCCTCCTTGGAGGGGAGCTGCTCCTTCAGCTCCCGATATTGCCCAGGAGGCGGTTGAAGGCGCTGACCCAGTAGGCGTCCAATTGCTCTAAAAAGCAACGATCAGCACAAAGACGACACTCTAAAGATTCGACCCAACTACTACAAAGTTCACCCGAACCTCGGGGGCTACATCCAGTGGGTGCGCTAGCACGCCCCCACAAAGAAGAAGCTACAAAGGAAGTAATATCAGAAGGCGGAAAGGGAGCTTACCAGCACGGCGCGCTCCAGCTCTTGCGTCCGCTCCACTTTGGCCTGGGCGAAGGCCTCGATCTAGTCCGTCCGCCCGCGTAGACGGCGGCTGAGGGTGTCCATCACCGCCTCCTCCTGGGTCTGAGGCCCGAAGACTACGGCGACCCCGCCCCGTGCCAGCAGCGACACGGAGGACCGACATACCCTGCCCTGGGCACCAGGGCATGCCCTCCGCCGGCCGCTCCCCCCGCGGCCAGCGCCTCCCCCGACGCCCTCTCTGGCGCCTCCACCGACTCGGCTGTCGGGGCGGCCTGCAACGCCACTACCGGCTCGACAGCCAGGGTGGACCGCGGCGCCACCACCAGCGGCGTCCCGCTTGCCGACACCTGGGGTGTCCCTTGTGGCACCACCCGTGGCGCCTCTTCCAAGACGGTGTCGCTGCCGGCTCCATCGACTCCTGCCCGCTCGACAACGTAGATCCACGGTGTGGTGTCATCCTGAACCGCCACAACCTCCCGGTCAAGGTCAACCACCTCCGCACGGCCTCCTTGGCCGCGCTCCCTCACCAATGACGGCTCGAAGACCATCGCCGCCACCACCATTCCCTCTGGCATCTCCGGCCACGCTGGCTCCTCGCCGGCTCGTGCCCACGTCGCAGTGGCGTTGGTCCAGGACTGGACCGATGCCGCCTCCAGCTCTGCCTTGGCCCTGTTCCGTCCCGCCAGGCCAAGCCTTTGGCGTCGGCCGGGTCCCGGCCGAGATTCGGATCTGCTGACTCCTCCTCCTCGTCCCGGTCGACGGTGCCGGACCGGCTCCTCCGAAATGCATCGCCCTCGGCGGCCGCAACGTCTGCCTCCACACTCGCCAGCACGATCGGCCACCTGAAGTCGAAGACAAAATAAATAACAAGCAGGGCCGACTCGGCCACTCAGATGCGATCAAAAGAAAAAATCACCCTGACAGCACCAGGATGGCGGGCCTCGCCAGCCTCTCTTGCAGAGCGTGCGCCTCCTCTTGGCGGCCGGCCTCACGCTCCCAGCCGGGTTCGCCGTGCTCTTTATGGCCGGGGGCCGCGGCGCGACGTTGTCTTTCCCGTGCGGCCGAGACGCCGCCGGTGCACCCCGCGATGACCCGGCAACACCCACATTGCCGCCTCCTCCGCCCAACGCCACTGCATCAATGGTCTGCGTCAGCATCGCCCGCACTGTGTCGTCCTCGGCAACTCAAGGAGAAGAAGCGCACCCAGAGGTCGACCGAAGGCTCGACCCCAGGTACCCCTCGCAGAGGGTGACGAAGCCCGAGAGCTACACGATGGCGCCGGCGCAATGATGATGGGGCTAGAGCCCGAAGAATTCCGGGAAGTCGCGGAAGAAGGCGCTCGCAGGAAGGCCAAACTCGCGCTTGAAGTGCGGGAAGAATACCAGGCACTCTGTGACCATGGGCATCGATGTTTTCTCACCCTGCAGCAGGCACACGACAACTTCTGCCTCCCCCGGCAAGCGCCGAGTGGTGCTGAGGTAGGCGATATCGTCGGTGGTGACGGTCGAGCCCATCCATGAGCCCGACGGCAGCGCCATCAACGAAGATGAAAGAAAGGGAGAGAAGATGAATGGTGATGGAGCTCTGCTCGAAGCAGCGGGCGTCGCAGTGCGGCATGTGCAAGAGGCAGAGGGAGGACGAAGAGGCAGGGGAGCGAGTGAGAATGATGTCCGCCGCCCCCTCGCCCAAATTTATAAGCCCTGGTTCAAACGTGGGGGAGTTGCGCTCGCCTTTCCCACCACCCCGCAATAACTGCGCACGTACACGCGCAATAGCTGCACGCGGAAGGGCAATTGACTTGTGGACGCTGCAATAAATCCGTGCGCATGGGCCAAGGCACGCGGCGGCGGGCTCCATCACGTCGCCCAGTCCCATCACGCCCGTGGCCTATCTGGCCCCTCCGACTTCCAGGCGCGATGTGGTGCCCGTGCGAAGCCCGAGGGATTGCCCCAAGATTTGATGGACTCTTCGGTTTCCCACCGTTGCCGGGACGGTGCGATCTGGTTTCCAAAAACCGACACACAATGGGTGTTGCCGGACCCGGCGGTCGCAAGATTCGCTTCTTCAAGGGGGGAAACTGCAAAGGCCCTCTCATCCGAAGATGGCGGACCTTCACAGCTTCGGGGACTACTGTCGGGGGGATGAACCCCGGGTAGGCAACGGAACCCAGATCCTTTTCAAAAACAATGGGGCTAGCATCGCCCCTCAAGCCGACCTGCGCTTGGCCGTGTCGCTCAACCCAGCCAAGCCCCTCGACCTAGTCAAACTTACCGACCCGGCCAAGCTCCTCGACTCGGCCACAACACCCATCTCAAGGAGGCCGAAGCCGGCACACCAAGACTTCCCCAACAAGTCAGCTCCACCCTTGGCGTGTTCCTCAACCCAACCGCGGGTGAGCTCCCATCCCATCCAGGCCATACGATGGGACGAGTTTCGATCCACCGATGACCGAGGCAATAGTGCCCCGCCCACGCCTCTAGTCAGCTGCAGCGTGGCAAAAGTGCCCCTCACCTACCCGCTGACCAGGGCCAGCGTGGCAATAGTGCCCCCATCATCACCGCTAACGCCAGCAAGCGGCAACCGGACGGAGCGCCACTATACCCGACTCGACTCGGCCTCTCCCTGATGATCTACGAGACGACGAACAGTTCCCCTAGGCAAGCAGGGCCCACACCTAGGGGAACCCGGTGAACCACAGGCACCCGACGGGTCCCAGCCCCGGGTCCCCAAACACTGACGACCTGGCCCTACGGCCTTGTAGCATTACCATTGTACCCCTGGGGTGTTGGCCTATAAAAACCCCTAGGAGCCCTCACGCATACGGGCAGGCACACAAGAAAATAGCCAACCAGTCAGTAGAACACACCTAGGGAGAAGGAGCAGCCTAAGCCTTGGCCAGTCTTCCTTCTTCCTTCACACAGCTCCAGGAGCAACTCTGTACTGTCACATATAAACCACACTCGGTAGGACTAGGGGTATTATCGCTCCGGAGAGCCCCGAACCTGGGTATGTCTTGCATCCCGCGCTTGCTCATGCCGACCTCGCCTCTGGAGCCCACCAATGCCGTCGAGCCTCCTCCTCTGTTTATCCATCCCACGGCATCTGCAATGCATCCACCATGACACTTAGAGAGGCCGCGTCCATCGGGTAACCCTTAATTATCATGAGTTTTAACCCACTAGGGGAGACTATGATGGTTGCCTGCATGGAACGAAGTCTACCTCAAGTAGAATGTTTACTGTACCTGGCTCTGCCCAGCATAATCATTAACAGTGGCTCAAGTATCCATCCCTTACTATGCCTATGCATAGGTGCGCTAGAAGCATACCAATGGGGATTCCAGACTCCCTAAGGATGCCTTACTCATCTACTATTTCATCAGTCACTTTAGTCATTGCTCTCTATTTACTTTTATGTTATTTACTTTAAGTTTGCTCCACTACTCAATTACAATTTATATCTGTCCTCACTTTGCTTTAAGTCTTGAATTACCCGCATGCATAAAAAAATAATTCACTTCAAGACGCAAAAGTTTGATTCTTGTGCTCCTTATGAGGTCGATACTCTTACTTTGAAAAGGCTACAACAAAACCCTGTGCATTTGTAGGCCATCAAGCTTTCTCTGGCGCCGTTGTCGGGGAGGTGAGCACTTGAATTATTTTGTGTTCTAATGATTTATGTAGATTGCAAGCAACCATGGCCCTTCAAGAACAAATTTGTAAAGTAGGTGTGTTCGCGGAGAGAACTTTATTTGTTGGTCCTGACCTATCTGGTAAAGTATTTGAGATAAACCCTTGGTTAATTGATATGTTGAAACAGAATACATTCCAAGGTGATGCTACTGGAAGCCCTTATAAACATATTGGAAGCTTTAACACTGTGTGTGGAACATTTCAGTTGCAGAATTTAACTAATGAAGAGATAAAAGCCAAAATATTTCCATATTCACTTGAAAGAGGAGCTGCCGAATGGCTATCACATCAACATGTTAGTACCTTGAGTAATTGGCGAAAGTTATTAGATGCATTCTATGCACGTTATTACCCTCAAGAAAAATTATACACAATAAGAAGGAAGATTAGCAACTTTGGACAACGACCAGGTGAGATACTGGTAGATGCATATATAAGGTATCTTGGGATACTCTCTACATGTCCTGGACACCATTCCCATGATTGTCTAATACTGAATTTCTTTTATGGTAGACTTGACTCTCAGAGAAAACATACATTAGATCTTGCTTCCAAAGGTTCTTTCATGGGAATCGAGATCTCAGAGGCCTAGAATTTACTGTATAGAATTCAATATAATGCTGAGAGTTGTTACATGTATTCAAAGGAACAGACTAAGGTTTATCCTGTTTATGATAGAATTAAGTCTTTACTTAGAACAAAGGAGATGAAAGACCTTCTTCATGAGCTAAATATTGGAACTGGCCCCATTTTGCATATCTTGAAAGATTTTTCTAAGTTTCTGCATTTACCAGATAAAAAGTTCATATGGAATACGAGGGAATCCCAAATTATTCACATGGTAAAAGTGATTGTGAAGAAGTCTACTCCACCCCGGAACCAAAAAGAAGCTTATCGTAAACAGTAAGGTAAAAAGCCAGAAGAATCACTTTTAGCTAAGGTTAAGAAAAGCATCAAGGTGGATCAATGTGGGACTCGACCTTACGTTGATATTTGTGGAGGAACTTGCTATGACAGTGATTAATAAAGAAGTCTATCTAGACCAGGACACCACATTTTATCTCAAAGGGTGTACCAAAGGTAAGTATGCAGGTAAAAAAATTTATCATGTTCCTTAGGAAGCAAGCCTTACTTTGCACTGTGTATCACTAGATGCCCAGTCAATATATTCCGTACACTCTCTATGCAAAAAATTATGAAGAAATTTCTCCATGTACTCCTGAGCCAACTGATGTTGTTATTAATCTTGCAGATAAGACTGATACAAAACCATGTGGCATCCTTAAAGATGCCAATATTATAATAGGATCACTCATTTATCCCATTGATTTTTATGTACTAATGATTTCTGAGGATAAAGATTGTCTTATTGTTTTTGGAACCTCTTTTCTGAATGTTGCAGGAGCATATATCAAAAAGAAAACTATCTTCATGAAATGGGGGATGAAATGATTAAATACCCATTATCTTTTGTCTTAAGAAAACCATATCAAGAACAAGCTCAATATGAACTAGCTGAGATTCATCTTCAGACTCCAGAAGATGAAGTTGAACGGGTCCTGGTAAGACTCGGGTCTCTATTTGAAGAAGGAAAGGAGGCGATTGAAATGATAATGGATTATTCTCCAATAGTTTGCTCGCGCTTAAATAAAGTGTATGAGGTACTTGAAAGGAAAGGAGATGAAGAACTACCTCCTTCTAACCTGAATACATTACCCAAAGGGCTAAGGTATGAGTTTATGAATGACACAGAAAGGTTTCCTTTTATTGTTAATGCCAACCTTTCGGGAGAAGAGAAAGAGAAGCTATTAACAATGCTAAGCAAACGCTGCAAACTTTAGGCTACTCAATGCACGATTTAAAGGGGATAAATCCATTCATTTATTCTCATGCTATTCCTATTGAAGAAAGAGCTAAACCGGTGATTGAAAGTCAATGAAGACTATACCCCGCTCCCAAGAATGTGGTAAGAAAAGAAATAATACGACTTCTTGATGTAGGGGTAATCTACCCTATCTCTGATAGTAAGTGAGTAAGTCGAGCTCATTGGATTCCTAAAAAAGGAGTCTCCTTAGTAACTAATGAAAATAATGACCTAGTCCCTACTAGGGTTATTGTTGGATATGGAATGTGCGTTGATTTCAGGAAATTAAATAAATGGACTCGGAAATATCACTACCTACTAACTTTCATAAATAAGATACTGGAGAGATTGGCCAACAACTCTTATTTCTAATATTTTGATGGATATTCCAAATTTCCGCAGATACCTATACAACCTGAAGACCAAGAAAGGACCACCTTCACTAGCTTGTACAATACATATGCATATCATGGAATGCCATTGGCCTATGTAATGGGCTACCCTCTTTTCAAAAATGCATTTCTAGTATTTTCCCTGACTTTTTGGAGAAAATTGTTGAGGTGTTTATTAACATTTTTTCTGTCCTAGGCACTTCCTTTGACAATTGTCTCTATCTCACGAAGGTTTTGCAGAGATGTGAAGAAACATGTTTCGTACTGAATTTGGAAAAGATCCACTTCATGGTCACAGAAAGGGTAGTAAAATTTAGCTTACCCTCAAGATATAAAATGTATGCGAACTTTCATGGGACATGCTAGTTTTTATAGAAAGTTCATTAAGGATTTTTCTAAATTATCAAAACCTTTGACTAACCTTCTGCAGAAAGATGTGCCCTATTCTTTTGTCAAAAGTTGTGTGCAAGCATACAAGAAACTAGTAGATGCTTTGATCACTGCTCCTATCATCTAACCTCTGAAGCGGGATGAACCGTTTGAGATTGTGTGTGATGCTAGTAACTATGCTATCGGAGTTTTCTTGGGACAGCGAAATGATAAAAAACTTAATGTTGTCTTTTATGCTAGCAGGAGTTTGGATGAAGATCAAAGGCATTTAGCTACCACAGAAAAATAATTACGTGCTATTGTATTTCCTTGTGATAAATTTAGACCTTATATTATTAGTTCAAAAGTAATAGCCCACACAAACCACCATGCCTTACGTTATCTTCTTGCTAAGAAGGACGCTAAGACCTGACTGATTCGATGGATATTACTACTTCAAGATTTTGACTTGTAGATAGTAGACCACAAAGTTGAGCACAATCTAGTGGCATACCACCTATCACGCATGGAAAGGATACCATATGAACCAGTTCCTATAAATGGATTCTTTCTAGGTGAGAGTTTGGCTATGATTAAAAAGATAGAGCCTTGGTTTGCATATTACACTAGCTTTCTTGTAGGGAAGTACATGCCACCTAATATGAATTATCATGAGAGGAAACATTTCTTCAGTGACCCAAAGTATTATTTTTGGGATGACCCTTTTCTTTATCGACATAGACCGGATGACATGATTAGGCGTTCCCGGAGCATGAGATGAATGCTATACTTGCTGTCATAGCAACCCTTATGCAGGACATCATGCAAGTGACTGAACCACCACCAAGGTGCTTCATTCAGGATTCTACTGGCCTACACTCTTTAGAGATGTGCATAGGTTTGTTAAAAATTGTGAGGCTTGTTATTTCTCAAGTAATATAGGCCGGAGATAAGAAATGCCTATGAATTATAGTCTAGTTTGTGAACCTTTTGATGTTTGGGGATTGGACTATTTGGGACCCTTCCCTATTTCAGATGGGCATACTCACATTCTTGTGTCTGCACAAGCCATTAAAACTCTAGAACAAGTAGACAACAAAACAATAACAACAACCTATCAAAACTAGATCAGTCTGTAGTAATATAATTAAGATGCATACTTCTATAATTATAAAATACTAAAAAATTAGTAAGTAAAAAACAATTTGTGTGATTGTATTGTGTATTTTTTTTATAAATTTACCATGTCCAGCAAAATATGATAATTCAAATACTATGGAAAAAGTTTCTATTTCTACACAACACATATCAAACTTGCAATACAAACATCATAAAGGCAAACATTGGCACTTTATTTTATGGTACATTGGTTTATACAAGGGGTAAATATTTCTATGAGGAACTTCCATGAAAATTTTATGTTATTCCAGGAAAATGGACACAAGTCTTGAAGGTCGACCCTCAATTCTTCAATGCACAACTTTTCAATCACTTCCCGTTTTGAAAATATTTTAGGTTCCCCACTTTATTTAATTTGTTTTTGAAAATTTTAAATGCACACACAAGAATAAAAAGAAACTCTAAAACTTTCGGGTTGTCTCCCCGGCATCGCTTTCTTTAAAGCCATTAAGCTAGGCATAAAGGTGCAAGTAAAAAAATGTGTTTCATATTTTATTTTTATTTCTTTACCCACAACCAAAGAAAGAAAACAAGAGCCAGAATAAAAACTACTTAGTGACAAAAGAAACAAACATACATAAAAATATTGACCCTATGCTATTGTTCCCTCACAACAACAACGAATAAAATCTTGATAATCCCCAAGTGCAAGGAATTGTCGTAGCACTTTTCAATGATGGAGGTGCTAATTATGGAGTGTCGAACCCACAAGGAGCTAACGATAAGGTCAAGATTCTCTCAGATCTTATCTTCCACTGAGCATTTGCTTTATCGTAAAACAAGAAACAAAACTACAAAGTGGGTATAAAAAGATGGGTTTTGCAAGACAACAAAGAATGTAAATACGAAAATCAGGCATTTCCTAAGTAAAGATGCAATATAATATGATATAATATAATAAAAATATCGAGTGTGGAATAGTGGTGGTATGGTGTACGGAATTGTCCCTAGGCAATCAGCTAAGTTACTGAACCTATCATCATTGCAAGTTTTTATGTGGGAGAGGTCTCTGCTAGCATGCTTCCCCTTACTTGAAATTTTATGGACTTATGATTGAAAATTAGCAAGCATCCGCAACTACTAACAACTTATATAAGTTGAACCAAACCATAGCATTAAGATATACTAGTCCCCTTCAATCCCATATGTATTTATTTTCATGGTCCGGCGAGGTTTCAGTCACTCTTGCCCCCATATGCATAGTCCTATCAACATAGAACTAACCATAAGGTGTGATCCACACGCGTTCTCATATGGGCAGCAAAGGAAAGTAACATAAGCATAAGCAACTCAAACCAATAATGGCAATTCAGTAATTATCCCAAAGGACAACAAGAATCTACTCATATACAATAGCAATGACACAACTCATTGGAAAATAACCCATAGCACTAAAACACCATGTTCAAGTAGGGGATTACAACTGGTTGCGGGGAAAGTGGACCGCTGAAAAGAGGTGGGGAAGGTGATGGAGATGTCAGTGAAGACGATGATGTTGGTGAAGACAATCGCCGCGATGATGGTTCCCCCAGTGGTACTATGGTGCCATCGGGAGAGAAAGAGAGGGAGAGCGGTTTCCCATTCGGCTTCTTCCTCCATGGCCTCCCCTAAATGGGAAGAGTTTCTCCCCTCTAGTCCTTGCCCACCATCGCTCCTAGAGGTGCGAGAGCCCCTCTGAGATTGGATCTCTTCTCTCTCTGTTTATTTTATTTTTGGTATTGTTTCTAAGGCTGAGCATCGTTTCTTAAATATCGGAGATCTGTAACTCCGATTGGGCTGATCTTTTAACACGTTTTTTCATAAATTATTGCGCCCAAAGTAGAGCTCCAACTAACTTACGGTCTACTAACATGGCCGACCTACACGCCAGGGCCCTAGGCGCCCCATGTGGCCATGCTACTCCCTTGTGCAAAATTCTAATATATTCCAGAATAAATTCAAAAAAAATGTTCAATGCATTCTGGCTCCGTGCATTTTTGACCTATATTTCGAAAATAGTAAAAACGGGAACTAGCCATTGGCACAAGATTAATATGTTAGTCTAGATAAATACTGTGCAAAAACAAAAATAAATGATTTAAATATAGCATGAATACTTCAAATTATAGATACATTGTAGGCGTATCAGGGTGTTGCATGGAATGGCCTAGTCGGGGTCATGTTCATCGAGCGCCAACCGCATATGTCCGCAATGGGGACCTATTCATCGACCATACATGGCATGGAAGCATAAAGGATTGTACATCAAGAGAAAACCGGCTTGGTTAACTCTATGTTTCACAGATGAGGGCTCCCTCGCAACTGCACACTTGCGTATGTGTAACATATACATTGATCAACTGGGGCCTCCTACAGTACTACACACGATATGTAGGCTTCTCACACCATGCACACTACTGCAAGCTAGCAAGACACTCGCACCGATCGATCGATCAGGCCAACAAACTACCACGCACGAGGAAAGATCGATCAGCCGAGTCTCACATCTTTCACTCAGATTTAGTAATTCAAAGGGCTTTCTCGGTTTCAGTAATGCGAAGCGATCGCTTGCACACACATAAACCACCCCTACCGATCACTAACCTTATATCATGCGAGGCATAGAAATCCTCAAAAATTATCACTGTCACTTCTAACATGATTTTTTATATCATGGGAGGCACAAAGAACGTCATGGAGGTGCGCCTCCGGCCCACCTAGAATGACAAACCACTGCAAATTTACGTCTATTCAGTGACAAAAACACTAGCGACAAAACATGAAACATCGTCTACAATCATTTTCGGTGATGGTCCTCCATCATGAGGCTTTCTCCCAGGGAAGCACCCTAGCCAACTTTGGCGACATTCTCACCTGATTTTTGGGGACACATTTGGATATCACTATGCATGTCCATTTTCGGGGGTGGTTCGCAGTGTCGCATAAAATGTTTGATGTCACAAAAAATGGTCGGCTCGTTATAAAATGATTTAAAAATGGCCAATAGGTGTTCAGAAAGTAGTACCTTATAATTTCTGTCATGGCAGAGTTTATAACATATTAGAATCAATTTTTCAGTGTTTAGGGTTGAGATGCTCATATCAAATCCATTGATTTTTTCTCCGTGCGTGCTCTTAGTATTCCAAAAGGGCATAATCTCTTAATATTACTTCATAGAACACACATGTTCATCATCATCACATCAGTACCAACAGTAGCATAAAACTTGACATACAGAGATGGTCGATCATTGAGATAACATGACAGAGAGTCAGAACAACTCATCATATGGTTCAACAACAATGAAACCGAGGAAGAGAAAGGTCCCTGCACACCCATGGTGTAGCACGAATCATCCTGTCTCCAATATTCATGTCGTACACGTCGACTACTTTGCTCAACCCATTAAGGATGATGCTTCCATCTCCTTGTCCTGAAGCCGAGTATGAAGTGGAATTGATGTTCACTCTAGGATGGAGAACAATGGTTAGCTCTCGATTTTCTTCCATCGCCTTAGGCACAACACGTTGCCGAAGTATCTGGTGGCATAATACAATTTGAACACTTTAAGAAATCTACATAAGTACCTGGACTATCTGAAGATAATGAGAATAGATACAATTCTAACCATGACTCTTTCATCAATGTCGTCCATGAGCATCCAAATTTGATCAAAAAAGTAGACGACAAACCACATCTCTTCTCAGGTTACTCTGCTCCTTCGGTAACCTCCATGTTGTCTATAAATTGTTTTGTTACAATACCCACTTTGTAATAAGCCATGAAAATGTTTGTAAATAAGATTTGATAAATATAGCAGCCCAATGAAATGTTGTTAGTAAAAATTGCTTGATGTTTGCTAGAATACTTACACGAATGAGTTATTGGATCAGTGCTCAAACGTACCCGGAGGTGAAGTTGAGGTTTTGCACCTAGTCCAAGGGACATTTCCATACCTACTTACAACTGTTACACTTTGGCAAATTCTTTCTTAGTACGACTTGTGAAAAAGGTCCTATCTTCTTCATTCCTGATCCGGCATAGAAAACAGAAGCCCTCTATTGTCTCAAGTTGGACATGTACAGTGGTCCTGACAAATCTGTTTATTCTCAGCTTCTTCAGAAGTCCGTCTCTTGCAAAGCAGGGGATGCACTGAGCAAAATTTAGAGAATGCTCAAAATTATTTTGTTTGTTTATGAAGCAGTGTCACACCCTGATTTTCATGCCACAACACTTAAGCTAATATATCATGGAAAAATGTGGTTGACAATTTTTTTGAGTGTTTTGAACTTTGCTTGATTGGATTTTTGATTGTTGTTTACAAGTGCTCTAAAAATCAAATAAATCCTCCAACTCTTATACATGTTCTTCTTGATCCAAAACATTCCCCAATGATCATGCCATGTGTATAGGCCAGAATAGTATTTTCTTACAAAAATAATTTGGCCAGAAAATATTTTCTAAATTAGGTTTTCCAAAAACCCCTGAGTTAAGGCTTGAACTACAAGTACTTAATCTGGGAAGTGAAAAAAATTTCAAAAATTATATTTGAATCCTATTATATATAGGACACCATAAAACCACAAAAATATTATTTTAAAAGTTATTTTGTTATTTTATTTAAAGGATTTTTCTTTAGGCCAGAAATGGCCTTTAATAGGTAGAACATATTTAAAAGTTTTAGAAATATTTGAGAAAATTTAGGGACCTCAGTGGACATATATTTTCCATGTATATGAGTTTTAACACATGGTCATGTTCAAAATGTTCGACAAAACCCTCCAAAACCGTTTCTGTTCATTTCAAGTATTTGAAATATTTCTATAAGAAATATTTTCAAATAAATCCTGGAAAAATATAGAAAGTCACATATGCATAATGTGATGATCTTGCGAAGTTTCATCTCAATCAAAATCATTTTGGTTCACAAAAGTGCCCCAAAATCCTCTTTGTCCAGAACCAAACTTGAACAACTTTACATTGCCAAGTTTCTCCATTTGATTCCCAACTTTTTGGACATGCTCAAGTACCCAAATGATGACACTAAACTAAGTGGTGCAATAAGGGGAATAGTTTAGCTTAGCTAGATCTAATCAAATACATTTATGTTGATTTCGAGGGTTTGCCAAAGTTACATTGGCAACTTTCTTCAAATGGACTCAAACTTGGTGAACAACCTCAATTCTATATGCCATTTGATCCTGTTAACTCTCATGGAAATTTGTATTAATTTGCTTGTCCAAAACACCATCAAACACCTTCTGGCACTTTGCCAAAACAATCATTTGGATGACTTTCACTATTCTCCTTTGCCTCAAATTTTTACCAGAGCTTCTCCTAGTCCTCTTCTACCTCAAGTAAGTTTTCCATGACCATGGCTCAAATATTGGTGGGTCAAAACCCCATTTACCCCCTCCGGGTAGCCACTGTTCACCTCTCTCTCCACCCCCCCTCTAATCTAGTGGCTCTCTAGGGCATCCAATGCCACTCCTACATTTTTTACTCTCCCCCAAAACCCCCAGACACTAGAAGACATGCCCATAGAACTATTAAAATGCCATGGCATGCCATGGACACACTCTGGAGCATGCTACAGTGCACTCCTGCACTGTAGCTTGCCCATTCCGAGGCACTCGACGACCTTGGGCGCCGGGGCCGTGTCTCCCGAGGTCGCCTCGACGTCCACGACACGCAACACCGTCGGCATCGTCCTCCCTGTCCCTCCTTCTCCCTCCACGAGCTCACCTGAGCACATCCATGGGTGCTGCCCATGGTGCACCATGGCCTCGTCCATTTAAATCTACCCCGAGCTCTCTCTCGCCTCGGTTGGGTCGCCCTCTCTATCGTACACCTTCTAGACAGTCTCCCTCTCCCTCTCGTGCCCTCCAGCACCTTCCATGGCCGGAGTGCCACTGTCGGCCTCCACTCCGATTCAGGCAAGGGCGGGCTTTTCACCTCCTCCTCTCCCCACTAGAAGAGCTGACAGGGTCCGGTGACCCTTTTCCCCCATCTCCCTATCCACCGGGGCACTGTGCCCCAGCCCATCATCGCCCATATTTGAATAGCCGTGTCCATGGTCAAGGACAGTTGGGTGGTGCTGCTTAGACTATGTCCATATGTTTCTGAAAAACAACACGATTTGGTAATATTGTTGATATGATTCATTAGGAAGTCCCGATGAGCTTGAGCATGAGTTGTTCATAACTCTTTCTCGAGGTTGATGTCTGGAACCTACTAATACATGTTTTAGACGCATTCATGTCCTTGATAAATGTTGATCATACTTGCATGAGTAAAAGTAGCCTTACGCAAAAATACCAATTTAGCAATAGAGCCTTGCATATTATTTCTTTTATCACTCTTGGGTTGCTTGCGAGTACATTCAAAGTACTCATTGGCTTGCCACTGGTTATTTTATTCGCCAGGCATAAAAGAACATGATATGAAGAAGAGTTCTTTGGTAATGATCGTGCAAGCTAGCACGATTTCCCACTTAGAACGCCTGTAGGGTTAAGGCAGATGGCATGGGTCCAAGATGTCAACAAAGATTTTCCGCCGCGATGATATACTCAAGACTTGACCATAATGGCCCTACTTATGTAATACAGTATGAATGGATGTAAGACTCTTGTTATTCAGCTTCTATGTGTTCAGTGAGCATTGATCTCTGGGATTACTGTACACGTGCATTCGGTGATCACGACTTATGAGTCGGGGTCCCCACAGAGCTGGTATCAGAGCCATCCTGACTGTTGGAAGCCTTAGTTATCATGGTCGATAGTTAGGATAGAACAATTTTTCAAAACCATCTATACCTCGCCTTTCTTCTGAGATTTCCCAAACCTAAGGGATATTTTCCGTATTGAACTCTCCTATTCGACTTTTGTAGACGGCTGTCGCCCCTTGAGACCCTTACGACAGGATTTCCATCACTCCTAAGAGATTGCCTCCAACAATGCCACTATTCCTTGATGCCCATGTACACCCTGCATGAATTGGAAAATGATGTATTCGAGAAGGAGTTCTACACCAAGGTTTTTGTGCCTACCAAGACCTCACCCCAGGGGTGGTTCTTCATTAGACCACCCATGCCAACAAGAGACCTGGCCATTCAGCAAGTGGCATACGAAGCGCTCCTCAGTCTTTGAGACCTCCTTCCAGAAATGAAAGAAGAACACGCCACCCGCTACCAACCTGGCAAGAGCGATTTGGAGCCCCGACACAAGTGAGGATTTCCCCAGAAGATGAGGATCCAACCCTCAAGTACCAAATCCGTTCCATCAACACAGGAGACAACCTTTTGCGTCACCTTACCAAAGCATTCCTTAAGGCTGGCTAAGACCTCCCATCACTTATGCTCCTCCACTGCCTCAAGAAGAAGAAGGTGGTCGAACGAGAATAACAAATCACTTCCCTACAAGCCCCCATTGCCAATCAGGAGCAGCAAATTGAGGAACTTCAGAAAGCCCGCAACCAAACCCCACGCAGGAGGCATAGGAATGGATTTCCATATCCACCTTGTAGAGGATCATTGTTAGGCCCCTGACGACAATACCCAAGAGTGAATAACGACCTTTTTGCTTCTGACACCTATCACGGGTGTGGTGAACTTGGGCATATTAACAGGATGTGTCCCAACAAGAAGTCAACTTTCGCATGCCCATTGGCACCCAGGAGAACCTAGAAGCTGAAGACTGAACGCCTTTCTATCCAAGTGATGAAGCAAGAACGACTACCGAATCCGAGGACCCCTAGGGTAGGATGAGTCGTGTACCCCCTATGCGCAGTCGAGTCCATATGATGGTTCAAATGAAACCATGTTGAGTGTTGCTTGTTCTTATCTATTTGTGTTTCAATATAAGTCACACTTTTGCCCTAGGCAACATGTACACGACTATATTACCTATCTTATCTTAATGAAATTTTGTATGGCCTTTTTGGCACTTGTTTGTTTGCACCTGCACTATAGAACCCCATTTTAGGCATTCCCCTCCTCTATGCTACTTTTCCCTCTCATTCCTTTCATCAACTAAAGACCAGCAAGATGAGATGCACCAAGGATTCCACCTCGGCGATCAACTAGCACCGAAGACTTTTGCTACAGCCTCCTAGACCAAGAGCAGCCCCGTAGAGTTATGTTTGCCCCTCAATATTAAAAACCCATCCCTAGACCGTTTGAGACTTCACAAGATACCCTAGCTATAAGCCTTAACCATGTGCTTAACCAACAGAGTTCCAAGAGTACCAATTAAGCCTCCATAACCTTGCACAACACTGGGTTCATTATGGAACTAGTGGACATAGTGAACTAGCACATAATCATCCTAAGACAGCACCAAACTGACAATGCCATAGGGAAGAACAATTTGAAGATATAGGAATAGAGAGCAAATGATTTGATGAAGCTATACTGCTAACCTTGAGGAATACGTGAGGCTCTTTCATGGATATGAGGCTTTCATGTTGGTAGATGAACTTGGTGGGATCATGTTAATAGAGTAGCATAGCTTTCATTACCCCCCTGAGTAAATTGGATTTAGTAGGACAATTATGACCGCAAGCTGAAATTCTTGGAAGTATACGTTGGCATTACGATAAAGACTTGGGGGAACATGTAGAAATTATCATGGGATGTGAGATTTGGATTAAATAGGTGAACCTAGTGGAGTATAGATGTTGAGTAAGTCTAAATGGTTCGGAGTAAATTGGATTTATACTGATGATCTCAATCATGATACCATGTTTCACGGTGGACTATAAACTGGGAGATTGTGTCGGTGTACTAGAGTAGGGGTACCCTAGTATCCCGAACTTGTGCATGGGCAGTTGCAGCACCCCGCGACAAGGCTTGCTGGACGATCGCCAAGGTCCTCCGTGGTTCCCTTGGAGCCATTCAAGAACAAAGTATTCAAGCCAAGGAGACAAGGCCCCGGCAAGAGGAGCTTGCCGGGAAGGCCAACCAAGGCATCCCAAGGAACTTGCCGCGACGCGCCACGCGTCCCGGCAAGGCAACAAGGCCCCGGCAAGAGGAGCTTGCCGGGAAGACCAACCAAGGAATCTCAAGGCCTGGTGAGCGACAAGCTTCCAGACCCGACAAGACAACGGCCGCGGCAAGGCGCTTGCCGCGGCAGGCGGCCACTCTGTACCCACGCTCCAGCACATCCACCAACGTGTCGCTCTAGGGGCCTTTCCAGGCGCGCGTGGCGGGAGGCTGTGCAGCCAGCGGTGCGCGGTGGCATGCAAAGCTGACAAGACTGCCATCGTGGCGAAGCGGTGGCGTCCCTGACGGTACCTTTCTGCACTGTTTGGGCGACACAGACGGGCATTTAATGCCCTTGTCCCCTGCCGTCAGGGTTAGGTAGGATACACTGTGCAAGTAGGTGTACCAACCAACCTCTTTTTACGCTTTTACCCTTTCTCTGCGTTGCCACCTGTCGGTGACCCCTTGAGCATATAAAAGGAGGCCCATGCGCAACGTAGAGGGGGTTCGGCTCATTCGGAAGCCAGAAAAACACTTAGCTCTCTCGAGCAAGAACACAAGACAATCAAACAAGCAGCAGTAGGAGTATTATCTCTCCGGAGAGCTCCGAAGCTGGGTAAACTGCTCGTGTGCTTCGCCTCGATCCGCTCTTCGTGCGATCTCCGCCCCCCGCCGAACCGAAAGGGGCCACGGTCCGCCGGCCCCATAGGTGTTCGTGGATCAGTTTCCCCGACATCTTTGGCGCGCCAGGTAGGGGGCGTCGAGATTGTGTGAACCTGATCCGGTGTGCACACGAGCTAGATCTCCATTTTCTTTATCGACATGCCACCGAAGAAGAAGACTTCGGCGGCAGCTGCTCCGTCCACGTCACTTCCGCCACCACTGGAGCAAACGGGTGGTGGAGTGGACGCCGGCGGAAGAACGGACGTCGACGAGGAAACTCACGATGCCGCCAGGTCCAAGGACAAGGCTGCACAAACCTCGGCGACCGCACATGTTCCGCGCCCATCTCAAGAGGCGCAAGACCGACAGCGTCATGGTATTCGCAGTACCATACGTTCGTTGGGGCAAGATCGAGCTGGTGGATCTCGGGGTGCTCAAGACCAGCATGCACGCCAACATGCTGGCACGAGCGAGGCACGGTCGCCTGGACGGGATACTGCTCCTTCTAACATAGTTAGAAGTCCGAGCATATCCCGCTCCTCGCACCGTTCGCCACTGCCACCCACCACTCCAGCAGAAGCTTTGGCGCGAGCTCAACTGCTCCTGGATTACCCTCCAGCGGAAGACAAGATCGACCAATGGAGGGCCACCATTCAGAGTCTCATCGGCTTTGCCAACGGCGACACTCCGCGGCAGCCAAGTGCATCGCGGCCGCGGCAGGACTGCCAGGCACGAGCCGGTGGCGACGAAACCGGTGGGGGTGCAACCACCATGCACTCTCCACCCCGAAGGCCAAGATCGCCGACTCGTCGGATCCACCTCGACAGCGACTCCACTGCGTCATCGGATCCACGAGCTCGTCGCGATCAGCGCCAAGTTCTTCACGAACGACAGCAAGAAGACGCTCGTACTCGCATCGAGCGCCGAAGAGAAGCGCGACGTCAATCCGACAAGCGCGCTGGGCCCTCTGTTGACATGCATGCGCCAGGGGAACCAGGCGACTTGCCGTACGCGGTAGGTTGCCCTGCGTTCACTCGTGAGCTGCGGCAAGTCCAGTGGCCCAGCACGAAGAATTTCAAGCCAGATGTACCAGAGAAGTACGACGGCAAGACGCATCCGTCGGAGTTCCTCAGCATCTACACCATCGCGGTGCATGCTGCCGGAGGACGGGACGACAAGATCCTTGCCAACTACTTCCCGCTGGTGCTCAAGCCCAATGTCAGATCCTGGCTCATGCACTTGCCGGACAACTCCATATCCTCCTGGGCTGATCTGTGCCATCAGTTTGTCGGCGCCTTTACAGGCGGCCACAAGCCTCATGGCCAAGAGAGCGATCTTCATCTGCTCGCCCAGAAGGAAGGAGAGCCCCTGCGCAAGTTCATTCAAAGATTCAGCCGCGTACAGCACAACATCCCAGACGTCCACCCTGCCGCGGTAATCAGCGCGTTCCATCAGAACATGCGGAACCGCAGGATGCGGGAGGAGATGGCGATGTGCAAGATCAGAGATGTCAGTGAGCTATATGCCCTGGCCGACAAGTGTGCACGTGCTGAGGAAGGGAGGAAACTCCCCGGAGAGAACACAGGAGCAGAGGGATCTGATAGTGAGGACACTGCCCCGGCAAGGAAGAACCGGCGGCGGAACAACAGGAAGAAAAAAGGCAAAGATGTGCTAGTTGTTGAGCAGTCCGGCAAGAAAGCCGAAGCTGGTAGCTCCGGCAAGGAGGTTGCCGCAGATGTGGCAGTCGCCGACAAGCAGGACGGCACCAACAAGCAATACTGCAAGATCCACCGCACCAAGGGCCATGACCTCCAGAGCTGCAAGAAGGTCGAGCAGCTTGTCGAACAGCAAAAAGCTGAGTACGAGCGGCGCGACAAGGAGAAAGCCCAGGAAGGTGCTGGAGGAGCCAGCAAGAAACTTCCCGGCCGAGGAGGACGCCGCGGCAAGGCCAAGCAGCGGCAAGGAGACAGACCTCCCCGCGGCCGCGACAAGGATGAAGATGACGACGACGATGAAGATATGGATGAAGATGAGACCGATGAGCAGGAGTTCCAGAAAGCCACAGAGGTCCTGTGCGTTGACGGCGGTGCTTCTCTGCATACTTCACACCGCCAGCTCAAGCAGTGGGTGCGGGAAGTCAATGCAGCAGAACCACCCGTCGAGTCACGCAAGCCTCTGAAATGGTCCAGCACGCCTATCATCTTTGATATTGAGGACCACCCTGATCGCATAACTGCGGTCGGGTGCTTGCCGATGTTGGCTTCACCAACTATCCGCAACCTCAAGGTCACTAAGATGTTAGTTGATGGCGGGGCCGGCTTGAACCTGATCTCCTCCGCGGTGCTCCAGAAACTCCAGATCCCTGACATTGAGCTCGAAAAGACCGGCACATTTCAAGGAATCAATCCGGGAAGAAGCAAGCCGAAGGGAAAGATCACGTTGCCGGTAACATTTGGCAGCAAGCTGAACTTCACGACTGAGAGGGTCCCTTTTGACGTTGCTGACTTCCCATTGCCTTACAATGGGATACTCGGCCGTCCAGCACTCGCCAAGTTCATGGCAGCCTCTCACTATGCATACAACATACTGAAGATGCCAGGCCCGATAAGTGTCATCTCTGTCCCTGGCGACAAGAAGGATGCCCTTATCTGCGCCGACAAGATCTACCGGGAAGCAGCAGCCGCAACAGATCGCAATCACTTGCCGCTGAAGCTCCCGGGGGGAAGAAGAAGACCAAGTCCGGCAAGAGTTCTGATGCCCACTCCGGCAAGCGCACCACTTCGGAGTGCTGCACTACCGTCGAGGACGCACCATCGAGCTCCACCGGCAAGTGTAAGAAGGCAATGGCAGCTCCACCTGAGACCAAGAAGGTGTCCGCCAAGGAGGACGACACTGGTGGTACCTTCACCATCAGTGCCACTCTCGACCCCAAATAGGAAAGCGCGCTCGTTGCTTTCCTGCGGGCGAACGTCGACGTGTTTGCATGGCAACCGTCCGACATCCCCGGTGTTCCCAGGAAAGTAATTGAGCACCACCTTGCCGTCTGTCCTCATGCGCGGCCCGTCAAGCAGAAAGTCAGGAAACAGGCAGTGGAACGCCAAGAATTCATCGTAGAAGAAATCAAGAAGTTGGAAGCAGCAGGCCTTGTCAGAGGAGTGCTCCATCCCACGTGGTTGGCCAATCCTGTAGTCGTGCGCAAGGCAAACGGGAAATGGAGGCTTTGTATCGACTTTACCGATGTTAATAAAGCTTGTCCCAAAGACCCATTTCCTTTGCCGCGCATCGACCAGATTGTTGACTCCACGGCCGGATGTGATTTGCTTTCATTTCTTGATGCATACTCAGGATACCATCAGATCTTCATGGCAGAAGAAGATGAGGAGAGGACCGCATTCATCACCCCGTGTGGCACGTACTGTTTCGTACGGATGCCTTTCGGTTTGAAGAATGCTGGTTCAACATTTGCAAGGGTAGTCCATGACGCTTTTGAGCCACAAATGCACAGAAATGTGGAAGCATACATGGATGACATAGTGGTCAAGAGCAAGGACAAGGCAACTCTGATCCAAGATTTGGACGAAACCTTTGCAAGTCTGCGCAAGATCAACCTCAAGCTTAACCCCGAGAAGTGCGTGTTTGGAGTACCCTCCGGCAAACTTCTCGGGTTCTTTGTGTCTCAGCGGGGAATTGAAGCCAATCCCGACAAGATCAAGGCCATTGAGCAGATCGAAGCACCAAAGCGCGTCAAGGATGTACGAAGGCTTGCCGGTTGCGTGGCTGCTCTCAGCAGGTTTATCTCTAGGTCTGCTGAGCGCGCCCTGCCGTTTTTCAAAATATTGAAAAAGGCGGGTCCAATGAAATGGACTCCGGAGGCGGAGGCTGCGCTGCAGGACTTGAAGAGGTACCTGTCCTCCACTCCAACACTTGTCGCACCTAAGCCACAAGAGAAGTTGCTGCTGTATATAGCAGCAACCAATCAAGTGGTTAGTGCTGCGTTAGTAGCGGAGAGGGAGGCAGATGATGAGCCAGCAACCACGGCAGATGCATCTAGCGACAAGCAGGGGGCTTCGCCGACAAGCTCTGGTCCCGACAAGGATGGATCTGCGCAGGAGCATGATAAGATGCAGAAGAGAATGGTGCAGCGCCCAGTTTACTTTGTCAGTTCCCTTCTGCAGGGGGCTAGGTCAAGGTACTCTGGTGTGCAGAAATTGCTTTTCGGCCTCCTCATGGCCTCGAGAAAGCTGCGCCATTACTTCCAAGCACATGAGATCACAGTCGTCACTCGTTTTCCGCTGAAGAGGATACTGCAAAATCCAGAAGCGACAGGCAGGATTGTCGAGTGGGCGCTGGAACTGTCAAGCTTTGGCCTCAAGTTTGAAAGTACTTCAACTATCCAAAGCAGAGCATTGGCAGAGTTCATAGCAGAGTGGACGCCAACACCAGATGAAGAAATTCCAGAAACGAGCACTCCCGTCAAGGAAGCGAGCAAAGAGTGGCTGATGTACTTTGATGGTGCCTTCTCGCTGCAAGGCGCCGGTGCGGGCGTGCTGCTTGTCGCACCCACCGGAGAGCACCTCAAGTACGTAGTCCAGATGCACTTTCCCAAGGAGCAAGCAACCAACAATACTGCAGAGTATGAAGGATTGCTTGCCGGTCTCAGGATCGCAGCAGACCTTGGGATCAAGAAGCTCATTGTCAGGGGTGACTCACAGCTTGTCGTCCGCCAAGTAAACAAGAACTATCAGAGTACATTGATGGAAGCATATGTTGATGAAGTGAGAAAGCTAGAAGAGCACTTTGACGGCCTGCAGATGGAACATGTTCCAAGAGCTCAGAACGACATTGCCGATGGACTGTCAAAGTGCGCCGCACTAAAGTTACCTGTGGAACCAGGGATCTTTGTGCTCAAGCTGACTCAACCGTCCGTAACGCCATCAACTGGACAGAGCAAGAAGAGGAAGTTGATTTCTGGTGACTACTTTCCGGCAGAGCTCCCCGAAGCCGCCGCCAAGAAGGTCCCCAAGATCAACACCAAGGATGCTGAGGAGCAGTCTGCTCTGACAAGCCTCAGGGTTTGTTCCGTTGAAGAAGACGCTCCCGACAAGCTTTGCTCCGGCAAGCTTGCCGGGGAACATCAAGCTCCGGCAGGGCCACAAGTTCTTGCCGTAGAAGCGGATGTTCCCGCAGCAGCAGATGTGCCTTTAGTCCTTGTTGTCGAGCCACAAGCTCCAGCATGGGCGCAGCAGATTGTCCATTTCCTTCAGACAGGAGAACTTCCCGAAGAGCAAGAAGAAGCGGAGAAAGTAGCCCGGCAGTCAAGTATGTACCAGTTTGTCGATAGCACACTGTACAGAAGAAGACTCAGCGGTGTGAAATTGAAGTGTATTTGCCGGGAAGACGGACAAAAGCTGTTGGCGGAGATACATGGAGGCATATGTGGTCACCACATTGGCGCAAGAGCACTTGCCGGCAAAGCTTTCCGGCAAGGTTTCTTTTGGCCGACAGCCCTCCAGGATGCAACTGCACAAGTAACCAAGTGTGAACCGTGCCAGTTCCACTCCAAGCAGATACACCAGCCAGCTCAAGCTCTCCAGACGATCCCTTTATCCTGGCCATTTTCGGTCTGGGGGCTCGACATCCTCGGCCCCTTTCCCCGAGCTGTCGGGGGCTTTGAGTACTGGTATGTTGCAATCGACAAGTTCACAAAGTGGCCGGAAGTGGAACCAGTGAGGAAGGTGACAGCACAGTCAGCAGTCAAGTTCTTCAGGTCGATTGTTTGCCGTTTCGGGATCCCTAACAGGATCATCACCGACAACGGCACGCAATTCACGAGCCGCACCTTCATGCAATACGTCCAAGATCTTGGCGCCAAGGTCTGCTTCGCTTCTGTTGCTCATCCAAGAAGCAACGGTCAAGCGGAGAGGGCAAATGCTGAAGTGCTGCGCGGACTCAAGACCAGAACTTTCGACAGGCTGCGCAAGTGCGGAAGAAACTGGATCGAGGAGCTCCCGGTGGTTCTTTGGTCGATCAGGACGATGCCAAATCGAGCCACTGGCCAGACACCTTTCGCTCTAGTCTATGGAGCAGAGGCAGTTCTCCCCACGGAACTCGTATACGGGTCGCCTCGAGTGCTCGCTTATGATGAGCTTGAGCAAGAGCAGCTGCGACAAGATGACGCGCTGCTCCTTGAGGAAGACCGTCTTCAGGCTGCTGTACGAGCTGCTCGATACCAGCAAGCTTTGCGCCGCTACCATAGCCGCAAAGTTAGTGCCAGAAGCTTCGAGGAAGGCGACCTTGTTCTTCGGCGCGTTCAGTCCGCCAAGAATTCCAACAAGTTGACGCTGAAGTGGGAAGGCCCTTACCGGGTGAAACGAGTCACTAGGCCTGGCGCTGTCCGCCTTGAGACCGAAGATGGCACTCCGGTGAGCAACTCCTGGAACATTGAGCATCTTCGTAAGTTTTACCCGTAGGGCGCGGTTGCCGGAACCCGTTCCGGCAACCACCTTTTGTACAAGTCTTGCCGATGTTGCATGTAATCCTTTGTACAAAGCCGGGCGCAGATCCCGTGCATAAGTAAAGCTCATGTGCTTAGCACATCTTGTCAATTTCATGCTTTCTACCTTGTATTTGCATGCATTATCTGACATTTTGTGCAGCGCAACCCCCGGTAAGCAATAACGAGCCGGAAGGCACCATATCTTTATTTTCTCTTCTTTCTTTTTCTAATAAAGGAAAGCAAGGTTCCCTCGCACACAAGTTTGCCGGGGGGAAAGGAGAAGATTATGATGTGGACCAGGCATCGTTCAAGCAAGTTTCGCCTTGCCGGAAAGCAAACGACAGAAAAGCTAAGTTGCCAAAGTTTGAGCAGTCAGTTTTAAATTTTTAAGTTATCTTCCTTGAACGACCGCACTTTGTATGGAAAACCTGTGTGCGGAGGAACCAAATCGTAGCTAGCTGCGCCCTTACTTTGTTTCGAGTCCACTCAACAACTTAAGTGAGCTGCGACTAGTTGTGACAAGGTTTCTTGTCGGAAGCGGCATTGCCAGCAGGCTGCTGATGTCCCGCACTCAGCGCTCGCGGCAAAGGTGCCTGCGCCGACAAGTTCCCTAAAAGCGTAGGGTAAACACATACAAAGCAGGGAATCAAGTAAAGGAAATAACATAGCGGTCATTACCCAAAGTAGAGTTATATTACAAGATAACTTGTCGAAGCTCTAATAGATTGATCTCATAATATGGCCAGCAGCGACAAGAAGAAAGAAAAGAAGGGCGGCCTAATCTACGCGATCGCCCTCAACCCTCTTTATCTCGCTCACCTTGTCCACAATGGGTGCGACAAGGGCCTTGAGCGCATCCCGATCAGCATCCGGCGGCAAGGATTTGAGGACGTTGGTGAAGTTGAGGCCTAGATTGCGGAAGGCCACCTTCATCAGCACCTTCTGGAGAGCCCCCGCGCAAATCCTGCGCGACTCGTCGGCCAGATGCTTTGGGATCCTCTCCCGGAGTCGCTGGAGGGCCGTCGCCACGCCTTTGAACAACAGGCTGAGCTTGGCGCTGGGGTGGAGATGCTCGTCGGAGGGATACCCAAAATCCTCCATCCCCAGCTGCGCCAACTCCCCGTCGATGGCAGCGGCAGCATCCACAAGACCTTCAGTCCAATGCTCCACTGTCTCCTTGAAGGCGTCGTGGGCGGCAGCAGCATTCGCCAGCAGCGCCTCGTCGGCCTTGATCTTCTCCGACAAGGTCACCTCTCGCTCCCTGGTGACGTCCAGCGTCTGAGTCAATGTGGCCAGCTTCAACTCCAGGTCTGCATTTGAATCCTTGGCGGCGCTGAGCTCCTTGCCCCTCTCAGCGAGAACACCCTGCAACTCACCATGAGCGGCAGCATCCTTCTCACGCTCGCGCTTAAGCACGGCAAGCTCCTCGCCGCTTGCCTTGAGATCTGCCTCCAGCTGCGCCACCTTCATCTCCAGCTCCTTCTTGGCCGCCTATTGCTTGCTCGCGCGCGGCAAGCTCCTCCTCGTGGCTGTCAAGATTGACCTTGCGCTGCGCCAAATTACCCTCCCGCGCAGATAGCCTTTTGGCGACAAGCCGTTTCTTCTCTTCAGCTTCAGCCTTCTCGAGGAGGAAGGCTTTCCGCTCCTCGAGAAGTTGCTCCCGCTCCTCCGCCAAGGACCGGAGAGTTTCTTGCCTGAGGCCCTGGAGCTCCTCCGCGCGCTTCTCAATGTCAACCCCCGCCTTCGCGACAAGCGCCTCTCGGGATGCCAGTTTGGCTTGGCGGGCGCGGTAAAGAGACAGCAGCTTCCACAGCAGCCGCTCCTCCTCAGACTCGTCGCTGCTGCTGCTTGGCGCGTCGACAAGCGCCAGCCCAGCGGAGGCGAGCACCTCTTCGTCGAAGGTTTCTCCTTCGACCGGCGCCCTGGAGCTCGATGCCCAGGGGAGCTTGATGAAGATGCCATCGCCGGCCTTCAGGTAGGCGCCGGGCTGCGGCTCTTCGGAGCCTGGCTCTGCAGCAGCGGCGGAGGGATCGGCGGTCGGTGCAGCGCCTGGCACTCCTGCGGCCTCGGGGCCGTCAGTGCGATCGCCGGATTCCTCGCCCGCTTCTACGGCGGCAGCCTTGGCGGCCTCTTCGTCGGCGGGGTCATCAGCACCGGCCTCTTCTTAAGTGGCGGCGGCGGCGTCGTTGTTGCCGCGCGCGTTCTCCTCGTCAGCGCCCTCGGTGTCCATTGGCTCCGCAGCAGTTGGATCTGAGGAACGAAAAAGGGAGAAAAGTCAAGCAAGAATCCAGAAAAGAAAATCAGAAGAAGAAGAACCCAAGGAAAGTTTTCAGGCAAGAAGATTACCTATGCTAGGATCTGCGGTTGCGGTCTCAACTGCCGGAGGATCACTGGTGCCTTCCCTTGCCGGAGAACTGTCCCTTGCCGGAGAGTTCTCCCTTGCCGGAGAACGCTCCCTTGCCGGGGACTCCTCCCTTGGCGGTGTAGTCGAAGCAGATGGCACTTCGGGAGCAGCTTCCGGGCATTCCTGGTGGGGCTGTTCTGCTCCTACCCAAATCAACGGTCAAGATATCAGTAGAGAAAAGAGCACCCATGCGCGCCTGACAGCAGGAAGTAAACTACAAACTTACGCTGGGGGCTGCTTTGGGGAGTAGTCGCCGGGTCCGTCAAGGTGGTCTCAGACACACCCCCTGCTGACACGGTGGGATCATCTTCGATGACAATCACCGAGGCCTTGGCTCTCTTCGCCGCTCTCTGGGCCAGCGTCCTGAAAAGGAATGGATTCAGATCGAAGCAAGTCAGATACAAGACGAAAGCAACAAGATAGCAAGAATTGAAGAACTACGAGGACAACAGGGGGATCTTACTCTTCTTCTTCGTCGTCGGAGCTGAGCGCGGAGAGATCGAAGTCCGGCTCGCCTCCGGTACGGCGAGGCGGAGGAGTAGGCTCCCTAGCCCGCTTGGCAGGAGCAGCAGCGGTGGACCGGGAAGACCCCGCTCCAGTTGCCGCAGCGGCGTGAGGCGCTCCCGCGGCAACGGTGCTTGCCGCGGTAGAGCGTGTCGCGCGGCTCGGCGGCTGTTGACCCGTTTGCCGCCCCGCTGCGTCCGCGGCCTTGCGGAGACGCCTTCTTGGCGGGGCCGAGGGCTCCGCCTGTGGCAAGCTGTCTGAAGGTTCGGGTTCCTCCTCGCCGGGCTCGCTCGGCTCAGCTTCAGGGCCGACAAGATCTTCCTCGCCGGCAAACTCCTCGCGCTCGGCAAGGCTTGCCGCCTCTGCTGCCTCCGCCTCCTCCACGGTGAACCCGAACTCGCCCGCAGCAGCTGCTACCGCAGCCTCTTCCGTCCTAGTGGCGATGCGTTGCAGCTCCGCGTCGGTAGTGTCGCGGGTGAGGCTATTCTGTTCATCAGCGCGGACCGGCACTTCTACCAAGTCGTCGAAGAACGCCCGCACGACGTCATCCGCAGGTTCTTGCCAAGTTGGGGTGATTCCGTGCGAGTCGCACAACGGCATCATCGCGCGGATGCTGTCAAGGGAAGAATTGTTGCACAGCGGAACGACATTCCGCAGCAACATAAATGGGTGCTGAGGGTCGCGCTTGAACAGCTCCAGAAGCATCGCGTCCAATTCCAAGACCGTGAAGTTGAAATTGAGGCCCGGGTGCAGCCTCATGATATCCGCCGTGTTCTTGAACTCCCAGGCGGGTCTCCCCCTCTCCTGCAGGGGGGCAATGCGGCAGCAAAGGAAATCTGCGCCAACGGCGCCTACAGTGAGCCCGGCAAGCCTGAGGCGAAGGATCCGGGTGACGGCAATCTTCAGCCTGTCGTCCGCCGGGGCCACATTGCTCCAATCATTGCTGCACATTATTGGGGCTTGGCGCAGAGCAGTGAACGGCTGCGGGTTCTCCTTGACGACCCAGCACCACTCTGCTCTCCACTCCTCCCACTTGCTACGGAGCTCACCGTCCAGATACGCTTCCTTCTTGCCGACTCTCGAGATCCAAGCAATCCCTCCGGCAAGAGGCTCTCCTCTCTCAACCCGAGGCATGAAGAAGTGGCGGAAACGGGCTACGTTTGGGTGGACTCCGATAAAGTTTTCGCACAGATGTGCGAAAACTTCCATGGTCAGAACGGCGTTGGGGGTGAAGTCAAGGAGGCGGAACCTGTAGGTGTTCATGATGTCGCAAAAGAATTCAGAGAAAGGCGGGCAGAGCCCGCAGTAGAAGAACAGCGCAAAAAAGGGGTACCCGTTCAGAGCCAGTCTCGAAGCGGTGGCCGGGAGTACCCTCGTGCGCGGATGCGCTCGCGTCTCCGTCGACCAGAAAAGGTAGTAGTACTCCCTCAGCTCCTTTGCGTCAAGCTGAGGGGGGAAGATGGCCCACTCCTTTCGCAGTGCCGCAAGCCGCTGCGCCTCGGCCGACTTCACACCCTTCCCCTTGTCGGCTTTCGGAGCCATGGCGAAAGTGGTGGGGGAGATCGATGGCGTGGTGGTGCTGGTGGCAATGGGGGCGGAGCGCTGCTCTCTTTCTGCTTCGAGAAGAAGGGGGGAGCGGCGGAGATTTTTGGAGTTGGAGCAACAGACGGCGAGGTGGGCGAACAACCCCTGTTTCCTCTTCTTATAAAGAGGGAGGGGGCGAACGTTTCGCCCTTTCAAATAAAGAAACCACCCACGATCTCTCCCACGATGCCGCATTCAACGCGTGCCGTTCGGGGAGGGCGCGGTAGATACGGAGCAGGATATGGCGTGACCCAGGCCGCGTGTGCCCGTGCCCTGTTTTGGGCCTGGCCCAACAGCGCTCGGCACCGTGTGTGGCCCAGGCCCGGGGGCTCCTGTCGGTGTACTAGAGTAGGGGTACCCTAGTATCCCGAACTTGTGCATGGGCAGTTGCAGCACCCCGCGGCAAGGCTTGCTGGACGATCGCCAAGGTCCTCCGTGGTTCCCTTGGAGCCATTCAAGAACAAAGTATTCAAGCCAAGGAGACAAGGCCCCGGCAAGAGGAGCTTGCCGGGAAGGCCAACCAAGGCATCCCAAGGAACTTGCCGCGACGCGCCACGCGTCCCGGCAAGGCAACAAGGCCCCGGCAAGAGGAGCTTGCCGGGAAGACCAACCAAGGCATCTCGAGGCCTGGTGAGCGACAAGCTTCCGGACCCGACAAGACAACGGCCGCGGCAAGGCGCTTGCCGCGGCAGGCGGCCACTCTGTACCCACGCTCCAGCACATCCACCAACGTGTCGCTCTAGGGGCCTTTCCAGGCGCGCGTGGCGGGAGGCTGTGCAGCCAGCGGTGCGCGGTGGCATGCAAAGCTGACAAGACTGCCATCGTGGCGAGCGGTGGCGTCCCTGACGGTACCTTTCTGCACTGTTTGGGCGACACAGACGGGCATTTAATGCCCTTGTCCCCTGCCGTCAGGGTTAGGTAGGATACACTGTACAGGTAGCTGTACCAACCACCTCTCTTTTTACGCTTTTACCCTTTCTCTGCGTTGCCACCTGTCGGTGACCCCTTGAGCATATAAAAGGAGGCCCATGCGCAACGTAGAGGGGGTTCGGCTCATTCGGAAGCCAGAAAAACACTTAGCTCTCTCGAGCAAGAACACAAGACAATCAAACAAGCAGCAGTAGGAGTATTATCTCTCCGGAGAGCTCCGAAGCTGGGTAAACTGCTCGTGTGCTTCGCCTCGATCCGTTCTTCGTGCGATCTCCGCCCCCCGCCGAACCGAAAGGGGCCACGGTCCACCGGCCCCATAGGTGTCCGTGGATCAGTTTCCCCGACAGATTGGATTAAGTTTCAGGGTTGATTTAGGGAATCTATATAAGCTCGAGGTGGGAAATTACTTGACCCCGATAATGGAATTGGTGGACTAACTGTAGTAAGGATAGCCTTTCAAGCATTCAGGGGTTATAGGGACTTTAGGAGATCATGTGGAACACCATAAACATTGGATTTGTAGAATTAATGGACTGTGTAATGATTGATGGAAGTTAATGGGCTGTTGGAGTGGATTCGTAGGAAGGAAACCAGATCTTGGAGTGGCTTACGATGTGTTTCCTTAGGATAGAGATGCTTTGTCTTGGACCTTGGAAAATAGGCTGAGCACTTGGATTGTGATGTTTAATGCAAGCCTAGCATCTTGTATGTTCTACCCATGTTTTTTTGCATAGATATGAGTTTGGGGATAGTTGACATGTATGGTATTGTTACAACTCCTCTTGGGAGTCATGAGGATATTAATAGCATGCGTTATGGCTGGAGTTGGCCTATACGAGATGATTCTTTCAGTAATATGATGTGATTCGTTTGAAGGACTAGGTAGAACTATTGGCATCTCAAAAACCATGTTTAAGTATAAGATGGTAAATTTTCACTCGCACACTAGAATCCTTGAAACCCTTAAGCCCTTCCAAGCCACAACATGGTGAGGTCATGACCTTGGGCCTTGACTCTAGGTCGAGAAGACCTTGACCAATACTCAACCGTGACCACCACCAATGCCTCAACCCACTTTGCGTACCTCGTAGACTTCATGGAGTACTTGGACAAGTTAGTGTCATATTTATTTTCATGACATACTTGTCTACACAAAGACAGAAGAAGAGTCGTTCAGCTGGTCAAGGAACATCTGAAGACCGCCATGTCGAGAACGAAGGAGTATACCAACCACCGGTGTCAAGAAGTAAACTTCCGCGTCAAAGACCATGTGTATATGCAAGCCATTCCTCTCAAAAGAACCAAGAATTTCCATGTCAAAGGGAAGCTCACACAAAGGTTGCCGACCCCCTTCGAAATCACTACAAGATGAAGAGAAGACGGTTACCAATTGGAGTTGCTGCCTGAGTTATTCGAAGTGCACAACGTTTTTCCCACATGACACAACTCCGGAAGTGTTTCCAACTTCCTAACTAACTCGATCTCTACAAGGACATCGATCACCGAGCCATCGACCCCCAGCCCGACCTGATCTATGCGAGAGACCCCATTTGCAACCTAGAACAAGAAGAACGTTATACACGAAGCCATACCATCAAGTACTTCAAGGTTCAGTGGAGCACCACTCGGAATCAAAAGCAGTATGAGGACGTGAAGACTACCCCAAATCCAAGTTTCCGTACTCCTTTCCGCGCCTAGTTTGGGAATCTCGGGGACAAGATTCTTGTAAGGGGGGTAGGTCTGTCACACCCTGATTTTCATGCCACAACACTTAAGCTAATACATCATGACAAAATGTGGTTTGACAAAAACTTTTGAGTCTTTTGAACTTTGCTTGATTGGATTTTTGATTGTTGTTTGCAAGTGCTCTAAAAATCAAATAAATCCTCCAACTCCTATACATCTTGTCCTTGATCCAAAACTTTCCCCAATAATCATGCCATGTGTATAGGAAAGAATAGTATTTTCTTACAAAAATAATTTGGCCAAAAAGTATTTTCTAAATTAGGTTTTCCAAAAACCCCTGAGTTAAGGTACTTAATCTGGGATGTGAAAAATCATTCAAAAATTATATTTGAATCCTATTAGATATAGGACTCCCTAAAACCACAAAATTATTATTTTAAAAGTTACTTTGTTATTTTATTTAAAGGCTTTTTCTTTAGGCCAAAAATGGCCTTTAATATGTAAAAATTATTTTAAAGTTTCAAAAATATTTGAGAACAATTAGGGAACTCAGTGGACATATATTTTCCATATATATGAGTTTCAACACATGGTAATGTTAAAAATGTTGGACAAAACCCTCTGAAACCATTTCTTTTCATTTCAAGTATTTGAAATATTTCTATAAGAAATATTTTCAAATAAATCTAGGAAAAATCTAGAAAGTCACATATGCATAATGTGATGATCTTGCAAAGTTCCATCTCAATCAAAATCATTTTGGTTCACAAAAGTGCCCCAAAACCCTCTCTGTCCAGAACCAACTTTAAACAACTTTACATTGCCAACTTTCTCCATTGATCCCAAACTTTGTGGACATGCTCAAGTACCCAAATGATGACACTACACCAAGTGGTGCACCAAGCGGAAGTGGTTAGCTTAGTTAGATCTAAGCAAATCCGTTTCTGTTGATTTCTAGGGTTTGCCAAAGTTACATTGGCAAGTTTCTTCAAATGGACTCAAACTTGGTGAACAACCTCAATTATATATGCCATTTGATCCTGTTAATTCTCATGGCAATTGGAATTAATTTGCCTGTCCGAAACACCATCAAACCCCTTCTCGCACTTTGCCAAAACCATCATTTGGACCACTTTCACTATTCTTCTTTGCCTCAAATTTTTACCAGAGCTTCTCCCAGTCCTCTTCTACCTCAAGTAAGTTTTGCATGACCATGGCTCAAATATAGGTGGTCGAAAACCCCATTTCCCCCCTCTGGACAACCACTGTTCACCTCTCTCTCCACCTCTCCTCTCATCTAGTGGCTCTCTAGGGCATCCAATGCTATTCACTCTCCCCCAAAAACCCCAGACACTAGAAGACATGCCCATAGCACTATTAAAATGCCATGGCATGCCATGGACGCACTCTATGGCATGCTATAGTGCACTCCCACACTGGAGCTTGCCCATTCTGAGGCACTTGACGACCTCGGGCGTCGGGGCCGTGTCTCCCGAGGTCACCTCGACGTCCACGACACGCAACACTGTTATCCCCTTCATCCCTTGCCCTCCTTCTCCCTCCACGAGGTCACCCAAGAGCATCCATGGGCACTGGCCATGGAGCACCGCGGCCTCGTCCATATAAAGCTACCCCCGATCTCTCTCGCCTCGGTTGAGTCCCCCTCTCTCCCGTACACCTCCCAGGAAGCCTCTCTCTCCCTCTCATGCCTTCCAGCACCTTCCATGGTCGGAGTGCCGCCGCTGGCCTCCACTCCGATTTGGGCAAGGGCGGGCTTCTCCCCTCCTCCTCTCCACCAGAAGAGCCGCCAGGGTCCGGCCCCATCTTCCTGTCCGTCGGGGCACTGTGCCCCTGCCCATCATCGCCCGGGCGTCCACCCGCCTTGTCCAGTGCCGGGCGCGCCTCAGCCACCCCCACTGTCGTCCCCGGGGAACCCCTGATGCGTGATATGTCTCCAACATATCTATAATTTTTGATTATTCCAAGCTATTATATTATCTGTTTTGGATGTTTAATAGGCATTTATATGATATTTTATATTATTCTTGGGACTAACCTATTAACTGAGGGCCGAGTGCCAGTTTCTGTTTTTTGCCTAATTTAGAGTTTCGCAGAAAAGGAATACCAACTGGAGTCCAAACGGAACGAATCCTTCACGGTGATCTTTCTTGGACCGAAAGCAAACCAGAAGACTTGGAGATGAAGTCGGAGATGTAACAAGACGGCTACGAGGCAGGAGGGTGCGCCCAGGGGGGTAGGGCACGCCCCCAACCTCGTGGGCCACTCATAGCTCCCCTGACCTAGTTCCTTTGCCTATATATACTCTTATACCCTGGAAACATCTAGGAGAGCCACAAAACCACATTTCCACCGCCGCAACCTTCTGTACCCGTGAAATCCCATCTAGGGACCTTTTTCGGCGTCCTGTTGGAAGGGAATTCGATCATGGAGGGCTTCTACATCAATACCATTACCTCTCCGATGAAGCGTGAGTAGTTTACCATAGACCTTCAGGTCTATAGTTATTATCTAGATGGCTTCTTATCTCTCTTCGATTCTCAATACCAAGTTCTCCTCGATGTTCTTGGAGATCTATTCCATGTAATATTCTTTTACGGTGTGTTTACCGAGATCCGATGAATTGTTGATTTATGATCAAGATTTGAATATCATTTGGTTCTTCACGGAATTCTTATCTGCATGATTTGATATCTTTGCAAGTTTCTTCGAATTTTCGGTTTAGTTTGGCCTACTAGATTGATCTTTCTTGCAATGGGAGAAGTGCTTAGCTTTGGGATCAATCTTGCTGTGTCCTTTCTCATTGACAGTAGGGGCAGCAAGGCACATATTGTATTGTTGCCATCGAGGATAAAAAGATGGGGTTTTCATCATATTGCTTGAGTTAATTCCTCTACATCATGTCATCTTGCTTAATGCGCTACTCTGTTCATTATGAACTTAATACTCTAGATGCATGTTGTATAGCGGTTGATGTGTGAAGTAATAGTAGTAGATGCAGGCAGGAGTCGGTCTAGTTGAGACGAATGTGATGCCTATGTTCATGATCATTGCCTTAGATATCATCACAACTATGCGCTTTTCTATCAATTGCTCGGCAGTAATGTGTTCGCCTACCGTAATATTTGCTATCTTGAGAGAAGCCACTAGTGAAACCTATGGCCCCCGGGTCTCTTTTCCATTATATTGAATCTCTTTTACATCTTACTAGTGTCTGATCTACTATTTTGCAATCTTTTTTACTTTCCGATCTATAAACCAAAAATACCAAAAACATTTACTTTACCGTTTATCGACCTCTATTAGATCTCACTTTTGCAAGTGACCATGAAGGGATTGACAACCCCTTTATCACGTTGGGTGCAAGTTGTTGATTGTTTGTGTAGGTGTTCGGTGACTTGTGCGTTGTCTCCTACTAGATTGATAACTTGGTTCTCAAAACTGAGGGAAATAGTTATGCTACTTTGCTGCATCACCCTTTCCTCTTCAAGGGAAAACCAACGCAAGCTCAAGAGGTAGCAAAAAGGATTTTTGGCGCCGTTGTTGGGGAGATTTACGTCAAGTCCAGACATACCAAGTACCCATCATAAATTCTTCTCCCTTGCATTACATTATTCGCAATTCGCCTCTCTTTTTCCTCTCCCCCACTTCTAAAATGATTTTCGAAAAAATTCGCCCTTTTCTTCGCCCTTGTTCCTTTTGATCTTTTGTTTGCTTGTGTTACCATGTGCCTTCTTCTTTGCTTACATCTTCGCTTGCTAAAAGTTTATGGATCCTCATCCACTTGCTAATATTTTTAAGAGATGCAATTATGATGAACCAATCTCTAGTGATTTGAGTGCACTAGATTATATTTATGAGGTTTTGCTTGAAATTCGTGAATCTGAAAATTGTGATGAAGGAATTTATGACAAGATTCATGATAGCTCCTTGAATAAAAAGCATGATTGTAATGATTTTACTATAAATTCTATTGATTCAATTGTGCTAATATATGCAAAACCCTAAGCTTGGGGATGCTACTTTTGCTATGTCCACTACATGTTGCAATGATCATGATTGGGTGATTCTTCTTATGATCTTGAAAATTTAGTTAAGCCCCATGATGAATATAAGATTGATAATAGTGTTTGCAATAATATTGAAAGTGGGTTTGGAAGAGTATCAACTTTAGATGCCACATATTTGGAGAATGTTCAATCTTATATTTTTTTTGATAAAAGTGGGTTTGGAGAGGTCATGACTTTAGTTAACGTTAATCCCACTATTTTGGAAGAGTGTCAACTTCGCATGCATGTGGATCATGTTGAGAGTATGTTATGTGATAACTATATTGTTGAATTTGATTATGATCTTACATGTAATTATTATGAGAGAGGAAAATATGGTTGTAGAAATCTTCATGTTAGTAAATTACCTCTCTTCATGTTAAGATTGCTATCATCTCTTTCTTCATCCTTACATATGCTAGTTTTTGCTTGCTATGATAATTTGTTTGCCTATAAGATGCCTATGAATAGGAAGTATGTTATGATTAGATGTGTTTTTCACGTGTTTTATGATGCTCTCTTTGCACTTCAATTCTTGTCTTTCATGTGAGCATCTTTGAAATCTCAATGCCTAGCTAAGGGCGTTAAACAACATCGCTTGTTGGGAGACAACCCAATTTTATTTTTGTTCTTTGCTTTTTGCTCCTGATTAGTAATAAATAATTCATATAGCCTCTGGTTATATGAGGTTTTATGTTTTAATTAGTGTTTGTACCAAGTAGAACGTTTGGGAAGACTTGGGTGAAAGTTGATTTGATCTTGCTGAAAAATAGAAACTTTTGCGCTCACGAGATTATTTTTCATTTTCAACAGAATAGTGATTTTGAGTTGATTCTTTTCGAAAAATATTAATTGACAAATTACTCATGTCCACCAATTTATTTAAGAATTTTTCGAGATAAGGAAGTATTCTAGAGTTACAGATTACTACAAACTGTTGTGTTTTTGACAGATTTTGTTTTTCGCGTGTTGTTTGCTTATTTTGATGAATCTATGGGTAGTATCAGGGGGTATGAACCATGGAGAAGTTGGAATAAAGTAGATATTACACCAATATATATAAATAATGAGTTAACAACAGTACCTAAAAGTGGTGATTTATTTTCTTATACTAACAGAGCTCATGAAATTTTCTGTTGAGTTTTGTGTTGTGAAGTTTTCAAGTTTTGGGTAAGGATTTGATGGACTATGGAATAAGGAGTTGCAAGAGCCTAAGCTTGGGGATGCCCAAGGCATCCCAAGGTAATATTCAGGGACAACCAAAAGCCTATGCTTAGGGATGCCCCGGAAGGCATCCCCTCTTTCGTCTTCATCTATTGGTAACTTGAGGCTATATTTTTATTCACCACATGATATGTGTTTTGCTTGGAGCGTCTTCTATGATTTGAGTGTTTGATTTTTAGTTTACCACAATCATCGTTGATGTACACACCTTTTGGTAGAGACACGCATGAATCGTGATTTATTAGAATACTCTATGTGCTTCACTTATATCTTTTGAGCTAGACAATATTGCTCTAGTGCTTCACTTATATCTTTTTAGAGCTCGGCGGTGGTTTTGTTTTATTGAAATTGTTGTACTCTCATGCTTCACTTATATTATTTTGAGAGTCTTTTAGAACAGCACGGTAATTTGTTTGGGTTATAAAAGTAGTCCTAATATGATGGGCATCCAAGATGGATATAATACAAACTTTCATATGAAGTGCATCGAATACTATGAGAAGTTTGATTCTTTATGATGTTTTGAGATATGAAGATGGTGATATTAGAGTCATGCTAGTAGAGTAGTTGTGAATTTGAGAGATACTTGTGTTAAAGTTTGTGATGCGCGTATGGTGAACCGTTATGTGATGAAGTTGGAACATGAATAATTTATGGGATAATTAGACTTATGCCCTTAGTTGTGTCCCACTCATCTATTTTACCCCTAATTTCCAAAAGTCACTGGTTCTGTCCAAGTAACTTTGCTCCTCTTATCCTTTTGCCCTTTGACCGTTTGACCGTCAGTTTGAAAGCTTCATAACTAATTCATACTAAATCAGAAAAATGCAACAGATACCAAAGTGTTCAGAAAAACATCACCTATATGTCAGTGTCATTTGCATTCTTGAAAAAAGTGTTTGAAAGTGCACATCTGACTTTTAGCTCTTTTCATACCACCATGAATAGTAAACTCTAAAAAAATTTAAAAAAAACAAAAAAAATGGTGGCAAAGAACGATAAATGTTCTAAGTGCTTGCCAAGTTTCATTAGGGAACAACATTCATGGAAGTCGTGGCAAAAAAATAATCTATTTTGGAGTGTTGATTGTTTTTTTGCCGCGGCACCCACGAATGTTATTCCTTGATGAAACTTGGCAGGCACTTAAAACATTTTTCATTCTTTGCCACCAATTTTTTTGAACTTTTTTAGATTTTACTATTCATGGTGGTAGCATAAGAGCTAAAACTCGGATGGGCGCTTTCCAACACTTTTTTCATGAATGCAAATGACACTAACATATAGGTGATGTTTTTCTGAACATTTTGGTATCTTATTTGCATGTTTTTGATTTAGTATGAATTAGTTATGAAGTTTTGAAACTGACGGTCAAACAGCCAAAGGAAAAAGCATAAGAGGAGCAAAGTGACTTGGACAGAACCGGTGACTTTTGGGAATTAGGGGTAAAACAGACAAGTGGGACACAACTAGGGGCATAAATCTAATTATCCCTTTATTTATTGATTGTCTTCCTTATGAGTGGCGGTAGGGGACAAGCGTATTTATCGATACAAAATAGATTTTTGCAATAAGTATTTGAGTTCTTTATGACTAATGTTGGGTCAAAGGATTATACGCACTCTCACCCTGCCACCATTGCTAGCCTCTCTTGTGTCACGCAATTTTTTGACAATACCATACACCCACCATATACCTTCCTCAAAACAGCCACCATACCTATCTATTATGACATTTCCGTAGCCATTCCTAGATATATTGCCATGCAACTTTCCACCGTTCCATTTATTATGACAGACTCCATCATTGTCATATTGCTTTGCATGATCATGTAGTTGACATCATATTTGTGGCAAAGCCACCGTTCATAACTTTTTCATACATGTCACTCTTGATTCATTGCACATCTCGGCACTCCGCCGAAGGCATTCACATAGATTCATATTTTGTTCTAAGTGTTGAGTTGTAACTCTTGAGTTGTAAGTAAATAAAAAGTTTGATGATCTTCATTATTAGAGCATTCTCCCATGTGAGGAAAGCATGATGGAGACTATGATTCCCCCACAAGTCGGGATGAGACACCGGAAGAAAAAAGAAAGAAAAAAAGAGGTCGTAAAAAAAGAGAGAAGGCCCAAAAAATGAGAGAAAAGCAGAGAAGGGGCTATGTTACTATCCCTTTTCCAGACTTGTGCTTCAAAGTAGCACCATGATCTTCGTGATAGAGAGTCTCCTATGTTGTCACTTTCTTATACTAGTGAGAATTTTCATTATAGAACTTGGCTTGTATATTCGAATGACGAGCTTCCTCAAAATGCCCTAGGTTTTCATTAGCAAGCAAGTTGGATGCACACCCACTTAGTTTCTTTTTGAGCTTTCATACACTTATATATCTAGTGCATCCATTGCATGGCAATCCCTACTCACTCACATTGATATCTATTGATGGGCTTCTGCATAGCCCGTTGATACGCCTAGTTAATGTTAGACAATCTTCTCCTTTTTGTCTTCTCCACAACCACCATTCCATTCCACCTAAAGTGCTATATACATGGCTCACGCTCATGTATTGCGTGAAGATTGAAGAAGTTTGAGAACATCAAAAGTATGAAACAATTGCTTGGCTTGTCATTGGAGTTGTGCATGATTTAAATATTTTGTGCGATGAACATAGAGCATAGCCAGACTAAATGATTATGTAGGGATAGGTTCCTTTGGCCATGTTATTTTGAGAAGACATGATTACTTTATTAGTATGCTTGAAGTATTATTATTTTTATGTCAATATAAACTTTTGTCTTAAATCTTTCGAATCTGAACATTCATGCCACAATAAAGAAATATGTTAGGTAGCATTCCACATCAAAAAAAATATTTTTATCATTTACCTACTCGAGGACGAGTAGGAATTAAGCTTGGGGATGCTTGATACGTCTCCAACATATCTATAATTTTTTATTGTTCCATGCAATTATATTACCTGTTTTGGATGTTTAATAGGCATTCATATGCTATTTTATATTATTTTTGGGACTAACCAATTAATAGAGGGCCCATTGACAATTTCTGGTTTTTTTGCCTATTTTACAGTTTCACAGAAAAGGAATACCAAACAGAGTTCAAACGGAATGAAACCTTCACGATGATCTTTCTCGGACCGAAAGCAAACTAGAAGACTTGGAGATGAACTCGGAGACACAACGAGGCGACCATGAGGTAGGAGGGCATGCCTAGGGGGAAGGGCACACCCGCACCCTTGTGGGCCGCTCGTAGCTCCCCTGACCTAGTTCTTTCGCCTATATATACTCTTATACCCTGAAAAAATCCAAGATAGCCATGAAACCACTTTTCTACCACCGTAACCTTCTGTACCCGGGAGATCCCATCTAGGGACCTTTTCCAGCGTCCTGCCGGAGGGGGATTCGATCATGGAGGGCTTCTACATCAACACCATTACCTCTCAGATGAAGCATGAGTAGTTTACCATAGACCTTCGGGTCCTCAATTATTATCTAGATGGCTTCTTATCTCTCTTTGATTCTCGATACCATTACCTCTCAGATGAAGTTATCCTCGATGTTCTTGGAGATCTATTCGATGTATTATTCTTTTGCGGTGTGTTTGCCTAGATCTGATGAATTGTGAATTTATGATCAAGATTATCTATGAATATTATTTGTTTCTTCTCTGAATTCTTATATGCTTGATTTGATATCTTTGCAAGTCTCTTCAGATTTTTGGTTTAGTTTGGCCTACTAGATTGATCTTTCTTGCAATGGGAGAAGTGCTTAGCTTTGGGTTCAATCTTGTGGTGTCCTTTCCCAGTGACAGTAGGGGCAGCAAGGCACATATTGTATTGTTGCCATCGAGGATAAAAAGATGGGGTTTTCATCATATTGCTTGAGTTAATTCCTCTACATCATGTCATCTTGTTTAATGTGGTACTCCGTTCTTTAAGAACTTAATACTCTAGATGCATGTTGGATAGCGGTCGATGTGTGGAGTAATAGTAGTAATGCAGGCAAGAGTCGGTCTACTTGACATGGACATGATGCCTATGTCCATGATCATGGCCTGAGATATCATCATAACTATGTGCTTTTCTATCAATTGCTCGGTAGTAATTTGTTCACCCACCGTAATATTTGCTATCTTGAGAGAAGCCACTAGTGAAACCTATGGCCCCCAGGTCTCTTTTCCAATATATTGAATCTCTTTTACATCTTACTAGTTTCCAATCTACTATGTTGCAACCTTTTACTTTCCGATCTATAAACCAAAAATGCCAAATATATTTACTTTACCGTTTATCTATCTCTATCAGAACTCACTTTTGCAAGTAACCGTGAAGGGATTGACAACCCCTTTATCGCGTTGGGTGCAAGTTGTTGATTGTTTGTGCAGGTATTCAGTGACTTGTGTGTTGTCTCCTACTAGATGGATACCTTGGTTCTCAAAACTGAGGGAAATACTTACGCTACTTTGCGCATCACCCTTTCCTCTTCAAGGGAAAACCAACGCAAGCTCAAGAGGTAGCAATGCGCCGTGCCCCTACGAGCCCTCCGGTGGCCGCGGCTAGGCTAGAGGTGGCCAGTTCCGCCGGGGGAAAGCGCCGGCCGGCGCACAGTCGGGGCTCGATCCCCCCTGTCGCGAGTGCGGAGGAGGAAGAAGACCCTACGGGTGGGCCCCGCTGGTCAGTGAACCCGCCGGCCAGCCACGTCATTTAGGTGGAGACAGGCCAGCCGGTCTCCGCCTCTCTGCGGCGAAATGTCATTCTAGAATACGGCTTCGACGTGGCCTCATAGCGGGTGCGTGCGAGGAGCTGGGCCAGGCCCAGTGCGCTACCCGGCTAAATTGCACTCGGTGCGTGAGATTAGGTATAAAACCCTTTTTCTATTTTATTTTTCTAGCAGATTTGTAAAATCCATAAATAATTCAAATAGTGTCCAAATTTCATGAATCGAATTTCCACCGACTCCATAAATCAAGGCCTGTTTAATGGGCCACACTGGACATTTTTGTTGTTCTTGGTTTTCACTGGATCCTTTAAAAATAGCATTTATCCACATAATCCACTTCAAAAATCCATATTATATTCATTTCAACTCCAAATCCAGTGAAACCAAGTTCTAAATGTTTCTTAAATCATGTCTGATTTAATTGGTACTTGTAGTCATTTTTATAAAAAGGCATTCTATAGACAACTTGCAGATCCATTAAATCTGTTGTTTCCATCAAATTGAAATGTTGAAAAATCCTCACTGATCCAATTCCAATAAAACCACTTTGGTAATTTTTCATATGACCAAAGGTATCCTAGAAAAGTCAAACTCACATTTTTAGAGCACTTTTATTTTTACCTTGTTGTGTTGCTTATTGTGATTGTTTCCGATGTTAGTTGGTGAAGTAGACGGAGTACTTGGAGAAAGACCAGAAAACTTGAAGACTCTGATGAACCAGGCAAGCAGCCCTTTGACCATGATGAACCCCTTTACATCATAAAAGCATTTTTTGTTTTATCGAAAGCATGATATCTTGAATGGCAACCCTGCCAGGCTCGCCTTTGTTGCATACCCGTTGATACTTGCATTGTTCATGACTCTATCCTTGTTTAGAGTTGTGTTGGTGGGTTGTAGAAATATGCTGTAGTAGCTGGCTACGCAAAATGGGTCAGGGTTATGCATGGAAAGAAACAAGTGTGGTTTGACATACTTGCAAATAGCCCAATGGGTGCCACTAATGCCCCTGGCAGATGATGATGAACTAGGTCACTACTTGGTGGAGAGGTAGTGTACTGATGCTTGATGAAAGTGTTTTTTACAGAGACGGATTATATTTAAGATTTGTCGACCGTCCCAACCCCACATGCGCAACCACTCTACCCTTATATGGGAAAGGGAATTATTGATTACCTAATTCATGCTAACATGGATGCCCGCATTACTAGTGATGGGAGTGGCATGGTCACTCTCGGAACGGGGTCATGCCAGGTAGGGTGGCCATGACTGTTTTCACAGGGCACCGGACACACCGTTGGACCCCGTGCTTGTGTTATATGATGAATATGGGAGCGTGGCTCCACAAAGATTTATTATGTGACAATGTTGGCACGAGGGCTGCTACCAATCGAGTGGGCTCCTTGTTAGTCACGGCTAGGGAAAGGTAGTGACCCGGTGCTTACCCTGGGTACTTGAGGTATCGCGGGTCGTGGATGACACGAAAGCTTCCCGGATGTTGTGGGTAAAGTGTACTACCTCTGTAGGGTGTCAAACTATTCTAATAGTCGTGTCCACAGTCAAGGACAGTTGGGTGGTGCTGTTTAGACTATGTCCATATGTTTCTGAAAAATAACACGGTTTGGTAATATTGTTGATATGATTCGTGAGGAAGTCCTGATGAGCTTGAGCATGAGTTGTTCATAACTGTTTATCGATGCTGATGTCTGTAACCTCCTGATACATGTTACAGATGCATTCATGTCCTTAATAAATGTTGATCAAACTTGCATGAGCAAAACTAGCCTTATGCAAACATATCAATTTAGCAATAGAGCCTTGCATATTTATTCTTTTATCACTCTTGGGTTGCTTGCGAGTACATTCAAAGTACTCATTGGCTTGCCACTAGTTATTTTATTGGCCAGGCATGAAAGAACATGATATGAAGAAGAGTTCTTTGCTGATGATCGTGCGAGCTAGGACGCTTTCCTAGTTAGAATGCTTCTAGGGTTAAGGCAGATGGCATGGGTCCAATATGTGAACAAAGATTTTCCGCTGCGATGATATACTCAAGACTTGACCATAATGGTCCTACTTGTGTAATACAGTATGCATGGATGTAAGACTCTTGTTATTCAGCTTCTATGTGTTCAATGAGAATTGATCTCTGGGATCACTGTACACGTGCATTCGGTGATCACGACTTATGAGTCGGGGTCCCCACAAGCAGGTACATTTATGATTGTGGTAAACACCATTTCCGACAATGCTTACTAGAGTTTAGGAACATTGGATATCACAGATTAGCTTCTGAATTTGTTAGTTTCAGAATGATTTATGAAAATATCAGTGCTGCAATAGAAATCTGGAATTTTCTATAACATAATAGTTATAAAAGAAAATTTCAGATTACACACAGGTTACTTCCGACATCTAAAGAGGGGAATGTAGCAGCAAGTGGTACCAAGGGGGTACAGTTGGCACTTTACCAAATGTAGTTAGGTCTAGCTATTTTTAGATACTTTCCATTATAAGCATGGTTTCTGTTCAACTCATGAGCAGACTTTTCTACTTATGAACCAAGCATGAAATCCATCTGCATTTATGTTAAAATCCACATGCGGAGAATCTTCACAACTTAGCCAAACACATGAATGACATGTAGGTACGATACACTTCAAATCTGAGAACCATTCCATAATTTGTTTGAATCCTTGCGAAAGCGTGATGCAGAGGTACTTGTCCTTCTGAACATAGGGGAGACCACAAAGATTCCTGGTGTCCAAACACTTCCGGCACTGCATATCAAAACCCTCGATTATTTCAAAAATAGCATCTGGAGGGGTTTTGTAGTGGATTAAGGTGATTTGCATCGGGTAAGCACATGTATATGAAGACTCGCCCTCATTTGGTCTGATTGAACCCGACGGTGTAGGGTTTTGATTTTTGGTAAGGGAAGTCCTAAACCACGAGAAGCGTTGGTGACAGGTGGTTACCCTAGTCAGCATGCTAGATCAAGGGGGGAAATGGAAGCAATCCTCGTCGACGTAGATGAAGTTGCAGCCAAGTATGGCCATGATACACGCCGGTGACAGGGGGAAAGAGACTGGATTTGGGACTATACGCAGGCAAGTGGGGGTTTTCAGTGAAGTAAATGAACAGAGGCGACAAAGCTGATGGGACTATACACGGGCGACCCTCTGGTTTTGGGCCCACTTGTTAGCTATAGCACAAAAATATTAGGATAAAATTGCAACTTACATTTTGTAATCAAGTGATAGGGAAAATACACGCACTACTAGGAAAAGGCCTACTAATGGCGCACCGGTTTTGCCTACTAATGGCGCATTACCGGTGCGCCATTAGTAGCACGCCACTAGTATTTTTTACTAATGGCGCACCACGAAGTGCACCATTAGTATGTAAGAACATGCGCCATTAGTATGCCTCCCGGGGGGCCATACGTAACCATGTGCTTTGTCATACTAATGGCGCACTCTGTGGTGATGCGCCATTAGTATCCTTTGGCATACTAATGGCGCACCTGGATGTGATGCGCCATTAGTATGAATATTTGGTTTTTTTCCTTTTCTGATTTTTGCACAGGTTACAAAATATATTATTGGACAAAATATAGACAAAAGCACACAACAGCAGAAGATTCATCGAATACAATAGAAGATTAGTCTCCGAATACAATTCATCATATTCGTTCCGAATTCAAAAGACTGAACAAAGATAAAACATTACAAGTCTCAAGACCGCGAGTATCGAGTTTGTCTTCACATTACAAGTCGATATCGATCATCTAAACTACCATCACATAGAAGAGAGCTGCGGTCATCACGATAAGCATCATCGCGATCAAACTGGTCTTCATCCGGTTCCTCCAACGCTCCCTCCTCTCTCCCGCTAGATAGCGGGTGTATCTAGATTCGGCCTCCGCCCTAGTGGTGTACCCTTTGTAACTGTTACCGCTGAAACGGTGAACCTGTCTCCGACACTCCTTCCAGTCGTCGTAGACTCCGGGAACCTTACCCTTGTACACGACATACGACATCATCTCTATGCACAAGCCAAACAACAGACAATACATAAGCAATATGTAAGTATGCAACAAAAGGATCGAAAGAGAAAAGCAAGACATTAATAGCACGATTCATGGTCCTACTAATAAATAGCATCGATTACATCTAAGTTGAACGACTGTCCAAACCAAAGATACATACAAATTCATTAAAGTTTAATTACAACATGAGCCAATCAATGTTTCAGAACTACACATCACTACTTTCGACTCAACACATCGGACAGGAGCGTGGATGAAGCCGTCGTCTGTCGTGATGGTCATGAAATCACGGTCGTTGTCACCCTGCATTTGTAGCATTCCATCTATCTCACTGTTGGACGGTTGATATCTGCGAAAGTACTGCCCCGAGGTATGAAGGACATCTTGATGGATGATGTCCGCAAACTCCGACTGGATGCGAAAGAATTCTTGTCTGAGGTCTGCGTCCTGGGTTGCCGACAACCTCACGGCCCAATCTTTGAGACTATCTGGTAGCAAAAGGTGATGATGGTCCCTTACGATCGCCCGCATGTGATGGAGGGCGTAGTAGGCATCCTTCTGACCACCAGGCGGCTGCTTGACGCAGCAGAACTTCATATTGTGTGAGAAGGTGTGCTTGCCGTACTTACGAACTTCCCTCGTGAAGGTGCCTCCAGATTTGGCGTAGCCGGGGAGAACATCATCAAGAACTTTCTTGACATTTGTGTAGTCTATCTTGGAGTTATGGTTCGGGTCGAAATACGTGGCCATGGAATATTTCGGGCTTAGGAGGATGAGTGTGCAATGTGTGTCACTGCACAGAACACGGAAGGTTAGAAAAAAAGAACGATCGAAATCTAAGAAATCATATGTTACGGGGCGGTTAAGGGATGACTTACTCGGGAAAGTAAGCCACAAGGAAGTTATCCTTATCTGGGTTTGCCAGAATGACGCCTTCGAGGTGTGAACTCGCAACTTGGCGGTCCCCAGCGCTGCTCAAGTGCTTGGCACGCATGTAGAAGGGGTCGACTATCACGATGTCCGGGGTCTTGTCTCTAATGATCTGCATCTCCATACTCAGCGAAAACAACCGAACGAAGGTGTAGTGCAGCTGATGAAGGTTAAACATAGCAAAGATGTCATCAAACCGCAGGACGATCGTACCCTCGATGTCGCCATCCACAAAGCCCTTGCCCTCTGGCACCTTGGCCACGAAAACCGGGTATGCCACATCATTCTCTCTAAGACGCCGCTTCTCCAAAGAAAGAACACTATCGTGCAGACTCCGCATAGCGCCGGTTGCAGCATTGAGCATATTTGGCGGTAGCATCGCCCTACCCGCCACATGCACCCTCCTCGAGATATCCTTAGGTGAAGGTGGCCCGTCCTGAGCACGGATCGAACTCGGTGCCAGCTAGCTCGCACCGGCGCCCTTGTTAGTCTTTCGTTTTTGTCCCTTCTTCTTGATCGCCTGTAATGGGACCGAATTCTGCTCAAAGACCGCCTTCTTGAGCGTGTTGGGGCTGATAATATTTCGCACCTCAGCTATCTGAGGCTTGGTGAAGGCGGGAGCTGGAGGCGTCTCCTGAGAATTGAACGCCAGACAACGCCTGTTGCAATTGGATTTCTCCGCCGTATCAGCTAGATTGCGGGCATCTTGGTTGGGTTCTTGAGAAAGAGGCCCACAGAACTCATCAGCGTACCCATGTTCGGCAAAGTACTTATCGACTTTGGTAAATGTACCGTCGTTGTTGTCGTCGTCGTCCGGATCCTGTGCCATAGGGATGTCTGTATCCTATGCCATAGGGATGTCCGGCATAGGGATGTCCGGCAGGTCCGGTAGCATTGCGGCGTTCATGCCATGGCTTGGCGTCGGCACGACTGGCGGTCTTGTCTGTGGGGTGGTGTCCCCCGCCCCAAATGAATCTGGCTCTTCGGCCAAATCACGGGCCAGTTTACGCAGGCGCTAAGGGTTATCTCATCTTCTTCGTCAGCCCCAGCGGGTCAAATAGGAGGTAACAGCTCGTCGCAGCCTGGCAGCACCCGAACCACTTCAACCCTATACACTGTGGGTGCCATCGGATTACCGTGGAACATGCGGTTACCTGGTTGAACGATTCTGCCCTTGGCGACATCGACCAACTCGCTGCCCACGAAGTGCAGAAGAGTGCAAGGAATGTCGGCGGCGCCCTACGAAAACATGTAGGGCGTCAGGGATGCCCAATCAAGGGCAAGGAGATGAAGTCATCGGCCGAGAGGCTTAGTTACCGTGATGCCGTCGAGCTCGGCTAATGTCGAGGCACCACCAACGGCGGGCGTGCAACTGACGGAGGGGGCGCTTGCTGGTGAGGTGCCGGCCGGCGTACACCCGGGTGCATTAAGCTCCAATGCACGTGCCGGTGCCGGAGACACGAATACCGCCTCCGTCGGAGACACCAATGGCGTCGCATGCGCACTGTGCGAGTTTGTAGCGACCCGACCCGAATGGATCAAGTCTCTGTGCTCCGATGTCATCCCTGGATCAGTAATGCTGACACCACACAGTACTTCGAAGGATTTATAGCAGAGTAGCAATCACACACTTATTACATCATTTGTCTAGAAGAGGACTTATTACAATAATCATGGCTTAAGGCCATCTAATAACGATAACAGCGGAAGACTTGGAAGATAAGTGAGTCCATCAACTCCAACGGCATCACTGAGTATAGAACCACGACCTAAAAGCACCTTACTCGTCGTCTGAAAAGTCTGCAACATGAAAAGTTGCAGCCCGAAAACGGGTCAGCACATGGAATATGCTGGCAATGTAACACATAGAGAGAATAATGAGTATTGGCTATACTACATGCATATTTGGCTGGTGGAAAAGCTCTATGGTTACAGTTTTTGCATAAAGCCAGTTTTTCCCTACTACAAAGGAATAAATTTATTTAACTATCATGGTGGTTGTTAAACATTGAGAATGGTTGACAGCATCCTCAATCCCAATTAAAAGTACTCATTTAAAACCCAACAATATTAATTAGAAGTAACATGTTGAGATTCAACAGGATAATCCAAGTACTAGATACTCAAGACGTCCATAACCGGGGACACGGCTAATCATGATTAGTTTGTACACTCTGCAGAGGTTTGCGCACTTTTCCCCACAAGACTCGATCGCCTCCGCTTGGTTTCTCGCACTACATGGTGTTTAAGAAACGGATGACCGAGACATAGTCTTTCAGAAGCGCTAGCACCTTACGATGGGTGGACCGGTACACCTACATCCCCTACATCTGCTAGTCCACCACTATAAGAGTTCGCACGACTTAGTCAACTATGCCAGAGCCCATAATGGCTTGTGGCTGCACACGTAAGTTACTAGTATGAATTATCTTATGATCCCTTTGAGCCTGGGTGGCGGTCCGAAGAAATACAGGCAAGTCCTGCTAGAAAACAGGTGCCTCAATCCACCCAGATGTGTATTTAAGTTGCCACCTTAGATAAACCATTAATAACAATCTCACATCTGTCATGGATATTCACTCACCCAATCCACGTCTACTAGCATAGCATAGCATAATAAGCAAACGTAGAAGTAACTCCCAAAGGTTTCATAAGTAATACAGGTAATAGGTACTACCTCATCTACTTCCCATCCCACAATTTAATTAGATCCTAATCATGCAATGTTTGAGGATTGATCTAATGCATAAAAACTGGGTAGTAGAAAAGGTATGATCAAAGTGTTACTTGCCTTGCTGACGATCCGCGAAACCTAGAGACTCGAAGTAACAAGCGGCGCACTCCGGGTGATCTATCGCAGACAAACAACAAGCATACAATAAGTACTCATCTAATGCACAGGTAAATCTCGAATAAAAGATCTAACCAGAAAGTTCAACTTAAGAACCCTGGTTGCAAAAAGAATCGAATCAAATAAAGCAACGAAAGTCAAACGACGAAAGAAAACAACTCGGTTCTAGCAAGTTGAAACTAAGTCAAATTTTACAGTAGCAAAACTTTGTTTAAGTTGATTAGTCGGAACGGCGGTTTCGAGATGAAACTCCAGGCGTTTGAATCACCTGATTCCGATAAACGAGCGAGAAGATAGACTAGAAAGAAAATCGGATCTGAAATCGCTATCAGAAAAATAGCGGAATAAATCCGATGAGAAAGAAAACGACGAACGGTTGAACGAACGGACGTTCATTAACCGAGGCAAACCGGTGATCACGTTCGTTAGGACGAACGGTCCGGCGAACGCTTGCTAAACAAAACCGGAAAGAAAAACCGGCGAGAAAAACCGATCTAGGGTTTCGGAAAGAAAACCGAAACGAAAAACCGATCTAGAAAACCGGAACGGAAACCGGAACGATTTACGAAAAACCGAACCGAGGAAAAGAAAAGGTCACGCGGCGCGGGGCTAGTACCTCGAAGAGGCGAGGAGCTCTGGTGGCGGCGGCGTTGGGCGGCGGCGGCAGCACTGGGTGGCGGCGGTGGCAAGCGGTGGCGGCGGTGGTGAGGGCGGCGGCGGCGGTGTAGGGCGGCGGCGGTGCTGCTGCTGCGGAGGAGAGGAGAGGAGAGGTGTTGGTTTGATGTGTTAGAGGGGGGGGTGCTTGGGTATTTATTTAGGGGGGGGGAGGGTTTTGCTTGGGGTAGGGGGCAAGAAATAGACTAGGATTAGGAAACAAAGAGGGAAAAGATCTAGAAACAAAAACGGAATAAACGGAAGTAGGACAAAAGTTCTACTAGGATTTCCAAAAGGAAGCGACGGCGGCTCCCTGGCGCCTGGCGCGCGCACTAGCGATGGCCTTGGCCTCCTGGCCGGCCGACTGGCTTGGCGGCTTGGACCTTTGGCCCAAGGCGCTGCGGCTCTCTCTTTTTTTCTTTTTTTAAATCGGTTTCGTGCGCAGAAAAAAAAACAGAAAAGAAAAAAAATCTAAACGAACTCCAAAATTAATAAAGTAAATTTCCCCGACTCCTAAAAATGAGTCGAACAAAATGAACTTTTACTCGGGGCCTAAAATGCAATTTTTAAAACACGCATTTTCCCTAAGGCAATAAACTCCGAGAAAAAAAATCCAAAATTTGATTTATTTATTAAATCTTCATTTTTCCTAAATTTTGGGAAAGTCATATTATTCCCTCTCTTATTTTTGATATTGGAAAAATATTTGAAGATTAAATAAATAAATCCAATGATCCTCTTTTTCATAGTTTTGAGAGAACTCAAATACGAAAATTTCGAAATCTCCAACTCTCTCTGAGGGTCCTTGAGTTGCGTGAAATTTCTAGGATCAACAAAATGCAAGAAAAAAATGATATGCATGATGATCTAATGTATAACATTCCACATTGAAAATTTGGGATGTTACAAACCTACCCCCCTTAAGATGAATCTCGCCCTCGAGATTCGGGTTGGCTAGAAAATAGGTGAGGGTGGTCCTTGAGCAAATCTTCTTCTCTCTCCCAGGTGGCTTCATCCTCAGTGTGGTGGCTCCACTGAACCTTGCAAAACTTGATAACCTTGCTGCGAGTAACTCTGCTGGCATATTCGAGAATCCTGACTGGTTTCTCCTCATATGTTAAATCATCCTTCAACTGAATTGCTTCAAGTGGCACTGTATCTCTTAGCGGTACTTCCGCCATCTCGGCGTGACATTTCTTCAGCTGAGAAACATGGAATACGTCATGAACTCCTGACAGTCCTTCTGGTAATTCCAACTTATAAGCGACTTCTCCCATGCGCTGCAAGATCCTATATGGTCCAACGAAACGTGGCGCCAATTTGCTTTAACTCCAAAACGCTTAACTCCTCGAAGTGGGGATACTCTAAGATAAATTATGTCTCCAACTTCATATTCTATCGCTTTGCATTTTGAATCCGCATAGCTTTTCTGTCTGGACTGGGCTACCTTGAGCCTATCGCGAATCAACTTAACTTTCTGTTCAGACTCCTTAATCAAATCTGGTCCAAACAACTGACGGTCTCCAACTTCGTCCCATGACAACGGTGTCCTGCACCTCCTTCCGTATAAGGCTTCGAAAGGTGCCATCTTCAAGCTGGTTTGGTAACTGTTGTTATAAGAAAATTCCGCATACGGCAAGTTATCGTCCCAACTAGATCCATAATCTAGTGCACAAGCTCTCAGCATATCCTCCAAAATCTGATTGACTCTCTCAGTCTGTCCATCTGTCTGTGGGTGAAAAGCTGTACTGAATTCTAGCCTGGTTCCTAACGTTTCATGCAACTGATTCCAAAACTTTGAGGTAAATTGAGTTCCTCTATCTGATACGATACTCCTCGGAACTCCGTGCAAACACACAATTCTGGTCATGTATATCTTTGCCAACTTAGCGCTGCTATAGGTAGTCTTGACTGGAATGAAATGCGCTACCTTCGTCAAGCGGTCGACTATAACCCAAATCGAATCATAGCCTGAACGAGTCTTTGGCAAACCCGTGATGAAATCCATGCCTAGTTTATCCCACTTCCATTCGGGTATTGGCAATGGCTGCAACAATCCTGCTGGCTTCTGATGTTCTGCCTTCACTCTCTGACATACATCGCAAACTGCTACATACTCCGCGATATCCTTCTTCATTCCGGTCCACCAGAACGTTTCCTTCAAATCCAAATACATCTTGGTATTTCCTGGGTGAATCGAATAGGGTGAATCATGTGCCTCTTGCAGAATCAACTTCCTGATCTCCGGGTCATTTGGCACGTAAATACGGTCCTCAAACCATAGGGTATCGTGCTCATCCTCACGAAATCCCTTTGCTTTTCCTTCGCTCATTTTTTTCTTTATATCCGCAATCTCTTTGTCCTTTTTCTGAGCTTCCCTGATTTTATCCATCAAAGTAGACTGAATCTCCAATGCTGCTACGTAGCCTCTCGGAACTATTTCCAAACATAGCTCACGAAGATCTTCTGCTAGCTCCTTTGGTATTTCTCCCGTCAATAGCGTATTGACATGGCTCTTGCGGCTCAATGCGTCAGCTACTACATTAGCCTTTCCGGGATGATAATGCAATCTCATATCATAATCCTTGATGAGTTCCAACCATCTCCTTTGTCTAAGGTTTAACTCTTTCTGCGTGAAAATGTACTTCAAACTCTTGTGATCCGTGTACACCTCACAATGATTTCCAATGAGGAAATGTCTCCATGTCTTCAATGCATGCACTACGGCTGCTAACTCCAAATCATGTGTGGCATAATTTAATTCATGAGGTTTCAGTTGTCGTGAAGCATACGAAACAACTCTTCCTTCCTGCATAAGCACTGCTCCAAGTCCTCGACGTGAAGCGTCGCAATACACCTCATAATCCTTGGTCTGATCTGGCAAAATTAGCACTGGTGAGGTAACCAATCTTTTCTTCAACTCCTGAAAACTTGCCTCACAGTCCTCAGTCCATATGAACTTAGTATCCTTTTTCAACAACTCCGTCATAGGCTTTGCAATCCTTGAGAAATTCTCAATGAATCTCCGGTAGTATCCTGCGAGTCCAAGAAAACTCCGGATCTCTCCAACTGTCGTTGGTGCTTCCCAATTGGTTACGGTCTCAACCTTTGTGGGGTCAACTGCTATACCTTCTCCGGATATAACGTGTCCAAGAAATCCAACTTCCTTTAGCCAAAACTCACATTTGCTGAACTTGGCATATAACTGATGTTCCCTTAGCTTCTCCAAAACCAATCGCAAATGTTCCTTATGTTCCTCTTCATTCTTCGAGAAAACCAAAATATCATCAATGAACACCACGACGAACTTATCCAAAAACTCCATAAACACTTTGTTCATCAGGTTCATGAAATAGGCCGGTGCGTTAGTCAGTCCAAATGACATAACGGTGTACTCATACAGTCCATATCTTGTGGTGAACGCTGTCTTAGGTATGTCCTGCTCTCGAATCTTCAGCTGATGGTACCCTGATCGCAAATCGATCTTGGAAAACACTTTAGCTCCTTGCAAACGATCAAACAGATCATTTATCATTGGTAGTGGGTACTTGTTCTTGATTGTTACTGCATTCAATCCACGATAATCAACAACCATCCTTAACGATCCATCCTTCTTCTCCACTAACAGTACGGGTGATCCCCAAGGCGAAGAACTTGGGCGTATATAACCTTTATCCAACAGCTCCTTAATCTGCTTCTTGATTTCCGCCAAATCCTGTGCGGGCATCCTGTATGGTCGCTTCGATATCGGGCCTGTTCCTGGCAACAGCTCAATCAAAAACTCAATGTCTCTATCCGGTGGCATTCCTGGCAATTCCTCAGGAAATACATCAGGATAATCCTTCACTACTGGCACCTCTTCCTGCACAACTCCTGATAGGCAATTTACATGAGCTCTCCTCGGCTCATGCCGTGATACATACTTAATCCTTCTTCCTTCTGGCGTTGTGAGCAAAATCGTCTTACTTGCGCAATCGATGTTTCCTCCATACATCGACAGCCAATCCATACCTAGAATCACATCCAATCCTTGGGATTCCAAAATGATCAAATCCGTCGGAAACACATGCCTTCCTATACTTAATGGCACTTGAAAACATCCTTGTCTGGCCATATACTCCGCTCCTGGTGAGCTTACTAGCATAGGGGTTTTAAGAATCTGAGTAGACAGACTATACTTCTCTACAAATCCCCTTGATATGTATGAATGCGATGCACCAGTATCGAAAAGAACAAGTGCAGTAAATGACTTAACCAAAAACTTACCGATTACTGCATCGGGCTGATCTTCAACCTCCTCCACATCAATGTGGTTCACCTGTCCCCTGTTGAAAGGGTTTGGCTTCTTTCCAGACCTTCCATTTCCACCTTGGCCTTCGGGACACTCACTTGCATAATGTCCGGTCTTGGAACACTTGTAACAGGTGACATGGCTCAAGTCTTTCTTGGCTGGGGTTGTTGGTGGGGTCCGGTTCTGGCCGTTGCTTCCTCCATTCCCATTACCATTCTTGTGGCCATTATGGTTGTGCGAACTACTTCCTCCATGGGTATGCTGAAACTGCACTCCCTGTTTAGGGGTATAACGGGGCTTCTGCTGGGCTCCAGAGTTGAACTTCCCTTGCCCATACTTCCTCTTGCGATTCTCAATCTGCTGCTGCTTTCCTTCAATCATGAGGGTGCGGTCTACCAACTTCTGGTAGTTATTGAATCTTGCTACCATCAACTGCAGGCTTAACTCATCATTCAGTCCTTCCAGAAACTTCTCCTGCTTAGCTGCGTCTGTAGCAACGTCATCTGGGGCATAACGTGCTAACTTACTAAAATCATCCACATACTGGCCAACAGTCCTTCCTCCTTGGCGTAAGTTGCGGAACTCACGCTTCTTCATGGCCATAGCTCCTGATGAAACATAGGAAGTGCGGAAAGCTTGCTGGAACTGATCCCATGTAACAGTGTCTACGGGGTAAGTGGCTGTGAAATTCTCCCACCATGCTGCTGTAGGTCTGTCAAGTTGATGTGCAGCAAACTTCACCTTCTCACCATCTGTGCATCCTGCAGTGGTCAACTCCCTTCCTATCTTGCGGAGCCAATCATCTGCTACAATCGGCTCGGTGCTACTAGAATACACCGGTGGATGCAGCCTAAGGAAACGAGTCAAGTGATCCCCAGGTGGTGGTGGTGGTGGGTTGTTGTTGTTGTTGCCTTGGTTCTGTACCAATGTCTGAATCAAAGTATTCTGCTGCTGAATCAACTGGGTGATCTCTGGCGGAAAAACAAACTCGGGGTCGCGTCTCGGAGGCATCTAAAGGGTTTAGAAAAGACGAGAAATTAAGAATAGAGTGAGGTCTAGGGAGAAAACACTACCCGAATGCTCATGAGACAAATGCACACAAAATCACTTCATTCATTCAATCAAAGGGCTTACAACGGTCTAACTATCGCAAAAGTGCGTGTACTATAATGTTTACATGGAGGGAATACTACTAATATGTGGGGGTCATCTATTAATTTGAACCAGTGGAAGACTCCATGATGTCTGCTCCAGCTTCGTCTTCAAAGTCGGGCTCGCTTGGATCTGAATCGGTGTCGTCGATGATGATGTAGTTGCTCGGACAGTCGACGTACTTGTCTTCATTCTTGAGTGCTAATTTCTTCTTGATTTCTTCAATCTCATACTTAAGATCGTTATTGTGCCTTACGACAGCTACGATCTCGTCCATGTAGTCCTTGCGTAGAGTCTTCATCTCTCCTTCAAGTTCGATGATCCTTCCCTTTGCATTCTTCAACTCTATCATATCATTGCACATCTGGTTCTCCTGGCGTCGAATGTGCTGGTTTAACTCCTGGATGAAAGCTGCAATGGATCTATCCTTCTTGGTGCTGACTATCTCCCATTGTTCATCTCGGCATCCGCAAATCTGGTAGATAGTGTCCTTGAGGTCTTCTTGATAAACTTCTCCAATGCGTCCCATGGTGATATGAGCTGCCATGCTCTTTCCCAGACTCCAGGTTGGTGCACTGAAAACACTATCTATAGGCTTGGTGATTGGCGCGAATGTCCTTCCCGGAACATGAGCTTGAATCTTCCAGCGCTCCTCTTCAGGCAGAGTGGCGTTGAAAGTCCCTGTGAAGCTTGGTAGTCCAATGTTCAGGTACTTGGTGACTTCCTTCAAGTGGGATCCAAAAGGTGTGCCTTCATCAGGTTGAGCGTACTTGATCTTGGCGTCCGTCATCCTAAAGAGTAGAAAAGATGAGGAGTTAGAAAATGAGAAGAGAATGGTGATCTATGGCTTTAACTTAGTGGTCGTGTCCTACAGTCAGCGTGTGCTCTGATACCATCTCTGTAGCGACCCGACCCGAATGGATCAAGTCTCTGTGCTCCGATGTCATCCCTGGATCAGTAATGCTGACACCACACAGTACTTCGAAGGATTTATAGCAGAGTAGCAATCACACACTTATTACATCGTTTGTCCAGAAGAGGACTTATTACAATAATCATGGCTTAAGGCCATCTAATAACGATAACAGCGGAAGACTTGGAAGATAAGTGAGTCCATCAACTCCAACGGCATCACTGAGTATAGAACCACGACCTAAAAGCACCTTACTCGTCGTCTGAAAAGTCTGCAACATGAAAAGTTGCAGCCCGAAAACGGGTCAGCACATGGAATATGCTGGCAATGTAACACATAGAGAGAAATAATGAGTATTGGCTATACTACATGCATATTGGCTGGTGGAAAAGCTCTATGGTTACAGTTTTTGCATAAAGCCAGTTTTTCCCTACTACAAAGGAATAAATTTATTTAACTATCATGGTGGTTGTTAAACATTGAGAATGGTTGACAGCATCCTCAATCCCAATTAAAAGTACTCATTTAAAACCCAACAATATTAATTAGAAGTAACATGTTGAGATTCAACAGGATAATCCAAGTACTAGATACTCAAGACGTCCATAACCGGGGACACGGCTAATCATGATTAGTTTGTACACTCTGCAGAGGTTTGCGCACTTTTCCCCACAAGACTTGATCGCCTCCGCTTGGTTTCTCGCACTACATGGTGTTTAAGAAACGGATGACCGAGACATAGTCTTTCAGCAGCGCTAGCACCTTACGATGGGTGGACCGGTACACCTACATTCCCTACATCTGCTAGTCCACCACTATAAGAGTTCGCACGACTTAGTCAACTATGCCAGAGCCCATAATGGCTTGTGGCTGCACACGTAAGTTACTAGTATGAATTATCTTACGATCCCTTTGAGCCTGGGTGGCGGTCCGTAGAAATACAGGCAAGTCCTGCTAGAAAACAGGTGCCTCAATCCACCCAGATGTGTATTTAAGTTGCCACCTTAGATAAACCATTAATAACAATCTCACATCTGTCATGGATATTCACTCACCCAATCCACGTCTACTAGCATAGCATAGCATATTAAGCAAACGCAGAAGTAACTCCCAAAGGTTTCATAAGTAATACAGGTAATAGGTACTACCTCATCTACTTCCCATCCCACAATTTAATTAGATCCTAATCATGCAATGTTTGAGGATTGATCTAATGCATAAAAACTGGGTAGTAGAAAAGGTATGATCAAAGTGTTACTTGCCTTGCTGACGATCCGCGAAACCTAGAGACTCGAAGTAACAAGCGGCGCACTCCGGGTGATCTATCGCAGACAAACAACAAGGATACAATAAGTACTCATCTAATGCACAGGTAAATCTCGAATAAAAGATCTAACCAGAAAGTTCAACTTAAGAACCCTGGTTGCAAAAAGAATCGAATCAAATAAAGCAACGAAAGTCAAACGATGAAAGAAAAACAACTCGGTTCTAGCAAGTTGAAACCAAGTCAAATTTTACAGTAGCAAAACTTTGTTTAAGTTCATTAGTCGGAATGGCGGTTTCGAGATGAAATTCCAGGCGTTTGAATCACCTGATTCCGATAAACGAGCGAGAAGATAGACTAGAAAGAAAATCGGATCTGAAATCGCTATCAGAAAAATAGCGAAATAAATTCGATGAGAAAGAAAACGACGAACGGTTGAATGAACGGATGTTCATTAACCGAGGCAAACCGGTGATCACGTTCGTTAGGACGAACGTTCCGGCGAACGCTTGCTAAACAAAACCGGAAAGAAAAACAGGCGAGAAAAACCGATCTAGGGTTTCGGAAAGAAAACCGAAACGAAAAACCGATCTAGAAAACCAGAACGGAAACCGGAATGGAAACCGGAACGATTTACGAAAAACCGAACCGAGGAAAAGAAAAGGTGACGCGGCGCGGGGCTAGTACCTTGAAGAGGCGAGGGGCTCCGGCGGCGGCGGCGTTGGGCGGCGGCGGCGGCACTGGGTGGCGGTGGTGGCAAGCGGCGGCGGCGGTGGCAAGCGGCGGCGGCGGTGGCAAGGGCGGCGGCGCTGGTGAGGGCGGCGGCGGTGCTGCTGCTGCGGAGGAGAGGAGAGGAGAGGTGTTGGTTTGATGTGTTAGAGGGGGGGTGCTTGGGTATTTATATAGGGGAGGGGAGGGTTTTGCTTGGGGTAGGGGGCAAGAAATAGACTAGGATTAGGAAACAAAGAGGGAAAAGATCTAGAAACAAAAACGGAATAAATGGAAGTAGGATTTCCAAAAGGAAGCGGCGGCGGCTCCCTAGCGCCTGGCGCGCGCGCTAGCGATGGCCTTGGCCTCCTGGCCGGCCGGCTGGCTTGGCGGCTTGGGCCTTTGGCCCAAGGCGCTGGGGCTCTCTCTTTTTTTCTTTTTTTAAAATCGGTTTTGCGTGCAGAAAAAAAACAGAAAAGAAAAAAATCTAAACAAACTCCAAAATTAATAAAGTAAACTTTCCCCGACTCCTAAAAATGAGTCGAACAAAATGAACTTTTACTCGGGGCCTAAAATGCAATTTTTGAAAACACGCATTTTTCCCTAAGGCAATAAACTCCGAGAAAAAAATTCCAAAATTTGATTTATTTATTAAATCTTCATTTTTCCTAAATTTTGGGACCGTCATATTATTCCCTCTCTTATTTTTGATATTGGAAAAATATTTGAAGATTAAATAAATAAATCCAATGATCCTCTTTTTCATAGTTCTGAGAGAACCCAAATATGAAAATTTCAAAATCTCCAACTCTCTCCGAGGGTCCTTGAGTTGCGTGAAATTTCTAGGATCAACAAAATGCAAGAAAAAAATGATATGCATGATGATCTAATGTATAACATTCCACATTGAAAATTTGGGATGTTACAGAGTTGCTGGCCGTGAAGCTGGGAACCGAGGGAGGCCCCTGTTGGTCGCCCGCAATCCACGTCGTCAGCCCATGAATCAATGTAGGCACCATGGCATTGAGCTTCGTTCCCAGTTGTTGTTCCACTTGCTCTTGGACAAGCTCCGGAATCTGCGCCACTTGTGCCTTGAGTGCTTCAACCTCGCGCGTCTGGCTTTCTGAGCTGGTCTTTTTCTCCTTCCGCACACTAGCGGTATAGTATGACCCCCATTTTGTGGACAAGCCTTTGCCGGCCACACGACCAGCTGACGTCGGCTTAGTGAGCTTATCCTTGTTTTTCATTTTGTTCAACGCCCTATTTAAAGGGGTGTCGAAAGGGGAGCTCTAAGACGACCCCGCGCTACTGCTTTCAGTTTCCTGCGGAAGGAACATGAACCATTTAGAAATATTGGGGATTAATTAGAGTGCAACCATATGGAGCTAATTACGCGGGGGTGTATTCCTTACCAGAACAAGCTCAAGCGCCCTGGTCTTCGGATCCGTGGTAAGCTCCTTTGTTATCGGGTCCTCCTTGTACCGGGCCCTGACAAAGTTCCTGGTCTGCTTGTCACCGCTATATTTCTCGAAGCGGGGCGGTAGGCCTTGCTCGGCACGCTCCGCGTCCTCCTTGTCCCATATAGGCTCCGCCACTCTGTAACCGCCGGGACCGAGTTTGTGATCCCCTAAGTTAAACTCCCGCATTTCTTTCCCCCACTGACTTGATTCGGAGGTTGCGCTGCTCTCGCACTTGATCTTGAACTCCTTGTAGTCATCTTCGCTGATCGAAGAATATTTCGCCTTGATCTTCTCATAACTATCACCTATATCAAATCATTCTCTTCACCGCACTTCTCCAAGTAGACAGGGTCGTGCTCATCCTCGTGAGGGCAGCACTGTTCACTTTATTCCCTGAGAGGCGTGTGTTTTCAAAATCGGTGGGGAACTCGTATCGTTCGTGCAGCTTCGTGAAGAGGAGGTTGCTTAAATTCCCTCGGTCCTTATGCCTAAGGTTCTCGGTGTTGATCGAGTCGGTGCTCCGGAGAATGCACCCGAGCTGAAGCAAGTACCCCTTGACTATATATTTGGGCTCCGTTGGATGCCCGTCGGAGTCCACTTGAGTAAATTCCTCCTTGAGGGTGCTAAGCGCATTCGGGCGCCGGTCCTTCCGTTGCTTCTTCGGTTGGCTGCCATCTGTGTGTGCGCCGCCATCATCAGTGGTGGCATCCTCGGCGGCACCATCAGTGGTGTCATCCCCGATGACACTAGGGGTTGTGTAGTCAGGATCGGTGTCTTCCGCGACGTCCTCATAGCGGTGAGGTTGTTCCTCCATCTCCTGGGACAGCTCCCAGAATTGCTTGCCGCCCGAACCGCCGGCCTCATCGTTGTGGGCCATGTTTTGCTCTAAATAGGAAAAAAGTTTGGTCAAAAAGTTGGTTATTGTCAAGGAACGAGATCATGGTCTCATCATTTAGGGTTTGTCGACACCAAGGCATCCTAAAAGCTAAGCCTTTATCATTTAGGGTTTGTCGATGCCGAGGCACCCTAAAAGCCTAAGCGTACATCATTTAGATTCTCATCGACACCGAGGCACCCTAAAAGCCAAGGTTTCATCATTTAGGGTTTGTCGACACCGAGGCACCCTAGGTTGGGCCTAATCACTTGCACTAATCACTTGGCTCTATTGCCACATATGTTGGGTTTATCATCTAGGGTTTATCGATGCTAAGGAGAATTCTAAGTTGGGCCTAATCACTTGGCTCTATTGCCACCTATGGTTTAATGCAGCAAGAATAAAGGGGCAGTTGATCCTACTTAATTAAGTACTAAGATACCCCGGCCCATGCATTTGTAGCAAGTACCCCATATGTCCGATTTTTATCAAAGTCATGTTAAAATTCACGGAAAATTTCAGCATGACCTTTGCTGAAAATAGGACATATGGAGTACTCGAATTTGCCGGAACGGAAGTTAATCGACATTCCGGCAAAATCAAGGGCCTCTCGGGGTACAACAGCAGCATCACAAGTTGACAAAATGCCCAAGTAGTACAGCAGCAGCATCACAAGTAGTACCAATGAACATATAGTCCAGCAAGTTGAAAAAGCTGAAGTTCTCAGCATGAAGAATCACACAACACAACACCTACATTATGATGATACATTTGGAGATTGCACATACAGTTTTCACATAAGCATAATTGTTCTGGAGATTGCACATACAATTTTTGACAGCACAGTACCTATGACAACACATATGTTTTTCACATTTGTAGATTGCACATACAGTTTTCACATAGAGCAATGTTCTTTTCATTTCACCTTCCATTTTTTTGCAATTCAACTCACTTCCTTTTCTTATAGTTACTGCTCCCAAATGAAATGACACTTTGACATGGCTGCAATTTTCAATGTCTACTTATCTGCAATTTTTCAGTGTCTGCTTAGGAGAAATAGGTTTCAAACTTCAGCTTGTTTTGTATAAGGAGACTAAAAAACTATCTAAAGAGTTCTTCAAGTTCAAGTTACAGCCTGCATGAATGAAAATAGTTACACTAAGTTTCAAAATAGAAAAATACACTTCTCAGTTTTACAAACTGAAAATTACTCTAAAACTGAAACTTTAACTGACTTTTAGACTGAATTTTTAATGCGCACCCAACCGATTAGAGCAGCAATGCTTGTAACTAAAGAGGGGGATGTTTCATGACAATTTCCTAGAAAAACTGTTTCAACATGGCCATTTGCATTTTCTTTTCCCTAAGTAAATATTGGGTGTAGCAAGAACAGGATGGCTCTTGGGATATATGTTGCATATTTGGTGAATTTATTAATTAGATGCAATGTTAGTTCTGGTTGGCTAGAAGGCAGTTTACTTGTACCAAAATAAATCTATTGCCTATCAGGCTATCACCATCACATGAATCAGGCTCTAGATAAACAAAGGGGAACAACACACCTAGTATTGGTCCCTAAGCTGGAAACTAGCTATTGCTTCTACTTTTTCAAGTTTGTGTTGTTCCCTAGCCTTCTACATCTAGCTACTCAAATACCAACAGTTCTAGGGAGAGACAAAAGCGCTCCAGCTTATATTTCTGTAGATATCTTTTTAAGGACCCTGGTTTCCAGTTTTCCAAACCTTCATCCCACCAACAAATCAAGACACAAAAATAATCAACTAAAACATATAATAAGATAAGATAATGCAACCCACAATCACATGAAGTGACAGGATAGTCAGCCTTCAGAACTCTATGTTCTAGCAAAATTAATAGAAAGTATGGATACAATAAATAACAGTGCAGCAAAAAGATAGAAGGTAGGGAAAAAATGCTTACCTGGAATCAAAGAATGCATGAAACTGATAATTTGACTTGCTAAAGCTAAATGCTTAGAAGTAATTGATTTCAGACCAGATACCTGAAAAGGAACCAAAGGAAAATAAACCAAGCAGTCCAGACTTCTTGATATATAAAAAAAGAAGTGTGGCAGCACATGCCCACATTAAATAGCTATTTAGGTTGATTAAGATTTGAGGAAACTACTGGTGCATTGAAGTACTATTGATGAACTATTTTCTTGGATGTACTGATCTACACTAACATCTGCACATTGTGCATAACAATTCACAGGCATATTTACTTGGTATACACCTACACGTATGTACGGGTTGGCTCATTGGCTGTACTTTTTTGTTTAGGATCAGGACGTACACTAGCACTACAATTCACAGACAAAAAAGTAGATGTACCATTGAAGTACACCTACAGAAAATATTTGAACCTACAGAAAATATTTGAACCTACACGTGTATGTACATTGTGCATAACAATTCACATGCATATTTTCTTGGATGTACTGCTCTACACTAACTCTCTTTCTCCCACAAATTCATAGGCATATTTGAACCTACAGAACCTACAGAGCTCACCAACACAGCGCTGCCAAACCGTACCCACGTTGGGCATCCCACCGCACCGGCAGAGGAAGCAGGCGACCAACCCACACGGGCAGGCGGCAGCGGAGGCCACAAAGCAGCAGCAGCCACGGCATGGCGCGTAGATCCCGAGGGGAAGCTAGAGAAAGGCGGCCGCAAGAAGCAGCAGCAGCGGCACGACAGGTCGGCGGCGGCGAGCTCCTGCTCCTAACCCTAGGTCGCCGCCCCATGGGGGCATGGGGATGAGCGAGGGAGAGAGGGAGGGAGGGAGAGAGACTAACCAGGCCGCGCGGGGAGGCTCGCGCCGCCGTCGAGGAGCGCGTCCAACGAGGCTAGCCGCCATCGAGGGGCAGCTCCGACGAGAGAGATTTGGTGGTGGCCGGAGCAGAGATGATGGAGGCCTCAAGGGGGAGGCGGCGCTCGAGGGCGAGGAAGGGGAGAGGGAGGCGGCGGGGGCACATGGGTGGCTGCGGCGCCGTGGGTCGGGGCAGCAGCGGTGGCGCGGTGGAGGGAGGGAGCGGCGCGGTGGAGGGAGAGGAAGGAAGTGTCGATCTGGCGAGAGGGAGAGGGATGAAGTGTATGGATGGGGGTAGATTACTAATGGCGCACCACCAGGGGGTGCGCCATTAGAATGTTTTTTTTAGTTCGAGCACTCAGCAGGTTATATTACACCTAACCCAATCCACAACAGAACCCCCCCCCCCACTAGCCCAACTGGTCAGCACGCAGCACACACACCAGGAGGTCCTGGGTTCGATTCCCAGGCTCCCCAATATTTTTTATGCATTTTAAATGTTGTTTGATATTTATTTGTGTTTAAGTATGTTCAAACTTGTTTAAATCATAACAGCAATATTTTTTTTATAAAAACAGTAATAATTTTTTTAAAAATATGTTCAAATTTGTTACTTGAAAATATCATCGGCGGCGGCGGTGGAGCGGGGGAGGGTGCGGGGGGTGCCCGTTAGCGGCGGTGGAGCGGGGGAGGGTGCGGGGGTCCGGGTGCTCGTCGACGGCGGTGGAGCGGGGGAGGGTTGCGGTGGGTCGGCGGCGGTGGTGGAGCTAGCGGGGGAGGGTGCAGGATGGATCGAGATGGAGGGGGATCGAGATCGAGATGGAGGGGGAATCGAGATCGAGATGGAGGGGGATCGAGATCGAGTGTCCTCATGAATTCAAAAAGTGCCCATGAAATTTAAAAATATTCATGATATCAAAAAGTGCCCATGAAATACAACCGAGATGAAGACTGCGATTTAAATACAATCAATCTTAGCTAGCTATCTGTTCACAATCTTCTTGCCCTTCTTTTTCGCAAATGGAGTTCTTCTGTGGAACGGACGTCCTTTAGGTAGGGTGGTCCTGCTTCTTCTTGTGGTGTGTGTTGCTACTTCATCATCGTCGTCATGTTCGATCTTCGGGTCGCCGTACTTGTCGAAGTCTTGCTCATTGGCTACTCCATCCATTCCGATGATCTTCCTTTTGCCTCTCCTCATGACAACACGACTGGGCTTTGACGGGTCGGTAATGAAGAAGCATTGGTCCACTTGGGAAGCCAGTACCCATGGCTCATTTTTCACGGTGACGTTTGCGCCCGCGGTCTTAGATTTGGCTTCGGGTACTCTTGGCCGATCTGACACGGAACATCGGGACCTTGTCTCCAGTGTAGCTCAGCTCCCAGATCTCCTCAATCCTTCCGATAGTATCTGTCCTTGTCTAAATATGTTCAAACTTGTTTAACTCATAACAGTAATATTTTTTTTAAAAACAGTAATAATTTTTTAAAAAATATGGTCAAATTTGTTACTTGAAAGTATCATCGGCGGCGGCGGTGGAGCGGGGGAGGGTGCGGGGGGTGCCCGTTGGCGGTGGTGGAGCGGGGGAGGGTGCGGGGGGGCGGGTGCTCGTCGGTGGCGGTGCAGCGGGGGAGGGTTGCGGTGGGTCGTCGACGGCGGTGGAGCTAGCGGGGGAGGGTGCGGGTGGGATCGAGATGGAGGGGGATCGAGATCGAGATGGAGGGGGAATCGAGATCGAGATGGAGGGGGATCGAGATCGAGTGTCCTCATGAATTCAAAAAGTGCCCATGAAATTTAAAAATATTCATGATATCAAAAAGTGCCCATGAAATACAATCGAGAAATGAAGACTACGATTTAAATACAATCGATCTTAGCTAGCTATCTATTCACAATCTTCTTGCCCTTCTTTTTCACAAATGGAGTTCTTATGTGGAACGGACGTCCTTTAGGTAGGGTGGTCCTGCTTCTTCTTGTGGTGTGTGCTGCTACTTCATCGTCGTCGTCATGTTCGATCTTCGGGTTGCCGTACTTGTCGAAGTCTTGCTCATTGGCTACTCCATCCATTCCGATGATCTTCCTTTTGCCTCTCCTCACGACAACACGACTGGGCTTTGACGGGTCGGTAATGAAGAAGCATTGGTCCACTTGGGAAGCCAGTACCCATGGCTCATTTTTCGCGGTGACGTTTGCGCCCGTGGTCTTGGATTTGGCTTCGGGTATAACCATGGTAGTGAAATACCGGTCTTCTTTTAGGACGCTCTTGGCCCATCTAACACGGAACATCGGGACCTTCTCTCCAGCATAGCTCAGCTCCCAGATCTCCTCGAAACTTCCGTAGTATCTGTCCTTGTCATTGCCGTTGTAGGATTCCATCGTTACCCCGGAGTTATGATAACCATCGCTCTTCATGTCCTTGTTATCGATGTAGAATGTGTAGCCGTTGATATCGTACGCCTCATAGGTCATCAGGTTGTGCTCAGCGCCCTGTGACAAGGCGAATATGAGTTGTTCTTCTGCGGAAGAATCCTCATGTAAAGGGTACACAGAAGCTTCTGCTTGAACCAACGCGTGAAACATGTGTTGTGCTCTTTGATTATATCTCCCTTCGTCCTCTGTTGGCCTCGGTCATTGTACGTCTTCTCAATAAAGGTTTTGTGCTCTACCACCCAAGGATCGACCACGTCTATGTGTTGTAACGCGACTAGGTTTGGTCTTTCAAAGTCGGCGAGTCGACCCTCGAAGTCGACATGCATTTCGCGGCGACCCTCATGGTGACCCCATCCAGTGAGCCTGCCGAGGTGCCTGTTGACGGGCAGACCAACGGGGTTCTCGATGCCTAGATAATTCGTGCAGTAGGAGATGCACTCTTCGGTTAGAAAGCCCCTGGCTATACTTCCCTCTGGACGTGACATGTTGCGAACGTATCCTTTGATGACACCATTCATCCTTTCGAACGGCATCATGCTGTGAAGGAACGTCGGCCCGAGTTGGATGATATCCTCCACGATATGGACCAGCAGATGCACCATAACGTCGAAGAATGCGGGCGGGAAGTACATCTCAAGCTTGCATAGTATCACCACGATCTCTTCCTATAGCCTTCTGAGTTTCCTCACGCCAATCGACTTCCGAGAGATGACGTCAAAAAAGTTGCATAGGCCAAATAGCGTTTCACGGACGTGCGCGTCCATGATCCCACGGATTGCAACTAGAAGTATCTGCTGAAGGAAATATGCCCTAGAGGCAATAATAAAGTTATTATTTATTTCCTTATTTCATGATAAATGTTTATTATTCATGCTAGAATTGTATTAACCGGAAACATAATACATGTGTGAATACATAGACAAACAGAGTGTCACTAGTATGCCTCTACTTGACTAGCTCGTTAATCAAAGATGATTATGTTTCCTAACCATAGACAAAGAAGTTGTTATTTGATTAACGAGGTCACATCATTAGTCGAATGATCTGATTGACATGACCCATTCCATTAGCTTAGCACACGATCGTTTAGTATGTTGCTATTGCTTTCTTCATGACTTATACATGTTCCTATGACTATGAGATTATGCAACTCCCGTTTGCCGGAGGAACACTTTGGGTACTACCAAACGTCACAACGTAACTGGGTGATTATAAAGGAGTACTACAGGTGTCTCCAATGGTCGATGTTGGGTTGGCGTATTTCGAGATTAGGATTTGTCACTCCGATTGTCGGAGAGGTATCTCTGGGCCCTCTCGGTAATACACATCACATAAGCCTTGCAAGCATTACAACTAATATGTTAGTTGTGAGATGATGTATTACGGAACGAGTAAAGAGACTTGCTGGTAACGAGATTGAACTAGGTATTGGATACCGACGATCGAATCTCGGGCAAGTAACATACCGATGACAAAGGGAACAACGTATGTTGTTATGCGGTCTGACCGATAAAGATCTTCGTAGAATATGTAGGAGCCAATATGGGCATCCAGGTCCCGCTATTGGTTATTGACCGGAGACGTGTCTCGGTCATGTCTACATTGTTCTCGAACCCGTAGGGTCCGCACGCTTAAGGTTTCGATGACAGTTATATTATGAGTTTATGAGTTTTGATGTACCGAAGGAGTTCGGAGTCCCGGATGAGATCGGGGACATGACGAGGAGTCTCGAAATGGTGGAGACGTAAAGATCGATATATTGGACGACTATATTCGGATATCGGAAAGGTTCCGAATGATTCGGGTATTTTTCGGAGTACCGGGTAGTTACGGGAGAAGTAATGGGCCTTGATGGGCTTTAGTGGGAAGAGGAAATAGGCTGCTGCGCCCCCCCTCCCCTTTGGTCCGAATTGGACTAGGGAAAAGGGGGCCGGCCACCTCTCCTTCTCCTCCTATTCCTTCTCCCTTCCTCCCCTCTTGGTGGACTCCTACTAGGACTTGGAGTCCTAGTAGGACTCCCTATCCTGGCCGCACCTTTGCCTTGGCCGGCCTCCTCCTCCTCCATCCTTTATATACGGAGGCAGGGGCACCTCTAAACACACAAGTTGACACAAGTTGATCCACGTGATCGATTCCTTAGCCGTGTGCGGTGCCCCCTGCCACCATATTCCTCGATAATACTGTAGCGGAGTTTAGGCGAAGCCCTGCTGCTGTAGTTCATCAAGATCGTCACCACGCCGTTGTGCTGACGGAACTCTTCCCCGACACTTTGCTGGATCGGAGTCCGGGGATCGTCATCGAGCTGAACGTGTGCTCGAACTCGGAGGTGCCGTAGTTTCGGTGCTTGATCGGTTGGATCATGAAGACGTACGACTACTTCCTCTACGTCGTGTCATCGCTTCCGCAGTCGGTCTGCGTTGGGTACGTAGACAACACTCTCCCCTCGTTGCTATGCATCACATGATCCAGTGTGCGCGTAGGAAAATTTTTGAAATTTCCACGAAACCCAACAGTGGCATCCGAGCCTAGGTTACTTATGTTGATGTTATATGCACGAGTAGAACACAAGTGAGTTGTGGACGATACAAGTCATACTGCCTACCAGCATGTCATACTTTGGTTCGGCGGTATTGTTGGACGAGACGACCCGGACCAACCTTACGCGTACGCTTACGCGAGACCGGTTCCCTCGACGTGCTTTGCACAGAGATGGCTTGCGGGCGACTGCCTCTCCAACTTTAGTTGAACCAAGTATGGCTACGCCCGGTCCTTGCGAAGGTTAAAACGGAGTCTATTTGACAAACTATCGTTGTGGTTTTGATGCGTAGGTGAGATTGGTTCTTACTTAAGCCCGTAGCAGCCACGTAAAACATGCAACAACAAAGTAGAGGACGTCTAACTTGTTTTTGCAGGGCATGTTGTGATGTGATATGGTCAAGGCATGATGCTGAATTTTATTGTATGAGATGATCATGTTTTGTAACCAAGTTATCGGCAACTGGCAGGAGCCATATGGTTGTCGCTTTATTGTATGCAATGCAATCGCGATGTAATGCTTTACTTTATTACTAAACGGTAGTGATAGTCGTGAAAGCATAAGATTGGCGAGACGACAACGATGCTACGATGGAGATCAAGGTGTCGCGCCGGTGACGATGGTGATCATGACGGTGCTTCGGAGATGGAGATCACAAGCACAAGATGATGATGCCATATCATATCACTTATATTGATTGCATGTGATGTTTATCTTTTTATGCATCTTATCTTGCTTTGATTGACGGTAGCATTATAAGATGATCTCTCACTAAATTATCAAGAAGTGTTCTCCCTGAGTATGCACCGTTGCGAAAGTTCTTCGTGCTGAGACACCACGTGATGATCGGGTGTGATAGGCTCTACGTTCAAATACAACGGGTGCAAAACAGTTGCGCACGCAGAATACTCAGGTTAAACTTGACGAGCCTAGCATATGCAGATATGGCCTCGGAACACGGAGACCGAAAGGTCGAGCGTGAATCATATAGTAGATATGATCAACATAATGATGTTCACCGATGAAACTACTCCATCTCACGTGATGATCGGACATGGTTTAGTTGATTTGGATCACGTGATCACTTAGAGGATTAGAGGGATGTCTATCTAAGTGGGAGTTCTTAAGTAATATGATTAAATTGAACTTAAATTTATCATGAACTTAGTCCTGGTAGTATTTTGCAAATCATGTTGTAGATCAATAGCTCGCGTTGTTGCTTCCCTGTGTTTATTTTGATATGTTCCTAGAGAAAATTATGTTGAAAGATGTTAGTAGCAATGTTGCGGATTTGATCCGTGATCTGAGGTTAAATCCTCATTGCTGCACAGAAGAATTATGTCCTTAATGCACCGTTAGGTGACGGACCTATTGCAGGAGCAAATACAGACGTTATGAACGTTTGGCTAGCTCAATATGATGACTACTTGATAGTTTAAGTGCACCATGCTTAACGGCTTAGAATCGGGACTTCAAAGACGTTTTGAATGTCATGGACCATATGAGATGTTCCAGGAGTTGAAGCTAATATTTCAAGCAAATACCCGAGTTGAGAGATATGAAGTCTCCAACAAGTTCTATAGCTAAAAGATGGAGGAGAATCGCTCAACTAGTGAGCATGTGCTCAGATTGTCTGAGTACTACAATCGCTTGAATCAAGTGGGAGTTAATCTTCCAGATAAGATAGTGATTGACAGAATTCTCTAGTCACCATCACCAAGTTAGTAGAACTTAATGATGAACTATAGTATGCAAGGGATGACGAAAACGATTCCCGAGCTCTTCGTGATATTGAAATCGACGAAGGTAGAAATCAAGAAAGAGCATCAAGTGTTGATGATTGACAAGACCACTAGTTTCAAGAAAAGGGCAAAGGGAAGAAGGGGAACTTCAAGAAGAACAGCAAGCAAGTTGCTGCTCAAGTGAAGAAGCCCAAGTCTGGTCCTAAGCCTGAGACTAAGTGCTTCTACTGCAAAGGGACTGGTCACTGGAAGCGGATCTACCCCAAGTGATTGGCGGAAAAGAAGGATGGCAAAGTGAACATAAGTATATTTGATATACATGTTATTGATGTGTACTTTACTAGTGTTTATAGCAACCCCTCAGTATTTGATACTAGTTCAGTTGCTAAGATTAGTAACTCAAAACGGGAGTTGCAGAATAAACAGAGACTAGTTAAGGGTGAAGTGACGATGTATGTTGGAAGTGGTTCCAAGATTGATATGATCATCGTCACACACTCCCTATACTTTCGGGATTAGTGTTGAACCTGAATAAGTGTTATTTGGTGTTGGCGTTGAGCATGAATATGATTTGATCATGTTTATTGTAATACGGTTATTCATTTAAGTAAGAGAATAAATTGTTGTTCTGTTTACATGAATGAAACCTTATATGGTTACACACCCAATGAAAATAGTTCGTTGGATCTCGATCATAGTGATACACATAATCATAATATTGAAACCAAAAGATGCAAAGTTAATAATGATAAGTGCAACTTGTTTGTAGCACTGCCGTTTAGGTCATATTGGTGTAAAGCGCATGAAGAAACTCCATACTGATGGAATTTTGGAATCACTTGATTATGAATCACTTGATGCTTGCGAACTGTGCCTTTTGGGCAAGATGACTAAAACTCCGTTCTCCGGAACAATGGAACGAGCTACTGACTTATTGGAAATAATACATACCGATGTATGCGATCCAATGAGTGCTGATGCTCGTGGCAAGCATCGTTATTTTCTGATCTTCACAGATGATTTGAGCAGATATGAGTATATCTACTTGATGAAACATAAGTCTGAAACATTTGAAAAGTTCAAAGAATTTCAGAGTGAAGTGGAAAATCATCGTGACAAGAAAATAAAGTTTCTACGATCTGATCGCGGAGACAAATATTTGAGTTACGAGTTTGGTCTTCAATTAAAACAATGTGGAATAGTTTCACAAACTCACGCCACCTGGAACACCACAATGTAATGGTGTGTCCGAACGTCATAACCGTACTTTATTAGATATGGTGCGATCTATGATGTCTCTTACCGATCTACCACTATCATTTTGGGGTTATGCATTAGAGACAGCTGCATTCACGTTAAATAGGGCACCATCTAAATCCGTTGAGACGACACCGTGTGAACTATGGTTTGGCAAGAAACCTAAGCTGTCGTTTCTTAAATTTGGGGTTGCGATGCTTATATGAAAAAGTTTCATCCTGATAAGCTCAAACTCAAATCGGAGAAGTGCGTCTTCATAGGATACCCAAAGGAGACAATTGGGTACACCTTCTATCACAGATCCGAAGGCAAGACATTCGTTGCTAAGAATGGATCATTTCTGGAGAAGGAGTTTCTCTCGAAAGAAGTGAGTGGAAGGAAAGTAGAACTTGACGAGTTAACTGTACCTGCTCCCTTACTGGAAAGTAGTTCATCACAGAAAACTGTTTCAGTGACACCTACACCAGTTAGTGAGGAAGCCAATGATAATGATCATGAAACTTCAGATCAAGATACCACTGAACCTCGTAGATCAACCAGAGTAAGATCCACACCAGAGTGGTACGGTAATCCTGTTCTGGAAGTCATGCTACTAGATCATGATGAACCTACAAACTATGAAGAAGCGATGGTGAGCCCAGATTCCGCAAAGTGGCTTGAAGCCATGAAATCTGAGATGGGATCCATGTATGAGAACAAAGTTTGGACTTTGGTTGACTTGCCCGATGATCGGCAAGCAATTGAGAATAAATGGATCTTCAAGAGGAAGACGGACGCTGATAGTAGTGTTACTATCTACAAAGCTAGAATTGTCGCAAAAGGTTTTTCGACAAGTTCAAGGTGTTGACTACGATGAGAGCTTCTCACTCGTATCTATGCTTGAGTCTGTCTGAATCATGTTAGTAATTGCCGCATTTTATGAAATCTGGCAAATGGATGTCAAAACTGCATTCCTTAATGGATTTATTAAAGAAGAGTTGTATATGATGCAACCAGAAGGTTTTGTCAATCCTAAAGGTGCTAACAAAATGTGCAAGCTCCAGCAATCCATCTATGGACTGGTGCAAGCATCTCGGAGTTGGAATATACGCTTTGATAAGTTGATCAAAGCATATAGTTTTTGTACAGACTTACGGTGAAGCCTGTATTTACAAAGAAAGTGAGTGGGAGTACTACAACATTTCTGATAAGTATATGTGAATGACATATTGTTGATCGGAAATAATGTAGAATTATTCTGCAAAGCATGAAAGGATACTTGAATAAAAGTTTTTCAAAGAAAGACCTCGGTGAAGCTGCTTGCACATTGAGCATCAAGATCTATATAGATAGATGAAGATGCTTGATAAGATTTTCAATGAATACATACCTTGATAAATTTTGAAATAGTTCAAAATGGAACAGTCAAAGAAAGAGTTCTTGCCTGTGTTGCAAAGGTATGAAATTGAGTAAGACTCAAATCCCGACCACAGCAGAAAATAGAAAGAGAATGAAAAGTCATTCCCTATGCCTCAGTCATAGGTTCTATAAAGTATGCTATGCTTTGTACCAGACCTATTGTATACCTTGCTCTGTATTTGACAAGGGAGTACAATAGTGATCTAGGAGTAGATCACTGGACATTGGTCAAGAATATCCTTAGTAAGGACTAAGGAGATGTTTCTCGATTATGGAGGTGATAAAAGAGTTTGATGTAAAAGTTACATCAGTGCAAACTTTTACACTGATCCAGATGACTCTAAGTCTCAATCTGGATACATATTGAAAGTGGGAGCGATTAGCTAGAGTAGCTCCGTACAGAGCATTGTAGACATAGAATATTTGCAAAATACATGCGGATCTGAATGTGGCAGACCCGTTGACTAAGATTCTCTCACAAGCAAAACATGATCACACCTTAGTACTCCTTGGGTGTTAATCACATAGCGATGTGAACTAGATCACTGAATCTAGTAAACCCTTTGGGTGTTGGTCACATGGCGATGTGAACTATGGGTGTTAATCACATGATGATGTGAACTATCGATGTTAATCACATGGTGATGTGATCTAGATTATTGACTCTAGTGCAAGTGGGAGACTGAAGGAAATATGCCCTAGAGGCAATAATAAAGTTATTATTTATTTCCTTATTTCATGATAAATGTTTATTATTCATGCTAGAATTGTATTAACCGGAAACATAATACATGTGTGAATACATAGACAAACAGAGTGTCACTAGTATGCCTCTACTTGACTAGCTCGTTAATCAAAGATGATTATGTTTCCTAACCATAGACAAAGAAGTTGTTATTTGATTAACGAGGTCACATCATTAGTCGAATGATCTGATTGACATGACCCATTCCATTAGCTTAGCACACGATCGTTTAGTATGTTGCTATTGCTTTCTTCATGACTTATACATGTTCCTATGACTATGAGATTATGCAACTCCCGTTTGCCGGAGGAACACTTTGGGTACTACCAAACGTCACAACGTAACTGGGTGATTATAAAGGAGTACTACAGGTGTCTCCAATGGTCGATGTTGGGTTGGCGTATTTCGAGATTAGGATTTGTCACTCCGATTGTCGGAGAGGTATCTCTGGGCCCTCTCGGTAATACACATCACATAAGCCTTGCAAGCATTACAACTAATATGTTAGTTGTGAGATGATGTATTACGGAACGAGTAAAGAGACTTGCTGGTAACGAGATTGAACTAGGTATTGGATACCGACGATCGAATCTCGGGCAAGTAACATACCGATGACAAAGGGAACAACGTATGTTGTTATGCGGTCTGACCGATAAAGATCTTCGTAGAATATGTAGGAGCCAATATGGGCATCCAGGTCCCGCTATTGGTTATTGACCGGAGACGTGTCTCGGTCATGTCTACATTGTTCTCGAACCCGTAGGGTCCGCACGCTTAAGGTTTCGATGACAGTTATATTATGAGTTTATGAGTTTTGATGTACCGAAGGAGTTCGGAGTCCCGGATGAGATCGGGGACATGACGAGGAGTCTCGAAATGGTCGAGACGTAAAGATCGATATATTGGACGACTATATTCGGATATCGGAAAGGTTCCGAATGATTCAGGTATTTTTCGGAGTACCGGGTAGTTACGGGAGAAGTAATGGGCCTTGATGGGCTTTAGTGGGAAGAGGAAATAGGCTGCTGCGCCCCCCCTCCCCTTTGGTCCGAATTGGACTAGGGAAAAGGGGGCCGGCCACCTCTCCTTCTCCTCCTATTCCTTCTCCCTTCCTCCCCTCTTGGTGGACTCCTACTAGGACTTGGAGTCCTAGTAGGACTCCCTATCCTGGCCGCACCTTTGCCTTGGCCGGCCTCCTCCTCCTCCATCCTTTATATACGGAGGCAGGGGCACCTCTAAACACACAAGTTGACACAAGTTGATCCACGTGATCGATTCCTTAGCCGTGTGCGGTGCCCCCTGCCACCATATTCCTCGATAATACTGTAGCGGAGTTTAGGCGAAGCCCTGCTGCTGTAGTTCATCAAGATCGTCACCACGCCGTTGTGCTGACGGAACTCTTCCCCGACACTTTGCTGGATCGGAGTCCGGGGATCGTCATCGAGCTGAACGTGTGCTCGAACTCGGAGGTGCCGTAGTTTCGGTGCTTGATCGGTTGGATCATGAAGACGTACGACTACTTCCTCTACGTCGTGTCATCGCTTCCGCAGTCGGTCTGCGTTGGGTACGTAGACAACATTCTCCCCTCGTTGCTATGCATCACATGATCCAGTGTGCGCGTAGGAAAATTTTTGAAATTTCCACGAAACCCAACATCTGCGTCATCAGCACGTGACAGTCGTGAGACTTCATCCCGCTGAACTTCTACTTTGCTGGGTCTAGGTATCTGCTTATCTTCCCGTGTAACCGTAAGGAAGTTTTACTCCTAGGAGGCAGGTGAAAAACTGCTCGATCTCCTCCTGACTTAGAGTGAAGCACGCGGGAGGGTAGTCATTTCCGGTCTTCTTGGCCTTTTTGCCTTTGCGACGACTTTCTATGTCCTGCTTCGACTCATCATCATCATCATTAGCGTGAAGCTCCTGGCTGATGCCCATTGATTTCAAGTCTACCCTTGCTTTCGGCCCATCTTTGGTCCTCTCTGGCATGTTGAGCAGGGTACCAAGAAGACTCTCGCACACGTTCTTCGTGATATGCATGACATCAAGGCTGTGAGGCACACGGTGGATCCTCCAGTACGGCAAGTCCCAGAAAACAGACCTCGTTTTCCATACCTTCAGCAGCGGCTCTGGCGCCTTTCGCTTCTTTCCCGGCTCTGGCGCCTTTTGCTTCTTTCCCAGCAATGGGCAGTCTTTCCAATTTTTCAACAGCTCGTCTATTTCCTCGCCGCTCCTCGTACACTGGCGTTTTCGGGGTTCGGTTTCACCATCGAACAGATCCTTGCGTTTCCTCCACGGGACATCGTTGCGAAGCCACATTCGATGTCCCATGAACACGGTTTACAAAGACCCGGGATCTCTATCTAGCTGGCGATATGTTGTGTCATCCATGCACCTTACGCATCCAGAAAATCCGTGGACTACCTGCCCCGCGAGATATCCGTAACCGAGATAGTCGTGCACCGTCGTGAGCAATGCGGCTCTCATAGGGAAATATTCTTTCTCTGCGGCGTCCCACGTATTGGCTGGCGTTTTCCACAGCGTGTCTAGCTCCTCCTTCAGCAGCCCCAGATACAAATTGATGTCGTTCCCTGGTTGTTTTGGCCCTTCAATTAGCATACTCATATGAATGTACTTCCTCTTCAGGCACAACCACGGGGGGAGGTTGTACATCCACACAAACACAGGCCAGGTGCTATGTATGCTTCTCTGGCTGCCAAACGGATTGACTCCATCAGTGCTCGCGCCCAGCACGATGTTCCTTGGATCCTTCCCAAATTCTGGGTATTCGAAGTTCAACGCTTGCCACTGGCTCGCATCCTTAGGGTGACTCAGCATCTTGTCTTTTTTATTTATCTCCGGATCATTTCCGTCATCTTCCCGCTTCTTATCCTCCCTATCCGCGTGCCAATGCAATAGCTTTGCTACCTTAGGGTCCGCGAAATACCGCTGCAGACGAGGAGTGATCGGAAAGTACCACACCAATTTTCGAGGAGCTTTCTTCCTCTTCTTGTATCGAGTGATGCCGCACGCCGGACATATGGTAGACTCCGCGTGCTCGTCCCGATAAATGATGCAATTGTTCATGCACACATGGTATTTCATGTGCGGTAAATCCAGAGGACACACGATTTTCTTCGCCTGCTCGAAACTGGTCGGGCACTTGTTCCCCTTGGGAAGACGTTCGTGCCAGAATGACATGTTCTCGTCGAAGCATGCGTTGGTCATTTTGTGTTTTACCTTCATCTCCAGAGCCATGAGCGTTACTTTTAGGCGGGTATCCTCGGGCCTGCATCCTTCATACAATGGAGTAACCGCGTCTATCTCCAGTTGATCCAGCTTGGCTTTCTCTCGGGCGGCAGCTCTTGCGTTATCCGTCTGCTTGAGAAGTAGCTCTTGAATATGAGGGTCCTGCACCCAGCCTCCATCGTCGTCTGCTCCGGCATCTTCATCTTCATGATCATTCCCTTCGTCTTGATCTTCCTCATCATCATGTACGACATCTTCTACATGATGACTGTGTACAGCATCACCTCATGATCATGTCCTGGAGATTCTTCGTCTTCTCGCCCGCCCTCGCTGCGGTGGTACTTGTCTTGTTGCCCTTCCTCATTTCTTTCCCAGCCCCCATGGACGACTTCATAGTCATCTTCATCACCTTGCCACCGATAGCCATCCATGAAACCACGCAAGAGTAGGTGGTCCCGCACCTGCCCAGAATCCGGGTCGGCAATAAGGCTCTTCAGCTTGCATCTTCGACACGGACATCTTATCTCCGTCTCGTTCTTTTGAAGCATCTCGGCTTTCGCGGAGCTCAAAAACCTATTCACGATGCCTTCGGTCATCGTGCGGACCATGGTCGCCTGCGGAGTAGAGCAAAACGATATTTTAGAACCAAGAAAAAATTTGGCATGACCTTCCCTAAAAATAGGACCAAAAAGAATTCATAGTGCTAAAATTCTCGCCAAAACGGAAATGAATCAACATTCCGGCAAAATATTGGCAACTATCGCATTTCAAATACTGGTACCTGCAAACACAAACATATATGCAACACCACAAACATACATAGATCTAGCTAGGCCACAAAAAGTGCATGTGCACGTTGTTGGAGCGAGCTAGGGAGAAAAAAAAGTAGATCTACATCATGAAGATAGCTTTCCCCTTACTTACCTATCAAAAAAAGGTAATTTCACCACTTAATTTTGATGAATCTATGGTGGAAATGAGGTGAGGAGGAGGAGGCAGCCGAAAGCTTGGAGAAGGAGGTGGAGGGAATGAAGTGGGGAAAGTGAGTGGGTATGTGTGGGGCTGTCCAAAATATCTTGTTGGGGTCCCAGGTTACTAATGGCGCACCACCCGCAAATGCGCCATTAGTAACCCCGGTTACTAATGGCGCACCTGCAGTTGGTGTGCCATTAGTAGTTTTGGCAGAAAAGTATATATATATATATATATATATATATATATATATATATATATATATATTAATGGCGCACTGTGGCACGGTGCGCCTTTAGTAGTTTAAACTAGTAATGGCCCACTGTGACACAGTGCGCCATTAGTAGTTTTGCAAAAAAAAGAATAAAAAAAAATTCAGTACTGGCGCACTCCTGGTCTGGTGCGCCATTACTATTTAGAACTAGTAATGGCGCACTTCGGCCGGATGCGCCATTAGTATGTATGTAAAAATGAAAAAAAATATTATCACTAGTGGCGCACCTTTTGTCAGGTGCGCCATTAGTGTCTTCCACACTAATGGCGCATCACCAACTGGTGCGCCATTAGTATATAGTAGTGGCGCACTGCTTCCCAAGTGCGCCATTAGTGTCAATCCTATCTATAGCCCTTTTCCTAGTAGTGACGCAAAATAATAGACCATGTATTAAAAACCTCTTGTTCTTTTTAACTTTTGCAATTGAAATAAAAGCAAAATGGAGCAGAGTTTGTGGGACATTTTCATCAATGTCATGCATGGAAAGTCGATAGAATAAATGAAATACATTCCACAAATTTAAAAAACGAGGACTTCAATTTTTTTTAAAGGATGTGAGAGGCCTTTATAAACATTTAGACAATGTCTATAAAAACTTATCACATCGATTAAATCAACCTTGAGGTCTAAGCACTTCCCAATCGGTCACCCATCCTCAGACTACTCAAGCCACAACACGCTTAACGTTCAAGTTCTTTTCGGAATGAAGTACCGAAAGGGAAGATGCACCTTGTTGATATTGGTTGTCAATTAGACGTATCACACCTATTAGAATGCCACATATATTCTTTTAAAAATTACCAAACTCATATGACATTTTTGAAAACATGTCTCGAATTAATGCCACAGACCTTTTAGAATCAAGTAAACATGTCTTGAAACACCAAAAATTCATTGTGAAAATTGTGAAAACAATGACTTGGAGGTTAATTTAACAGAGTTGACTGAAAAGTTGACCAAAAAAACTTTCTTAAATTTTTGAGAACAAGTACTTGAAGGTTAATTTGACAGACATGACTTATAAGTTGACCGAAGTCATATCATATTTTTTGAAAGCATGTCATAAAGTAACACGATAGAGCTTCTTCAATCCAATTAACATGTGTTCAAAAAAACAGAACAAAAATTGTCGAACATTTTTGGAAACATGTCGTAAAGTAATGCCATAAATCTTCTTCAAGACAATTAACATGTGTTAAAAAAACAAAAAAATTCAAAATTTTCAAAACAAGGACCTCGAGGTTAATTTAAGTGCTAGGACGAAGCACTATATACATTTAAGCATCAATTAATTTAACCTCAAGGCCACTTCCCATCCGGCCACCCATCCTTAGACTACTCCAGCATCAACATTCTTAACTTGGGAGTTTTATGAGATGAGCTAGCTGTAGGGAAGCAGGTCCTTGCTGATATGGGATGCATTTTCGCATCCTTTACGACGTACTAGGCTGACCACCCGTCGCTGGCCCAATGCCACGTTGCCCATGAATGTAGAAGCTTTCCTCACATAATTGATGTGCATGTTTTGAGTAGAGGATAAATTCCTCTCAAATGTTTTTACCTTTCATCTTCAGACACATGCCCAAAAAGTTTGAGGAATGAGTGTGTTATCTCTTTGAGTGCTGTAGGCTGAATAATAGTGTGCAAATGCATTGCTAATCCATACAAAATTAATGTGCCGAACACAGTGCAATCTACTTGTTCTAAAGTAGGCATGTCCACTAACTGAACTATAAACTGAACTCTAGGACAAAAGACTTGTCCTCCCATCAAGACTTTAACCTGTTCTATTCAATCATGTGCAGAACAGAAAGCCATACGATCTCTATGAATCGACAACCAATTGTAGGAAATGCATTCCAAATTTATCCAAAATTGATGTGGCAACAAACCTATATCTGTTTGTTCTAAAGTAGGCATGTCCACTCTCTGAAATTGCAACTGAATTTTCTGAAAAAACAACAAGTAATAACAGTCAATGGTAGATGTATCTGACAAGTGGACATGGCTGATGTAACATGCATCTGACTTCTACTTGTGCACAACACACACATATGCTGGTTCATTCATGTACACGTTACGAAGCAAACCACACCCAAATAGTTGTCATTTTCTTCTCTGCATTTTGTGCATGTTTAAAAAGCCAATATTAATACCCCATACAAAAAGCCCATAGTAAACCTCTTTTGTCCATATAAAAGTTGCAACAATATAATCAAGACATCACATGTGCACTAGGGTTATGGAGGTAGTGTTACTATGGGCTATAAAAGGAGAAAATGTGTGCACTATGGGTATGGAAGTAGGGTTAGTACAAGCTACAAAAGGCGTACCATCTAAATTTTGAAATTGCTATGAGTACATGGAAAATGAAAGGAAATCCCACAATGAATGAGAAAACAAATCTACAATAAGTTATTTTAATCCAGGAGAGCATGTGAGCATTAGGGCTATGGAGGTAGTGTTAGTAGCAGGTACAAAAGGGCATACCATCTTGATTTTCAAATGGTTATGAGTACATGGAAATTCAAAATGAAGTACCACAATGAATGATAAAACACATCTACAATAAGTTGTTTGAATCTAGGAGAACATGTGTGCACTAGGGGTATGGAAGTAGTGTCAGTAGAAGGAACAAAAGGGCGTGGCATCCAGATTTTGAAATGGGGAGTGAACAACCATCAGGACATGTCAAGGGGTAACATCAGTTCAAATTTCACATAGACAAAGATGTATTACATGATCTGATATAAATTATTTCTGATTTTTCATGTACAAGGAAAAGAACACGGTTCATTGAAAAATTGTTCACCAGACCTTGGCACGACAAATAAACCTCTTCTAAAAAATAAAAAGGTTCCACCTTCCTTTAATATTCTTGTTGTACCTGAAAATTTCATTCCATGTGACCTTTCGTTCCCTCTGTTTTTTGTTCCCTCCAACTATTTTAAATGCTGTGCTTATTTTCCCCAAAACCTTCATATAAAGCTTCTTCTCGATTCACGAAATGAACCTACATCTTCATTCGCACCGTCCCCTCATACGTCTCTTCTTCCGCAAATCTAATCCACTTGTGGCGGCCAAATGGATTCCCCCCCCCCCCCAGTGTCCGGCATGGCCGGCGTGCTTCGAAGTGGCAAACAACATAAACTTCCCTCGTCGACCCCAATACCTAATCCTAGACAGCTAGTTAACAACTCTAGCCCCTCTCGCCCCACCATGCCTTTTAAGATTTGCACGTGATTTCACGTTTTCACATGTTGTTCTTTGAAAGAAGTAATCAAATTGTAGGCTCCATACATCATCTAATTCTATCTAGGATTATACAAATTTAGATAAATTAGCCATATTATATGGGGTACTCCAGATAGTTTGTCATGGTTCAACACGATCACCTATGGGGCCATCGTCCCCTTGTGGTTCGGCAAGGGGGAAGGACGCATCACACAAAGAGCGGAGGCCGCAGAGCCACACGGCAATGATGACACGGGTGGTTTTTACCCAGGTTCGGGCCGCCGTGAGGCGTAAAACCCTACTCCTGCTTGGGTGGATTGGATGGAGGACCATAATGAAGGCGCAACGCTCAAGCCTGGCAAGGTCGCCTCGGGGAGAGCAGCTACATGCGTATGAGTGTACAAGGGTCCGAATCCTTTCTAAGGTTGCCTTGGCCCTCCTTTTATAGGTCCAGGGGTTACCACAATGGCAGAACGGTCATTATCTAGTGATTAGATAGCCAAAGTAATATCATACCTAAGTCTGTAGATAGGACAAGGTGCATTAAATGCACCACTTAGTGTCGTGTCGTGGATGTAGCCTGACAAGCCTTGCCACACCGTTCAACCACCTTTCCGTCTTCCTGTGTGACACATCCTTGGATGGTACTTAGGGGTGATTTTCGTCAGAAATGGCAGCCATGTGCCAAATCACAGTCATTTAACCACTTGGGGGCTCCACACCGCACTGATAAATGACTTGCATTGCAATGCGATGGAGCGGTGGAGTCCTTGTCAGAGTGGACCGCCATTAGCACCCCTTGCAGGCCTGCCGGGGAAATATTGGCTTTGTCTTAGGGGCGGCCTCGACCCGACCGAGCTCGCCTACTCGGCAAGGGAGGCTTTCCCCTAGTGATATCCAATTTCTTTGGCTTGTCTTGGTCTTCTTGATCCGCTTGTGGATCTCCCAAAGAGTTATCTCTTCAATTATGTCTTGTCCTGCCACTGCAACCTTGGCCTTCAGCCTGTGTAGAGTCCAGGCAACGTACACCAACATTTGTTGCACCAACAGGAGCCCCCGAGCCTGGCCCAAATGTGCTGCCAGGCGTCGTCGGGGTAGGCCCTACCAGGTACATAGGCAGAGGGCTTGTGGTAGCTTATTCCTTGAGATTTTGTTTCCTTCTTCATTAACATGTGTCGGAGTTAGTTTCCCGTCTTTCCGCACGTCGTGCAAGATGTTATGGGGGAGTTTTGAGCCACGATATGTGGGCTACCCACGTCCCACGTTCACGGAGGGATAAGTGCCATTCACTAACTTCCACGCTTCTGGCGTTTCCGCCACGTGCGCTGCATGCATTGCGCAGGGCCAGTGGCGGATGTGGAGGGCACAAAAATGTGTGTTGTGGCATAAAACCAGGCGCCATAGATTGGCACAGAGGCTCGACCTTGATTCCATGAGCCGTTGGTGGCGCGGAGCGGTCGAATTGGCAGAACGGGGCAGTTGCACCTGGGTGAGGAGCCACCCCCGACCTTGTTTGCCTATAAAAGGGGACGTGGGCAAGGTGCTGGTTCACACTTATCTCTTCCTCCTTCCTTCTGGCATTGTTTCCCCATCATGGTGACGGGGAGAGGGCATAGTGGTTAGTAGCGGCGATGAGAGCTTCTGCTCGATAGTGCATCCCTCCTCGTATTGGGGACATGGGAGCGGAACCCATCGTGAGTGGAGGTGGGAGAGAACGGGGATGTGACTGCCGCGGCACTCGGGGTCAGGGAGGACGAGGTGGTGCTCTGATCGCACCTCCTCCAGTTGCCCATGTCTCGAATGAAGGCCACATGGGGGATGAGCCGCTGGAATTCATCGTCAAGCTGCGAGGGCCCTTGCACAACCATCTTTGGCTACCTACCCCATTTGCAAGGGTGATGGAGATCGAGCAGCCACCGGGGTTGAGGCTGCACATGAGGGGTTGCTGCAATGGCAACATGCGGGTGGACGTGGAGTTCCACGCCCCTCATGTCATGCTTCTCCGATGTGGTTGGAAGACTTTTGCACGTGCCCATAGCCTGGTGGCTGGGCATGTCGTCCACTTCAACCTAATGGACCCACCCTGCTCTCCGTCAAAGTCTACGGATGCTCAGGTGCTCGCTTAGGGTGCTGCACGGAGAGCTCGACTGATGATGAAAGCTCCTCTTTGAAAGATAGCGACAAGGAGGACAATGACAGCGATGGCGACAGAGTTGATGGGGAGGATAATGGCTCTGACTCCGGCTGAACACCAGCCGCACCATCACCATCAGCCGATGGCACCACCACCCGTACCCGTATCTCCTCCCCAGCAAGGCGATTTGCGGGGGTGTTGGGTGCGGGTGGTGCCTTTCGCCCCCCTCCAGCAGTCTTCCAGCTGGACCCCAGTAGGCTTCCTCATGTGCTCCGGCTTTGTTCGTCCTGCCGCGTCCTGCCGGCCCTGGTGGTGGTGACCAGGGCGTCACCTGGTCGCTCTCCCCATCCATCACCTTCGTCCGCACCCTCCCGATCTTGTCAGGCTCCACCACATGGGCTTGACGAGGTCAGGTTGGGCTTCTGCCCAGGTACTTATTTTGCCCTCTTCGCCTTCTACTGTAGTTCCTAGGAGGAGAGGGACAAGAAAGGGATTACAGGGCACTTATATTTTTTCAATTTAAAATATGTAGGCACTTGCAAACTTTAGTTTTGAATATGTAATCTTTTTTATGCATGTTTGCATTCTGTAAGATCTATACTTGTTTATCTGCATATTAATGAAAAAGGACAAGCCTTGCTAGGCACTTGTGCTGTATCACGTCCATGCAGAGGTGGAATGCCTCTATAGGTTTAAGTAAACAAGTTTTCCCTGGCAAGCTATCATGTCGGTGATTTCCGTTTGTTGCCGCGGGGCTAGGCTTGCCGGGCTCAAAATTAAGGAAAGGGACCAGCCCCCTGTCGAACCTTCTCCGCCAAAGGACACTACAACCACCTCGACCAAAGCGACGTTCGAGTCAAAGGATGGGAGTACTCATGCTTCAAAGGTGATGAGGTTTCCATAAGCACAAGTGTTCCCCTATCAGAATGTGTATGGATATGAGGGAACTTATCTATTTGGCTTGTCAGGCACCGATATGTAGGCTTGTATCCCTTTCTTCTCTCTGGGATCAAGTCCGCGACAAGATCCCTACAGTTTTAGTGCAGAGGAAAAGAAGGCTGCATATGACCTTATCTACATGATCATGCTATGCTCATGTTATGTTATGCATGCATGCAAATTTTTTGGGGCCCCAACGGTTCGTTTATTTATCTGTTGCCTAGAGTCTGCGCCTGGCTTTGTATTAAGGGTTACATGTAGCATCGGCAAGGCTTGTACAAAAGGGTGCCTGCCGGGCAGGGCCCGACAACCACACCTTAAGGGTAGAACTTACGAAGATGCGCAATGTTCCATGAGTTATGCAATTTGATGGCATCTTTGGTCTCCATACAGACCGCCCCGGGTCTGGAGACTCGTACTACCCGGTAAGGGCCTTCCCACATTGGCGTCTACTTGTCTGTACCCTTGGCCGACTAAACACACCTATGGACAAGGTCGCCTTCCTCAAGGCTCCGGGCATGAACCCTACGGCTGTGGTAGCGACACATGGCTTGCTGATAGCGTGCAGCATGCGTAGCAGCCCGAAGACGGTTCTCCTCAAGGAGCACGACATTGTTATGACAGTGTTGCTCTTGCTCTACTTTATCATAGGCAAGTACTCGAGGTGACCCGTATATGAGTTCCGTGGGGATCACTGCTTTTGCCCCATAGAATAGGGAGAAGGGAGTTTGGCCGGTAGCTTGATTTGGTGTCGTACGGAGGGACCAAAGAACCACCGACACCTCATCAATCCAGCGCCTGTCGCACTTCTGCACTCTATCAAATGTTCTTGTCTTGAGTCCTCGCAACACCTCAGCATTCGCCATCTTAGTTTCTCCATTGCTTCTGGGATGGGCAACAGAAGCAAAGCAGACCTTCATTCCGAGGGCTTGAATGTATTGCATGAAGGTGTGGCTTGTGAATTGGGTGCCATTGTCAGTGATGACTCTGGAGGGTACCCCGAAGCGGCACACCAATCCTTTTAAGAACTTGATAGCTGATATGCGGTTAACTTCCTTAGGGGCTCCACCTCCGGCCACTTTGTAAACTTGTCGATAGCAACGTACAAGAATTCAAAGCCCCCGGTGGCATGGGGGAAGGGGCCCAAGATGTCGAGCCCCCATACCAAAAATGGCCATGACAAAGGAATCATCTGGAGCAGACTAAGGCATAGCCTAGTGCTGGAAAGGGGCTGATGCCTTTCCACCCACCCAAGTTCAAGGCATGGTATTTGCAATTTGGGTTTGTTGCACCAATTATACTTTAGGGCACTCCCTTATAGTCTTTCTATAAAAAAAAAGGAATCATCTGGAGAGCTTAAGCAGGCTGATGGATATTCTTGGAGTGGAACTAGCAAGCTTCACATCAGGTGACTAGTTCAATTGCATCTTTGAGGGTCGACGTCCAGTAGAAACCTTGCCAGAAAGCTTTTCGAACCAAGGCTCTTGATCTAATATGGGAGCTGCACATGCCTCTGTGTATCTCTGCCTACAGTTCCTTCCCCTCTTCCCCTCAAATGCACTTCAATTTCACACCGTTGGGCCTCCTTCTATATAGCGTGTTGTCAACAAACTGATAAATACTGGCCCTCCGGGCTACTCTTTCAGCTTCTTCTTTCTATTCGAGAAGATGTCCTGTCTGGAGGTAATGGACGATGTGCCATGCTCAAGTTTGAGCCTGGCACGCGACAACAAGGATCAACGACACCTCCTCGTTCGTGGGAGCTCATGCCTCAACCGCAAGTACTAGTAGTTCTGCGGGAGGGTGTTGCTCGCCAAACAAAGTGGAGTTGTTCTCGTCAACCTCTCTGTCGGGGGCTTTGGGAAGCTTTTCCAGGAGAGGCTGGCCGGAGTCTAGTTTCCTCTTCTTTCTGGCCATTGTTGCTGGGGATAAGGAGGGTTGAGTCAGGTGATGAAGAACGTTCCTGGTTCCACATGAAGCTTTTGCGCAGCGCATTTTGACAGATGATCAGAATGCTGTTTTCCGCACGTGGTACGTGTTCTGTTTGCAATCCATCAAAGTGCTCCTCCAGTTTTCTCACTTCCTACACATATGCCTCCATCAATGTGCTCAGATAGTCCTTGTTCACTTGCCTCACCACGAGCTGTGAGTCTCCTCAAACGATCAGCTTCTTAATCGTTAGTTCTATCATGATTCTGAGCCCGACAAGGAGTCCTTCATATTCCATTGTGTTGTTGGTTGCCTCCTCTCGAGGGAAATGCATTTGGACCACGTACTTGAGGTGCTCTCCAGTGGGAGCGATGAGGAGCACGCCGGCTCCTGCACCTTGTAGAGAGAAGGCACCATTGAAGTACATGATCCACTCTTGGGGCACTTCCTTGCCGGGGATAACTGTTTCCAGCGTCTCTTTGTATGGGGTAGGCGTCCATTCCGCAATAAACTCCGCCAGTGCTCTGCTTTGAATGGTTGATGTTCTCTCAAACTTCAGACCAAAGCTTGATAACTCCAAATCCAATTCCACCATTCTGCCAGTGGCCTTCGGGTTCCTCAGTCTGCGTTGCAAAGGGAATCGGGTGACAACTATGATCTCATGGGCTTGGAAGTAGTGGTGCAGTTTCCTTGAGGCCATGACAAGGCCGAAGATCAACTTTTGCACACTAGAGTACCTTGATCTAGCCCCATGCAATAGGAAGCTAACAAAGTAGACTGGCCGTTGCACCACTTTCTTCCTTGCTGCAACCTTGGGATTATCTTCACTCCTCTGCTTTTCTTTCTCTCGATCTACACTCAGTCCTGCCATGACTGGCCCATTTCCTTCTCTAAGGAGGAGAGTAGCTGCAACTGCTTCTTGTTCTACTTCCCCTTGTGCCACCAGTGCTGCACTAACCACTTGACCGGTTGCTGCCAAGTACAACAACAACGATTCTTGTAGTTTAGGAGCGAACAAGGTGGGAAGAGAGGAAAGGTAAGATTTTAGGCCCTGCAGTGCCGCTTCTGCCTCTGGGGTCCACTCCATAGGCCCTGCTTTCTTCAAGATTTTGAAGAATTGTAGGGCGTGTTCAGCGGACTTGGAATTGTACCTACTCAACGCGGCAACACATCCATTTAAATGCTGCACGTCCTTGATTGACTTGGGTGCTTGAATCTTCTCGAATCCCATGATCTTTTCGTGGTTGGCCTCTATCCCCTGGTGAGACACAAAGAAGCCAACTAGCTTGCCGGAGGGGATGCCAAACACGCATTTCTCTGGGTTCAGCTTCAAGTTGATCTTGCGCAGGTTGGCAAAAGTTTCTTCCAAGTCCTGAATGAGCGTTGATCTGTCTCTGGTCTTGACAACTATGTCATCCATGTAAGCCTCAATATTCCTGTATATCTAGGATTCGAACCCCATTTACACTGCCCTTGCAAAATTGGACCCAACGCTCTTCAACCCAAAGGGCATCCGTACGAAGTAGTACGTGCCACATGGGGTTATGAATGCTATCTTCTCTTCGTCTTCCTTGGACATAAATATCTGGTGATAACCCGGAGTAGGCATCCCAGAAGGAAAGTAGATCACACCCAGAGGTGGAATCCACAATCTAGTCGATGTGCGGCAAAGGGAATGGGTCCTTCGGGCATGCTTTATTCAGATGTGTGAAATCTATGCAAAGCCTCCACTTCCCATTCGCCTTGCGCACTACCACTGGATTTGCCAACCATGTTGGGTGCAATACTCCTCTGACCAAACCAGTTGCCTTAAGTTTTTGATATCTTCGGCAATGAACTATTATCCCTCCAAGGCTTGCTTCGAGACCTTCTGCTTGACGGGCCGGTCATGAGGGCAGACAACAAGGTGGTGCTCTATTACCTCCCTGGGAACACCGGGGAAGGTAACGAGCATGCTTTCCTATTTGTCATCAAGGGTGGAGCTGATAGTGAAAGTACCATCAGCACCAATTAGCCCTGCCGGAACCTTCTTCATAGTGGGTGCGGCAACCTTGGATCTCTTGCTAGTGGAACTCTCCAGCAAATCAATGACGGGTGCAACATACTCTGAAGAGGTGCACTTTCCAGACTCCTTGCCAGTATATTTACTAGCTTTCTTCCCTTTCTGGAATGTTCCAGTGCACCCGGCTGAACCTCTGCATGTACTTCCACAAACTCTCCCCTTCCTTTTATGGACTGCACCGTAGGATTGGCCCCTTCAGCGCGGCCAGCAGCTAGCGGCTCGGGCCGTTGTCGCTGCTTGTGGATGCCATGGCGGGTCTGCTCGCTGTGATCCTCCTGCCTCAGTGGCACCAATCAAACTTTGAATGGTGGCTCTTCATTCATCCATTTGATCGGTTGCCGATGGGAATCTCAGCAGGAGCTGGGCTCACACCATGGCTTCTGAAGCAGTACTTGGCATGGATGACGACACAGACCATGATGTCGCCCGACTCTTGACGGTACCTGTAGTGGCGGCGTCGTGCTCTCGCCACCGCGAGCCAGTCGCCATGGAGGCGTGACGGCAAGAGGGGTGCACCTGGGGGTTGACGACCCCATTTGGTGCTTCATCCTGATTGCCTTGTCCAGGGAAAGTCATGCGCCCTGTAGCCGCGTCCGCAGCAGGGACAGCTTGGGGGTTGCGATTCACGCTAGAACACACGCCATCGCTGTGGCTGCGCCCTTTAGCGACGTGGGAGATGGAGATAAATCATTCTCCCCACCCATGCCTTTTCGAGCGTGGCCACCGGGGTATTGCTGATGATGTCCTCCTGTGGCGCCTCCTGCTCCCACCTCAGCCGCAGGGGGAACTGTGATGGCACCGCTCATGCCCGTCACATTCCCCGATGCTATCGCAGCTCCCACAGGATCAGTGGCCGCATGCAAGAGGGTCTTCAAGGTGGAAGGGTGGGCTGATGTGTCGGCCTTCTTCTTGGGCGCCATGGATGATGACGCCGTTGATGAAGAAGACAATAATGAAGATTTGATGCGCTGCTTGTGACCTCGGGTTCGCACAAGTGCTCCCCCCTACCTGGCGTGCCAAAGATGTCGTCGTTCAACATGATCACCTATGGGGCCATCGGCCCGTTGTGGTTCGGCAAGGGGGAACGACTTGTTACACAAAGAGTGGAGGCTGCAGAGCCGCACGTCAATGATGACGCTGGTGGTTTTTACGCATGTTCGCACCACCGTGAGGCGTAAGATCCTTCTCCTGCTTCGGTGGATTGGATGGAAGATCATAACGAACATGGAGCGCTCAAGCCCGGCAAGGTCACCTTAGGGAGAACAGCTACGCGTGTATGAGTGTACAAGGGTCCGAATCCTTTCTAAGGTTGCCCATCCCTCCTTTTACAGGTCAAGGGGTTACCACAATGGTAGAACGGTCATTATCCATTGATTAGATAGCCATAGTGCTATCATAACTAACTCTATAGATAGGAGAAGGTGCATGAAATGCACAGCTTATTGTCACATTCCGGATGTAGCCCGGCAAGCCTTGCCGCGCCATTCAACAACCTTTTCGTTTGCCTGCGTGACACGTCCTTGGAAAGTGTCACTCAGGGGTGATTTTCCTCAAAAATGGCAGCCACGTGCCAAATGACAGTCATTTAACCACTTGGGGGCTCGACACTACACTGATAAGTGACTTGCGTTGCGATGCAGTGGAGCAGTGGAGTCCTTGGCGGGGTGCACAACCATCAGCACCCCTGGCAGTCCTCACTACAAGAAATATGTCAACTAGTGACCTTCTGTTAGTCACCCTGGATTAATTGGTCATAGATCTATGACCATTTGAGATCAATTGGTCAAAAGCTGTTCGTGGGGCTCCAAACCCTAAACCATTGCGACCATTTTGGTCAGAAAGGTCGTAATTTCCTTACACGAAATGGTCATAAAGCAAATATCGCTAGTCTGCTGCCTTATTTCTAGTTGTTAACGACCAATATAGATGGTCATAGCCTTGTAAATTGTGGTGGGTTGTGATGACTAGGCGCCATTGATACGTCTCCAACGTATCTATAATATTTGATTGCTCCATGCTGCTTTATCTACTGTTTCGGACTACATTGGGCTTTATTTTCCACTTTTATATTATTTTTGGGACTAACCAATTAACCGGAGGATCAACCCAGAATTGCTGTTTTTTGCCTATTTCAGTGTTTCGAAGAAACGAATTATCAAATGGAGTCCAAACGGAATGAAACGTTCGGGAACGTGATTTTCTCACCGAACGTGATCCAGGAGACTTGGACCCTGCTCCAAGGAACAAAAGAGGCGGTCACGAGGGTGGGGGGCACGCCCCCCCTAGGGCGCGCCCCCCTGCCTCGTGGGCCCCCTGTTGCTCCACCGACGTACTCCTTCCTCCTATATATACCTGCGTATCCCCAAATGATCAGAACAGGAGCCAAAAAACCTACTTCCACCGCCGCAACCTTCTGTATCCACGAGATCCCATCTTGGGGCCTGTTCCGGAGCTTCGCCGGAGGGGGCATCCTCCATGGAGGGCTTCTACATCAACACCATAGACCCTCCGATGAAGTGTGAGTAGTTTACTTCAGACCTTCGGGTCCATAGCTAGTAGCTAGATGGCTTCTTCTCTCTTTTTGGATCTCAATACAATGTTCTCCCCCTCTCTCGTGGAGATCTATTCGATGTAATCTTCTTTTTGCGGTGTGTTTGTTGAGACCGATGAATTGTGGGTTTATGATCCAGCTTATCTATGAACAATACTTGAATCTTCTCTGAATTCTTTTATGTATGATTGAGTTATCTTTGCAGGTCTCTTCGAATTATCCGTTTGGTTTGGCCAACTAGATTGGTAGTTCTTGCAATGGGAGAAGTGCTTAGCTTTGGGTTCAATCTTGCGGTGACCTTTCCCAGTGACAGAAGGGGCAGCAAGGCACGTATTGTATTGTTGCCATCGAGGAAAACAAGATGGGGTTTTTATCATATTGCATGAATTTATCCCTCTACATCATGTCATCTTGCTTAAGGCGTTACTCTGTTTTTACCTTAATACTCTAGATGCATGCTGGATAGCGGTCGATGAGTGGAGTAACAGTAGTAGATGCAGAATCGTTTCGATCTACTTGTCTCGGATGTGATTCCTATATACATGATCATTCTCTAGATATGCTCATAACTATGCTCAATTCTGTCAATTGCTCAACAGTAATTTGTTCACCCACCATAGAATATCTATGCTCTTGAGAGAAGCCACTAGTGAAACCTATGGCCCCCGGGTCTATTCTCATCATATCAATCTCCATTACCTTATTACTTTCTTTGTTTTTACTTTGCCTTTTACTTTTTACTTTGCATCTCTATACCAAAAATTACCAAAAATATTATTTATCATCTCTATCAGATCTCACTCTCGTAAGTTACCGTGAAGGGATTGACAACCCCTAATCGCGTTGGTTGCGAGGAGCTATCATTTTGTGTAGGTACAAGGGACTTGTGCGTGGTCTCCTACTGGATTGATACCTTGGTTCTCAAAAACTAACGGAAATACTTACGCTACTTTGTTGCATCATCCTCTCCTCTTCGGGGAAATCCAATGCAGTGCTCAAGAGGTAGCAAGAAGAATTTCTGGCGCCGTTGCCGGGGAGGCTCACGGAAGCAAGTCAACCATACCAAGTACCCATCACAATCCCTATCTCTCGCATTACATTATTTCCCATTTGCCTATCGTTTTCCTCTCCCCCACTTCAGCCTTGCCGTTTTATTCTCCCTCTCTTTCCCAATCTCCTCCTCTCTTTCCCATTTGCCTTTTTCCGTTGCCTTTCTGTTTGCTTGTGTGTTGGATTAATTGTTGCCATGGCGCAAGATAATACCAAATTGTGTGACTTCTCGAATACCAATAATAATGATTTCCTTAGTACTCCAATTGCTCCTCTTAATAATGATGAGTCTTGTGAAATCAATACCGCTTTGCTAAATCTTGTTATGAAAGATCAATTCGTCGGCCTTCCTAGTGAAGATGCTGCTACTCATCTAAACAATTTTGTTGATTTGTGTGATATGCAAAAGAAGAAAGAGACGGATAACAGTATTGTCAAATTGAAGTTATTTCCGTTTTCACTTAGAGATCGTGCTAAAGTTTGGTTTTCGTCTTTGCCTAAAAATAGTATTGATTCTTGGAACAAGTGCAAAGATGCTTTTATCTCTAAGTATTTTACCCCCGCTAAGATCATCACTCTTAGGAACGATATTATGAATTTTAAACAACTTGATCATGAGCATGTTGCCCAAACTTGGGAAAGAATGAATTGATGCTTTGCAATTTCCCTACTCATGGTTTGAATATGGATGATCATATAAAATTTTTATGCTGGATTGAATTTTGCTTCTAGAAATCTTTTAGATTCGGCCGCGGGAGGCACGTTTATGGAAATTACGTTAGGAGATGCTACCAAATTGCTTGATAATATTATGGCTAATTATTCTCAATGGCACACCGAAAGATCTTCTAGTAAAAAAGTGCATGCTATAGAAGAAATCAATGTTTTGAGTGAAAAGATGGATGAACTTATGAAGATGTTTGCTACTAAAAATACTTCTCTTGATCCCAATGATATGCCTTTGTCTACTTTGATTGAGAATAATAATGAATCTATGGATGTGAATTTTATTGGTAGGAATAGTTTTGGAAACAACGCGTATAGAGGGAATTTTATTCCTAGGCCTTATCCTAGTAATCCTTCTAACAATTGTGGAAATTCCTACAACAACTCTTATGGAAATTTTAATAAGATGCCCTCTGAATTTGAGAGTAGTGTTAAAGAGTTTATGAATTCACAAAAGAACTTTAATGCTTTGCTTGAAGAGAAATTGCTTAAAGTTGATGATTTGTCTATGAACATTGATAGAATTTCTCTTGAAATTGATTCTTTAAAGCTTAGATCTATTCCTTGTAAGCATGATATCAATGAGTCTCTCAAAGCCATGAGAATTCCCATTGATGAGTGCAAAGAAAGAACCGCTAGGATGCGTGCTTCAAAAGATGCCTTTATTAAAGCATTTTCTTCTAATTCCTATGAAAACCAAGATGAAGATCTAAAAGTTATTGATGTGTCCCCCATTAAATCTTTGTTTTGCAATATGAATCTTGATGAAACTGAATATGATCTTCCTTTACCTAGAAGGCGTTCTAAGAATTCGGAGTTTCTAGATCTTGATGATGAAATTCATGAAAGTGGGATTGAAAGGAATTTAATTATGAAAGTTGCTCTTTAATTGGTTGTATTTCCTTGTTGCAATCCGTGCTAGATTCTCCTCATGCTTATAGTCAAAATAAGGCCTTTACCGAACACATTGTTGATGCCTTGATACAATCTTATGAAGAAAAACTTGAGTTGAAAGTTTCTATCCCTAGAAAACTCTATAATGAGTGGGAACCAACTATTAAAATCAAAATTAAAGATTATGCGTTTCATGCTTTGTGTGATTTGGGTGCTAGTGTCTCTACTATTCCCAAAACTTTGTGTGATTTGCTAGATTTCCGTGACTTTGATGATTTCTCTCTAAACTTGAATCTTGCGGATTCCACTATTAAAAAGCCTATGGGAAGAATTAATGATGTTCTTATTGTTGCAAATAGGAATTATGTGCCCGTAGATTTTATCGTTCTTGATATAGATTGCAATCCTTCATGTCCTATTATTCTTGGTAGACCTTTCCTTTGAACGATTGGTGCAATTATTGATATGAAAGAAGGGAATATTAGATTCCAATTTCCCTTAAAGAAGGGCATGGAACACTTCCCTAGAAAGAAAATAAAATTACCATATGAATCTATCATGAGAGCCACTTATGGATTGCCTACCAAAGATGGCAATACCTAGATCTATCCTTGCTTTTATGCCTAGCTAGGGGCGTTAAATGATAGCGCTTGTTGGGAGGCAACCCAATTTTATTTGTGTTTTTTGTTTTTGCTTCTGTTTAGGAATAAATAATACATCTAGCCTCTGTTTGGATGTGGTTTTATCTCTTAATTAGTGTTTGTGCCAAGTAGAACCTATAGGATAACCTACGATGATAGTTGATTTGATTCTGCTGAAAAACAGAAACTTTACTCGCACGAATATAATTTTGTTAAATAACAGGAACGTGATTTTGCATTGATTCGTTTTGCTGCTGTTCAATAAATAAATTGTCCAGGACTTACTATTTTGGTAGAAGTTTTAGAGTTCCAGAAGTTTGTGTTAGTTACAGATTGCTACAGACTGTTCTGTTTTTGACAGATTCTGTTTTGTGTGTGTTGTTTGCTTCTTTTGATGAATCTATGGCTGGTAAAATAGTTTATAATCCATAGAGAAGTTGGAATACAATAGGTTTAACACCAATATAAATAAAGAATGAGTTCATTACAGTACCTTGAAGTAGTCTTTTGTTTTCTTTCTCTAACGGAGCTCACGAGATTTCTATTGAGTTTTGTGTTGTGAAGTTTTCAAGTTTTGGGTGAATTCTTTTGATGGATTATGGAACAAGGAGTGGCAAGAGCCTAAGCTTGGGTATGCCCATGGCACCCCCAAGATAATCCAAGGACACCAAAAAGTCAAAGCTTGGGGATGCCCCGGAAGACATCCCCTCTTTCGTCCACTTCCATCGGTAATTTACTTGGAGCTATATTTTTATTCACCACATGATATGTGTTTTGCTTGGAGCGTCTTGTATTATTTGCGTCTTTGCTTGTTAGTTTACCACAATCATCCTTTCTGTACACACCTTTTGAGAGATCATGAACTGGAATTTGTTAGAATACTCTATGTGCTTCACATATATCTTTTGAGCTTGATAGTTTTGCTCATAGTGCTTCACTTATATCTTTTGAACGTGATAATTTTTTCTCTAGTACTTCACTTAGATCTTTTAGAGCACGGTGGTGGATTTGTTTTAAAGAAACTATTGATCTCTCATGCTTCACTAAGATTATTTTGAGAGTTGTTAATAGCATGGTAATTTGCTTAATATTAATACTTGGTATTCAAGATATGTGAAACTTTCTTTTGAGTGAATAGAATACTAAGATAAGTTTGATGCTTGATAATTGTTTTGAGATATGGAGGTGATAATATCAAAATCGTGCTACTTGAGTAATTGTGAATTTGAGAAATTCTTGTGTTGAAGTTTGCAAGTCCCGTAGCATGCATGTATGGTTAAAGTTGTGTAACAAATTTGAAACATGAAGTGTACCTGGCTTGTGCATCCTTATGAGTGGTGGTCGGGGACGAGCAATGGTCTTTTCCTACAACTCTATCCCCCTAGGAGCATGCGCATCATACTTGATTTTTGATGACTTCTAAATTTTTGCAATAAGTATATGAGTTCTTTCGACTAATGTTGAGTCCATGGATTATACGCACTCTCACCCTTCCGCCTTTGCTAGCCTCTTCGGTACCGTGCATTGCCCTTTCTCACCTTGAGAGTTGGTGCAAACTTCGTCGGTGCATCCAAAGCCCGTGATACGATACGCTCTATCACACATAAACCTCCTTATATCTTCCTCAAAATAGCCACCATACCTACCTATCATGGCATTTCCATAGCCATTCCGAGATATATCGCCATGCAACTTCCATCATCATCATCATGACATACATTACTTTTGTCCTATTGCCATTGCATGATCATGTAGTTGACATCGTATTTGTGGCAAAGCCACCATGCATTATTTTTCATACATGTCACTCTTGATTCATTGCACCATCCCGGTACACCGCCGGAGGCATTCATATAGAGTCATATCTTGTTATAAGTTTCGAGTTGTAATCCTTATGTTGTAATCAATAGAAGTGTGATGATCATCATTGTTAGAGAATTGCCCAAAAAGAAAAAAAAGAAAAAAAAGAAGAAAGGCCAAAAGAAAAAAAAGGCCCAAAAAAAGAAAAAAAGAAAAAAAGGGAAAAAGGGGGCAATGCTACTATCTCTTTTTCCACACTTGTACTTCAAAGTAGCACCTTGTTCCTCATGTAGTGAGTCTCATATATTGTGCTTCAAAGTAGCACCATGTTCTCATGTAGTGAGTCTCATAAAGTTGTCTTTTTATACTAGTGGGAATTTTTCATTATAGAACTTGGCTTGTATATTCCTACGATGGGCTTCCTCAAATGCCCTAGGTCTTCATGAGCAAGCGAGTTGGATGCACACCCACTAGTTTTCTTTTGTTGAGCATTCATAGCTCTAGTGCATCTGTTGCATGGCAATCCCTACTCCTCATGTTGACATCAATTGATGGGCATCTCCATAGCCCGTTGATTATCCTCGTCAATGTGAGACTTTCTCCTTTTTGTCTTCTCCACACAATCCCCATCATCATATTCTATTCCACCCATAGTGCTATATCCATGGCTCACGCTCATGTATTGCGTGAAGGTTGAAAAAGTTTGAGATTATTTAAGTATGAAACAATTGCTTGGCTTGTCATCAGGGGTATAGAAGTTGGGAACATCTTTGTGTGACGAAAATGAAGCATAGCCTAACTATATGATTTTGTAGGGATGAACTTTCTTTTGCCATATTATTTTGAGAAGTCATGATTACTTTGATTAGTATGCTAGAAGTATTATTATTTCTTATGTCAATATGAACTTTTGTCTTGAATCTTTTGGATCTGAATATTCATATCACAATTAAGAAGATTTACATTGAAATTATGCCAAAGTATCACTCCGCATCAAAAATTCTCTTTTTATAATTTACCTACTCGAGGACAAGCAGGAATTAAGCTTGGGGATGCATGATACGTCTCCAACGTATCTATAATTTTTTATTGCTCCGTGCTACTTTATCTACTGTTTTGGACTATACTAGGCTTTATTTTCCACTTTTATATTATTTTTGGGACTAACCTATTAACCGGAGGCCCAGCCCAGAATTAATGTTTTTTGCCTATTTCAGTGTTTTGAAGAAACGGAATATCAAACGGAGTCCAAATGGAATGAAACCTTCGGGAACGTGATTTTCTCACCGAACGTGATCCAGGAGACTTGGACACTGCTCCAAGGAACAAAAGAGGCGGTCATGAGGGTGGGGGGCGCCCCTCCCCTAGGGCGCGCCCCCTGCCTCGTGGGCCCCATGTTGCTCCACCGACGTACTCCTTCCTCCTATATATACCTACGTATCCCCAAACGATCAGAACAGGAGCCAAAAAACCTAATTCCACCGCCGCAACCTTCTGTATCCACGAGATCCCATCTTGGGGCCTGTTCCGGAGCTCCGCCGGAGGGGGCATCCACCATGGAGGGCTTCTACATCAACACCATAGCCCCTGCGATGAAGTGTGAGTAGTTTACTTCAGACCTTCGGGTTCATAGCTAGTAGCTAGATGGCTTCTTCTCTCTTTTTGGATCTCAATACAATGTTCTCCCCCTCTCTCCTGGAGATCTATTCGATGTAATCTTATTTTTGCGGTGTATTTGTTGAGACCGATGAATTGTGGGTTTATGATCCAGCTTATCTATGAACAATATCTGAATCTTCTCTGAATTCTTTTATGTATGATTGAGTTATCTTTGCAAGTCTCTTCGAATTATCCGTTTGGTTTGGCCAACTAGATTGGTAGTTCTTGCAATGGGAGAAGTGCTTAGCTTTGGGTTCGATCTTGCTGTGACCTTTCCCTGTGACTGAAGGGGCAGCAAGGCAGGTATTGTATTGTTTCCATCGAGGAAAACAAGATCTTGATGTGATCTTGCTGTGATCTTATGGGTTTTTATCATATTTCATGAATTTATCCCTCTACATCATGTCATCTTGCTTAAGGCGTTACTCTGTTTTTAACTTAATACTCTAGATGCATGCTGGATAGCGGTCGATGAGTGGAGTAATAGTAGTAGATGCAGAATCGTTTCGATCTACTTGTCTCGGACGTGATGCCTATATACATGATCATTCTCTAGATATGCTCATAACTATGCTCAATTCTGTCAATTGCTCAACAGTAATTTGTTCACCCACCGTAGTATATCTATGCTCTTGAGAGAAGCCACTAGTGAAACCTATGGCCCCCGGGTCTATTCTCCTCATATCAATCTCCATTACCTTATTACTTGCTTTGTTTTTACTTTGCATCTCTATACCAAAAATTACCAAAAATATTATTTATCATCTCTATCAGATCTCACTCTCGTAAGTGACCGTGAAGGGATTGACAACCCCTAATCATGTTGGTTGCGAGGAGCTATCGTTTTGTGTAGGTACAAGGGACTTGTGCGTGGTCTCCTACTAGATTGATACCTTGGTTCTCAAAAACTGAGGGAAATACTTACGCTACTTTGCTGCATCATCCTCTTCTCTTCGGGGAAATCCAACGCAGTGCTCAAGAGGTAGCATCCATCTCATCAGTTTTGCCTATGTATCATGTCCATGTGTCAATTTTTGCCCTAGGTTGTGAAGCAACCTATATTTCTGTTATTCCAAAAATTCCCAAAAAATTCTCATAAATTGTTTGGATCATATGTTCATCAAATATGTCAAAAACCTTCCTTTCCTAGTTCAAAAATAACTCAACAATATTCATTTTCCTATAAATTTGTGAAGACATTCTTCTTAGTATATGACCATCCTCAGCCAAAACTCATGCCCATTGGCCATGTCATTTCCCGTCGCTAATCAAACACTTGGCCGCTAATTCATCTTTGAGCATAGTTTGGTCTCCTCACGAGAATCTTATGTTGTATTTTCTTCCTAGCACCTACCTTGGCAGTGCCCAACCCACTAGACATGACTAGGCCGCCTAGAACGCATGGCAACGCCACGGTCACGCGGTGACCACGCGGCGGGCATGCGAGCTTACGCGCTCTAGAGTCGGGGCCCTCGGCCACCGTCCAAACCTCGATGTCTCGCCACCAAACCATGTATTTCTGATTAAATAGATACTTATTTACCTAGAAATGATTTGTGGAAAAAATAAAGAGCAAACTATGAGGCAGCTGCAGTTCAAATTTGACCCGCTTCCTCCTAAATCGGCGGGAATTTGTCGTTTTCACCAGAGGTGGATCAAAACTTTTGACACCCAACCATTTTGTCAATTGTGCATTAAATATGGCCTAGTATTTTATAAAATTTATTAGGTCCAATTTTGCAACAAATATTTGGTAGGTCCTTCTCAAAAAAAAACTCATTTCGGGCACTCGGAAAATGGAAAATGTATTTTCCGTGAAAATAAAATGAAAACTCCCTTAGGCAACATAGTTTGGAATTCCAAGATGCACCCTTGTGCACAATATGAGATCATTTGAACAAACTATGCCATGAATGTGGCCATAAGATTGATCATTTGGCTTGAAAGCCATGAATCTTCATGCATGATAGCTCATTTCTAAGAACACGTTTTTAAAATAATTGTCGTATTACAAGTTTATTATTTTTCCTGGAAACTTGTTCACATATAATGACACAATGCGAAGGTTTTCCATTTTTTTGATTTTTTAAATTATTTATGCCCGTTTCAAAATGCGGTCAAAACGGCGGGAATGACCGTTCCTAGCTAGTGGTTGAATCTTGGATTTTGTTTGGTCTTTATCTAATTAAATAGATACTTATGTAGCTAGTAATGATTTTCGGAAAAAATAAAGAGCAAACTACGAGGCAACTGCAGTTCAAATTTGACCCATTTCCAACTGAATCAGCGGAAATTTGTCTTTTTCACGAGAGGTGGATAAAAACTTTTGACAACTAACCATTTGGTCAATTGTACATTAAATATGTCCTAATATTTTATAAAAATGATTTAGTCGAATTTCACAACAAATATATGGTAGGTCCTTCACAAAAAAAACTCATTTTGGGCACTCAAAAAATGGAAAATGATTTTTGCGTTCAAAGAAAATGAAAACTTCCTTAGGCAACATTGTTTGCCATTCCAATATGCACCCTTGTACTCGATATGAGATCATTTTAACAAACTATGTCATGAACGTGGCCATAAGATTGATCATTTGTCTTGAATGTCATTAATCTCCACACATGATAGCTTGTTTCTGAGAACACTTTTTTAAAATAATTATCGTATTACAAGTTTATTATTTTTCCTGGTAACTTGGCCACATATAATGACACAATGCGAAGGTTTTGCAAATTTTTGTTTTTTTTTGAATTTTTTATGCCCGTTTCAAAATGCGGTCAAAACGGCGGGAATGACCGTTCCTAGCTAGTGTTTGAATCTTGGATTTTTTTTTCATGTTTCTCTGGTTAAATAGATACTTATGTACCTAGAAATGATTTTTGGTAAAAATAAAGAGCGAACTATGAGGCAGCTGTACTTCAAATTTGACCCGCTTCCTACTGAATCGACAGAAGTTTGTCTTTTTCACCAGAGGTGGATCAAATCTTTTCACACCCAACCATTTTGTCATTTGTGCATTAAATATGGCCTAATATTTTAGAAAATTGATTTGGTCCAATTTTGCAGCAAATATATGGTAGGTCCTTCACCAAAAAACCTCATTTTGGACTCCCGAAAAATGGAAAATGATTTTTTCGTTCAAAGAAAATGAAAACTTCCTTAGGCAACATTGTTTGCCATTCCAATATAAACCCTTGTGCACTATATGCGATCATTTTAACAAACCTCATTTTCCATTTTTTTGATTTTTTTGAATTTTTCATGCCCGTTTCAAAATGCCGTCAAAATGGCAGGCATGACCGTTCCTAGATAGTGGTTGAATCTTGGAAAACTTTTGGTGTTTCTCTGATTAAATAGATACTTATGTACCTAGAAATCATTTTTGGAAAAAATAAAGAGCAAACTATGAGGCAGCTGTAGTTCAAATTTGACCCGCTTCCTACTGAAACAGCAAAATTTTGTCTTTTTCACGAGAGGTGTATAAAAACTTTTGACAACCAACCATTTTGTCAATTATACATTAAATATGGACTAGTCCCATGTTGCAACAAATATAGCGTACGTCATTTACAAAAAAACTCAATTTAGGCACTCGAAAAGTAGAAAATGAATTTTTTGACCAATTTAGATAGTCATAAGGTTGTACTGTATCCATTGAACACTATCGGATGTTCGTGGATCCAACGGCAGTCCCCAGCCCTTCCACACCATCTCTGAAACCCTAGCTCTGCCCTGTGGTAATTTTGCATCCACCACCCCCGCCTCCTTTCTTTCCCTCGCTCTCTTCTCCTCCTCTCCTCTTCTAGATCCGCTCCTCTCAATCCCCTCCCCTCCAGCCCTCGCCGCCACCCGCCCATTCCAGATCACCGCCGCCGCCGCCTCCCCATCAGCTCCACCAGCGAGCCCTTCCTCACCGCATCCCCACCACCGCGCCCATCCATGGCCACCCCCGCGCCAGCAGGGACGGGGTACTCGTAGGCGAGCTTCTACAGCTTGCTGGGGTCTTCGTGCTCCGCTGCGTCATCCCCTACCCGGCCCTCCGCACCGACATGATCTCCGGCCCGGCCACGCCCCCCGACGTGCCCGCGGCCGCGGGCCCCCATGTGACACCCCGAGACCGACGCTTCAGAAGACTTCTAGCTATTCCGAGTTTTGCCATGTGTTTCTTCTGTGCTTGCTCTTTTATTTTTGCATTGCATCATGTCATCATGTCATCATGCCATTTAATTTTTAAAACTCATCTAAATAAATCGTCTGGATCTTCGGTCCATTTAAATTGAGGAAACTCACATGGTGGGTTCTCTTTAAAACATACCCTCCCGATATTTAGGGAGATACTATAAAATATTCCATTGTTTTGGAATCACCCATGAACCCACTTACATATTAAATCCCTTGGCCTTTTCTTCTTCAAGTTTTGGCTCTCTAACCTTGCCAATATTTCTTTCATCATTTTCCGGAGCTCCACCAAAAATCCGAACATTTTTGGACCTTCCCAAACCCTCACTTCCATTCAAATCATTTGAATTTAAATCTTTCAATCGTGGCCTTTCTATTTTTCTTGGAATGAGCATATTTTTGCGAGTCCGAGAAATTACCCTCATGCCCTAATTCTTGTCCACTCATTTCTTTTCTCTCCCTTTCTTTCTTTGCTTTTCTGTTTTTTGAAGAGTTTTGAAGAGAGAGAGAGAGAAGAAGCCCTGCAGCCAGGCCAGCCTTCCTAACCTCCTAAAGCCCAGCCGGCCGGCCTCTAAGGCCCAGCCCAGCTAGCCCCTCCTAACCCTAGCTAACCTAGCCCGACCCTGCATCCCTCCTCGTCCTTCCTCAGCATCGCACCCGATCCCCTCGCACGTCGCACGCACACACGCACGTCGCCAGGGAGAGGATCCCACGATCCTCCCGCATCTTCTATCGATCCCCATCTCCTCCCTCGCGCAGCCCTCGATCCCCTTCCTCTCCTCGCATCGCCGCACCACCGCATCGGCCTCCTCGCCACCGTAGCACCCTCCTTCATCAGTCCCGCGCCCGGCCTCCGCGACCCCATCAGCGCGGCCAACTCCGACGGCCCTCAGGCCATGTCGCCATCTTGTGCTCCCCCCGCGCCCTTCCTCCTCTCTCCTCCACTCCCTCACGCGCAGCTTGCCTCCCGCCTCCTTCATCTCCTGCGCGCCCACACCGTGTGCTCCGCCGCCTTGCTGCCTCCTCCCCGTCGTTGCCTCGCCAGGACACCATGCCTCAGCCGTCCCCGAGCGCCCCCGCCTTGCTCCGTCGCCCTGCTCCCTTCTGCGTGTGTTGCTCTGCCCCTGCTGGCGTTGCTCAACTCCGGCGGCCCCGTCGCCTCTGCGCGCGTGCACCGCGCGCCCAACCGCCTCGTCCCGTCCCTGCGGCCTCCTCCTCGTCTGCTCCCTCTCCGGCGCCTGTTTCCAGCCCCGGCCGCCCTCTGCCTTGGGCTCAGGTAGCAGCCATGCCCATGCTGCTGCTTTGCCTTGCTCGCGCCAGCCCCCTTTTGCGTTGCCTTGCTGCTGTCAACCGAAGCCTTTTTTGTGTGCTGTTCTGTATTGGATCCCGTCAAGACCGCCTCAAGTTCGACTACGACGTGTACGACTACATCCGAGGTGGATTTCGTCAAGTACCCCTTCGGATCGCCAAGGACATCTACGAAAACATGTACCATCTACCGTCGCTCGAAGACCCGTGTACGACTACTTCCATGACATTCGTAAACCACTACCGTCGACCCTCGAAGACCCCATGGGCCCCGAACATCCACGAGACTTGAACAACTACTTCCACTACGATATGTACCACTACCGTTGCCACGTGAACAACTACTTCCCTCGACGACTCGAACCGCTCCGAAAATGCACGCTTCGAAGGTATAACCGCCGAGACGACGCCCGTGAACGAATGCTTTGTTGTATGAGATGTACCATATGTTTGCACCGTGACCGAATCGTCCTTGCGATGCCCCTCTTTTGCCATGCCACCGACCCATGGGAACCCGGTATTCCGGGATCACCCCACCATCTTGCATGTTGCACTCGTCCACACTTTCTTTTGCACCGGTATCTCCGTGAGCTACAGGAACCGATATGTTGTCGTGGCATCATTTTCGGATATGTTGCCGTGGCACCATTTTTCGTTTCGCCGCCGTGGCACCCTTTTTCCTTCCGCCATGGTGACAAATGCTTCATAACATGCTCATGTAAACATTTTCATAAAAATTGCATAAAACTTGTTTATGTCATCCGCATCATGTTAACAACATTTAAATGGTTAAAATTGTTGTTTGCTTAAAAATTGCTAAATGATATGGGGATTTTCCGGAATTGTTGTTTGTTGTTTCCGGCCTCATTTAAACTTGCCTAAATAGTTAGTTCAATTATGCTTCACCTCTTGCCATGTTTAACAACATTTAATATTGTTGTGTTCCTAACCGAGAGTTAAACTAAATAATTGATGTGGTGTTCCGTCAATATGCAACTCGTTGCATATTGAGCTCCACTTAAATTGTAGTGTTGTTTGTTTTACTTTGCCATGCCATCCTCATTAAACCGGACATGCATCATCCTTGGTTGTGCATCATGCCATGCTTATGTGATGATTGTTTACCATATTGTTTGCTTCTTTTCGGTTTGCTTCTCTCGTTAGGTTCGGTTTCGTTCTGGAGTTGTGAGGATTCGTTCGACTACGTCCGTTTGTCTTCTTCATGGACTCGTTCTTCTTCCTTGCGGGATTTTAGGCAAGATGACCTTTACCCTCGATATCACTTCTATCTTTGCTTGCTAGTTGCTTCGTTCTATCGCTATGATGCGCTGCCTATCACTTGTTTACCATGCCTCCCATATTGCCATGTCAACCTCTAACCTTTTCACCCTTCCTAGCAAACCGTTGCTTGGCTATGTTACCGCTTTGCTCAGCCCTCTTATAGCGTTGCTAGTTGCAGGTGAAGTTGAAGATTGCACCATGATGGACAGGATTATGTTGGGATATCACAATATCTCTTATATATTATTAATGCATCTATATACTTGGTAAAGGGTGGAAGACTCGGCCTTATGCCTGGTGTTTTGTTCCACTCTTGCCGCCCTAGTTTCCGTCGTACCGGTGTTATGTCCCCGGATTTTGCGTTCCTTACGCGGTTGGGTGATTTATGGGACCCCCTTGACAGTTTGCTTTGAATAAAACTCCTCCAGCAAGGCCCAACCTTGGTTTTACCATTTGCCACCTAAGCCTTTTTCCCTTGGGTTCTGCAGACTCAAGGGTCATCTTTATTTTAACCCCCCTCCCCCCCCCCCGGGCCAGTGCTCCTTCGAGTGTTGGTCCGAACTGAGTAGACTGCGGGGCCACCTCGGGGAAACTTGAGGGCTGGTTTTACTCGTAGGATGTCTCATCCGGTGTGCCCTGAGAACGAGATATGTGCAGCTCCTATCGGGATTTGTCGGCACATCAGGCGGCTTTGCTGGTCTTGTTTTACCATTGTCAAAATGTCTTGTAAACCGGGATTCCGAGTCTGATCGGGTCTTCCTGGGAGAAGGTCTATTCCTTCGTTGATCGCGAGAGCTTGTCATGGGCTAAGTTGGGACACCCCTGCAGGGTATAATCTTTCGAAAGACATTCCTGCGGTTATAGGCAGATGGGAATTTGTTAATGTCCGCTTGTAGATAACTTGACACCAGATACGAATTAAAACGCATCAACGACGTGTGTAGCCGTGATGGTCTCTTCTCGGCGGAGTCCGGGAAGTGAACACGGTTTTGGTTTATGTTTGACGTAAGTAGGAGTTCAGGATCACTTCTTGATCATTGCTAGTTCATGACCGTTCCATTGCTTCTCTTCTCTCTCTTCTTTGCGTATGTTAGCCACCATATATGCTTAGTCGCTGCTGTAGCCTCACCACTTTACCACTTCCTACCCATAAGCTTAAATAGTCTTGATCTCGCGGGTTTTGAGATTGCTGAGTCCTCGTGACTCACCAGATAATATCACAACAGTTGCAGGTGCCGATGATACCAGTGCAGATGATGCAACCGAGCTCAGATGGGAGCTCAATGAAGATCTTAATTGTTGCTATGTTTTGTTTCTTGTTGATCAGTAGTGGAGCCCAGTTGGGACGATCGGGGATCTAGCAGTTGGGTTATCTTCTTTTCTTTTGGCTTCGTCCGTAGTCGGACTATGTGTGTACTCTGAATGATGTATGATTTATTTAAGTACTTGTGTGAAGTGGCGATTGTAAGCCAACTCTTTTATCCCATTCTTGTTCATTACATGGGATTGTGTGAAGATGACCCTTCTTGCGACAAAACCACAATGCGGTTATGCCTCTAAGTCGTGCTTCGACACGTGGGAGATATAGCTGCATCGTGGGTGTTACACCCCAGCTACCGTCGTCGTACGCGGGCATCTGCGTGAGGTCCATGGCCACCTTCACCCGCACGTGAGCTCGCGAAATCCGTCACCGTTGTTGTCCAGGTAGGCCCTTCCCCTCCTTCCTCGCCCAGATCCACCAGCTCCTCCTCACCTTCTCCTCCTATCTGTCCCTTTGCTGTAGGTCATCATGGCGTGGAGATGGCGATGACAGTAGGAGGGCGTCGACCTTGCCCTACTCGAGATGGATGAGGGCTGCACCTAGCTTCGGCCCTGCTCTACTCGAGGAGGAGGGGCAGGAGGAGAGGTTTCATTCCATCGAGGTAGGCGCCGTCCATTCCCTGTTCCCCCATCCCTCGCCCAGTTCTTGTTCTTCTGTACTCGTCGATGTGATGAGTCCCGTTCAACGACTGCTCTTGCTTGGGCCTTGGTTGGGCTTTGATTGATTCTGTCCATGGCAATGTTTGCCAATGTATCGCTAGTAATCTTTGTTGAACCTTGGTTGTGCGTAGGCTATGCGGTTGATGACTGGTAAACTGGTAATCCTACTTAGTCTGTTCATGCTTGCCTGATCATTTTACTTGTTTGACTTCTGCAGTTCTTGCGAGGATGAACAAATGTCACTTTGTAGGATCTTGATTGTTTGTCTGTCAAAACAGAATGTGGCAGATAGCTAGCCCATCGTAGGGAAATGCTAGTTTAGCACAAACTGCATAGTGCATATCTTCTCTGAAATTTAAGAGGCCTAATTTTAGTGGATCAACATTTCCGTCGCGTACATTGCAATGATTCTATTAGGCTTGCCTGGCTGCTGGTGTTCTTGCTAGCATTCCTAAATGGGAGTGACATGTAGGATGTTAACTGTCGAATCTGAAAATGCAGGAGTTATGACTGAATTACCAATCTAGTGGGTAGTGGTGGAATGCTAATTTTCTTATTCTCTTCAGTGTGAGGCTGGGCATGTTTTGTGTTCTCCTTGCCCATCTTCATGGCGCCCGCCTCATTTTTTTCTTGTTCCTGTGTTTACTCTATTTGTGTGTGTGGATGGATGCCTGATAGACTGTAGGATGTGGAACTAACTGAGCTACACAGCCTAACTGCTGCCGGTTTGTGTACTGCTGCTAACTAGACATGCGCAAGAAACAGATCGATCAGACAACCTTCAATAGCTGGATTAATTTAACCAGGAGGTGCATGATTGATCAAGATCATGTGGCAACTTAAGTTCACCAATCAACTATAGATTGAAGTAATACAATCCTAGGAGCGTGCTGCTATCATATATCTATATGTGCACGTACTCTTGGAGGTGGACCAAAATTCTTTGTGCATGTACGATGCGCCATTTATACTGAGTCAGTTACCTAGCATATATATCTGGCTACATACAAGTATATTCTCCAGGGACAAGGGCCAATCAGTCTAATCAGTGCGCTACTCATCCAAAATGTGCGTGCAAGATCACTAGAAACTAATCAGTGTCGTCATCCCATCCAGCTGCACGTTCTCTCCATTATGTTTAGAAAAAAGAGCTAGGGACCTCTTGACTTGGTATTTGTTATATCTTGTTGGTTGAATGTATGGTGGTGCCAGTACAGTGGTAGTATATTCAAGTTGGTGTGTTGCTGTGAGGTTAATCCCTTCGAAAACATTATTTGAGAATTTTGTAATGCCTCCTTTGGGGTGTTGATACACTATTGCACAAGTTCTATACTATGTGAGTTCCTTTTGTTGCTGCAAAGCATTGATGCAATTTCATTTGCAGGAAGCTCGCTCTGCATCCGAGTCTCGGTCATCCTGCATAGCAAGGAGCTAGACCAAGGGAGCAAGCAGCACTGCTGGTTCCTTGAGACATGTGCAACACATTTAACTTTTAGTACTCCAGTACTCCAGTAATTTTGCTTAGAGTATTTAACAAGATTGAACTGTACATGTGTGGAGTAATTTTTCTTGGAGTATTTAACAAGATTCAACAAGACTTAACTTACTTTTCTAGTTAATTAAATGGACATCTTGGATTAGTTAGAAAATCATGAATTATTTGCAGAAATCCATAGAAGTATTGTACTCCAGTGTGCATTACTTACATAAACTTGCTTGCAAGCTTATTTTCTGACTTGTATATTCTGAAACTAAAAAAGCTTAGGTAACTTATGTTAAGTTTTAGTAATATTCAGTGGAGTATTTATTGTAAATTTTGCACATCACAGTAATTTCACTATTGTTAACTGCTGTAGCATTAGGAGTAGTTTTACTACAGTAATGCTTGAAGAGGGTGAATGGAGGGTGAGGAAGTTTTACTGCAGAGTTGGATTGCACAGGGAGTAGTTAGGAGTAGTAGATGTTGATGATCATAGTCAGGAGTAGTTTTGCCTTTCATGATCATCCAAAAATGTGATGTACTATTGTACTTTGAGTGAATGTTGATTACTATATGCACTTGTGTAGTAGATGTTGAGTACTGTATGCACTTGTGTAGTAGATATTTTATTGACTAGATATATACGTGTTGACTGTTCGTCTGTTCCTCTAGTTTTCTGATGTGCATGTTTATTTGGATCCACTGAACCTTTGCACGACTAATCTCTCAAATTTCTATATACATCGACAGGTTTTCTGAAAGTGTGACTCCATAGTATTGAGAAGTAATTGAGTTTCCTTTAGTTTTCTGATGTGAAAGTTTCTTGGAAGTAGAGCTTTTCGTAACTAATCAAGAACTCGACTCTTTTCCCCTAATATCGTTGCCGCCCAGTCCAAGTCCGTTTGTACTTGTAATAACGGAGTATTTGTACTTGTTTACAATGTTTTAGGCACTGGTACGAAAGCTGCCCTTGACACGAACTTAGTATACCATAGTATATATACTACCAAATATAATTTAGCATCTTGTTTTCGTCAATTGATGTGTTCCTGCTTCCTGTTGTCAAGCCCAAACCCACTGAATTACCTAGTATCTCTGTTCTTCTCTTCATATCGAAGCTCATCAAACTTGTCAGCTCTATGCTTTCATTCTGATTTGTACATCATCCTGAAATATATAATCATGCTTTTATTCTGATTTGTACATCATCCTGGATGGTCTGCCCAAACGATGCTCATGGCGTTTCTGTTAGCCTGCGTTACAACTCATTTTTTTATTTAAAGAACCAAGTGGCACAGTGGTTCTATTTCTCATAAATTGACAGAAAGGTTCTAGCATGTTTTCATTTGCATGTAAAACTCGACCTTGTTTTAGTTGAGTGAATATGTTTCAGGTATGGAACGTTTTACAGTACATTTCTTTCCTTCTAAATGTGAATTCATGTACATCATCAAGCATTTCACATTTGCTATAGTACTACGTAATGGTGTACGTCTTTTAGAAATTATGCTCCTTACGTTTATAAATTCTACATATGGTTTATCATCACTTGGTGTATATATAGCATGTTTTGGGCAACGAATTATTCAGCGTTCTATGTTAAAGCTTTCAACCTTGAAAGCACATATTTGTTCGGGCATGTGCTACATGTACCATTTTAGAAGTAGTCCACATATTTCTGTCCTGCTATAGTCTTTTTTCAACTTCTTATGAGAAGTATTCGTTCTGATTTCTGGTTTGCTGGTTGTTGTAGACAGATGTATGAAACCTCTTAACTGTGGACGACAACTACTTCCTTGAGAAGGACCATCATCACCCATCAAATACGCCATTGAGGTAATTCACCAGTCCCTCCAGCACCAACTATCTATTTTCTCTAGTATGCTTAGGTTTTTAATGCTGTTGTGGTAGCCCCATTGCTGTTGGGTTGAATCTCATGCCAGCGCTGGTGCGCCTGTGGCTTGATGTGCTGTGTTCTTTATCTATGTAGGTTTTGTTTGATGATATGCTTAGATTATGATCATAAGCATGGTGGTTTGATGATGCTGAGGCCAGCTGTTAAACCATGATATAGTTGCTGGAACTGAGCTTAATATTCATGTGTGTATGTGGGTGTGTGTCGAGTAAAGTTGTGGTTTGTGCTGCTCCTTTGTAACGTGATGAAACAAAGAATGTCCTTTACTCCTTTTTTGAATGGAATGTTCATAATATATTGGCTCCAGTTTTTCTAATTTTTATCAACTGATTCATGTAACAGGGCGTCCGTGGAAGGCCCTCAAGTGAGTCCGGCATTCGATCGCTATTGAAGGAGCTACATGTAGAAGAAGAAAACACTTGTAGAGCTTGTAACTGATTCCCATAGTTGTAGAGCGTGTATCAACTAAGCTTGTATTATGTGTAACTTGTAGAACTTGTAAATGCTACAGCTTGTAGGACGTGTCATTTGTAGAGCTTGTATATGCTACAGCTTGTAGGACGTGTCATTTGTAGAGATTGTATTGAATCTGGCTGTTGTTATTTGAAGTATCATGTGTGTTTTTTGCTTGCCAATTTAACTACTGGTTATTTTCTTATTGTCAAATTGAAATATGAATAATCTGGGCCTAATAGCTAGGACCCACTTATCAGAACCTGACAAGTGGGACCTGTTTGACTAGTGGACCCATTTTATATATATATATAAACTGTTGGTACAAAAAGGCCATGACCCATGAAATAAAAAGGCCGAATTATTGGGCTTGGCCCATGAAGTCTGACCAAAAATTGACAGGAAAAAATATATAGAAAGGCTGAATTAATGGGCTTGGACCATATAAACACCCAATTGGACCAGGTTGATTCTAGTTTTTGACCTTTTCAATTGGTCACAATTTTTCCACGTCAGATTGCCACGTTGGATCCGACGTGGCCTGGGCAGACAACCAGTGACCAAAACAAAAGGTCATGGGTTCAATGACCTTCTGTTTTGGTTGTAAACGTCTATGACCTTCTCACAGAGAAGGTCGTTAATTTCAGTTTACGACCGCCAGCTTTTGACCTTCTGTTTTTGGTCACAAAAAGGTCGCAAATGAAAAACAATGACCTTTCAGTGACCAATAGTCAAGGTCACAAGTTGACATATTTCTTGTAGTGCCTGCCGTGGGAATACTGGCTTCATCCTGGGGGCGCCTCGAGACGACCGATCTCGCCTGCTCGGCAAGGGAGGCTTTCCCCTAGTGATATCCAATTGCTTTGGCTTTTCTTGGTATTCTTGATCCGCCCATGGATCTCCCAAAGAGTTATCTCTTCAATTCGGTCTTGTCTTGCTGCTGCAACCTTGCTCTTGAGCCTGTGTATAGTCTGGGCAACGTACACCAATGTTCGTTTCACCGACATAGTTCTATCTAGGGTTACAGTACTTTAGTATGCAGGTTCATTTTAAATATTGTGTGTTGTTTTTCACAATTGAATGGTTTCTTCTTCTTAATATAACATGTTGCTCTAGATTTGGTAGTGCAGTACTACTTATTCTAACTAATACAATCTACGTACTTATGCGGTATGTGTTACCTTGTGAATCTTTGTTCCCATTACTGATGACCGTGCGTAGTAACAAGTCATGCCTAACTCTACAGCTGATGCTGCCATATGAGCACATATGTACTTCAGGACTGAAAAAGAAACATCGGACGACGATTGTCCTATAGCCAAACATGCGCTAAGAAAAGGTGGTCTACAAAATTGATATGGATTCACAGGGTTCAGATGATGCTAGTCAGATTGATATAGGTCAAGATCCTGGTAATCTTCATAAAATTACTTCTCAAGTAAAGATTTCTCGTACATCAGATTAGTACCACTTCTAGATTTTTGTTTCTAAGATATGTCTTCGAGTGCATTCGTCCAGGAATGTATGGTTCCATAGTGGCACTATGGAAAAAGCGCAGCATAGCTGACATACCTTCATCTTCAACTGCAACAAAATCTACAGCGAACGACCCATCTATTCATATGGTTAAACTTTACTTCCTGATTGCTAATTCATCTACAAGTTGAACTTGTGTTGTAAAACATTTATTAAAACTAGACGTGCATATGTTCTATCCTGAATGGGTGTATGTTTTCCACATGGAATAGACCATAATGATCCTAAGGATGCATTTTCCGCAAAAGTGTGCATTAGTCTTATGAGGAAATGTGGTCGCGATATTCCAGATAGGAACAATTACTGGAAGAAGGTAAAAGAACACACCAATGAGCAAGCTATATCATTAAAGCCTGATTACATAAATGAAGAAAATTGGTAGAAACTTGTGGACCACTGGTGTGAGGATCACTCCAATGTATGTGATACATACTCTTCGCTTTTGAACTTGTGTCGGTGTACTAGAGTAGGGGTACCCTAGTATCCCGAACTTGTGCACGGGCAGTTGCAGCGCCCCGCGACAAGGCTTGCCGGATGACCGCCGAGGCCCTCCATGGTTCCTTTGGAGCCATTCAGGAACAAAGTATTTAAGCTCAGGAGACAAGGCCCCGGCAAGAGGAGCTTGTCGGGAAGGCCAACCAAGGCATTTCAAGGAACTTGCCGCGGCGCGCCGCGTGTCTTGGCAAGGCCCGGTGAGCAACAAGCTTCCGGACCCGACAAGACAACATCCGCGGCAAGGCGCTTGCCGCGGTAGGCTACCACTCTGTACCCACGCTCCAGCACATCCACCAACGTGTCGCTCTAGGGGCCTTTCCAGGCACGCGTGGCGAGAGGCTGTGCAGCCAGCGGTGCGCGGTGGCATGCGAAGCTGACAAGACTGCCATCATGGCGAGCGGTGGCACCCCTGACGGTCCCTTTTTACACTGTTTGGGTGATGCAGACGGGCATTTAATGCCTTTGTCCCCTGCCGTCAGGGTTAGGTAGGATGCACTGTGCAGGTGGTTGTACCAACCGCAACTTATTTTCCATTTTTACCCTCGTCTGCGTTGCCACCTGTGGGTGACCCCTTGAACATATAAAAGGAGGCCCATGCGCAACATAGGGGGGTTAGAGACCAGAATATCACACACGCTCGGTTTCGTTAGCAGCTAGAGTGTACTATAGCATTCAGCGCTCCCGAGCAAGAACACAATACAATCAGACAAGCAGCAGTAGGAGTATTATCTCTCCGGAGAGCTCCGAAGCTGGGTAAACTACTCGTGTGCTTCGCCTCGATCTGCTCTTCGTGTGACCTCCGCCCCCCGCTGAACCGAAAGGGGCTTGGTCCGCCGGTCCCATAGGTGTTCATGGATCAGTTTCCCCAACATCTTTGGCGCGCCAGGTAGGGGGCGTCGAGATTGCATGAACCTGATTCGGCGTTCACACGAGCTAGATCTTCATTTTCTTCATCGACATGCCACCGAAGAAGAAGACTTCGGCGGCAGCTGCTCCGTCCACGTCACTTCCACCACCGCCGGAGCAAACGGGTGGTGGAGTAGATGCCGGCGGAAGAACGGACGTCGACGAGGAAGCTCACGATGCTGCCAGGTCTAAGGACAAGGCTGCACAGACCTCGGCGTCCGTACATGTCCCGCGCCCATCTCAGGAGGCGCAGGACCGACATCGTCATGGTATTCGCAGTACCATACGTTCGTTGGGACAAGATTGAGCTGGTGGATCTCGGGGTGCTCAAGACCAGCATGCACGCCAACGTGCTGGCACGAGCGAGACACGGTCGCCTGGACGGGATGCTGCTCCTTCTAACATAGTTAGAAGTCCGAGCATATCCCGCTCCTCGCACCGTTCGCCACTGCCGCCCACCACTCCAGCAGAAGCTTTGGCGCGAGCTCAGCTGCTCCTGGATTACCCTCCAGCGGAAGACAAGATCGACCAATCGAGGGCCACCATTCAGAGTCTCATCGGCTTCGCCAATGGCGACACTCCGCGGCAGCCAACTGCATCGCAGCCGCGGCAGGACTGCCAAGCACGATCCGGTGGTGATGAAACCGGTGGGGGTGCAACCAGCATGCACTCTCCACCCCGAAGGCCAAGATCGCCAACTCGCCGGATCCACCTCGACAGCGACTCCACTGCGTCATCGGATCCACGAGCTCATCACGATCAGCGCCAAGTTCTTCATGAACGACAGCAAGAAGACGCTCGTACTCGCATCGAGCGCTGAAGAGAAGCGCGACGTCAATCCGACAAGCGTGTTGGGCCCTCTGTTGACATGCATGCGCCAAGGAAACCAGGCGACTTGCCATACGCGGTAGGTTGCCCTGCGTTCACTCGTGAGCTGCGGCAGGTCCAGTGGCCCAGCACGAAGAATTTTAAACCAGATGTACTAGAGAAGTACGACGGCAAGACGCATCCGTCGGAGTTCCTCAGCATCTACACCATCGCGGTGCAAGCTGCCGGGGGACGGCAGAACAAGATCCTTGCCAACTACTTCCCGCTGGTACTCAAGCCCAATGTCAGATCCTGGCTGATGCACTCGCCGGACAACTCCATATCCTCCTGGGCTGACCTGTGCCATCAGTTTGTCGGTGCCTTTACGGGCGGCCACAAGCCTCATGGCCAAGAGAGCGACCTTCATCTGCTCGCCCAGAAGGAAGGAGAGCCCCTGCGCAAGTACATTCAGAGATTCAGCCGTGTACAGCACAACATCCCAGATGTCCACCCTGCTGCGGTAATCAGCGCGTTCCATCAGAACGTGCGAAACCGCAGGATGCGGGAGGAGATGGCGATGTGCAAGATTAGAGACGTCAGTGAGCTATATGCCCTGGCCCACAAGTGTGCGCGTGCTGAGGAAGGGAGGAAACTCCCTGGAGAGAATGTAGGAGCAGGAGGGTCTGATAGTGAGGAGACTGCCCCGGCAAAGAAAAACCGGTGGCGGAACAACAGGAAGAAAAGAGGCAAAGAGCTGCTGGTTGTTGAGCAGTCCGGGAAGAAGCCCAAAGCTGGTAGCTCCGGCAAGGAGGTTGCCGCAGATGTGGCGGTTGCCGACAAGCAGGACGGCACCAACAAGCAATACTGCAAAATCCACCGCACCAAGGGCCATGATCTCCAGAGCTGCAAGAAGGTCGAGCTGCTTGTAGAACAGCAAAAGGCTGAATACAAGCGGCATGACAAGGAGAAGGCCCAGGAAGGTGCTGGAGGAGCCAGCAAGAAACGTCCCGGCCGAGGAGGATGCCGCGGCAAGGCCAAGTAGCGGCAAGGAGACAGACCTCCCCGCGGCCGTGACAAGGATGAAGACGACGACGATGAAGATATGGATGATGACGAGGCCGATGAGCAGGAGTTCCAGAAAGCCACAGAGGTCCTGTGCGTTGACGGTGATGCTTCTCTGCATACTTCACACCGCCAGCTCAAGCAGTGGGTGCGGGAAGTCAATGCAGCAGAACCACCCATCAAGTCACGCAAGCCTCTAAAATGGTCCAGCACGCCTATCATCTTTGATATTGAGGATCACCCTGATCGCATAACTGCGGTCGGGTGCTTGCCGATGTTGGTTTCACCAACTATCCGCAACCTCAAGGTCACCAAGATGCTAGTTGATGGCGGGGCTGGCTTGAACTTGATCTCCTCCGTGGTACTCCAGAAACTCCAGATCCCTGATAGCGAGCTCGAAGAGACCGGCACGTTCCAAGGAATCAATCCGGGAAGGAGCAAGCCGAAGGGAAAGATCACGTTGCCGGTAACATTTGGCAGCGAGCTGAACTTCAGGACTGAGAGGGTCACTTTTGACGTTGCTGACTTTCCATTGCCTTACAATGGGATACTTGGCCGTCCAGCACTCGCCAAGTTCATGGCAGCCTCTCACTATGCATACAACGTACTGAAGATACCAGGCCCGATAAGTGTCATCTCTGTCCCTGGCGACAAGAAGGATGCTCTTATCTGCGCCGACAAGATCTACCGGGAAGCAGCAGCCGCAACAGATCGCAAGTCACTTGCCGCTGAAGCTCCCGGGGGGAAGAAGAAGACCAAGTCCGGCAAGAGCTCTGATGCCCACTCCGGCAAGCGCACCTCTTCGGAGTGCTGCACTACCGTCGAGGACGCACCATCGAGCTCCACCGGCAAGTGTAAGAAGACAATGGCAGCTCCACCAGAGACCAAGAAGGTGTCCGCCAAGGAGGACGGCACTGGTGGTACCTTCACCATCAGTGCCACTCTCGACCCTAAATAGGAAAGCGCGCTCGTTGCTTTCCTGCGGGCGAACGTCGACGTGTTTGCATGGCAACCGTCTGACATCCCCGGTGTTCCCAGGAAAGTAATCGAGCACCATCTTGCCGTCTGTCCTCATGCGCGGCCCGTCAAGCAGAAAGTCAGGAAACAGGCATTGGAGCGCCAAGAATTCATTGCAGAAGAGATCAAGAAATTGGAAGCAGCAGGCCTTGTCAGAGGAGTGCTCCATCCTACGTGGTTGGCCAATCCTGTAGTCGTGCGCAAGGCAAACGGGAAATGGAGGCTTTGTATCGACTTTACCGATGTTAATAAAGCTTGTCCCAAAGACCCATTTCCTTTTCCACACATCGACCAGATTGTTGACTCCACGGCCGGATGTGACTTGCTTTCATTTCTTGATGCATACTCAGGATACCATCAGATCTTCATGGCAGAAGAGGATGAGGAGAAGACCGCATTCATCACCCCATGTGGCACATACTGTTTCGTACGGATGCCTTTCGGTTTGAAGAATGCTGGTTCAACATTTGCAAGGGTAGTCCATGACGCTTTTGAACCGCAAGTGCACCGAAATGTGGAAGCCTACATGGATGACATAGTGGTCAAGAGCAAGGACAAGACGACTCTGATTCAAGATTTAGACGAAACCTTTGCAAATCTGCGCAAGATCAACCTCAAGCTTAACCCCGAGAAGTGCGTGTTTGGAGTCCCCTCCGGCAAGCTTCTCGGGTTCTTCGTGTCTCAGCGGGGAATTGAAGCCAATCCCGACAAGATCAAGGCCATTGAGCAGATTGAAGCACCAAAGCGCGTCAAGGATGTACGAAGACTTGCCGGTTGCGTAGCTGCTCTCAGCAGGTTTATCTCTAGGTCTGCTGAGCGCGCCCTGCCATTTTTCAAAATATTGAAAAAGGCAGGTCCAATGAAATGGACTCCGGAAGCGGAGGCTGCGCTGCAGGACTTGAAGAGATACCTGTCCTCCACTCCAACACTTGTCGCACCTAAGCCACAAGAGAAGTTGCTGCTATATATAGCGGCGACCAATCAAGTGGTTAGTGTTGCGTTAGTAGCGGAGAGAGAGGCGGATGATGAGCCACCAACCACGGCAGACACATCCAGCGACAAGCAGGGGACTTCACCGGCAAGCTCTGGTCCCGACAAGGATGGATCTGCGCAGGAGCATGAGAAGATGCAGAAGAGAATGGTGCAGCGCCCAGTTTACTTTGTCAGTTCCCTTCTGCAGGGGGCTAGGTCAAGGTACTCTGGTGTGCATAAATTGCTTTTCGGCCTCCTCATGGCCTCGAGAAAGCTGCGCCATTACTTCCAAGCACATGAGATCACAGTCGTCACTCGTTTCCGCTGAAGAGGATACTGCAAAATCCAGAAGCAACAGGCAGGATTGTCGAGTGGGCACTGGAACTGTCAAGCTTTGGCCTCAAGTTTGAGAGCACTTCAACTATCCAAAGCAGAGCATTGGCAGAGTTCATAGCAGAGTGGACGCCAACACCAGATGAAGAAATTCCAGAGACGAGCATCCCCGTCAAGGAAGCAAGCAAAGAGTGGCTGATGTACTTTGATGGTGCCTTCTCGCTGCAAGGCGCCGGTGCGGGCGTGCTACTTGTTGCACCCACCGGAGAGCACCTCAAGTACGTAGTCCAGATGCACTTTCCCAAGGAGCAAGCAACGAACAATACTGCAGAGTATGAAGGTTTGCTTGCCGGTCTCAGGATCGCAGCAGACCTTGGGATCAAGAAGCTCATTGTCAGGGGTGACTCACAGCTTGTCATCCGCCAAGTGAACAAGAGTTATCAGAGTCCGTTAATGGAAGCTTACGTTGATGAAGTGAGAAAACTAGAAGAGCACTTTGACGGCTGCAGATGGAGCATGTTCCAAGAGCTCAGAACGACATTGCCGACGGCCTGTCAAAGTGCGCCGCACTTAAGTTACCTGTGGAACCAGGGATCTTTGTGCTCAAGCTGACTCAACCATCCGTAACGCCATCAACTGGACAGAGCAAGAAGAGGAAGTTGTTTTCTGGTGATTATTTTCCGGCAGAGCTTCCCGAAGCCGCCGCCAGGAAGTTCCTCAGGATCAACACCAAGAGTGCTGACGAGCAGTCTGCTCCGGCAAACCTTAGGGTTTGTTCCGTTGAAGCAGACGCTCCCGACAAGTTTTGCTCTGGCAAGCTTGCCGGGGAACATCAAGCTCCGGCAGAGCCACAAGTTCTTGCCGTAGAAGCGGATGTTCCCGCAGCAGCAGATGGGCCTTTAGTCCTTGTTGTCGAGCCACAAGCTCCAGCATGGGCACAGCAGATTGTCCATTTCCTTCAAACAGGAGAACTTCTCGAAGAGAAAGAAGAAGCGGAAAGAGTAGCCCGGCAGTCAAGTATGTACCAGTTTGTCGACAACATACTATACAGAAGAAGACTCAACGGTGTGAAATTGAAGTGTATTCACCGGGAAGACGGACAAAAGCTGTTGGCAGAGATACATGGAGGCGTATGTGGTCACCACATTGGCGCAAGAGCACTTGCCGGCAAAGCGTTCCGGCAAGGTTTCTTTTGGCCGACAGCCCTCCAGGATGCAACTGCACAAGTAACCAAGTGTGAAGCGTGCCAGTTCCATTCCAAGCAGATACACCAGCCAGCTCAAGCTCTCCAGATGATCCCTTTATCCTGGCCATTTTCGGTCTGGGGGCTCGATATCCTCGGCCCCTTCCCCCGAGCTGTCGGGGGCTTTGAGTACTTGTATGTTGCAATCGACAAGTTCACAAAGTGGCCAGAAGTGGAACCAGTGAGGAAGGTGACAGCACAGTCAGCAGTCAAGTTCTTCAGGTCGATTGTTTGCCGTTTCGGGATCCCTAACAGGATCATCACCGACAACGGCACGCAATTCACGAGCCGCACCTTCATGCAGTACGTCCAAGATCTTGGCGCCAAGGTCTGCTTCGCTTCTGTTGCTCATCCGAGAAGCAACGGTCAAGCGGATAGGGCAAATGCTGAAGTGCTGCGCGGGCTCAAGACCAGAACTTTCGACAGGCTGCACAAGTGCAGAAGGAACTGGATTGAGGAGCTGCCGGTGGTTCTTTGGTCGATCAGGTTGACGCCAAATTGAGCCACTGGCCAGACACCTTTCGCTCTAGTCTATGGAGCAGAGGCAGTTCTCCCCACGGAACTCGTATACGGGTCACCTCGAGTGCTCGCTTATGATGAGCTTGAGCAAGAGCAGCTGCGACAAGATGATGCGCTGCTCCTTGAGGAGGACCGTCTTCAGGCTGTTGTACGAGCTGCTCGATACCAGCAAGCTTTGCGCTGCTACCATAGCCGCAAAGTTAACGCCAGAAGTTTCGAGGAAGGCGACCTTCTTCTTCGGCGCGTTCAGTCCGCCAAGAATTCCAACAAGTTGACGCCAAAGTGGGAAGGCCCTTATCAGGTGAAACGAGTCACTAGGCCTGGCGCTGTCCGCCTTGAGACCGAAGATGGCATACTGGTGAGCAACTCCTGGAACATTGAGCATCTTCGTAAGTTTTACCCGTAGGGCGCGGTTGCCGGAACCCGTTCCGGCAACCACCTTTTGTACAAGTCTTGCCGATGTTGCATGTAATCCTTTGTACAAAGCCGGGCGCAGATCCCATGCATAAGTAAAGCTCATGTGCTCCGCACATCTTGTCAATTTCATGCTTTTACTTTATATTTGCATGCGTTATCTGACACTTTGTGCAGCACCTACCCCCGGTAAGCAATAACGAGCCATAAGGCTCCATATCTTTATTTTCTCTTCTTTCTTTTTCTCAAAAAGGAAAGGAAGGTTCCCTCGCACACAAGTTTGCCGGGGGGAATGAAGAAGATAATGGTGTGGACCAGGCATCGTTCAAGGAAGTTTCGCCTTACCGGGAAGCAAACGACAGAAAAGCTAAGTTGCCAAAGTTTGAGCAATCAGTTTTAAATTTTTAAGTTATCTCCTCGAACGACCGTACTTTGTATGGAAAACCTGTGCGCGAAGGAACCAACTCGTAGCTAGTTGCGCCCTTACTTTGTTTCGAGTTCGCTCAAAAATTTAAGTGAGCTGCGACTAGTTGCGATAAGGTTTCTTGTCGGAAGCAGCACCGCTAGCAGGCTGCTGACGTCCCGCACTCAGCGCTCGCGGCCCAGGTGCCTGCACCGACAAGTTCCCTAAAAGCGTAGGGTAAAAACATACAAAGGAAGAGATGAAGTAAAAGGAATAACGTAGCAAATCTCTACCCAAAATAGAGTTATATTACAAGATAGCTTGTCGCGGCTCTAATAGATGTTCTCGTAACATGACCAGCAGCGACAAAGAGAAAACGGGCGGCCTAATCTATGCGATTGCTCTCAACCCTCTTGATCTCGCTCACCTTGTCCACAATGGGTGCGACAAGGGCCTTGAGCGCATCCAGATCAGCATCCGGCGGCAAGGATTTGAGGACATTGGTGAGGTTGAGGCCTGGATTGCGGAAGGCCACCTTCACCAGCACCTTCTGAAGAAGCCCCGCGCAGATCCTACGTGACTCGTCGGCCAGCTGGTTTGGGATCTTCTCCCGAAGTCGCTGGAGGGCCGTCGCCACGCCCTTGAAGAATAGGCTGAGCTTGGCGCTGGGTTGGAGGTGCTCGTCGGAGGAGTACCCGAGCTCCTCCATCCCCAGATGTGCCAGCTCCCAGTCGATGGCGGCGGCAATATTCACCAGACCCTCAGTCCAGTGCTCCACAGTCTCCTTGAAGGCGTCGTGGGCGGCAGCAGCATTCGCCAGCAGCGCCTCGTCGGCCTTGATCTTCTTCGACAAGGCCACCTCCCGCTCCCTGGCGCCGTCCAGCGTCTGAGTCAAAGTAGCCAACTTCAACTCAAGATCCGCATTGGAGTCCTTGGCGGTGCTAAGCTCCTTGCTCCTCTCTGCAAGGAGACCTTGCAGCTCACCATGAGCGGCAGCATCCTTCTCGCGCTCACGCTTGAGAGCGGCAAGCTCCTCGCCGCTCGCCCGGAGATCGGCTTCCAGCTGCGCCACCTTTGTCTCCAGCTCCTTCTTGGCGGCCTCGGCAGCTGTGGCAGCATCCTTTGCCTCCTTGAGAGCCCCGCCAATCGCTTGCTCGCGCGCGGCAAGCTCCTCCTCGTGGCTGTCAAGATTGACCTTGCGCTGCGCCAACTCTCCTTCCTGCGCGAATAAGCTTTTGGCGACAAGCCGTTGCTTCTCTTCAGCTTCAGCCTTCTCGAGGAGGAAGGATTTCCGCTCCTCGAGAAGTTGCTCCCGCTCCTCCGCCAAGGACCGGAGAGCTTCCTCCCTGAGGCCTCGGAGCTCCTCCGCGCGCTTCTCAATATAAACTCCCGCCTTCGCGACAAGCGCTTCTCGGGAGGCCAGCTTGGCTTGTCGGGCACAGTAGAGCGACGTCAGCTTCCGCAGCAGCCGCTCCTCTTCAGGCTCGTCGCTGCTGCTGCTTGGCGCGTCGACTACCGTCAACCCTACAGAGGCGAGCACCTCTCCATCCAAGGTTTCTCCCTCGACCGGCGCCCTGGAGCTTGACGCCCAGGGGAGCTTGATGAAGATACCGTTGCCGGCCTTCAAGTAGGCGCCGAACTGGGGCTCTTCGGAGCCTGGCGCTGCAGCATTGGCGGAGGGATCGGCGGTCGGCGTAGCGCCTAGCGCTCCTGCGGCCTCGGGGCCGTCAGTGCGATCGCCGGATCCCGCGCCTGCTTCTGCGGCGGCAGCCTTGGCGGCCTCTTCGCCGGCGGGATCATCAGCATCGGCCTCTTCTTCGGTGGCCGCGGCGTCGTCGTTGTTGCCGCGCATGTTCTCCTCACCGGCGGCCTCAGTTTCCATGGGTTCCGTAGCAAGTGGATCTGACGATCGAAGAGGGGAGAAAGGTCAAGCGAATATTCAAAAAGAAAATCAGAAGAAGAAGAACCCAAGGGAAGTTTTCAGGCAAAAGGGGTACCTGTGCTAGGATCTGCAGTCGTGGTCTCAACCAGCGGAGGATCACTGGCGCTGTCCCTTGCCGGAGAACTGCCCCTTGCCGGAGAATTCTCCCTTGCCGGAGAACGCTCCCTTGCCGGGGAATCCTCCCTCGGCGGCGTAGTCAAAGAAGATAGCACTTCGGGAGCGGCCTCCGGGCCCTCCTGGTGAGGCTGCTCTGCTCCTACACAAATCCAACAGTCAAGATATCAGTAGAGAAAAGAGCACCCATGCACGCCTGACGGCAGGAAGTAAACTATAAACTTACGCTGGGGGATACTTTGGGGAGTAGTTGCCGGGTCCGTCAAGGTGGTCTCAGACACACCCCCTGCTGACACGGTGGGATCATCTTCGATGACATTCACCGGGGCCTTGGCTCTCTTCGCCGCTCTCTGGGCCAGCGTCCAGAAAAGGAATGGATTCAGATCGAAGCAAGTCAGATACAACACGAAATCCAACAAAGATCGAAGAACAACAAGAACGGCAAGGGATTTTACTCTTCTTCTTCCTCGTCGGAGCTGAGCGCGGAGAGATCGAAGTCCGGCTCGCCTCCGGTGCGACGAGGTGGAGGAGTAGGCTCCCTCGCCCGCTTGGCAGGAGCAGTGGCGGTGGACCGGGAAGACCCCGCTCCAGTTGCCGCAGCGGCGTGAGGCGCTCCAGCGGCAACAGTGCTTGCCGCGGTAGAGCATGTCGCACGGCTCGGCGGCTGTTGGCTCATCTGCCGCCCCGCTGCGTCCCCGGCCTTGTGGAGACGCCTTCTTGGCGGGGCCGGGGGCTCCGCCTGCGGCAAGCTGTCTGAAGGCTTGGGCCCGACAAGCTCTTCCTCGCCGGGCTCGCTCGGCTCAGCTTTAGGCCCGGCGAGATTTTCCTCGCCGGCGAACTCCTCTCGCTCGGCAAGGCTTGCCGCCTCTGCTGCCTCTGCCTCCTCCACGGTGAACCCAAACACACCCGCGGCAGTGGCTGCTGCCGCCTCTTCCATCCTGGTGGCGATGCGCTGCATCTCTGCATCGGTGGTGTCGCGGGTGAGGCTCTTCTGCTCATCAGCGCGGACCGGCACTTCGACCAAGCCGTCGAAGAACTCCTGCACGATGGCGTCTGCCGGCTCTTGCCAGGTTGGAACGATTCCGTGAGAGTCGCACAGCGGCATCATTGCGCGGATGCAGTCAAGCGAAGAATTGTTGCACAGCGGAACGACGTCCCGCGGCAACATGCATGGATGCTGGGGATTGCGCTTGAACAGCTCCAGGAGCATCGCGTCCAGCTCCAGAACAGTGAAGTTGAAGTTGAGGCCTGGGCGCAGCCTCATGATATCCGCCGAGTTTTGGAACTCCCAGGCGGGTCTCCCCCTCTCCTGCAGGGGGACGATGCGGCGGCGAAGGAAATCTGCGCCTACAGCGCCTACAGTGAGCCCGGCAAGCCTGAGGCGAAGGATGCGGGTGATGGCAATCTTCAGCCTATCATCTTCCGGGGCCACATTACTCCAATCGTTGCCGCGTACTATTGGGGCTTGGCACAGGGCAGTAAATGGCTGCGGGTTCTCCTCGACGACCCACCACCACTCTGCTCTCCATTCATCCCATTTGCTGCGGAGCTCTCCCTCCAGATAGGCTTCCTTCTTGCCGACCCTCGAGATCCAAGTGATTCCTCCGGCAAGGGGCTCTCCTCTCTCGACTCGAGGCATGAAGAAGTGGCGGAAAAAGGCTACGTTTGGGTGGACTCCGACAAAGTTTTCGCACAGATGTGCGAAAACTGCCATGGTCAGAACGGCATTGGGGGTGAAATCAAGGAGGAGGAACCTGTAGGTGTTCATGATATCGCAGAAGAATTCAGAGAAGGGCGGGCACAGCCCGCAGTAGAAGAACAACGCGAAGAAGGGATACCCGTTCGGAGCCAGGAGTACCCTCGTGCACGGATGCGCTCGCGTCTCCGTCGACCAGAAAAGGTAGTAGTACTCCCTCAGCTCCTTTGCGTCAAGCTGAGGGGGGAAGACGACCCGCTCCTTCCGCAGCGCCGCGAGCTGCTGCGCCTCAACCGATTTCATGCCCTTCCCCTTGTCGGCTTTCGGAGCCATGGCGGAGGTGGCGGGGGAGGTCGACGGCGTTGGTGGCACCGGTGGCAATGGGGGGCGGAGCGCTGCTCTCTTTCGGCTTCGGGAAGAAGGGGGGAGCAGCGGAGATTTTCGAGAATGAAGTAGCAACCGGCGAAGTAGGCAAACTGCCCCTGTTTCCCCTGCTTATAAAGAGGGAGGGGGCGTACGTTTTGCCCTTCCGAATAAAGAAACCACCCACAATCTCTCCCACGGTGCCGCATTCGACACGTGCCGTTGGGAGGGCGCAGTGGATACGGAGTAAGATACGGCGTAATCCATGCCGCGCGTGCCCCTGCCCTGTTTTGGGCCTGGCCCAACAGCGCTCGGCACCGTGTGTGGCCCAGGCCCGGGGGCTCCTATCGGTGTACTAGAGTAGGGGTACCCTAGTATCCCGAACTTGTGCACGAGCAGTTGCAGCGCCCCGCGGCAAGGCTTGTCGGATGACCGCCGAGGCCCTCCATGGTTCCTTTGGAGCCATTCAGGAACAAAGTATTTAAGCTCAGGAAACAAGGCCCCGGCAAGAGGAGCTTGCCGGGAAGGCCAACCAAGGCATTTCAAGGAACTTGCCGCGGCGCGCCGCGTGTCCCAGCAAGGCCCGGTGAGCGACAAGCTTCCGGACCCGACAAGACAACAGCCGCGGCAAGGCGCTTGCCGCGGCAGGCTACCACTCTGTACCCACGCTCCAGCACATCCACCAACGTGTCGCTCTGGGGGCCTTTCCAGGCGCGCGTGGCGAGAGGCTGTGCAGCCAGCGGTGCGCGGTGGCATGCGAAGCTGACAAGACTGCCATCGTGGCGAGCGGTGGCACCCCTGACGGTCCCTTTTTACACTGTTTGGGCGACGCAGACGGGCATTTAACGCCTTTGTCCCCTGCCGTCAGGGTTAGGTAGGATGCACTGTGCAGGTGGTTGTACCAACCGCAACTTCTTTTCCATTTTACCCTCGTCTGCGTTGCCACCTGTGGGTGACCCCTTGAACATATAAAAGGAGGCCCATGCGCAACGTAGGGGGGTTAGAGCCCAGAATATCACACACGCTCGGTTTCGTTAGCAGCTAGAGTGTACTGTAGCATTCGGCGCTCCCAAGCAAGAACATAATACAATCAGACAAGCAGCAGTAGGAGTATTATCTCTCCAGAGAGCTCCGAAGCTGGGTAAACTGCTCGTGTGCTTCGCCTCGATCTGCTCTTCGTGTGACCTCCGCCCCCCGCCGAACCGAAAGGGGCTTGGTCCGCCGGTCCCATAGGTGTTCGTGGATCAGTTTCCCCGACAACTTGTCAATCCATAATTCTGGAAACATTGTACTAAATTTGAGCCTCATGTTGTGGGAACTTCGTGCGTAGAAATAAGGAAAACCATCTACTCTGAAGCTCAGCCAGAACACTGCACCTACAAAATGTGATTCCCACTTTAGACATATGGTAAGTATTTGTACTACCTTATTGCAAAAGCTTTATTTTGTATTACTACATTTCTTGTAGTATTAATGTTTACCAATTGATAAATCTGATACAAGCCTAAGGACAACATTAATAATCAATCCGCTGGAGACTTTCTGGAACCTACGTGCACTACAAACAAAGATCCTACATTGAGTGTGAATGCAAAAAAAAAATATTAGTACTGCCTAATTTGTAGGCTTCAAATTTATAGTTTGAATAATTATTCAAACTATCGAACCCTGCTCCAATAGTGCTATCAATTGTATTGCAGAATGAATCGAGGATCAGGTATACACCATCAAAATTGCTTGGTATGACAACAATACCCGAGGAAGAAATTATTGAGGAAAAGTGCTCCTCAAGCACCTTAGTTTCGACCATGGGCGTCTCATCCTGTTCCTGGAAGAATTCATCCCCTCGTGAGAACATCCGTGAGCTAGAACGAATCATTGCAACTCAAGAGGCAGATGCAAAAAAGGCAAGTGATATGTTTGATAAAGAGTTGAATGAAATACTTTTTGCCTAGATAGTATAAATTAAAGAACTTAAGAAGAAGCAACTACAAGAGATTGAATATTTCAAAATGGACCAGCAGAAGAAATCCACGGTCTTTGAAACATGAAAAAGATATATGGACAAAATGATGAGTCACCCGTTAAGCAAGTGCACACAGTCAGCACAAGACATCGTCTGATAAACACCGATGGCCTCATCCTTATAGTTAACTTGATTTTACTTTGTTCGGGAAATTTTCCTCTGCTTATCCTTGTAAAATGTCAGGATTCACTTATAATGGGTGATCTGTTGCCAATGTTTTGAATCTCATATTCCAGCGAATCAAATTTTCAATCTATCCCGACACTACAAATTAAATAGAGATTCGCTGGCAAAATTAATAACAGATGAATTATAGTTTATTTCTACAAGCAATAGAAATTTTCGTGGTTTTGCCACGACAGATGTCCTCGTAGGAGAACTAAGGTGTGAGGCCATCACGATAAGGTGGTAGCTTGAACGCGGTTGGTCCAAACCGAGAGACGCGAGTTTTATACAAGTTTGTCCCCTCACGATGGAGGTAAAAGCCTACATCCTGCTTGACTGCTATTGATGATGATGATGATCTCGATTAAAAGGGTGCTATTTTGCTACCTCTCATCTTGAGAGCATCTACATTTATCTTGTCTGTGTGTAAAAACTTGTCCCTCTTGGGGTCCCTTGCCCCTCCTTATGTAAGTTGAAGGGGCGGCTTACATGTAGAGTCCTAGTAGGATTAGAACTAGTCTATTAGAAGTCGATTCCTGGTCTAGGTTTTGACTTCCCTTATCAGGAAACTTCCCCTCTTCATGTACCATATCTACAGGACGGCCCTCTGGGCCTCTCTTTGAGCCGGCCTTCTCATGAGCCACCTTCTGGGCCCTGGGTCTTGTCACTTGTCTGAACCACTGACCAGATCATCAATGATACGCCAAGTCCGGTCGGGTTACCGGCGAGTCGCCAAGTCCGACCGGGTCACCAATCAGTCACCAAGTCCCGACCAGGTCGTACTTTTGGCCGGGTCATACCAGGGGGTATATCCCCAACATTAGCCCAGTTTAATTTGTATTTATCCATGTTAAACTTATCTGAAAAATAAAAAGACAGGTTGGGCATCGGGTTGAGGGTTCTTCTAAGCCGGCATCTTTTCATCCTTAAGTCCTTGTCATTTTCTTTTGTAAAAACACTCGACCGAGTCCACTTTTTTCGAGTCGTGCCATTTTTAAGTTTATTCCATATCATGGCATGATCTCAGCCACCTTGGTACGTGTCCATGATCTCATAACAAATCTTTTTAGCAAATATGTCAAACTTTGTCAATGTGAAAATCCAGGCGCTTTATTCAATGGAATCCCTCCTGGAAAGGGCATTTTTTTGTTATATTAGTATAGGCCAATATCAAAATCAATTTGCTGACATTGGTTCCTTGCAAAAAATAATTGGGAAAACACAATCCATTTGAGTTGGCTTCTAATGCTCTGGCTTGATAAAAATATTGAACTTAAGGTATTCATCTGATGTTCAGCCAGCTTGAGGATGTAGAGCTTGCCAAATTGCGATCGTTGAAATTGCCGAGTTATACAAATTGATGATACCGGGTCATGATTGTTACAGAAATCGGGTCATATAATTGGTCTTCCTGAGTTCTTCAGGCCAAGTCCTCATACCTTGTAACGACTTGGTGCTTGCTTTTGTAAATAAAACTTCCAAAAATTGAGCCGACTCTCCGGGCTTTTCTATGAATAGCTTGTAAGAGATATACTATGCAACTTTCTCCAACAAGAATATAAGACCTGGTTCGCTCAAAACTGAAAACTTGAAGGTGTTCCTCCCCCATATCCATATTACATGTAGCCCCCAAGTCTTAAGAGTTGAACGTAGTGATAGCTTAGTACTTGCTTAAATACAAATGTTGCAACTTGGGAGAAATCCTGGATGTTCATCTGAGTCGCCAGTCATAAACTGAATGTTTTGTATTTCACATGTGTAGCTCCCAAGGGCCAGCTCATCATTATGTGATGGTTCGCGTCCTCAATTTGGACCTTATGTTATATTGAAAAAACTGAAAGTTGTTGCCCCCAAGTGCCAGGTTTTCTTGCCTACAGCAAACTGAGGCTTGTAATTGTCTTATGCTCATAAAACTTTAGGTAGTGTAGCCTCCAAGGGCCAGGTCAGCTGTCTCAATATGGAACGTGAACTATTTGTAGAGTCAATGCCTGTAGCCCTCAAGGGCCTGGTCGTTACGCAATAATGAGCAGGGACTTTGTAGATCTTATTATGTAGACTTGAGAAGCACTGTATTGCCCCCAAGGGCTGACTCATCTTTAGATGATGGGCTGGATCTTCATATGATCCCTTAACTTGAAAAATGACAGTAAATTATCCCCCAAGTGCCATGTTGAGTGTTCACATCTACATGGGACTTGATGTTTTGTAGGCCAAAATCAACTGATATAGCCCTCAATGCCAGTTCGTTTGCCAACAATGACTCAGGACTTCAAAAACTTGAACAATGTAGCCCCCAAGTGCCGGGTCGTGTGCCTGTGGTGACTCAGAACTTTTCCTTCCGTTGTAGAATAAAATCATATCCACTATCTCGATGATGTTGCTGTTGCTAAATCCATCAAGAGTCATGGCTTGCATAACACTTCATATGTCATTGCTTTTGACAAAACAGGTTACCATGATATCCTTGTTGAATTTTTTTTCTCTTCTTTGTAATATTGCAATAATCCAATTTGTGAATTTCCACTAGTAATTTATTTTACCATGCTCTTTATTGTAAGCCTGTGTTTTGGATATACAAAGAATAGCCATTTCTCTGAGCCAACTTTGGAAAGCTCAATCATTTAATAATGGTTATGATAAACCATGTTGAAGACCTGACCATTTTGGCTATCAAGGATTTTTTTTGTTCCTGCAGAGTTACAATTTAACCTGGTTTGGAGACTGGGTCCGACAACATAAAAAAATATACATGCATATATGATGCATTGTATGATGATGAAATGTATGATGATGTCTGTTTATGATAATAGAGTATAAAAATGTTGGCTTTCGAGGCATGACAAAAACATCGGCTTTTGAGGCTTGAGTCTTGCTTCAATGAAGCCAGCATGATAGCCTTTGGTTTATCCTAGCTTTCTGTAAGCCGGCTCTCACATGACTTAAGACGGTGTTGTAACCTTGACGAGTTTAGGGGTAATAGATTGACTGTCAAGAGTATACCAGGTCATCTTGGCGTATGAGCAACAAGCAAATAGGCAGGTTTAACCAAGATGTTTAATGGCATATGCCGGGTCAAGAGGGATGTTAAAAGCTAAACTCGATGAGTTGGAAGCCCCCAAGTGACCAACGATCGAAATTGAGTAGGATACCAATGTTTAGACTGTGCATCATGGCGACTAGTCTTTTTTGGTAACCTTATTTTTCGCCAATAAGGCAGGATACCTATGTTTGAACTGTGCATCATGGCAGCTAGTTCTTTTTGGCAACCTTTAAATTTTCACCAATACGACAGGATACCTATGTTTGAACTGCGCATCATGGCAGCAAGTTCTCTTTGGCAACCTTTAATTTTTCGCCAATACGACAGCGGCCCCCAAGTCCGGGTTATATTTCCTATAATGACCCGGGGTTCTTGAATTTTTGAAAACCGGCCAAATCTGATGAGTCATATCTGTGTAGCCCCCAAGTCTTTGAGTCGACTGGAGGAGACGGCTTGAGCTTCTTCAAACTTGGTTGTGGTGGCAGTCAGCATAGAGTTGACAGTTGAAAGATGTAATTTATTGAAGCTAGAGGCAAAGTGGCGAGTTGACAATTTTTGCGATGCTGGTCATATGTCCTCCCATTCCTTACTATTCTCCTCTTGGTCCGGATATTCTAGCTCTTCCAGGGCCATTTTTCTTGTTTTGGCTTTGAATTACCGGCTCAATGATGCTCATATAGTTTTGCCATGGATGGTTCCTCCATGGCCGACTCTCTTGTTTCCTCAATTTGTTGAAGGAGACTAGACCGTGGGGATGGTAGAACAATGTACCTATCCATTGGGCAACCTGGCGAGGGTGGAGGGTGGGGCAAGATTCCAAATATCGCTTTTTTAGTGAGTTACCTGGCCTGCACATGAAATAACACACGCAAAAGCACTGGTGCTCGGATAAATCAGTATGTTTTGCGTAAAATAATTAGGGAAGATATCACCTGATAATATATATTTTCCCCTTCCTTTTTTGCTCCAGCATTGTTAGAGTAGACCAGGCTGCATGGGCGATGGCCTACGCGTGTCCGTTGTTCAGCTCATGCGGACGGGCGCAGCCTCGGTGTGATGATGCAGACACGGGAGTCAGTCGGTAGATCAGCATGGTCGCGGGAGTCGGCCAGGATGTGTGAAACTGGCTTGAACTCGAGAGTTGTCCACGGCATTGGAAAGCACTATGAACGCGTGTGTCGGCGGCAGCGTTGTAAGCCGGCGGTACGGGCAAGTCGGACACAATGTTGTAAGCAGGCACAGACGGGAGAGTTAGCCGCGGGTGCAAATGGGCGAGTCGTCCACGGTGTTGTAACCCTGCATGGACACGCGAGTTGTCCATGGAGTTGTAAACCGGTGCTAAAGCACGAGTCGGCCGCGGCACTGTAAGATGGTGTGGACGCGCGAGTCGTTGGCGGCGTTGTAAGCCAGCATGGACGGGAGAGTCAGCCGTGGGCGCGGACGGACGATTCGACCACAGAGTTCTAAGTCGGCATGGACACACGAGTCGGCCGCAGAGTTGTAAGTCGGTGCGGAAGCACGAGTCGACCGCGACGTTGGAATCGGCGCAGACGAACGTCCTTCATAAAAAAAATATTGCAGTCCAGGGTAGTTGTTTTCCGATGAATTAATATGTACCAAAAAATATGTAGGGTGAGTAACACATGGTATTTTTGTCAGATGAATGCAAATTCTGGTGCTGGATAATACTGGACATAGTTGAAATGAAAAGATAACTGGTGCTCATCTATCTTGATGTGGCATAGCACCCACATTGGTTGCTTTTGTCTTTCCTCTCTTTCTTTTTAATGATCATGCCTTGGGGTCTGTGCCACACTAATTGAAACCTTGCACAATTAGTACTAGTACTAGTACTAGTACTAGTAGGCGTACTACATGTCACTTTTTTAGTAGGAGTATTGCACGTTTGCTTTGTAGGAAACAAAGACACTGACTCTGACTACGTGTGATCCAACTCTGCGATTTCTTCTGTGCTACTGCCACCGAAGTTGAGCCCTACTGGGTATATCATGTTAGGATGGCGTCTTGACAGCAACTTCCGTTGTCCACCCGGACAATACGTGTTTGACAACGACTCGAAAGTCTCTTTTTTTGGTAACACAGGTAGGGGCTAAAATCTAGTAGGGACATGGAATTTTTGAACCTGCAGCAGAACCTCGTTGGCTTCCATCTTCGGACTTAGATGTAAGCGGATCACCTGGTCCATGAAATGGGAGTGCGCGGTCTGCATACTTTCAGTTCTTCTTGATTCCACCGCTGTGGAATTTCCTTGGGACTTATAGCGCCACAGAAAAATATCCTGTCTATTAACCTGTAACTTGACAAATCGCCCAAAACTGCCATGAAAACTACTCTCTTCTCGGACTTGGCGGATCTCCATGGTGCATGTGGCAGCCGCATAACACACAACCCTAAAATCTCTCAGTCTCAATCTCGTACATGTTGTTTTGACTGCTTGTTGATGATGTATATCCTTCTGCACTGACTCTTCTCCATCCGGTACATCAAGTCAGCGCAGTACCGTGGCGCTGTCTCCCTCCAAGAACACAATACCACTGTGTGCAAGCCCCACGGTGGGCGCCAACTGTCATGCTTTTGTCATGGCAGATGTCCTCGTAGAAGAACTAAGGTGTGAGGCCATCGCAATATGGTGGTAGCTTGAACAGGGTTGGTCGAAACCGAGAGACGTGAGTTTTACCTAGGTTCGACCCCTCATGGTGGAGGTAAAAGCCTACACCATACTGGATTTTTATTGATGATCTCAATTACAAGGGTGCTATTTTGCTAACTCTCATCTCGAGATCATCTACTTTTATCTTGTCTAAGACTTGTCTGTTTGTAAAAACTTGTCCCTCTTGGGGTTCGTTGCCCCTCCTTATATAAGTTGAAGGGGCGGCTTACATGTAGAGACCTAGTAGGATTAGGACTAGTCTATTAGAATTGAATCCTAGTCCAGGTTTTCACTTCCCTTATCAGGAAACTTCCCCTCTTCATGAACCTTATCTGCAGGCCGGCCCTCCGGGCCTCTCCTTGAGCCGACCTTCTCACGAGCCACCTTCTGGGCCTTGGGCCTTGTTGCTTGTCTGACCCACTAACCATATCACGAATGAGCCGCCAAGTGCGACTGGGTTACCGATGAGTCACCAAGTTCGGCCGGGTCACCGGTCAGTCGCCAAGTCCTGCCCGGTTCGTACTTTGGGTTGGGTCACCCCAGGGAGTATATCCCCGACATTAGCCCCGGTTTAATTTGGATCTATCCATGTTTTACTCAAATTCAGCCCCTCACGCTAGAGGTAAAAGCCTACATCTTTCTTGATTGCTATTGATGATGATGACGATCTCGATTACAAGGGTGCTATTTTGGTACCTCTCATGTCGAGAGCATCTACTTTTATCTTGTCTAAGAATTGTCTGTCCGTAAAAACTTGTCCCTCTTGGGGTGCCTTTCCCCACCATATATAAGTTGAAGGGGCGGCTTACATGTTGAGTCCTAGTTGTATTAGGACTAGTCTATTAGAAGTCGAATCCAAGTCTAGGTTTTCACTTCCCTTATCAGGAAACTTCCCATCTTCATGAACCTTATCTGCAGGCCGGCCCTCCAGGCTCTCCTTGAGCCGACCTTCTCACGAGCCACCTTATGTGACTTCGGCCTTGTCGCTTGTCCGACTCACTGACCATATCACCAATGAGCCGCCTAGTCCTGCCGGGTTACCGATGAGTCGCCATGTTGAGCCGGGTCACCGACCAGTCGCCAAGTCTTGCCTGGTTCATACTTTGGGCCGGGTCATAACAGGGGGTATATCCCCGACATTTGCCTCCAGTTTAATTTGGATCTATCCATGTTTTACCCAAATTCGGCCCCTCGCGCTGGAGGTAAGAGCCTCCATCCTGCTTGATTGCTATTGATGATGATAAAATGATCTCGATTACAAGGGTGCTATTTTGCTACCTCTCATGTCGAGAGCATCTACTTTTATCTTGTCTAAGACTTGTCTGTATGTAAAAACTTGTCCCTCTTGGGGTGCCTTTCCCCTCCTTATATAAGTTGAAGGGGCGGCTTACATGTAGAGTCCTAGTAGGATTAGAACTGGTCTATTAGAAGTCGAATCCTAGTCTTGATTTTCACTTCCCTTATCAGGAACTTCCCCTCTTCATGAACCTTATCTGCAGGCCGGCCCTCCAGGCCTCTCCTTGAACCGGCCTTCTCACAAGCCACCATCTGGGCCTTCGGCCTTGTCACTTGTCCAACCCACTAATTAGATCACTAATGAGCCGCCAAGTCTCTAGGTTACCGATGAGTCGCCAAGTCCTGCCGGTGATGAGGATATAGACCAGGGGTAGGCTCATAGGCCTGACCTATACGTCCTACCCAAGGTCACTACCGTAGATGATAAGAAGTCCAAGAGGCAACGAAGAACCCCCAGTCAAAGGTGTCGAGTGCATTCCACTCGAGCAATAATACCACTTGGATAACCCTCCTACTCATTGTCACTCGACCATATAAGGAATCACTCGACCTACCGAAGATGAGGAGTCACTCAGCATTGCAACGGTCGAGCGTTCACTCCATAGTCTTTAAAGTCATTAATAGCACTTAAGGCTGGCGTTATCAGTAATGCCCCTACTTTATGTACATTAAGCCCCTTGTAATGGAGGATGGCTGGGGTCTTGGCGCACTCTATATAAGCCACCCCCTCCTCTGGGACAAGGGTTCGCACCCCCTATAACATCACACACATATAATCCAGTCAACCGCCTCCGGGCACCGAGACGTAGGGTTATTACTTCCTCCGAGAAGGGCCTGAACTCGTAAATCTCGTGTGTACACCTTCACCATAGCTGAGATCTTGCCTCTCCATACCTACCCCCTTTCTACTTCCAGTCTTAGAACCACGACAGTTGGCGCCCACCATGGGGCAGGTGTCTTAGCGACTTGTTGGTGAAGTTGCAATTTTCTCGATCATCATCATCATGGTTTCAAGCGGTGGATTGGCTGAGGGCCGCGAGATCCGTCTCGGCGCGCTCATTTTCATCGCCGACGACTCCGCATGGCTTCGGGAAACTCCCCTTGACGTCGAGGCGCTCCCCATCCGAGGGGCGACACACTTTCGCGCGTACGTTCGCGGCATCCTTCTCCGGCAACCGTCGACCCAGTATCGGTCGGCTCCGATGGTGTCTTCCCTCCCCGCTGTTCGTCGCTGCAAGCGATCTGGTCGGTTGCGGATTCAGCGGTGGGTGAAACACGCGGTGGCTCGAGATTCAGCCACCCATCAAGTCGCAGCAATTGAGCCCAACGAAACTCTCCACGGCCCATTCGATCTGTCGGCTGGATCCCCCGAGACCGCATCCGAGTGTGATAGCAGTGACCCTACGGCTGAAGTCTTGATGGTCAATGGACCATGTAGTCCGCCTAGTTTCCGCCGTGAAGACGGCGGGGATGGTGGCGGCTATCCGTCACGCGTCCACGAGGAGTACCATCCCGAACCCCTCTCTTCGCAGCAGAGGGAAGAACTTCGTCGCCCCAACATGGATGCACTCCACACACCCATCGTTGGAGAAACCCCCGAGGCTCGGGCCTTGGAAGAGGTGTGCTTGGCTAATTTGGCTGAGCACACTCGACTAGAGAACCTTCAGCACACTCTCGACGAGCGTGCTCGGGAGCAGATTCCTGAGTCCAGTCGACGACACCTTTTCCCACCTCCGCCTAAGGTATACCGCACTCCAATTCAAAATCTCACAGCTGCAGCCCGAATAGCAGAGTCGATTCAACCTTCCCAGTCGGAGGCTGGCAGAGGTTTGATGCAAATCCGGGCCTTACTCCGGGCAGAAGGAGAACAGAACACAACACTGTCTTAGTCGTGGAATAGGATTCATAGCAGATCCGTGGTAGCGGATATAGTTCAGTCGGCCCACAGTCCAAGATCACCCCTGTGGCGTGAAGGCCGTGGGCAGTATGATCATCTACTCGACCGCGACAATCATCGTTGAGTGCCCACACCTCCTCCGAGGAGTACATCATATGTGCCTCGGCAGTACGATGATAGACGCCGTCACAGTGGTGAGCGTAAAGCATCAGTCGACCCAAGAGAGCCAGGCTTTGATGCAAGATCTATCCTCGTTCAAGGTGTAGTCGACCGGAACAGAGCGCATAGAGAAGACCCTGGCAGAGATCGTCCGACTGGCAGCAGAGTGCATGTTTCTGGTCCAGAGTGTTTCAGCAGAGCCATCAGGGCTGCAGTGATTCCTCCCAACTTCAGGTTGGCGACTGGAGTCAGTAAGTTCACTAGAGAGTCCAAGCCTGAAACTAGGATTCAGGATTACTGAGTGGCTATGCAGATTGGTGGCGGGAATGATGAAGTGGCAATGAAACATCTTCCTCGGATGTTGGAAGGGTCAGCCCGAGCGTGATTGACTTAGTTAGCTCCAGGCAGTATATATAGTTGGGAAGAGCTTGCTCGAGTGTTTGTCAGAACTTTTGACGGCACTTGCAAGCGGCCAGCAGGATTGACAGAGTTGCAATATTGTGTGCAGAAACCGAGTGAGACTCTAAGGGATTTCATTCAGAGGTGGACCACTTTGCATCACACCGTTGAAAATGTATCAGAGCATCAAGCAGTGTGTGCCTTCAAGGAAGGCGTCAAATACCGAGAGTTGGTCCTGAAGTTCGGTCAGACTGGAGATATGACTCTGACTCGGATGATGGAAATAGCCACCCAATACACTAACAGAGAAGAAGAGGACCGACTCCACATCAGAAAGGGTAAACCAGTCGGCCAAGAGGCCGGTGGGGGTAATTCCAATCGGAAACAGATACGTAAGGTCGATCCTACAGCACCTGGTGAGATTTGAGCAGTGGCTCAAGGAAAGTTTAAAGGAAAACCTAAAGGGCCCTGGCCCCCTAAGAAGGTAAAGGATCAAACAGGAAATGATGTGTTGGATTTACCGTGTCACATCCATGCGAAGAAGGACGATGAGGGTAATCTGATTTACCCTAAGCATACCACTCGACAATGTCGACTCCTGATCCAGTAGTTCCGAGAGAGACAACCCAGTGAGAAGGAAAAAGAGTCGGACAAAGACGACGACAAGGAGGAAGACGATGGTTATCCCAAAGTAAATTCCACCCTGATGATTTTTGCTGATGTTGAGAGCAAGAGTCAGTTGAAAGTTATCAACAGAGAAGTGAATATGGTCACTCCGACGACGACGACCACATATCTGAAATGGTCTCAAACAGCCATCACATTCGACCAGTCTGATCACCCTCCGCGTATAGCCACCACTGGGAGGCAAGTGTTGGTGGTCGAGCCAGTGGTCGAAGGCACTAGACTGACCAAAGTGCTAATGGATGGTGGTAGCGGCCTGAATATCCTTTATGCTGAAACCTTGAAGGGGATGGGCATTCCGATGTCCAAACTTAGCGAGAGCAATATGAGTTTCCATGGCGTTATCCCTGGAAAGAAAGCCGAATCACTCGGCCAGATCGCCCTTGACGTGGTTTTCGGTGATTCCAGGAATTACCGTAAGGAAAAGTTAACATTTGAAGTTGTGGATTTTCAGAGTGATTATCATGCCATTCTAGGTAGGCCTGTCTACGCACGTTTTATGGCTCGACCATCTTACGTGTACCTCAAGTTGAAGATGCCTGGCCCTAGGTGTGTGATCACAGTTACTGGCAATCGGCAGAACGTGGAGGAATGCTTCCAAAAGGGTTCCAAAATTGCCGATGCACAAATGGCAGCAGTTGAATTTCAAGAATATGAGAAGAATACAGATCCGAGTGATTTTCTCCGAGCTAAGAAGCGTGCCACAGATTCTGCATTTCAGTCGTCTGGTGAAACGAAGCCAATTCATATTCACCCGACCAATCCCAATGTCGCACCGACTCATATCTCAACGACACTCGACAGCAAATAGGAAGAAGCGCTCATCCAGTTCCTCCGTGAGAACTGGGACATCTTTGCATGGAAACCTTCTGAGATGTCGGGTGTACCAAGAGAACTGGCTGAGCACCGTTTACGTGTCGACCCCAAGGTAAAACCCATCAAAGAACATCTTCGGCGGTCCGCCGTGTAGAAGAGAAAAGCAATTGGCGAAGAAGTGGATCAGCTCCTAGTAGCAGAGTTCATCCGTGAGATCTACCACTCCGAGTGGCTTGCCAATGTAGTCATGGTCCCTAAGAAGGACGATTCACTTCGTATGTGCATCGATCTCAAGCATATGAATTGGACCTGGCCGAAAGATCATTTCCCTCTCCCCCGCATCGATCAGATTGTTGACTCGACTGCGAGGTGTGAGCGCTTGTCTTTTTTAGATGCATATTCTGGGTATCATCAGATCCGACTATATGGTCCCGATGAAATAAAAACAGCCTTCATAACCCCATTCAGGTGCTTTTGCTATGTCACCATGCCATTTGGTCTTAAAAATGCCGGAGCCACATTCATGACAATGATTTAGAAGTGCTTGCTCACTCAAATCAGTCGGAATGTGGAAACCTACATGGACGACATTGTGGTCAAGTCTCGTAAAGGTTCCGACCTACTGACTGACCTCGCAGAAACCTATGCCAACCTAAGAAGGTATGATATCAAGCTTAATCCATCAAAGTGCACATTCGGAGTTCCAGGTGGGAAGTTACTCGGTTTCCTCGTTTCCGAATAGGGGATCGATACAAATCCAGATAAAGTTGATACCATCCTCCGAAGGAAACGCTCTGTGCATGTGCATGACATTCAGAAGCTTACTGGTTGTTTGGCCGCCTTGAGTCGATTCATTTCTCGTCTCGGTGAAAAGGACTTACCTCTTTGCCGATTGATGAAGAAATCAGACAAGTTTGAGTGGACTGAGGAAGCTGACGCGGCGTTTGCAGAGCTCAAAGCCCTGCTTTATATTGCAGTCACTGGACAAGTTGTCAGTACAATACTCACGGTCGAGCGGGAAGAAGAAGGAAAGGCTTACAAAGTTCAGCACCCAGTGTATTATCTCTCTGAAGTTTTGACTCCATCCAAGCAATGATATCAACATTATCAGAAGCTTGTCTATGGAATCTACATGACCATGAAGAAGGTTGCACACTATTTCTCTGATCACTCCATTATTGTCGTCAGCGACGCACCATTATCTAAAATTCTGAACAACAGAGATGCAACTGGTCGAGTGGAAAAATGGGTGATTGAACTCCTTCCATTGGATATCAAGTTTGAGGCAAAGAAAGCTATCAAGTCCCAAGCAATCGCAGATTTCCTTGCCGAGTGGATTTGAGTAGCAACTACCGACTCAAGTTCACTCGGAGCATTGAACCATGTTCTTCGATGGCTCCAAGATGCTGAACGGTTCCAGTGATGGGGTAGTGTTGGTATCCCCCTGTGGAGACGAGCTTAGATATGTTCTCCAAATTCATTTTGATTGTTCCAACAATGAAGCTGAATATGAAGCACTTTTGTACGGGTTGCGTATGGCCAATTCACTCGGCGTCCGTCGCCTTATGGTCTACGGTGACTCAGATTTGGTGGTTAATCAAGTGATGAAAGAATGGGATGTCAGGAGCCCAACCATGACTGGTTATTGCGATGTAGTAAGAAAGCTGGAAAAGAAGTTTGAAGGGTTGGAGCTTCACCATATACCCTGAATGAAAAATCAAGCCGCAGATGAATTAGCAAAGATAGGATCTAAGAGAGAGACCATTCCCAGCAATGTGTTATTGGGACATATTCATTCACCTTCAGTTCAGGAAGATCCTTTCACTGAAGAGTCCCCACAGCCTAAGAGCACCACCGATCCGACTGAAGTCGAAATCCCAGCCGCGGTCGACTTGGTCGTGGAGGTTTTGATCGTCACTCCCAACTGGACAGTGCCATACATCACATACATTCTTAGGAAAGAACTTCCAGAGTATGAAGAAGAGGCTCGACAGATCGTCCGACGATCTAAAGCCTTTACTGTGATAAAAGGTCAGTTGTTTAGAGAAAGTGTAACTGGAGTCTGCCAGAAATGCATCACGCTAGAAGAAGGCCGAATGATCCTCAATGATATTCACTCAGGGACTCGTGGTCACCATGCGTCCTCTCGGACCATCGTGGCTAATGCATACCGAGCCGGATTTTACTAGCCACGTGCCAACGAGATGGCGAAAGAAATAGTAGACAAATGCGAAGGCTGTCAGTTTTACTCCAACATGTCCCATAAACCTGTCTCAGCTCTGAAGACTATTCCACTCGTCTGGCCTTTCACTGTCTGGGGAGTGGACATGGTTGGACCTCTGAGGACTGGCAGGAGTGGATTTACCCATGTGCTGGTAGCGGTCGACAAGTTTACCAAATGGATCGAAGCCAAGCCCATTAAAAACCTTGAAGCAAGTACAGCTGTAAGTTTCATAAGAGAATTGATATTCAGATATGGTGTTCCGCACAACATCATCACGGATAACGGGTCGAACTTCGAGTCTGACAAGTTCAGAGCCTTTTGTGCTTCCCAAGGCACGAGGGTCGATTACGCTTCAGTTGCCAATCCTTAGTCGAATGGGCAGGCTGAAAGAGAAAAGATTGATTTTCAAAGGACTGAAACCCCAATTGATGCGTGACCTCAAGCATGCAGCAGGTTCCTGGGTCGATGAACTTCCATCTGTACTTTGGGGATTGAGGACAACTCCTAATAGGTCGACTAGACGAACTCCATTCTTCTTAGTCTACGCAGCTGAAGCCGTACTCCCGAGTGATCTGCTCCACAATGCGCCCCGAGTCGAGATCTTCTCAGAAGAAGAAGGAGAACAGGCTCGGCAAGATGTAGTCGATCTCCTGGAAGAAGAAAGAGAGATGGCCTTGATCCGGTCGACCATTTATCAACAAGACCTGCATCGATTCCACGCCAGAAACGCAAGGGGTCGGGCATTTCAGGATGGAGAATTGGTTCTTCGAGTGGACCAGTAGAAACCACACAAGCTCGCTTCTGCTTGGGAGGGCCCCTTCGTCATCACCAAAGTGCTCGACAACAGAGCATATCGTCTTTTCAACGTCGAGCACAATAAAGATGAGCCACACGCTTGGAATGCGGAACTGCTCCGCCCCTTTTACTCTTAAGCATTCTGTTGGGTTCTACGGTAGGGTGCGTCGACTGCAAATTTTAATTTCCTACGCGCAGAACAACCAAGGACATGCTACGGGAGATGGATCACAGTTCGTTACCACTAGACGCACAGTGCCGTGCAGCGGAAGAAGAGTTGGGGCAGCGCGTCCGCGTGGATCGTCTCCTCATTGTCCGATCTCCCTCTAACAGCCGGTCGTCCGATCCCACGTACAAGTTCACCGGAGCGGCGCAAGTGCACCGCCTCTAACGGTATCTGCGCGTGCAGGAGGAACACCGTGCGGTGGACTGCTAGGTCCGATCACACAGTCGGCGGCAAGTGGAGGTGGCTATTCGCAACACATGCAAACCCTAGTCAAAACGCCTAAAGCGATCAACCGCATGAGTGTGCCGCACCTCCACTTTATATAGGCGTCTATCGTAGGCACAACATTTGGGCCTCGCACAGACCCTAAAGCCCAAAGTCTACTCGGTCATGTTCCGAGTCTAGTTCGGATCACATCCGACCAGTGTCCTACGAACCGACCTCGTAGGTTCCTTCCCTTAAGCACACGACCCCTTAGGTTCAAGTCGGCTTGGTCACAGTTCGGATCACCTCAGACCTGCATGGTTGGTAGCGGCCTCTAGCAAGGCGTGCCGAACGCCAAGCAGACTATGAAGCTCGTTAGGCGAACCTATACAACGTGTCACACTTCTGTTCCCTTTGCCTCACGATATATGTTGTCAGACTCAAGGTGAGACTGTCATCCTTGTGCTAGCCTGGCCTCTTTCTCATTCTAGTGATGCCGACCACAATCTGGATTATCTCATAATCCTTGTCTCATGGCCATGCTTCTCTTGGTCGGATCACACGAGGGGCCCAGAGTATATCTCTCCAGATCGGAGGGGCAAATCCCATCTTACTCGACCATGTCTCGCAGCATGGGACTAGACAAACCCGAAACCTGCCTTCGTAACTACCCAGTCATGGAGTAGCGTTTGGTCGGCCCAAAGAAAGTCTGTTACCATCCCGAGTACATGCGTCAGCTCAGGTCTTAGGACATAGAACGTATGTTGTACTAGAGACTCACAGATGACATATCGCTGCGTCTCATAGTTGGGTCTGTCCGACTCGGACCTTATCTCGACTCGGATCCGACCATATCAAATCCAACCAGACCTTTCCAAGTCCATATTATCCGGTTAGCATCCAATGCTCCATGGCTAGTGAGACCAAGCCATCGACCGTGTCATATGCTAGTCTAGTCAGCTGCGCGTCCACATATCCCTTTCGACTAGGGACCTTTTAGGACAGTCATCATACAATGCATACTCCCACAAACAAGTCACGTACTTGCTGATACACATCATTGATAATGTCCAAGGACTATCTTTATTCATAAACACATAGGAAATATCATCATACATGATTGCCTCTAGGGCATATCTCCAACAGTCTCCCACTTGCACTAGAGTCAATCAAATAGACATCGAATGCCCATAGCTCTAACGTGCCCCTCATGCTTGGGTTGTGGAAGCGGCTTAGTCAATGGATCTGCAACATTTGCATCCGTTTGAATCTTGCATAACTCTACATCACCATTCTTTATGATCTTTCGTATCAGGTGATATTTCCGGTCTATGTGTCTGACCTTATGGTGATTCCTCGGCTCCTTGGCTTGTGCGATGGCACCAGAATTATCACAATAAAGGTCCAACAGTTTCACCGAGGCTGGGAAAATACCAAGATCATCCATAAAATGCCGGATCCAAACACCTTCCTTTGCAGCTTCACAAGCCGCAATGTATTCGGCTTCTGTGGTAGAACCGGCCACCGTATCCTACTTGGAACTCATCCAGTGCACTGCTCCTCCATTCAGGACGTACACGAATCCGGAATGTGATTGACAATCATCTCTGTCGGTTTGGAAACTAGCATCGGCGTAACCCCTTATGACGAGCTCTTCCTCACCTCCATAAACTAGGAAGATCTCTTTAGTCCTTTTCAGGTACTTCAAAATAGTCTTTACCGCTGCCCAGTGACTCTCACCTGGGTTGGACTAGTATCTGCTTGTTAGGCTTATTGCAAAAGCAACATCAGGCCTTGTACATATCATGGCATACATGATGGATCCGATTGCCGAGGCATAGGGAATCCTACTCATCCTACTTCGCTCATCAGATGTTGAAGGACTCTGAGTCTCGCTTAGCCTTATACCATGTGAGAGTGGAAAGAACCCTTTCTTTGCCTCACTCATGTTGAACTGCTTCAACACTTTATCTATGTACGTGCTCTGGCTTAAGAGGAGCAGCCTCCTCGATCTATCTCTATAGATCTTAATGCCTAAAATATACACTTCTTCACCAAGGTCTTTCATCGAAAACTTGCCATTCAATGATCCCTTGACCGAGTTCAACATCGAAACATCGTTTCCGATCAGTAGTATGTCATCCACATACAAGATCAAAAATACTATCGAGCTCCCACTTAACTTCTTGTATAAACAAGAGTCCTCTTCGCTTTTGATGAAACCGAGACCAGTGACGACCTCATCAAAACAAATGTTCCAACTCCGAGATGCTTGCTTCAACACATAAATGGATCTCTTGAGCTTGCATACCTTACTAGTGCTAGTCGGATCGACAAAACCCTCGGGCTGTATCATATACACGTCCTCGGTTAAATTTCCATGATGGAAAGCCGTTTTGACATCCATCTGCCATATCTCGTAATCGAAATATGCAGCTATAGATAGTATGATCCTCACCGACTTCAGCATCGCTACCGGCGAATAAGTCTCGTCATAGTCAATTACTTGAACTTGTCTATAACCTTTAGCGACAAGCCGAGCTTTGTGGATCTAAACATTTCCATCCACATCGGTTTTCTTCTTAAAGACCCATTTGCAACCAATGGCAGTTACGCCAGGTGGCGGATCAACCAAGTCCCAGACTTGATTCTCATCGATGGACTTTAACTCGGATCTCATGGCCTCCAGCCATGCCTCGGAATCTGGGCTCACCATCGCTTCTGCATATGTGGCCGGCTCGTCGCTTTTTAGCAACAATACATCGCGTACTCTGCGCAATCTTTCCGACCTCCGTGGTTCCGGTGCCGCTTCCACTATAGGTTCCCTGACTGACTCCGGTATGATCTCATCACCAGCCGAGCCATCCCCGAGTGGTCCTCGAATTTCTTCGAGTCGAACCGTCCTCCCACTGGCCACCCGACTGAGAAACTCTTTCTCAAGGAAAACCCCGTTCCGAGCAACAAACACTTTGTTCTCTTCCCAGTTGTAGAAGTTATATCCCAAGGTTTCCCTCGGATATCCCACGAATATGCATTTACCCGAATTAGGTGTAAGCTTGTCTGACATAAGTCGCTTGACAAATGCTTCACAACCCCAAATCTTTAGAAAAGACAAACTAGGGCTCTTCCCGGTCCACATCTCATGTGGTGTCTTGTCTACGGATTTTGATGGTACCCTATTAAGTGTGAAAGATGCAGTTTCTAGAGCGTATCCCCAAAATGACAAGGGTAAATCTGATTTGCTCATCATAGACCGGCCATGTCCAACAAGGTCCTATTCCTCCGTTCCGACACGCCGTTTCTCTGTGGCGTGCCCGGAGGTGTGAGCTGAGGTACTATGCATCTGCTTTTCAGATGATCATCAAACTCCTGGCTCATGTACTCACCACCATGATCAGATCGCAGAAGCTTTATAGTCTTGCCGAGCTGATTCTCAACCTCGTTCCGCAACTCTTTGAACTTTTCAAAAGTTCCCGACTTGTGCCTCATCAAATAGATATATCCATATCTACTCAAGTCGTCGGTAAAAGTCACGAAGTACTGATAGCCACCTCTTGCAGTTGTTCTCATTGGACCACACACATCACTGTGTATAAGCTCCAACAGCTCGGACGCCCTCTCGCAACTCTTTGCAAAAGGAGACTTAGTCATCTTGCTGAGCAAGCATGATTCACATGTCTGTAACGACCCGAAGTCGGACGAAGTTAGGAGCCCATCATCATGGAGCTTCTTCATGCGTTTCAGACTAATGTGTCCAAGCCGGCAATGCCAGAAGTATGTCGGATTTATCTCATTAGGCTTATGCCTCTTGACATTCATGTCATAGACCGGTTCTTGTTCTAGATTCAATATAAATAGCCCATCAACAATGGGTGTATAGCCGTGGAACATACCATTCAAAAATATCAAACAACCATTGTGCTTTAAATTGAATTCATAACCTTGACTCATCAAACATGAGGCAGAAATAATGTTCTGACTAACTGCAGGAATGTAATAACAATTATTCAATTCCATTATGAATCCAGAAGATAGCTGGAGTTGCATCGTGCCGACTTCCAACGCAGCAACTCTTGCTTTGTTGCCGACCCTGATGTCAATCTCCCCTTGTGCCACACGCCTAGTTCTTACCAGCCCCTGCATCGAGTTGCAAATATGAACAACTGATCCGGTATCAAATACCCAAGAGCTACTAGGTATGTCAGCAAGCGAAATGTCTATAACATATGCAACAAGTGTACCTTTGCCTGAAGAAGCATTTCCGGCCTTCTTGCTATGCTCTACAAGCCACTTGCTACAATTCCTCTTCTAGTGGCCGGTCTCCTTGCAGTGAAAGCAAACGGTCTTCGAGTCCGGTCCAGACTTTGGCGCAGCAGCGGAGGTTACCGTCTCCGTGCCCTTTGCCTTAGCCTTTTTCCTGGACTAACTCTTCTTGGACTTAGCCGATTTCTGCACCATCAACACTTGATTCGTGCCTTTCTTAATATCCTGCTCTGCCACTTTGAGCATCCCATGCAATTCAGTGAGCTTTAGATGAACATCCCATAGCTGGGCGGAAGAGAACCCAGAACAGCATCAATAGCCAGCACATCCAAGAGCGGGAAGCCCAAACGAACCAAAGCTTGCACATATCTGATCATCTTGATCACATTTGGGCTCAGTGGGTCACCTTCCTTCAGCTTGCAAACCATCAAGGATCGCCAGACGTTGAACCTTTCGGTCCTAGCCTGTGTCTGAAACATGCTCTTGAGACTCGATCATATCGTAAGCCTCAACATTTTCGAAATGCTGTTGCAAATCGGGCTCCATACAAGCGAGCATCAGACAGCTGATCTCTGTTGATTCATCAACGAGTTTCTGGTAGGCATTCTTAGTTGTGGCATTAGCATTATCGGCAGGTTCCTCTGGAAGTGGATCCTCTAGAACATGTTCCTTTTTATCATGCTTGAGAACAATTCTCAGATTTCTATACCAGGTGGTAAAGTTTGTTCCATTCAGTTTATCCTGTTCCAGAATTGATTTCAATGCTAAGTTGGGTTGAGCAGGGGGTGCCATTGATCTACAACAGAAAATATGCAATCACTAAGAAATGTGTTTATGTAGAGTAATTCCAGCCTAAACAGAAATACTCCCACTAAAGTTGGCATCCCTCCACAAACTCTCAGTGATTCAGGATCCGACTAGCATATGTGACTAGTGAGCTTTAGCATCACTGTTAGCCAACATACCTATCCGGTAAGCAACTCCTTGCTAATGGTATCTCTATAAGACTCCTGTCGGTTGGGAAGGTATCTCATACCCTGGCTCCCAACCTTCTTTGCCACAAGGCCCAAAACAGTTTTGATAGCCCTGTCAAGTTACCCTGATGCAGTGCATGTCCGTGTCCGACACGAACCCTTCAGTTCAAGGACATCCAGCAGCACCCCAATTTTATGAGCCCACTACTAGACGTACTTGACGTGCGAAGGTGCAACATCGGGGATGGCAATTTGCTTGATATTCATGAGGGATCATTCTACCATTCTAACATGCATAGAACCAAAGAAGCATAACAATCACAAATAAACATATATTGTGAAATAGTATGCCTCCTTCATGGACGTTCCTCCAGGTCGGCTCCGACTCCGATGACCATCTACGAACTCCATCTTGTTTGTCACATCGGGACGCCAAGCCACCAACCTGATCTCTATTATCCAACTACTAGAACTAGTAATGAATTTTACATAGAGTCACAAGTCGACACGCAGGTTGTTATACAATATAATGACAGCACTTTGGCTCCTGCCGGCTGACAAACATGACACGGAGGCCACGTATAAATTACACACATGCATCACATACACATGAGCCGTACTATTCACATCAAACCTACAAAACAAAGTTATGCATAGAATCACATTATACCGGTTTGTGTGTCGGGTACGAAATACACGTACATTTTTGGAAATCATAGATCACATCTGCTACCTCCACATATCTAATATGCATACGATCTGAATCCAATTCCTATAGCAGAGGCTCTGATACCACTATTGGGTTCTACGGTAGGGTGCGTCGACTGCAAATTTTAATTTCCTACCCGCAGAACAACCAAAAACATGCTACGGGAGATGGATCACAGTTCGTTACCACTAGACGCGCAGTGCCGTGCAGCAGAACAAGAGTTGGGGCAGCGCGTCCGCGTGGATCGTCTCCTCCTCGTCCGATCTCCCTCGAACAGCCGGTCGTCCGATCCCACGTACAAGTTCACCGGAGCGGCGCAAGTGCACCGCCTCTAACGGTATCCGCGCGTGCAGGAGGAACACCATGCGGCGGACTGCTAGGTCCGATCACACAGTCGGCGGCAAGTGGAGGTGGCTATTCGCAATACATGCAAACCCTATCAAAACGCCTAAAGCGATCAACCGCATGAGTGTGCCGCACCTCCACTTTATATAGGCGTCCGCCATAGGCACAACATTTGGGCCTCGCACAGACCCTAAAGCCCAAAGTCTACTCGGTCATGTTCCTAGTCTAGTTCGGATCAAATCCGACCAGTGTCCTATGAACCGACCTCGTAGGTTCCTTCCCTTAAGCGCGCGTCCCCTTAGGTTCAAGTCAGCTTGGTCACAGTTCGGATCACCTCCGACCTGCATGGTTGGTAGCGGCCTCTAGCAAGGTGTGCCGACCACCAAGAAGACTATGAAGCTGGTTAGGCGAACCTGTACAACATGTCACTCTTTTCTTCCCTTTGCCTCACGATATATGTTGTCAGACTCAAGGCGAGACTGTCATCCTTGTGCTAGCCCGGCCTCTTTCTCATTCCAGTGATGCCGACCACAATCGGGATTATCTCATAATCCTTGTCGCATGGCCATGCTTCTCTTGGTCGGATCACACGAGGGGCCCAGATTATATCTCTCCTAATCAGAGGGGCAAATCCCATCTTGCTCGACCATGTATCGCATCATGGGACTGGACAAACCCGAAACCTACCTTTGTAACTACCCAATCACGGAGTAGCGTTTGGTCGGCCCAAAGCAAGTCTATTACCATCCCGATTACATGCGTTAGCTCAGGTCTTAGGACATAGAACGTATGTTGTACTAGAGACTCACAGATGACATATCGCCGCGTCTCATAGTTGGGTCTGTCCGACTCAGACCTTATCTCGACTCGGATCCGACCATATCGAATCCGACCAGACCTTTCCAAGTCCATATTATCCGGTTAGCATCCAATGCTCCATGGCTAGTGAGACCAAGCCATTGACCGTGTCCTATGCTAGTCTAGTCAGTTGCGCGTCCACACAGCCCTTTTGACTAGGGACCTTTTAGGACAGTCATCATACAATGCATAGTCCCACAAACAAGTCACGTACTTGCTGATACACATCATTGATAATGTCCAAGGACTATCTTTATTCATAAACACATAGGAAATATCATAATACATGATTGCCTCTAGGGCATATCTCCAACACATTCAGACTGTTGAGATGTAATAAGAAATACCTTTTAGTTTGATTATCAAAAGGCATGATTTTACAGTCTTCCGAATTATTGTTGTTCATTTTTTACATGTTCTAAAATCCCCAAGTGGGTGCCTTAGCTGCGAATCCGTTTCTCCTAAGTTGAAAAGAAAAATCCTACCAAGTGGTGAGCCAGCCTCTCACGCGGAGGCTTAGCTGCGAATCCAATTCACCTAAGTATGAAAAATCCTACCGAGTGGTGAGCCAGCCTCTCACGCGGAGGCTTAGGTGCAGTCTAGTACTCGCCTAAGTGTAAAAAATCCTACCGAGTGGTGAGCCAGCCTCTCACTCGGAGGCTTAGCTGCAGTCCAGTACTCGCGTAAGTGTTAAAAAATCCTACCGAGTGGTGAGCCAACCTCTCAGTCGGAGGCTTAGCTGCAATCCAGTACTCGCCTAAGTGTTAAAAAATCCTATCGAGTGGTGAGACAGCCTCTCACTCGCGGGATTAGCTGCAGTCCAGTACTCGCCTAAGTTTGAAAAATCCTACCGACTGGCGAGCAATCCTCTCACCTGGGGGCTTAGTTGCAGTCCAGTACTCGCCTAAGTTTGAAAAATCCTACTGAGTGGCGAGCAATCCTCTCACTCGGGGGCTTAGCGGTAGTCCAGTACTCGCCTAAGTTTGAAAAATACTACCGAGTGGCGAGCAATCCTCTCACTCGGGGGCTTAGCTGCAGTCCAGTACTCGCCTAAGTTTGAAAAATCCTACTGAGTGGCGAGCAATCCTCTCACTCGGGGGCTTAGCGGTAGTCCAGTACTCGCCTAAGTTTGAAAAATACTACCGAGTGGCGAGCAATCCTCTCACTCGGGGGCTTAGCTGCAGTCCAGTACTCGCCTAAGTTTGAAAAATACTACCGAGTGGCGAGCAATCCTCTCACCCTGGGGCTTAGCTGCAGTCCAGTACTCGCCTAAGTTTGAAAAATCCTACCGACTGGCGAGCAATCCTCTCACTTGGAGGCTTAGTTGCAGTCCAGTACTCGCCTAAGTTTGAAAAATCCTACTGAGTGGCGAGCAATCCTCTCACTCGGGGGCTTAGCGGTAGTCCAGTACTCGCCTAAGTTTGAAAAATACTACCGAGTGGCGAGCAATCCTCTCACTCGGGGGCTTAGCTGCAGTCCAGTACTCACCTAAGTTTGAAAAATCCTACCGAATGGCGAGCAATCCTCTCACTCGGGGGCTTAGCTACAGTCCAGTACTCGCCTAAGTTTGAAAAATCCTACCAAGTGATGAGAAATCCTGTCATATGGGGGCTTAGCTACAGTCCAGTACTCGCCTAAGTTCAAAAAACCCTACCGAGTGGTAAGCAATCCTCTCACTCGGGAGCTTAGCTGTAGTCTAGTTCTCGCCTAAGTTTGAAAAATCCAACCAAATGATATGGGTCGACCACGACCCCTCCCCCCGAGGCTGCACCATCAAGAAGAAGGACGAGATTGTGTGCATTGTCAAAGGATCATCCAACAGCCGACGCCAAGGCGAGCTACTTTCAGGAATGTCAAGACCATTGTTGAAAGCCTCGCGGATGAACTGATCAATGCTGCCAAAGGCTCATCCAACAGCTAGCGCCAAGACGAGCTGCTTTCATGAGTTGATCAATCCTACCGAATGGTACAGGTCGACCATGACCCCTCCCCCGGGGCTGCACCATCAAGAAGAAGGAAAATATTGTGCGCACTACCAAAGGCTCATCCAATAGCTGACGCCAAGGCGAGATGCTTTCAGGAGCGTCAAGACCATTGCTGAATGCCTCGCTGATGAGCTGATCAATGCTGCCAAAGGCTCATCCAACAGCTAGGGCCCAGGCGAACTACTTTCAGGAACGTCAAGGCCATTGTTGAATGCCTCGCTGATGAGCTAATCAATGCTGCTCAAGGATCGTCCAACAGGTCGACTGCGGCCTCTTCCTCAGAAGGTGCATCGAGAGTACAAACACCAATCCGAGTGAAGAGCAAGTCCCGCTCGAAGACAAACACAACATATTCAAAGATAAGCCAAGTTCAGATAAATCCAACGGTTTCTAACTGCGAATTAAAAGTACTCGGGCATCAGGCCCAAAGGAGTTTCAACGGTTACAAAATCACTCAGCATTCCAAGGCAAATAAGGGTGAAGCATAATGTCTTTTTCGATCACTCGGCATGAGAAAGGCTGGCTGGATCGCAGAAGCTGTCAAGGTCAATGCTGTCCGCAATACGAGTGGCAGCCTCAAGGAAGGTGTCCATGAAGGACTAGAAAGTGTGCTTCTTAGTATTCACAACCTTGAGAGCCGCCAACTTGTCTTCCCTGGCATCCTTGCAGTGCACTCGAACCAGTGACAGGGCGACGTCAGCGCCACAGTGAGCGGATGACTTCTTCCACTCCTACACTCGACCAGGAATCGGATTGAGTTGAGTCATCAATGACTCAAGGTCCTGAGAAAGTTCCGCCTGAGGCCAGAGTTCAGCGTCCACTCAGGTCATCGCAGCCTTCAGTCCAGCCAGATAGGCAACAGCGTCGTCCAAGCGTGATTCCAACCGCAGCAAGTTCATCGCAACATCATTCTTCACAGGACAATTGAAGGGGTCGAGACCTGTCTCGACTCGCCCAGTTTCAACTTCAAAATCCTGGCAAAGTTCTGTCCCATCACAAAAAATAGTGAGTCGACAATATTACAACATACTTCAATCGATGACAATTAACCAGTCGAGCGGCTATACCTTCAAGCTTCAGAACTAGTTTCGCAGCAAGTTGTCCCAGATAGGACTCTAGTTTGCCTGTCTTGGCTCTGAGGCCTCCAACTTCAATGGTCAGGTTCTCCTTGTCCTTATTCAGTTGCTCGACTTCCCGATTGGCTTCCGAGATGGCGGTCTTCAACTTTGCGTTCTCCTCTTCCAACTTGCCGACTGAAGCCAGCTTCTTGTCCTCAAGCATTGTCTTCTCACGTGCTTCCTTCTGAGCAGCTGCAAGGTCCTGGTCCTTCTTCTCCAAAGCTTCCTTCATTCTCTCTAAAGAAACAACACTCTTCAGACGAGCCTGAAGTTGACGCTTTTCACTATGCACATCTGCTTGTGTGAAGTCACTCGGTTCAAAGAGACTGAAAGAAAAAGCAGTGAAAGATGCGAGCTACTAAGTGGGCAAGAGTCGATTGGTTACCTCCCATGATGGCCGTCTCTTCTTGAGCAGTCTTGAGATTCTTCTTTGCGAGTTCAAGATCAAGTTCAACGTTGATATGCTTCTTCTTTAACTCGGAAAGTCAAGCTTCAAGATCACAAGACCTCTGTAGTCGGCGAGAGAGATATGTCAGTCGACAGAAATAAGAGACAATGATAGTGAAAGGTTACTCTAAGACTAATGCTGATTAAAATATTAAACAGTAGTCTCGGGGACTACACCCAGTGGGTGCACTTACCGTGCCCCCACTAGTTCAGGTCAACACTCAGCTGGCTCTTCTCAGCGTGAGACAAAAAAACAAGAGAAGATTCTAAGACCTCAGCCGACTGCCAGCAGTCGACCGTGGTCTTGGGGACTAGACCCAGTGGGTGCACTCGGCGTGCCCCCACTGGTCCGGACAGATTACTAAGACTCAGCACGAGTTGAGTGAAGTGGAAGATTTCCTAAACTCTAAACACAGGCACACCCCAGTGGGTGATCGGATATAAAACAACATACAAAAAGTTTAGTCAGAGTTCGCTGACGTGAACATTGGTCTGCAGGGCGGTGCTGGCGTTATAAGCCACCTGACTAGCCTCGTGCATCACCTTCACCTGCTCCATGACAAGGTTCACCTGGCGAAGAGCCTCCCTGGGAGCTCTTGGCGAATAGTCTCGGGTCTGATATGCAGCAAAGAGTGATGGCTCCAAGGCGGCCGAAGCAGCTACTTGGTCAGACGAGTGGAGTTGCACTAGAGTGGCAGTAACCGGAGCAGTCAACCCCGATGGACGATCAGTCGTCAATGGGCTGGCAACTATGACGTTGGTTCGAACCGGATCTCCGGAATGCTCGACCACCGCCTCAAGCGTCGGCGTCGACTGAGGGACTTGAACTTCAAGTTTTTTCCTGCTCGAGCCCCCACCTCTCCTCCTCCTCTCCTGTAGAGGCACTTCCTCTTCTTTATCATCAGGAAGCACGATGACCTCTCGCGGAACTACAGAGAGAGAGAAACATTGGAAATTCAGTAGACTGACAATCCAATCGACTAAATGAACTCTGGTCGAACGGACTTACCACCTCGGGAAGTGGCCGCTTCGTCGGTCTCCTCGTCTCCTGGAGCCTTGTCGATGTCCATGTCAGTGACAGCAGAGGTGGGGCTAGAAAGATACATGATCCAGTTGGTCAGTACAAAAACTTCAGTCGGCCCAGATAAGTGCAAGCAAGATACTCACCCCGAAGCAACAGGGACGTCCATCTTGATCCGCTCTTAAAGTCTTCTGAGTCTTTGGAGGAGCAACCTTGGGCTGCTTGGCGACCTTCTGTGTCGGATCCGGAGTCGACGTCCGAGTGCGCTTCTGCGTGTGGGTACTTGGAGCCACGTTCTTTCCGTGCCAGCCCACCGGGTCATGGTGTTGCTTGGATCGGTGTTCAGAGTGCGGCGGTGAGTCGACTTCTTCCTCATCATCTGACTCCTCGCTCTCATCCTCCTCGTCTTCATCCGAAGATTCCCATTCACCACTCTCCTCTGCGCTGGCCTCTCCCTCCTGCTCCTGCTCCAGAGCTTGTTCACCGTTGGGCATCGAATACATGTCAGTGAAAACCTACAAGACAAAAAGTCGAGTAAAAGTCAGTCGAGATCAAGTACAGTTGGAATATGTATGCAAAGACTATCGGAATAAAGAGCATACCTTGTCGGGCTGATTGTCGTCACTGAAGGGGATGACTCGCCTGGCTCCTCTGGGGTTGTCCTGGTTGGTTGTGATGCTCTTCAACCACATGGCCACGGTCTTTGGGGGCACTTCCTCTGGATGAACCCGAGCGGTGTCGTCGGACCCGGAGTATAGCCACATGGGATGGTCACGGGCCTGAAGAGGTTGGATGCGTTGACTGAGGAATACTTCCAGCAGGTCCATGCCAGTGACAACCTCATTAATCAGTTGGACCATTTTCTCAACCAACATCTTCGTCTCCACGTTCTCAGCAGCAGTCACTTTCAGTGGAGAAGGAGTATGGACATGGTCGAAAGTGAAGTGGGGAAGGCCAGTCAACTGACCTGGAGTTGGGACATCCTGGCAGTAGAACCAGGTCGACTGCCAACCTCTAACGGATTCAGGGAGAGTCATAGCAGGGAAACAACTCCTATGCCTCTTTTGGATACCCAAACCCCCACACATATGGATGACATGGGTCTTCAAGTCACTTGTTTTTGCTTTCTTCACCGGCTGGGAACGGATGGTGAAGATATGTTTGAAAAAGCCCCAGTGCGGTCGACACCCCAAAAAGTTTTCACACATCGACACGAACACGACAAGGTACATGATGGTACTGGGAGAAAAATGGTGGAGTTGGGCATCGAAGAAGTTCAGGAAGCCCTGGAAGAAGGGGTACGGAGGGAGCGAAAAACCCCGGTCGACATGGGTGGCGAGCAGTACACACTCACCCGGTCGAGGTTGTGGCTCCGTCTCACCCTCAGGCAGGCTTGCAGCACCCTTGGTGATCAGCCCGGACTCCGCCAGCTCATCCAGATCTTCTTGCCGGAGCGAAGACCGGATCCAATCGCCCTGGATCCAGCCTGGCGGCAGCCCCACGCGCGATGACGACCCTCGGTTTTGCTTCTTGCCTTTCGCCGCCCCTGTCGCCTTCTTTGCGCGCTCCAGCGCCGCCATCTTGTCCTTCACCATGGCGGCAGAGCGGCGGCGTCAAGAGCAGAAGAACTAGATGCGGTGAAGAAGCAGAGGAAGATGAAAGAGAAATGGGTGTGCACAGTGCAGACGCCTCGGCCCCGTCGCCTTAAAAAGGGCTGCTTCCGAGTGGCTGACGTGCGGGACCAGGCGATCCTGTCAAATCCCGCAACAGTCGCGTGCAACGTACGTGGAAAAAAAGGTGGCACGGAAAATGAGGCACTACTGTTTATCCGCGCCTCTTACTTCAGCGCGCCCCGTCTAGCGCGCTTCCTCGAAATTTTGTATACCGTGAAATCCGGGATAAACTGCAATCAATCGCGCCGAAGATTCTGCACCCCAAGACAACACTCGGCAGATGACGCTACAAGTTCAGTCGGCAACCTTCTGAATGGATCAAGGCGACTGAATCAACGCTGAAGTACCAAGATGAGTCTTTGATCTTGCGAAAAACACTCGAGAGGTGCAAAGGTCAGAATAAGTTCGAATTCAACCTACTTTCCATTCGAACCTTAATCCATTCATGGCTACTAATGAGGATACAGACCTGGGGTAGGCTCATAGGCCTGACCTATACGTCCTACCCAAGGTCACTACCCTAGAAGATAAGAAGTCTAAGAGGCAACGAAGAACCCCCAGTCAAAGGTGTCGAGTGCATTCCACTCGACCAACCATACCACTCGGATACCCCTCCTACTCATTGTCACTCGATCATAAAAGGAATCACTCGACCTGCCGAAGATCAGGAGTCACTCAGCCTTGCAACGGTCGGGCGTTCACTCCGTAGTCTTTAAAGTCATTAATAGCACTTAAGGCTGGCGTTATCAGTAATGCCCCTACTTTATGTACATTAAGCCCCTTGTAATGGAGGTTGGCTGGGGTCTTGGCACACTCTATATAAGCCACCCCCCTCCTCTGGGACAAGGGTTCACACCCCCTGTAACATCACACACATATAATCCAGTCGAACACCTCCGGGCACTGAGATGTAGGGTTATTACTTCCTCTGAGAAGTGCCTGAACTCGTAAATCTCGTGTGTACACCTACACCATAGCTGAGATCTTGCCTCTCCATACCTACCCCCCTTTCTACTGACAGTCTTACAACCACGACAATGGGCTCACTGATCAATCGCCAAATCCAGTCTGGGTCGTATTTTGGGTCGGGTCATTCTGTGGGGTATATCCCCAACAGTAATTGTGACGTAAACGCATGTTGACAACATTGTGTGGTCCCACTTGTAGGCTGCCACATCAACATCTTCTGGGCCCATATGTCAGCAGCTTTAACCAGTCAAAAATGACACCCAATTATTACTGAAGGGACCATCACGATTACACTCACGGCAGACCCACATGGAAGAAGCCACATCAGCAATTGTTGGCCCCACCAGTTTGAATCTTTGACCTGTCACACCCCGGACCGATCATCGATGATGGATTATCATCGCCAAATTGACCTTCTACGTTAGATTGGGCTCTCGTAGGTGACATTCTCGGTCGTCACCGGAAAGGGCCATTGACAACATTATTTGGTTCGTCACCTAAAATGCGACCTTGCATGACATAAAAAGTGGTACCGTCAAAATTTTATTTTCCATGGCGGCGCTTTGGTGATGGGGTTGACGGTCTATGTAGGGGATATTCCCCACCCCAAGAGCCGGCAATGGGAGTGACCCGATAAAGACTTACCAGTATTACAGGTCATTGCTACTTCTTGAGCTTGCATTGGTTTTTCCCTTGAAGAGGAAAGGGTGCTGCAGCAAAGTAGAGATAAGTGTTTCCCTCAGTTAAGAACCAAGGAATCAATCCAGTAGGAGTAACACACAAGTCTCCAATGGTAGCACCAACACAAACAAACAAATACTTGCACCCAATGTGATAAAGGGGTTGTAAATCCCTTCACGGTTACTTGCAAGGTTGAGATCTGATAGAGATATGTATAAAAGATAAATAAAATTGCAAAATAAAGTAAAGGTAAATAAATTGAAGCAAGGTATTTTCTGGTTTTCAGTTTTATGGATCTAAAAATAATATGATAAAAATATACTCGGGGGCCATAGTTTTCACTAGAGACTTCTCTATTGAAAGAAAGCATACGATGGGTAAAAAAATTACTGTTGAGCAATTGATAGAAAAGCACATAGTTATGACAATATCTAAGGTGATGATCATGAATATAGGCATCACGTCCATCACAAGTAGAACGAAATGATTCTGCATCTACTACTATTACTCCACACATCGACCACTATCCAGCATGCATCTAGTGTATAAATTTAACAAGAATGGAGGAACGACTTAAGCAAGATGACATGACATAGAGGGATAGATCCAATCAATATGATATAAACCCCATCCTTTTATCCTTAATAGCAACAATACAAATACGTGCCTTGCTACTCCTTCTGTCACTGGGTGAGGACACCGCCAGATTGAACCCAAAACAAAGCACCTCTCCCATTGCAAGAACATCAATCTAGTTATCCAAACCAAATCAATAGATTGGAGAGAAATACAAAGCTATCTTAATCATGCATAAAAGAGTTCAGAGAAGACTCAAATAATACTCATAGATAATCTGATCAGAAATCCACAACTCATCAGATCTCAACCAATGCACTGCAAAAGAAGTTTACATCAAATATATCTCCAAGAACATCGAGGAGAACAATGTATTGAAGATCAAAGAGAGAGAAGAAGCCATCTAGCTACTAGCTATGGACCCGTAGCTCTGTGGTAAACTACTTCCACATCATCTGAAGGGTAGCAAGGTTGATGTAGAAGCCCTCCATGATTGAATCCCCCTCCGGTAAAATACCGGAAATGGCCCCAAGATGGAATCTCCGGAGGACAGAAGCTTGCAGCGGCGGAAAAGTATTTTTTGTACTCCCTCCGGTATACAGGGAATATTTGGCTATTTATAGAGCTGAGATTATGGTTCGAGGAGCAACGGGGGGGCCACAAGGTCATAGGGCGCGCCTGGTGAGCTTGTGGCTCACCCATAGGCCTTCTGTCCTCCTCCCAAAGCTTCCTAGGTGTATTGTTGTCCAAGAAAAATTGTCAAAAAGTTTCGTTCCATTTGGACTCCATTTGATATTGATTTTCTGTAAAAGACAAAAACATGGAAAAAACAACAACTGACACCGGGCACTAGGTTAATAGGTTAGTCCAAAAAATGATATAAAATAGCATAATAATGAATATAAAACATACAAGATGGATATCATAATAGCATGGAACAATAAAAAATTATAGATACGTTGGAGACATATCAAGCATCCCCAAGCTTAATTCATGCTTGTCCGCGAGTAGGTAAATGATAAAAACTAAATTTTTGATGTGGAACACTACCTAACATGTTTATCATGTAATATTTCTTTATGTGACTTGAATATTCAGATCCATAAGATTCAAAACACAAGTTTAATATTGACATAAAACAATAATACTTCAAGCATACTAATAAAGCAATCATGTCTTCTCAAAATATTATGGCTAAAGAAAGTTATCCCTACAAAATCATATAATCTTGTCATGCTCTATCATCATCGCACAAAGTATTTATCATGCACAACTCCAAAGACAAGCCAAGCAATTTGTTCATACTTTTATTGTTCTTAAGCTTTTTCAACTCTCACGCAATACATGAGCGTAAGCCATGGATATAACACTATATGTGGAATAGAATATGATGGTGGAGATTAAGTGGAGAAGACAAAAAAAGGAGAAAGTCTCACATTGACGAGGCTAATCAATGGGCTATGGAGATTGGCATCAATTGATGTCAATGCAAGGAGGGATCACCATGCAACGGATGCCCTAGAGCTATACGTGTATGAAAGCTCAAAAGAAAACTAAGTGGGTGTGCATCCAACTCGCTTACTCATGAAGACCTAGAGCAGTTTGAGGAAGCCCATCATTGGAATATACAAGCCAATTTCTATAACGAAAAATTCCCACTAGTAATATATGGAAGTGACAAAATAGGATATTCTCTATCATGAAGAACGTGGTGCTACTTTGAAGCACAAGTGTGGAAAAGGATAGTAACTTGTCCCTTCTCTCTTTTTCTCTCATTTTTTCCCTGTTTTCTCCTTATTTTTTCTCTTTTTTGGGCTCTTTGGCCTCCTTTTTTTACTTATTTTGGGCTCTTTGGCCTCTTTTATTTTATGTCCGGAGTGTCATCCTGACTTTTTTGGGGGAATTATAGTCTCCATCATCCTTTCGTCACATGGGAAAATGTTCTAATAATGAAGATCGTCACACTTTTATTTACTTATAACTCAAGAATTACAACTCGATACTAGAACAAGAATATGACCCTATATGAATGTCTCATGCAATGATCTAGCGTGACACGTATAAAAAATATGAACGGTGGCCAAGCCACAAATACTATGTAAACTATATGATCATGCAAAGAAATATGATAATGATGGTGTGTGTCATAATAAAACAGAACCGTGGAAGTTGCATGGCAATATATCTCGGAATGGCTATGGAAGTGCCATAATAAGTAGGTATGGTGGCTGTTTTGAGGAAGATATAAGGTGGCTTATGTGTGAAAGAGTGTATCATATCACAGGATTTGGATGCACCGGCGAAGTTTGCCACCAACTCTCAAGGTAAGGAGGGGCAATGCATGGTACCAAAGAGGCTAGCAATGGTGGAAGGGTGAGAGTGCATATAATCCATGGACTCAACATTAGTCATAAAGAACTCTCATACTTATTGCAAAAGCTTATTAGCCCTCAAAACAAAGTGCAAATACGCATGCTCCTAGGGGATAGATTGGTAGGAAAATACCATCACTTGTCCCCGACCACCACTCATAAGGAAGCCAATAAAAAATAAATCATCCTCCAACTTCATCACACAACGAGAGACCATACGTGCATGCTTCGGGAATCTCAAACCTTAGCTCAAATATTCTTACAATTCCACAATTACTCACTAGCATGACTCTAATATCATCATCTTTATGTCTCAAAACAAATGCAAGGAATCAAACTTCTCTATTGATATCTACTACACAACCTTCTTCTTATAGACGTTGTTGGGCCTGCAAGCGCACAGGTTTGTAGGACAATAGCAAATTTCCCTCAAGTGGATGACCTAAGGTTTATCAATCCGTGGGAGGCATAGGATGAATATGGTCTCTCTCAAACAACCCTGCAACCAAATAACAAAGAGTATGTTGTGTCCCCAACACACCCAAAACAATGGTAAATTGTATAGGTGCACTAGTTCGGCGAAGAGATGGTGATACAAGTGCAATATGGATGGTAGATAAAGGTATTTGTAATCTGAAAATATAAAAACAGCAAGGTAACTAATGATAAAAGTGAGCGTAAACGGTATTGCAATGCTAGGAAACAAGGCATAGGGTTTATACTTTCACTAGTTCAAGTTCTCTCAACAATAATAACATAGATAGATCATATAACAATCCCTCAACATGCAACAAAGAGTCACTCCAAAGCCACTAATAGCGGAGGACAAACGAAGAGATTATGGTAGGGTACGCAACCACCTCAAAGTTATTCTTTTGGATCAATCTATTCAAGAGTTCGTACTAGAATAACACCTTAAGACACAAATCAACCAAAACCCTCATGTCACCTAGATATTCCATTGTAACCTCAAGTATCCGTGGGTATGATTATACGATATGCATCACACAATCTCAGATTCATCTATTCAACCAACACAAAGTACTTCAAAGAGTGCCCCAAAGTTTCTACCGGAGAGTCAAGACGAAAACGTGTGCCAACCCCTATGCATAGGTTCATGGGCGTAACCCGCAAGTTGATCACCAAAACATACATCAAGTGGCACGTGATATCCCATTGTCACCACAGATAAACACGACAAGACATACATCAAGTGTTCTCAAATCATTAAAGACTCAATCCGATAAGATAACTTCAAGAGGAAAACTCAATTCATCACAAGAGAGTAGCTAGAGGGGGAGAAACATCATAAGATCCAACTATAATAGCAAAGCTCGCGATACATCAAGATAGTGCCATAGAGAGAACACGAGAGAGAGAGAGATCAAACACATAGCTACTGGTACATACCGTCAGCCCCGAGGGTAAACTACTCCCTCCTCGTCATGGAGAGCGCCAGGATGATGAAGATGGCCACCGGTGATGGATTCCCTCTCCTGCAGGGTGCCGGAACGGAATCCCGAGAGGTTTTTGGTGGCTACAGAGTCTTGCGGCGGCGGAACTCCCAATATATCTTCTATTTCGATGTTGTTAGGGTATGTGGACTTATATAGGCGAAAGAAGTCGGTCGGGGGAGCCTCGAGGGGCCCACGAGAGTGGAGGGCGCGCCCGGGGGGGTGGGCGCGCCCCCCATATCTCGTGGCTTCCTCAATGCTCCCCTGGCTTGCACTCCAAGTTTCCTGGGTCAATTTCGTTCCAAAAATCACGCTGCCGAAGGTTTCATTCCATTTGGACTCCATTTGATATTCCTTTTCTTCGAAACACTGAAATAGACAATAAAACAGCAATATGGGATGGTCCTTCGGTTAATAGGTTAGTCCCAAAAGTAATATAAAAGTGTATAATAAAGCCCGTAAACATTCAAAACACATAAAAATATAGCATGAATGCTTCATAAATTATAGATACGTTGGAGATGTATCAACATCCCCAAGCTTAATTCCTGCTCGTCCTCGAGTAGGTAAATGATAAAAGAAAGAATTTATGAAGTGTGAATGCTAGCAGGTGCACAAGTTTGATCAATGATAATTTCAATCACCTTTTCTAGCATCATTATATGTCATAACAGTAGTTCATCTCATAAAACTTCTCATGAACAAGTAACAAGCAATTCACATGTTGAAAGCATAGACCATAAACTAGGAAACTTCATTCTTAGTCATCAAACAATTACAATTCATCTTATTTCCAGGAAGGGTCTACGTTAGAGCTTTGATTTAGCAAACTCCACATACTCAACTATCATATAGTCTTCTACAATTGCTAACACTCACGCAATACTAATGGTTATGGAGTTTTAATCGGACACTGAGAAAGATAGGGCCTTATAGTGTTGCCTCCCAACAAATTCACCTTTGTGTGATGTCAACAATAATAGTTCATGCTAACTCACATCCAATTGGATATATATATTAGGATCTTTCCAACACGAGGTGCTTGCCAAAGGATAAAATGAAAAAGGGAAAGGTGAAGATCACCTTGACTCTTGCATAAAAGTAAAAGATAGGCCCTTCGCAGAGGGAAGCAGGGATTTGCAGAGGTGCCAGAGCTCAATTTTGAAATAGAGATAAATAATTTTGAGAGGTATGATCTCATTGTCAACATAACAACCAAGAGTTCCCAATATCTTCCATACTACATACATTATAGGTGGTTCCCAAACAGAATGGTAATTTTTTTTTACTCCCCCTCCACCAACAATCATCAATCCATGGCTTGCCCGAAACAACGGGTGCCTCCAACTAACATCAAACCTAGGGGAGTTTTGTTTGCAATTATTTTTTATTTGATTTTGATCTTTTGATCATGGGACTGGGCATCCCGGATACCAGCCATTCTTCTCTTGAATGATGAGCGGAGTCCACTCATCTTAAGAATAACCCACCTAGCATGGAAGATACTGATAGCCCCTAGTCGCTACATGAGTGATTCGAGCATGCAAAACAGATTATTATTTGAAGGTTTAAAGTTTGGCACATGCAAATTTACTTGGAACAACAAGTAAATACCGCATATAGGTAGGTATGGTTGACACTCATGGCAAAAACTGGGTTTTAAGGATATTTGGAAGCACAAGTAGTATCTCTACTTAGTGCAAGGAATTTTGGCTAGCATGAGGGGGAAAGGCAAGCTCAACATGTTTGAATGATCCATGACAATATACTTTAACTGAGATGTGAGAAAACATAACCCATTACGATGTCTTCCTTGTCCAACATCAACTCTTTGGCATGTCATACTTAATGAGTGATCACAATTATAAAAGATGTCTAAGATAGTATATTTATATGTGAAATCTCTCTTCCTTCCATATTCTTTCATGAATTGTTCAAATGACCAATACAATGCTTGCTAACTTACAACAAATTTACAACCTCTACTTCTTAGATGTGAAGTCATTACTCCCCATGGGATAAGCAAATGAGACATATATAATTTCAGACTTATGACCTTCAACCATTTACTCATAGGATATAAGTGAAGCACACGAGTAAATGACAAACTACTCCAACAAGATATAAGTGAAGATCAATGAGTAGCTAAATGGTTATGTAACTATGTGAAGACTCTCTCTCATTTAAGAATTTCAGATCTTGGTATTGTATTCAAACAGCAAGCAAAACAAAATAAAATGGCATTGCAAGGATAGCACAACTAAAGTGAAGAAGCAAAAACTTAGGCTCAACCGATACTAACCGATAGTTGTTGAAGAAGAAAGGTGGGATGCCAACCGGGGCATCCCCAAGCTTAGATGCTTGAGACTTCTTGAAATATTATCTTGGGGTGCCTTTGGAATCCCCAAGCTTGAACCTTTGTGTCTCCTTAATTCCTCTCACACCATGGTGTCTCTTTTTATCAAAAGCTTCATCCACACCATACTCAACAAGAACTCATGAGATAGGTTAGTATAAACCAATGCAAAACCTTATCATTTTCTACTGTAAAAAATCACGAAAATTATTATTCAACATTCCATACTAAATGCATCTGCATATTTAATACTCCCATCCTCAAATAGAATCATTAAACAAGCAAACATATGCAAACAATGCAAACATAACAGCAATCTGTCAAAACAGTACAGTCTGTAAAGAATGCAAGAGTATCAATACTTAACTAACTCCAAAAATTATGAGAAAAATACTACGCTGTAGAAGATTTATCAGATCTCAATATGCAAAAAGTTTCAACATTATACCATTCTCTGACTTTTCTAGGGAACTTTTGCAATAGGGGTAAACTTTCTGTTTTCAAACAGCAACATGTATACTAGCAAAATAAGCATGGTAAAGGCCATCCTTGACATTTTTATTGAAACTAAAGATGCAAAACATTATTCTAAATAACATCAAACAAATATTAACAAGATAAAATGACGCTCCAAGCAAAACACATATCATGTGGTGAATAAAAATATAGCTCCAAGTAAATTTACCGATGAACAAAGACGAAAGAGGGGATGCCTTCCCGGGGCATCCCCAAGCTTAGGCTTTTGACTATTATTGAATATATTGGAGTTCCATGAGCATCCCCAATCTTAGGCTATTGCCACTCCTTATTCCATAGTCCATCAAAGCTTTACCCAAAACTTGAAAACTTCACAACACAAAACTCAACAGGAAATCTTATAAGCTCCGTTAGTGAAAGAAAACAAAACCACCACATAATGTACTATAATGAACTCATTATTTATTTATTTTGGTGTTAAACCTACTGTATTCCAACTTCTCTATGGTTCATACCACTTAATACTAGCCATAGATGCATCAAAATAAGCAAACAACACACGAAAAACAGAATCTGTCAAAAACAGAACAGTCTGAAGTAATCTGTATCAAATGTATACTTATGGAACTTCAAAAATCCTACAAAATTAGGAAGTCCTAAGAAATTTGTGTACCAATCCATATCAGAAAGAATCATATCAAGATCACGTTTATGTGTATTAACAAAACTAATTTACTGGGTGCAAACGTTTTTGATTTTCAGCAGGATCAACAGCACTATCACCGTAAGCTATCCTAAAGGTCTTACTTGGCACTTTCTTGAAACGAAAGTTATAAAACATGATAACTACAGTAGCATAATCATGTGGACACACAAAAACATTAATGGTAAATATTGGGTTGTCTCCCAACAAGCGCTTTTCTTTATTGCCTTTCTAGCTAGGCATGATGACGACAGTGATGCTCACAGAAAAGATAAGAATTGAAACATAAAGAGAGCATCATGAATCATATGACTAGCACATTTAAGCCTAACACACTTCCTATGCATAGGGATTTTGTGAGCAAACAAGTTATGGGAACAATAATCAACAAGCATAGGAAGGTAACACAAGTATAGCTTCAAGATTTTAAGCACATAGAGAGGAAACTTGATATTATTGCAATTCCTAGAAGCATATATTCCTCCCTCATAATAATTTTCAGTAGCATCATGAATGAATTTAATAATATAACCAGCACCTAAAGCATTATTTTCATGATGTACAAGCATAGAAAATTTACTACTCTCCACATAAGCAAAATTCTTCTCATTAATAGTAGTGGGAGCAAACTCAACAAAATAATTATCATGTGAGGCATAATCCAATTCAAAACTAAAATCATGATGACAAGTTTCATCATTATCATTATTCCTAATAACATACAAGTCATCACAATAATCATCATAGATAGCAACTTTATTCTCATAATCAATTGGAACCTCTTCCGAAATAGTGGAATCATCACTAAATAAAGTTGACACTCTTCCAAATCCACTTTCATGTTCATCACAATAAGATTCAACATCCTCCAAAATAGTGGGATCACTACTTCCTAAAGTTTACACTCTTCCAAACCCACTTTCATCAATATAATCATCATAAATAGGAGGCATGCTTTCATCATAATATATTTGCATATCAAAACTTGGTAGGCTAAAAATATCATCTTCATCAAACATAGCTTCGCCAAGCTTGTGGCTTTGCATATTATTAGCATCATGGATATTCAAGGAATTCATACTAACAACATTGCAATCATGCTCATCATACAAAGATCTAGTACCAAACATTTTAATGCATTCTTCTTCTAGCACTTGAGCACAATTTTCCTTTCCATCATATTCACGAAAGATATTAAAAAGATGAAGCGTAATAAGCAAACTGAATTCCATTTTTTTGTAGTTTTTTTATAGATTAAACTAGTGATAAAACAAGAAACAAAAATATTTGATTGCAAGATCTAAAGATATACCTTCAAGCACTAACCTCCCCGGCAACGGCGCCAGATAAGAGCTTGATATCTACTACACAACCTTCTTCTTGTAGACATTGTTGGGCCTGCAAGTGCACATGTTTGTAGGACAGTAGCCAATTTCCCTCAAGTGGATGACCTAAGGTTTATCAATCCGTGGGAGGCATAGGATGAAGATGGTCTCTCTCAAAAAACCCTGCAACCAAATAACAAAGAGTCTCTTGTGTCCCCAACACACCCAATACAATGGTAAATTGTATAGGTGCACTAGTTCGGCGAAGAGATGGTGATACAGGTGCAATATGGATGGTAGATAAAGGTATTTGCAATCTAAAATATTAAAAAACAGCAAGGTAACTAATGATAAAAGTGAGCGTAAACGGTATTGCAATGCTAGTAAACAAGGCATAGGGTTCATACTTTCACTAGTGCAAGTTCTCTCAACAATAATAACATAGATAGATCATATAACAATCCCTCAACATGCAACAAAGAGTCACTCCAAAGCCAGTAATAGCAGAGAACAAACGAAGAGATTATGGTAGGGTATGAAACCACCTCAAAGTTATTCTTTCGGATCAATCTATTCAAGAGTTCGTACTAGAATAACACCTTAAGACACAAATTAACCAAAACCCTAATCTCACCTAGATACTCCATTGTCACCTCAAGTATCCGTGGGCATGATTATACGATATGCATCACACAATATCAGATTCATCTATTCAACCAACACAAAGTACTTCAAAGAGTGCCCCAAAGTTTCCACCAGAGAGTCAAGACGAAAATGTGTGCCAACACCTATGCATAGGTTCATGGGAGGAACCCACAAGTTGATCACCAAAACATACATCAAGTGGCATGTGATATCCCACTGTCACCACAGATAAACATGGCAAGACATACATCATGTGTTCTCAAATCATTAAAGACTCAATCCGATAAGATAACTTCATGAGAAACCTCAATTCATCACAAGAGAGTAGAGGGGGAGAAACATCATAAGGTCCAACTATAATAGCAAAGATCGCGATACATCAAGATCGTGCCATAGAGAGAACACGAGAAAGAGAGATCAAACACATAGCTACTAGTATGTCGCGATCGGTTTTCCGGGTATTAATTCCCAGAAAATGGCCCTTGTGCTGATCAGCCCCAGGACTACTGTTAGCTGATGAGGCACCAACTTGATACAGAAATTCCAAGCAAAACACAAAATATGTAGTACAAGACCATTCTGGTCTGTGAGTACAACAAATGGTTTCTAGCGGTTGATGGCGGAAACGGGTTGTGAATCATCAGGGTCTATGGGACTCCATTTCCCACAGGAACAGCTGACCAGGTTAACTCCTATCTTCGCGAGGCTGCTATCACCGTTGCTTAGGTTCCGGGGCTGTCATCACGATCACTCCTCTCCGCGCAAGAAATCTGGCCAAGACAATAGCCAGGGACAAGCCAGTGAGTACTTTGAATGTACTCGCAAACATTATGAACACGGGTATAACATAACAACGATGTTCCGAAATATTTATGCTCATGACGTCAGTCACAAAAGGTAAATAAATCTCTGATGCATGTAAGCAGGTTATTTATGAAAATGCAATAACATATTAATAATAAAAGGCACCGATCGGGTGTCTGAAGCGATGCCTCGAAAGGTCAGTAAATAAAGAGGAATACCTCAGTCGGGCGTCTGAGTGACACCACATAAAGGGCTTATAAAAGAAACGCCACAGTCGGGCATCTCAGCGACACCACATAAAGGGCTTATAAAAGAAATGCCACAGTCGGGCGTCTCAGCGACACCACATAAAGGGCTTATAAAAGAAATGCCACAGTCGGGCGTCTCAGCGACACCACATAAAGGGATTATAAAAGAAATGCCACAGTCGGGCGTCTCAGCGACACCACATAAAGCGATTATAAAAGAAATAACAAGCATGCCACAGTCGGGCGTCTGAGCGACACCACATAAAGGGCTTATAAAAGAAATAACAAGCATGCCACAGTCGGGCGTTTGAGCGACACCACATAAAGGGCTTATAAATAATCACAGTGAATACCCAGGAGGTAAAACCATCCCAGGGATACTCGGTATTTCAATTAATATAAAGGTGTTAGTCCATAATAAAAGTAATAATCATCATAAGTCTCAAGTCACGATCCATGTTCTGGTTTAACAGTCTTTCTCCTCCGAAGACCTACACTAAGACCAACACTTGACCCATCCCAGACTGTAATCCTTAACCAGGGACATGGCTATTCGAATAGGTTTAGTCTCTGCAGAGGGTGTACTCTTTACCCATGAGTAGCGGATTCCTTTAGTCCATCGGGACTAATTCCATCCACGGTCTTTTTGTTGAAAACACACCTAACTTGCAAATTTATATTGCGCGCTCTAAGGGGTGGCCTCCCCTCTCGGTCTCAACCGGAAACACCCATGCCCCCGGACCAGGTGGCCTGCCTACCAGCTACAACCGGTATCTTCCACCATGGCCTCTCTGTACGGTGTGTGCTAGAAAGAGGTTGACAACTTACTGAACCGTACTCTACTTGTTGTAGAGACGAGTGGTAGTACGAAACAAGTATGGGGGTTACTGGAAGAAGACTCAATCTAGGGTCGACTCAGGAGGTTTAAGTATTCCCTGCATGATTAGCATAACGAATATATTTCATCCAACAGACAGAGTCACCACTCATCATACCCCTCATGCCATGCCGGACACACTCGTCTCGACGAGGAACTAGGGACAAGCTCGGGTCTACCCAAGACAGAGACTTTCCCGTTTTCCTTCCGGTAGGCACGAAAGGCATACGAGGATGATCACTATCACAAGCATGTCCATTTCCAACAGCAAGGAAATTTTCAATAAGCATTCATGCAAATGATCACATCACCACATAAAATAACGAGTTCTACGTATTGAGGTGGTGTCATGATCGTGTCAAACAATGCATGCAAAATATTATGCCAGGGTTCAGAATGCTTGCCTTCAATGTGTGGAAAGGCAGGGTGCACTCCAAAACATTTGAAAGCTTTCTCCTCTCTCCAAAATCCTATTTAAAATATTTTTGAATCAATATATAGTTTCAAAAACAGTACCAAAAAGTTGTCTGAATTTTTTTGAAATAAATCTTAAAATAAACTAGACAATATTTGAGAGAGGTAGGAAAAAGAATCAACTCATTTGGAGTTGTAATTAAAAAGTTATAGCCAGTCAAAGTCCTGGTCAAAATCTGTTTTTTTAAATAAAACAGAAAAAGAAAAGAAAACATTTCAAAATGTACACGTCGAAGGCGCATTCTGGAAATGCGCTTCCACTTACTCCTGCATGGACCGACGATGGGTCACTGGCGGTGGGCCCGCCTGGCCCACTGGTCAGGTTTGACCAGTCCACGCGCACGTCGTCCCCCTCCGACCGAACAGAGGCAGAGCTCCGGTGAGGATTGCCGGCAAACGAAGGCGTCCCTTGGTGATCTGAGAACATGGGTGTGCTCCGGAGGTCGAGACGAACCCGTGGGTACCCGCCATGGTCGCCAACGTGGACGGAGTCACCGGCAACGAGCTTCACGGTGGAGAAGGCATTCGGGTGGATTTGGGGTCCTGGGCTATGGTGGCTCTCGATCGGGGCTGAGGCGATGGGCGGCTCCGCACGATCACGTGGAGTTGGCTGGTGGCGCTAGATTGCCGGGAGGTGCCTTGGATGTGACGGAATCGGTCGGGACTTCGCGGCGACCGAACCGGCCGGACTCGGGGAAGATGGCCTTCCCCTCCTCGACTGCTGGTCAAGGTAGGTGTAGAGGGATCATTTGAGGTTGCTTGAGGACTCGATTGAGCTCCGGGGCCCTTATATAGGTGGTGGAGGTCGGTCCGAGGTGGCCAGCAATAAGTACGATGGTGAACCGCCATTCTGTGCGGCAGGGCGACGTGGAGGCGAGGAGAGCTAGCCGACGAGTGAGGGGATAAGCTTGCGCGCCTCCCAGGGTGGCAGAGGTGCACTGCGGACGCCGGCGTGCCGCCAAGAGTGCCCTGACAGCGGCGCTGTAGGGTGCCAGGGCCGCTTGGAGGTTTCTGGTGAGAAGGGGAGTGCGTGGCGCGGCTTTGCAGTGTGGGGCCAAACCAGGGGCGCGACGCGGCGGCTCGGGTGCGCGGCTGCAGTTCGCGCGCTCTGGGCGCGCCCAGTGCACGCCCACCATCTGCTCGACGAAATGCCATGGCCTACTAGGTGGCTTGGTTGGAGCTGGGGATTAGCAGGTCTACTCTAGGGGTAGCTGGGATGCTAGTGGACATGCCTGTTGGGTCAGAGGATCAGGTCCACAATGCAAACCAAAACTCATGCCAAATCTGTCCATGCACTCCAGGTGTTTGACAAAATTCCACAGGCACCTAGGCTTTTCTTGGAGTGGCCAAATCTTCCAGATCCTAGTCTCTTTAGATGCACAAGAGGGTGGTGAGGTTTGTTTGTAAAAAGCACAAACTTGTTAGTGCAAGTTTTGCAAAACTACAATTCTGGACAGGAGGTAAATGGCATCATCTCATGAACCAAAAGTATTCCAATGGTTGCATGCTCCTGGACTTAGGGGTTTTGTAGGGTGGTCTACAAGCAGGGGAAAGAATCAAGGGCCAAAGAGCAAGCAAGAATATGGATGCTGTACAAACCATCATGTTGGACCAGAATGAAGATGAGGTTGATTCACTCAAAATTTTCAAATAACATCACTGGGTTTTTGCATAAAGTTGAATCATATGCTACTACCAACATCCCATAATTTTGGTGGAAGCTAGAAAGAAATATTTAAATGAGTTGTAGTGCAAAATTGCCCACTGGACCAGAGAAGAGAATTGGGTGTAGAGCTCAAAATATTTCATGAATAAAAGTTATTTTTGCATAAAAGTGATTTAAAAACATCATCACCTGCCATCTCCAAATTTTGGTTGGAATTTTAAGTGAATTTATCAAATGGTTGAAGTTCAAATATGGCCATATAACCTTGGAAAACCATTTTTCAAGAAAATAAAGATCAAGAAAATTAATTATGTAATTAGTTCTACTAATAAAAGAAAAGTTTTTCTTGAGAGGCTAAACAAGCCCAATAACATATTTGAAAGGTTTTCTTCTTGGGGAAAACTCCATAATAACAAGAGAGAGAAAAGAAGGTCCAAAAAACAAAAGGGAGCCCAGAAAATAAAAATTTTAATTTCCTGGCAAAATTTAATTAACAAAACAAGGTCAAAATTTTGGGGTGTCACAACACTACCCCCCTTAAGAAAAATCTTGTCCTCGAGATTTGTTAAGAGCGGTTTTGAAAAACAAATACCCCACGGTTACGTGTCTTTGCAAGCATGGTAAGTGTTCGAGCGAAGGTGAGTCTGCTGCCGTGGTGCTGTGTGAAATGAAATAATCCACGTCGTGAGAAGATATACGATGTAGCAACTCAGGGAAAAGAAATCTCACTCCATGATTCTTCGCGAGAGAAACAGTAATAGTCAAACCGTAACAGAACTACTCACATTAATAGAAACTAAATAATTTACTCGCCGCACAAACTCGGGGTACCACGCATAAGTTACAACACATAAGTAAAAGTTGCAAGAATAAACATAGCAGCGACGTCTATAATGCAAATGGTAACTGGACGGGGTCCCGAGAAAATATCTCTGGAACTGGAACGGACTCGTCTTCTATCGGGGAAAGCGGATTGATCAGATGATGAATGTGTCTCTCTTGGTCTGGCCTCAGTGGTCTGCCGATGGCGATCTGAGGATTTAAGTCCGCGAGACTCTGGAGGTAACCCATTACTCGCTGGGTCAAACGTTCTTGAGCGATGATGTACTGGACCAGGTTGGCCAGTACTGGGTGTCTCTCAATCCGTCTACCGGGAAAAGATGTTACTTCTCCGGGTGCTGCACGGCTCGGAAAGTAATAATACCCTCGTTCACTGGCATAGGGTACCGCGAATCGAAGGCGAGCGAGTGCTTCACAAGCAGCAGCTTCTATGGCCATATGTGGGGTTGGCATTGATTTCCCCACGAAGGGGACTTCTGTTGGATCTTGGTTGGAGTCTACGGGAGGGATGTGTACTGCTGCCCAATATTTCAAGGTGGAAGGTGTGATTCTCGATTTGAACAGCTCGCACTGGGGTGGCTGGTTAGAACCCATGGTACTGCAGGTAAAGTCCCACAATATTTTGACAAAGCTACCTGGGGTTGCATCTGGGGTTCTCAGATAAATACTGGGGCTCGACATGGCAGGAAACGGTGCACAAGGTGAGGGTTGCTTGGCAAGGTCACGAGGTGGCCTTTTTATAGTCACTGGAGCTGGGTCATTTTACCGTCGTGAAAGGTAATAAAATTTGCCAGCTTAGGTCCAAGGGTCGAGGTCAAAGCCATAGATACATACTTCACTAAAGTGACGTATCACTGTGGGGGTTGTTGGGGTGGTCTTGGTAGCTGTGCCTGGAAAAATATGCAACTGCGTGCTGACGTAATTATGCAAGGTTACTATCTAAAACAGGAGCACAACAACAGGCCGCGTTAATTCACAAGGTCACACGGTTACAAAGCGAGGATACACTGAGACTCGGCACTTCTCGGTTGACCTAGTCTACCTCGTTTATATCCATACGGGCGTGCCTTGTGGATGTCGAGGCTTCTCCACGGTTCTCACCATTGGAATTAGCCGGAGATGGTGGAGGAACTGCAAGGTCGGGGTAGCGATGATGACCATCCCGGGGATTGTTAGCCACAATCCCGTTGGAGTGTGCTCCCAAAAGGCGACGAAGCACTTCTGGGGTCATCAAAGCATCTCGGTTGATGGCTGAAGCTGGCCTCAGGGTCTCGATCGGGTGTCCGAACATCACGACTGGGTTGTCGGCGTCGGGCTCGTCTTCTCCTCTTGCTGGGGTTCGACGAACCAGCTCTCCACGAGCTGCGATCAGATCAATGGTGATTTGATCGAATAGTGCCTCTAGTGCACCTACATAGCGCACTAGGTGCAATAATGCAGGATCTGTCTCGTGATCTCCGTTGGCAACTTGGGGTGGTCTACCATACCCTTCGCGTCTGGGGTAGTAGTAGAACGAGCGACAGTTAACTCTGGGCGACAACTGTCGGAGTTGAACTATAGCCTCTCGAGCAGCTATCTGGATGGCTTGTGGCTCGAAGGAAGTTGTCCTTCCGGTGAACCTGTAGGGGCGTTCTGGAGATAGACCCCTACTGTAGATGTGCACAGTGGCCCAGAATTGACGGCTTTCACCGCCCATGGGTCCTTGGTACACAACATATTCTGGGGGCTCTTCTAACGCATAGGCACGACGGGTGAGGTTTGCGAGTATGGTCACAAAACCTCCAAGGTTGGTTGCTGTGGTCTCATTGTGTACTACGGGGCCAGGCATTATGGCTCGGCTTGGGGTAGAGAATGTGTTGTGCTGGGTTGGGGCTAGCGTGCCCTTTTTATAGAAAAAAAGGGGACGGAGTCTTCCTTCGCACGCTTGTGAAGGAGACAACTTGGGTGCTGGTCACTAGCGCGTGATTGACAGGCTAGGTTGATAGGTTGGGCACCGACTGCCAAAAGTGTCGGGGACACTGTGTGGCTATCTTGCACGAGAAGCTTGGCTGGGGTTTGGTTAAGGTCTGGTGGGTTGGTTTGCCTAAGTTTTTCGACCTGGTTAAGATAGGATTAGCCAATGGTCAGCCTGGCTCTGATACCAAGTTTGTCGCGACCGATTTTCCGGGTATTAATTCCCAGAAAATGGCCCTTGTGCTCATCAGCCCCAGGATTACTGTTAGCTGATGAGGCACCAACTTGATACAGAAATTCCAAGCAAAACACAAAATATGTAGTACAAGACCATTCTGGTCTGTGAGTACAACAAATGGTTTCTAACGGTTGATGGCGGAAACAGGTTGTGAATCATCAGTGTCTATGGGACTCCATTTCCCACAGGAACATCTGACCAGGTTAACTCCTATCTTCGTGAGGCTGCTATCACCGTTGCTTAGGTTCCGGGGCTGTCATCACGGTCGCTCCTCTCTGCGCAAGAAATCTGGCCAAGACAATAGCCAGGGACAAGCCAGTGAGTACTTTGAATGTACTCGCAAACATTATGAACACGGGTATAATATAACAACGATGTTCCGAAATATTTATGCTCATGACGTCAGTCACAAAAGGTAAATAAATCTCTGATGCATGTAAGCAGGTTATTTATGAAAATGCAATAACATATTAATAATAAAAGGCACCGATCGGGTGTCTGAACCAACGCCTCGAAAGGTCAGTAAATAAAGAGGAATACCTCAGTCGGGCGTCTGAGTGACACCACATAAAGGGCTTATAAAAGAAATGCCACAGTCGGGCATCTCAGCGACACCACATAAAGGGCTTATAAAAGAAATGCCACAGTCGGGCGTCTCAGCGACACCAAACAAAGGGCTTATAAAAGAAATGCCACAGTCGGGCGTCTCAGCGACACCACATAAAGGGCTTATAAAAGAAATAACAAGCATGCCACAGTCGGGCGTCTGAGCGACACCACATAAAGGGCTTGTAAAAGAAATAACAAGCATGCCACAGTCGGGCGTTTGAGCGACACCACATAAAGGGCTTATAAATAATCACAGTGAATACCCAGGAGGTAAAACCATCCCAGGGATACTCGGTATTTCAATTAATATAAAGGTGTTAGTCCATAATAAAAGTAATAATCATCATAAGTCTCAAGTCACGATCCATGTTCTGGTTTAACAGTCTTTCTCCTCCGAAGACCGACACTAAGACCAACACTTGACCCATCCCAGACTGTAATCCTTAACCATGGACACGGCTATTCGAATAGGTTTAGTCTCTGCAGAGGGTGTACTCTTTACCCACGAGTAACGGATTCCTTTAGTCCATCGGGACTAATTCCGTCTACGGTCTTTTTGTTGAAAACACACCTAACTTGCACACACCAACTTAACTCACACGTGTCTGGAATCACCCACGACACCTGCCAACAAACTCTAAGTGGGGAGGCTACAACCTCGCGTAGCATGGGATCAAATTTATATTGCGCGCTCTAAGGGGTGGCCTCCCCTCTCGGTCTCAACCGGAAACACCCATGCCCCCGGACCAGGTGGCCTGCCTACCAGCTACAACCGGTATCTTCCACCATGGCCTCTCTGTACGGTGTGTGCTAGAAAGAGGTTGACAACTTACTGAACCGTACTCTACTTGTTGTAGAGACGAGTGGTAGTACGAAACAAGTATGGGGGTTACTGGAACAAGACTCGATCTAGGGTCGACTCAGGAGGTTTAAGTATTCCCTGCATGATTAGCATAACGAATATATTTCATCCAACAGACAGAGTCACCACTCATCATACCCCTCATGCCATGCCGGACACACTCGTCTCGACGAGGAACTAGGGACAAGCTCGGGTCTACCCAAGACAGAGACTTTCCCGTTTTCCTTCCGGTAGGCACGAAAGGCATACGAGGATGATCACTATCACAAGCATGTCCATTTCCAACAGCAAGGAAATTTTCAATAAGCATTCATGCAAATGATCACATCACCACATAAAATAACGAGTTCTACGTATTGAGGTGGTGTCATGATCGTGTCAAACAATGCATGCAAAATATTATGCCAGGGTTCAGAATGCTTGCCTTCAATGTGTGGAAAGGCAGGGTGCACTCCAAAACATTTTGAAAGTTTCTCCTCTCTCCAAAATCCTATTTAAAAATATTTTTGAATCAATATATAGTTTCAAAAACAGTACCAAAAGTTGTCTGAATTTTTTTGAAATAAATCTTAAAATAAACTAGACAATATTTGAGAGAGGTACGAAAAAGAATCAACTCATTTGGAGTTGTAATTAAAAAGTTATAGCCAGTCAAAGTCCTGGTCAAAATCTGTTTTTTTAAATAAAACGGAAAAAGAAAAGAAAACGTTTCAAAAATGTACACGTCGAAGGCGCATTCTGGAAATGCGCTTCCACTTACTCCTGCGTGGACTGGTGCTGGGTCACTGACCGTGGGACCGCCTGGCCCACTGGTCAGGTTTGACCAGTCCACGCGCGCGTCGTCCCCCTCCGACCGAACAGAGGCAGAGCTCCGGCGAGAATTGCCGGCAAACGGAGGAGTCCCTTGGTGATATGAGAACATGGGTGTGCTCAGGAGGTCGAGACGAACCCCTGGTACCCGCCATGGTCGCCGACATGGACGGAGTCGCCGGCGACGAGCTTCGCAGCGGAGAAGGCATTCAGGTGGATTTGGGGTCCTGGGCTATGGTGGCTCTCGGTCGGGGCGGAGGCGATGGGCGGCTCCGCACGATCACGTGGAGTTGGGTGGTGGCGCTGGATTTCCGGGAGGTGCCTTGGTTGCGACAGAATCGGCCGGGACTTGGCGGTGACCGAACCGGCCGGACTCGGGGAAGATAGCCTTCCCCTCCTCGACTGTTGGCCATGGTAGCTCTACGGGGATCATTTGAGGTTGCTTGAGGACTCGATTGAGCTCCGGGGCCCTTATATAGGCGGTGGAGGTCGGTCCTGAGGTGGCCGGCGATAAGGACGACGGCGAACCACCATTCTGTGTGGCAGGGCGACGTGGAGGCGACGAGAGCTAGCCGACGAGCGAGGGGATAAGCTTGCGCGGCTCCCTGGGGCAGGTGGCAAGCCGGGGTGGCTCGGGCGGCACCAACCGTGGCAGAGGCGCACTGCAGACGCCGGCGTGCCACCAAGAGTGCCCTGACGGCAGCGCTGTAGGGTGCCAGGGCCGCTTGGAGGTTTCTGGTCAGAAGGGGAGTGCGTGGCGCGGCTTTACAGTGTGGGGCCAAACCAGGGGCGCGGCTGCGGTTGGCACGCTCTGGGCACGCCCAGTGCACGCCCACCATCTGCTCGACGAAATGCCATGGCCTACTAGGTGGCTTGGTTGGAGCTGGGGATTAGTAGGTCTAGTCTAGGGGTAGCTCGGATGCTAGTGGACATGCCTGTTGGGTCAGAGGATCAGGTCCACAATGCAAACCAAAACTCATGCCAAATCTGTCCATGCACTCCAGGTGTTTGACAAAATTCCACAGGCACCTAGGCTTTTCTTGGAGTGGCCAAATCTTCTAGATCCTAGTCTCTTTAGATGCACAAGAGGGTGGTGAGGTTTGTTTGTACAAAGGACAAACTTGTTGGTGCAAGTTTTGCAAAACTACAATTCTGGACAGGAGGTAAATGGCATCATCTCATGAAGCAAAAGTATTCCAATGGTTGCATGCTCCTGGACTTAGGGGTTTTGTAGGGTGGTCTACAAGCAGGGGAAATAATCAAGGGCCAAAGAGCAAGCAAGAATATGGATGCTGTACAAACCATCATGTTGGACCAGAATGAAGATGAGGTTGATTCACTCAAAATTTTCAAAGAACAACACTGGGTTTTTGCATAAAGTTGAATCATATGCTACTACCAACATCCCATAATTTTGGTGGAAACTAGAAAGAAATATTTAAATGAGTTGTAGTGCAAAATTGCCCACTGGACCAAAGAAGAGAAGTGGGTGTAGAGCTCAAAATATTTCATGAATAAAAGTTATTTTTACATAAAAGTGATTTAAAAACATCACCTGACATCTCCAAATTTTTGTTGGGATTTTAAGTGAATTTATCAAATGGTTGAAGTTCAAATATGGCCATATAACCTTGGAAAACCATTTTTCAAGAAAATAAAGATCAAGCAAATTAATTATGTAATTAGTTCTACTAATAAAAGAAAAGTTTTTCTTGAGAGGCTAAACAAGCCCAATAACATATTTGAAAGGTTTTCTTCTTGGGGAAAACTCCATAATAACAAGAGAGAGAAAAAAAAAGGTCCAAAAAACAAAAAGGGAGCCCAGAAAATAAAAATTTTAATTTCCTGGCAAAATTTTAATTAACAAAACAAGGTCAAAAATTTGGGGTGTCACATGGTACATACCCTCAGCACCGAGGGTAAACTACTCCCTCCTCGTCATGGAGAGCGCCGGGATGATGAAGATGGCCACCGGTGATGGGTTCCCTCTCTGGTAGGGTGCCGAAACGGACTCCCGAGAGGTTTTTGGTGGCTATAGAGGCTTGCGGTGGCAAAACTCCCGATCTATCTTCTGTTTCGATGTTTTTAGTGTATGTGGACTTATACAGGTGAAAGAAGTCGGTCGGAGGAGCCTCGAGGGGCCCACGAGAGTGGAGAGCGCGCCTAGGGGGGTGGGCGCGCCCCCCTATCTCGTGGCTTCCCCGATGCTCCACTGGCTTGCACTCTAAGTTTTCTGGGTCACGTTTGTTCCAAAAATCATGCTGCCGAAAGTTTCATTCCGTTTGGACTCCGTTTGATATTCCTTTTGTTCGAAACACTGAAATAGACAATAAAACAACAATATGGGCTGGGCCTCCGGTTAATAGGTTAGTCCCAAAAGTAATATAAAAGTGTATAATAAAGCCCGTAAACATTCAAAACACATAATAATATAGCATGAATGCTTCATAAATTATAGATACGTTGGAGACGTATCACATATATTCAATGATCTTAATGAAAGTTTTTACTATATCCCTCTTGAATACCCATCATATTAGGACAAAATTTATAACCTAAGAAAATTGCCATACTATTTTTAAGACTCTAAAAATAATATAGATGAAGCATGAGAGTTCATCAATTTGTTCAAAATAAAACCACTGTCGTGCTCTAAAAGGATATAAGTGAAGCACTAGAGCAACTATCCTAACTCAAAAGATATAAGTGAAGCACATAGAGTATTCTAATAAATTCACGTTTAATGTGTGTCCCTCTCAAAAGGTGTCTACAACAAGGATGATTGTGGCAAACTAAAAATCAAAGACTCATATAATACAAGATGCTCCAAGCAAAACACATATCATGTGGTGAATAAAAATATAGCCTCAGGTAATTTACTGATGGATTGAAGAGAAAAGAGGGGATGCCATCCAGGGCATCCCCAAGAGAAAAGATGCTTGGTTGTCCTTCAATATTACTTTGCTGTCGTGGGAAACCACGGCCACCTATGGGACCAAGGGTCCCTTGCCGGTTCGGCAGGGAGAATGTCACATTGCACAAAGGGCAGAAGACCGTGGGGCCGCACATCAGAAATCACACGGGCAATTTTACCCTGGTTCGAGCCACCGTGAGGCATAAAACCCTACTCCTGCTTTTGTGGATTGATGGTGGAAGAATAGTGGTGGAGCCCAGTACACTTGCCCGGCAGGGGTGCCTATGGGCGAAAGTGGCTACGCGCGTATGAATGTGTGGGTATCCAACCTTCTAACCCCTTTCTACGGTTGCCACGGGCCTCCTTTTATAGATTAAGGGGTCACCACAATGGCAAATTAGGCATTATGCACTGATAAGATAGAAAACAATGCTATCATACCGGACTCTGCAGGCTGATAGAGTGCATTAAATGCGTCGCTCAACATCACATCATTGTTTTCCCGGCAAGCCTTGCCGGGCTATTTTGCCAGCTTCATGCCTGCTTGCTTGACACGTCGTAGGACGGGTGTCGTCTGTAGGTATCTCCTGTAGAAAGAGGCTGCCATGTGGCAAACGACTGCCACTTAATCACCTTGTGGCTTAACACCGCACTGATTGACAACATGGGTCGTAGTGGAGTAGTTGGGTGAGGTGGTTTTTGCCTCCGTGAGTCCCGGCAGGCCCTGCCGGGACATCTTGGATGTTCTCTTATGAGGACAACCCCATCCTCGCCGAGCTCGTCTGCACTTCAAGGGAGGTTTTTCTCCTGGTGATATCTTGCTTCTCTGGATTGACCTTGGTTGTCTTGATCTGCATGTTGGTTCTTCAAAAGTCTTGATCTCCTGTACTCTGGCATGGCCTGGTGCCATAATCTTATTCCCATGCATGTGCGTAGTCTGGGAAACAGATCCAGGGTTCGTTGCACCGACAGAAGCCCCCGGGCCTTTCTAGATTGTGCTGCCGAGCATCATCAGGGTAGGCCCTAATAAGTGCATAGGCAGGGGCACCAAAGAGGCTAGTCTCTTGGGTTCTTCTCTGCTTCCTCATTAACCTTGAGCCCGGGCCAGTTTCAGGTTTTCCTGCGCGTCATGCGCAACATTATGGGAAAAACTCAGATCATGGCCCGCAGGACGCCCGCGCCTCACGATCACTGGATGGAAACTGCCATCCCACTTGCCTCCTGCTTCGGGCGCACCCGCCACGTGTACTTCATGCATTAGGAGGGGTAGGCGGTGGATGCAGAAAAGCACGGGTGTGAGTGCCATGGTAGAAAATCAGGCGCCACTGGTTGGAGCAGCGGGTCGGTCCTGATTCCCTCAACTCTAGATGAGCAGAGAGGCTGTATTGGAGGAGCGAGGTGGCCGCCCCCTGAGCGAGAGGCTAGCTCCCTGCCTCATCCTTCTATAAGAGGGGGTAGGAGTGGTGCATCTTCATAGACACCTGCTTCTTCTTCTTCCTCTCTAATCTTTCTTCACTCGCCATGGTGAGAAGATGAGGGTGTGGTGGTATTCCAGCGGCGGCGACGAGGGCTTCTGCTCAACGATGTGTTCCCCTTCCTCTAGACCCTGTGGTTCTGGAACCCGCTGCGAGAGGCGAAGGGAGGGGCCGAGGTCGTAGCTGCCATGGCGTTCGAGGAAGAGGAGGATGGGGCGGCGCTTTGGTCGCGCCCCCACCGGCGGCTCCTCCCCTGATGGAAGGCCACATCAGAGATCAGCCTCGAGAGTTCATCATCAGGCTATACAAACCTCCGTGTGTCCACCTCCATCTCCGTACTCCATGTGCACAGGAAATGGAGCTTGAACTACCATGCGCTATTAGTCTGTACAAGAGGGGCTATGGGAATGGCAGCATGTGGGTTGATGTCGACTTCCCCGCTCCTCATGTCATGTATCTCCGCCGCGGCTGGAAGACATTTGCCTGAGCCCATAGCCTGTCCCAGGGGCACATTCTCTAGTTTAAATTAATGGAGAGTGTCCTGCTCTCCGTCAAGATCTTTGGGCGCTCAGGAATTCAGTTAGGTTGTTGCATGGAGGGCTCAACCGACGATGAAAGTTCCGCCTCGAGTGACAGCAACGAGGAGGATAGTGACGGCGATGTTAACACCGGCAACGACAACTCCGGCTCCGGCTGACCACCACCTGCACCATCTTCATAACATGGCAGCACCATCATCTGCCCCTGCGTTTTCTCCCCGGCAAGGTGATTGCCAGGAAGTTGGATGCAGAGGTGGTGATGGTGCTCCCTGGCTTCTTCCAGCTGGATCCTGGCAGGCTTTCTCTCGGGCTGCAGCTCCATTAGCCCTGTCGCGTCCTGTTGGCCCTGGTGGAGGTGGTGGGGAGGTCGTCTCTGCCATGCTCTCCATCGTCGCCTTCGTCAGTGCCCTCCCCTCCCTGCTGAGCTGCCCCTCATGGTGCCCGATAAGGGCTGGTTGGGCTCCTGCCCAAACGCTCCTTTTGCCCTCCTCACCTTCATCTACCGTACTTAGCAGGAGAGGGACAAGAACAGGGCATTACGGGGCACTTATCCTTTTTCAATTTTAAATCTGTAGGCAATTCCCGAATTTTAGTTCAAATAATGTAATCTCTCGACTCCATGTTTGTGTTTTGTAAGGCTTGTACTTATATGATCACCATATTAATGAAAAATATGGGCCTTGCTGGGAACTCGTGCATGTGTATGTCCGTGCAGAGGTGGGTGTCGGTGTCGAAACCGGCGTATCGCCGGTAGGGGGTCCCGATCTATGTGTCAAGGCTGATGGTAACAGGAAGCAAGGGACACAGATGTTTACCCAGGTTCGGGACCTCTCGATGGAGGTAAAAACCTACTTCCTGCTTGATTAATATTGATGATATGGGTAGTACAAGAGTAGATCTACCACGAGATCATAGAGGCTAAACCCTAAGGGCTAGCCTATGATGGTATCAATGTAACTATGATCGGCCTTCTAAGGACCAACCTCTCTGGTTTATATAGACACCGGAGAAGGCTAGGGTTTACATGGAGTCGGTTACAAGGAAGGAAATATAATATCCGGATTGCCAAGCTTGCCTTCCATGCCAAGGAAAGACCATCCGGACACGGGCCGAAGTCTTGAGTCTCGTATCTTCACGCTTTAATAGTCCGGACGTTGTACACAGTCCGGCTGTTCGGATACCCCCTAATCCAGGACTCCCTCAGTAGCCCCTAAACCAGCTTCAATGACGATGAGTCCAGCGCGCAGTATTGTCTTCGGCATTGCAAGGCGGGTTCCTCCTCCGAATTCTCCAAAGTGGTTTATTGAACACGTAGACTGTGTCCGGATCTGCAAGACGATCTTCACATGGCATAGATCTGTTTTGTGGGCAATCTTCGTGTGTCGTGCCCTTGCATCGTGACTTGGTCCAATGCGAACCTTCGTTCTCTATCCCACAATGACTCGTGTTACGAGGCGATTTTATTGGCATGTCCCGTCGAGGTAGAGATCGTGTCCCTTTTATTACGGGATTTTCCATCAATATGAGCGTGCGTGACCCCACGACAGTTGTTGGTATAACCCCGTGTGTTTTTAGATAAGCCTTAAACGGTCACACCGAGGACTCTTGATATTCACCTTCTTTATAAAGGGATCGAGACCTACGCCTCTTTTTTCACCTTCATCGCGCCTTCTCGCACCTCGAGTTCTAACACCCAAAGCCCAGGCTCCACTTTGCCGAAATCCTCCAATATGTCCGGATCCTACCCTCAAGGCCGGTGGGTGGCATCCTCGATTGAAGAGTAGGACATTGCAAAACTTACGGAGGTCGGATACCTAACTGCAGATATCCAGCACAGGCTCCCTGCTCCAGGGCAGGCCATCCCTACGTTGGAGCCCAATGAGCGTGTTGTTTCCATCCCACACTTCCTCTGTGGTTTGGGTTTCACCCTGGATCACTTCGTGAGAGGGCTCATGTTCTATTATGGATTGGATTTTCATGATCTGGCTCCAGACGCCATACTCCATATCTCCGTCATTCATTATCGTGTGCGAGGCTTTTCTCCACATCACCCTGCACTTCGGCTTATGGCTCAAGACCTTCAATGTGAAGCCGAAGATGATCTAGGGGCGACATGTGGAGTGTGGAGGTGCTGTAATAAGAAGAAACGTCGATGCCCCATGGCCGGAGGATTCTTTCCGAGAAGTATCTGATGTATGGCAGCAGAGGTGGTTTTATGCTATGGCCCCAAGGGGCACAAAGTGGGTAGCCGCCCCTGAGTTCTGCTCGGGCCCTCCATCGCAGTTGGCGTCCTGGACAGACGTAGGACGCAATTGGGGGCCCGCAGGCGATGTACCAATACTGCAGAACCGCATCCGGGAGCTTCTCGAGAGGGATATCAACCTTGTTAGCGTAATGCAAGTGATGTTGATCCGGCGGATGTTGCCGTGCCAACGCTGGCCTCTTCGGATGTGGGAGTTCAATCCGCAGGATCCGCAGACTGTGAAGCACTTCTTCGGCTTGAAGCTCGAAGAGATGTGCAAATTATTCTTCGGACAACAAGTAGTGTGTCCGGATACCTTCGAGGATGCGGGCCTAAGCTGCAATCACGTAGATAATCAAGTAAGTAGCCTTGATACCGGACACTCTGTTTTGTATTTGTCATGATTGTTTATTCTGAAAATAATCTGCGTCTAGGAATGGCTCAGCAAGGCGGAGAGAATCAGGTGTCCGGCGCCACTTCCTGAAGGCTCGCCCGCCCCCACCATGGCCAAGATGCTTGACCAGGTACTCAGCAGAATGCCCCCGGGGAAAGACAAGGGGAGGAACGAAGAAACTGAACCCCACATGCTACGCATCCGAACCGGGGGAATTGTTACCTCCCCCAAGGAGGATAGTCGGGGAGGGGAGGCTAAAGCCTCCTCCCCGCGCAGGAAGAAGAGGGTCGCCTCCGAAGATTTGGAGGCGAAGATGCCCAAATCAGGGAAAAAACATCCACAGGGGGCCTTGCCCTGACGGGCACCCTCACCGCACCATGCCCTCCAACAGGCCAGCTCCACCGAGCTATAAGTAAATCTACAATCCGAAGGTACTGTGTTTCTCCTAGATTAATAACCAGGATTCAACTTTTTGCAGTCCGGCCAGCAGCTCCTCTCAACAGGGTTCGTCTTCGGGGGACCTTCCTCCGGAGATGATGGAGAGCGAGACCCCACCCCCTTCTCCGACTCATGAAGCGGGCAACACTGAGGTGTCGTCATGGAGGAGTCCGAATCTTTAGAAGCCGGAAGTCAATCCGTCAGCCACCCTACACTCGGAGCGTTTGGCTACAACAAGGGGCGATGGGAAGAGTCCGGCGAGTTCAATGTCCGGCTGGACGTACTGACGGGCTTGCTGGAGCGTGTTGCGCTCTCGAAGGAGCACTGCTCATTAATGAGAGCGGTGCTCAAGAAGATTTCATTTGCTACAAGCGGTTTGAATGAAGCATTCACAAGCCTGCTCAGAGGCTTTGAGGTATGTAATGGAGAACTCACTATTTCTTTGGTTATAAGGCACGCGCTAGGTGTGCTCCATATAGATAGTAGCCCCTGAGACTCTGGTTTCCCAACCTAGGCGGCAAACGGGGGATCATAAACCGATGATAGTGCTGTAAATGTGTGCAGATACCTGTGGGTCCGGACGCTGGCCAGTCCGTCGAAGTTGCCGAACTAACGAGGAAAATTGGATCGATTGATGCCGATATCACGCTGGTGAATGAGCGGCTGGACAAATCACAAGGTATGTGTCATGCCTTCCCTTGTATAGGGAAAATATGAAGATGGCATGATATTGATGTAGTATGTTTGGACTGCAGATGGTGCTGCTGCTGTAGAGGCCCTGAGGGCGGAACTTGCTCAAGCCAAGGAACAAGCTCGGGTGAGCAATGCGGCTGCCCTAAAGGCGGCCGAGGAACTGAGGGCCGAACAGGCTGCTCATCACCGAAGCGAGGAAAAGATAGACGAAATGGCTATTGAGTTGAAAGATGCTGCTGACCGGTATGAGCTCCTTAAAAAGGAGTGTGAGGGTAATTCGGCCGAACTGAACAAGGAGCTGACTACCACCAAGGAAATCCGGACCGAGCTCAGGGGTGCGCGGGAGGAGCTTCGACAGGCTGTTGAAATCGCGGCTGGGGGCTCCTATTTACTGCAGACGAATTTTTTTGATCCAAAGTACGCTCCCCTGGATGGATGCTGGAGTCCGGCGGAAGCATATGCGGATTTGGCGAAGAGTACGGCTGATGCTGCCGACTTCTTCAAAGGTCAAGGTGACAAGGAAGTGGAGAAGCTTTTCTGGTCACAATTCCATGCTCCCACTCACCCGCCGCCGTTGAGTGACAAGATGGCTGCTCTAGCGGAGCTTCACAGGCTGTCCGGGCTTGCAATGCGGTCTATCATAGACCATCTTTGGCCGAAGGGGCCTAAGCCGGACAACTACTTTGGTTTGGTGCAACAATTCCTTGGGGCCGTGCCTCGGATCGATGCCATGAGGAGATCGGCGTGTATAGAGGGTGCACGGATGGCTCTCGTCCGCGTTAAAGCCTATTGGACGGATATGGATGCCACCATGATAGCGGCCCAGGATCCGGTGGGGGCCCAATATCCGGCCGAGCACTACTTGGCGCAGGTCACAGAAGGTGCCCGTCTAGTAGAGGCGCAGTGCTCGAAGAATGTCCTGTTCGAATGAACGGACTCATTGTAAAACAATGTTTATTTTGATTATGAGACTAGATTTACACTATTTTCCTGAGAATATGATTATTTCCCATATGCGACCGTTTATATATATGTATATATAAATATGTAATCCGAAAGTTAGCAGTCGTTGGCTTCAGCCCCCACGCATACAATACGGGGATGTTCGCGAAAAAATATGCTTAATCACACTTGATACAACGTCTTGGTCCATTAAGGAGGTGATTGCATGACGAACTAGGCAACCGGACTATATAGTTGTAACACTTTCGCTTAGCCGCGGGATTCTAAAGTGGGGCTACTATGTAGCCCCTGGTACCTTCGCGTGCATCCGAATACGGGCGTGTATGTACCTGGCCGGGAAATGGCCCTTCGTTAATGCGGAGGAATCCTAAAGATTCCGGTGAGTCCTCGGGTGGTTGACCAGTCTCTCGCTGTGTCATGACAGTCTGTTTTCGGCTTTCTCTACCGAGGTGCTCATCCGGAATAACCAGGGCACAATCGCAGTAGTTCTCCTTTGGCCACCCTAGCCGATAATAATGGAACGTAAGGCGGCAAACCTAGGAGCTGGGCAAACCCAACATTTGACCAAAGACATGATTCGGAGCTGATGCATATAAGGCCTAACTCGTGACGCCGAACACTCCCGAAGGTGTTCGGACTTTATAATAGATGATAGGCTCAAGAATGCCTATTAATTATAAACCATGTGTTTCCAGGTACGCGCGTTAATCTGTCATGGCGAAATGCCAAAAACGGTAGTATCCTCTGTGGGTATGGAACCCATGGGATGGTTGAACAACAAGAGACAATAGAAAAGGTTTACATAGGGGCTTAATCTAAAAAGAAACCTGTTGAACGGGGCCCTGCTGCACTTCTGCGCCTTTATCTCCGTTGTGCCGCATCCTGGAAGGGTATCGCGCAAATGTTGTGTGCTGAAAAGGGAAACTCATGGAAGAGTGCAACGTAAGTATGCGATGGATAATAAAGATGTGGCATGTTGGCTGCCCGTAAGGTTGAGCCAAAAATGGGGCTTTTATTATTAGGCCCCGGTATCCACTATAGGATTACATATACGGTGCCCTGGTTTAATGTGGGCTGCCGGACTCGCCTGACCGTGTTCGTGGTCTTAACGACCAGCTGTTTTTTGTTAGAGGCCGCTTATAGTCTGGCCACTAGGGCTGTCGCGTATTCCTCTACGCGCGAAGAGCGCTCTGTCATTCCGCTAACGGTGATGACGCCACGTGGACCGGACATCTTAAGTGTAAGGTTGCCATAGTGCGGCAATGCGTTGAAGCGGGCGAAGGACGTTCTTCCAAGCAATGCTTGATAGCTGCTTTGGAAAGGTGCGATGATGAAGTCTAGTTCTTCGCTTCTGGAGTTGCCTGGAGAGCCGAATGTTACCTCCAGTGTGACAGAGCCCCTGCTGTAGGCTTCAAAGCCTGGTATCACCCCTTCAAAGGTGGTGTGAATCTTGCTGATTCTGGATGAGTCTATCCCCATCCTGCAAACAGTGTCCTCATATATGAAACTGAGACTACTGCCACCGTCCATGAGGACATGATTGAGATGGTATCCGTCGATTATTGGGTCAAGCACCAAGGCATTTGCTCCATTTCACCGAATAGTAGTTCGGCCGTCCAGGCGATTGAAGGTGATCGAACAAGACATCCAGTAGTTAGGTGCGGGTACGATGGGCTCTATATCGTGTGCGTCTTTATGGGCGCGTTCGTGCCTTCCCAAGGATGTGCGAGTCGCGTGGATCATGTTCACTGTTTTAACCTCTAGCGGGAATTTTTTCTGTCCCCCAGTGTTCGGCTAGCGAGGTTTATCCTCGTCCTCACTTGGTGTTTCCCTTCCCTTGTGTTCGGCATTCAATTTGCCAGCCTGCTTGAAGACCCAGCACTCTCTGTGCGTGTGGTTTGCAGGTTTGTCAAGGGTGCCATGGATTTGGCACAATCTGTCTAGGACTCTGTTCAGTCCGAACAGTCCCTCTTTACTACCTTTAGATGGCTTATTTTGTTGATTAGGTCGAGAGCCCCTGAATCCGGCATTAACCTTATGTTATCCGGGCTCTCTTCCTTGTTTTGGTGTTTGTTTTTATTACGCCATGGCTTCCTGTTGCCATCCCTTATTTCGGATGTGCTGGGGTCGCTGGTGCCTTTGTGGGCGAGCCAGCTATCTTCTCCCGCACAAAAGCGGGTCATAAGGCTTGTTATGGCTGCCATTTTCCTAGGCTTTTCTTGGCCGAGGTGTCTGGCGAGCCACTCGTTGCGGATGCTGTGTTTGAATGCTGCTAGGGCTTCGGCATCCGGACAATCAACAATTTGATTCTTCTTAGTGAGGAAACTGTTCCAAAGCTTGCGGGCAGACTCTCCGGGTTGTTGGATTATGTGACTTAAATCGTCAGCATCTGGAGGCCAGACATAAGTCCCTTGAAAATTGGCCCTGAAAGCGTCCTCTAGTTCCTCCCAGCTCCCAATTGAATTTTCGGTGAGGCTTTTCAACCAGTGCCGAGCTGGTCCCTTCAGTTCGAGGGGAAGGTATTTGATGGCGTGGAGGTCATCCCCACGAGCCATGTGTATGTGTAGGATAAAGTCCTCGATCCAGACCCCTGGGTCTGTAGTTCCGTCGTATGCCTCTATGTTCACAGGTTTAAAGCCCTGCAGGAATTCGTGGTCCAGTACTTCGTCAGTGAAGCACAGGGGGTGAGCAGCCCCTCTGCATCTGGATGCGCTGTGGCATGCCGTCGGCTTTTGTTGTGTTCGGTGTTTATTCCGAACTGGTGTTTGGTTGTCATAATTGTTTTGGCGACCACAGTCCGCTGTCGGGAAGTGTCCTTTAGATCCGTAGATGGACCTAGCTGCGCCAGCTTTCTTATCCAGGTGCTCACGTAGATCGTGGGCATTTTCAGTAGTTGATTTATTGCGGTTATGAAGTGGTACTCCTGGCCTCCTGATTGTGTTATTCTTTGGTGGAACGGCCTCGTCGTCGGATTCTGGCAGTAGCTTGCATTTTGGGTAGCTCTTTGTATGGCGATCGTCGCCATATCTTTCTTCAGTGTCTAGCACTTTGTTCCATCTGCGATTGAGCGTTTCCTGTGTGGCTTTAAGCCGTTGCTTCTGCCTCTTCAGACTTCTCGCTGTGGCCATAAGCTTTCTGTGGAGGTTCTCTCGTTCCACACGTTCTTCCGGAATGATGAATGCGTCATCGTCCGGACTATCTTCTTGTCCTGGGCCGGTTTGATGAACTCGTCCCTATGGATCATTGTCTTCGGGCATCTACTCCGAGCTACGTTCGGCGTGACCTGGTTCATCTTGCTCCATCGCTGGTTCCGTTTTCTCGTTGTTGCCTTCGGGGTTGACCGGAGAATCCATCCTTCTGGCGCTCTTGCTGATATTTTTGTTGTTGCTGGATTTGGAATGGCGTCTGTGCCATCGCTTTGGTTTCTGCCCAGGGGTTTTATCTTCCAGATTGTCACCGTCGTCTCCCTTTGGCGTATCCACCATGTATATGTCATGTGACGAGGTGGGAATCCAGTACCCCATAGGTTCTGAGTCTTCTCCTGCATCGTCATCCATACTGTCAATGCCTTCGGAGTCGAAGTCAAGCATGTCGGTTAAATTATCAACCGTGGCTATGAAGTGGGTGGTGGGTGGGCAGTGAATTTCTTCGTTGCCTGCTTCCCACCTGAGCCAGACATAGTTCGGACCGGAATTCTCTGTTAGAGAGAGAATTTTTAATGAGTTTAGTATGTCGCCAAAGGGCGAGTGTTGGAAGATGTCCACAGCGATGAACTCCATTACCGGGGCCCAACCAGGCTTGGTGGGCTCGGGAGTGTGCGGACTGGGACCTACAACCGGATACGAATCCGGGGGCCCGGAGTCACAGGATTTCCCAGAGGTGGGGCCTGTGTTCGGCTCCATCGCTGATGAGGGTACGGCCTACAGGGCGAGGTCCAGCCCTCCGTCTTTAGGCAACGCATCCTGCCCTGGATTTAGATCTGAGGCTTCTGCCGGGGTGATATCCCGAGCATCGTCTGACGGCAGGTCTAAGCCGTGCTCATCATGACTATTCGTCTCTCCTGATGCGATCTGCTCAAGGTGGCGAGGTGAATTGGCCCGTAGTGCAAAGTCGCCGAACACGAAGATTTGTCCGGGGAAGAAACTCTTGCCCTAGACAGCGTCGTTGATGATAATTGAGGGAGCCATCGAGCCTAACAGTGACGACACAGAGGAACTCTCAATGAAAGCACCAATGTCGGTGTCAAAACCGGCGGATCTCGGGTAGGGGGACCCGACCTATGCGTCAAGGCTGATGGTAACAGGAAGCAAGGGACACAGATGTTTACCCAGGTTCGGGCCCTCTCGATGGAGGTAAAACCCTACTTCCTGCTTGATTAATATTCATGATATGGGTAGTACAAGAGTAGATCTACCACGAGATCGTAGAGGCTAAACCCTAAGAGCTAGCTATGATGGTATGAATGTAATTGTGATCGGCCTTCTAAGAACCAACCTCTCCGGTTTATATAGACACTAGAGAGGGCTAGGGTTTACATGGAGTTGGTTACAAGGAAGGAAATATAATATCCGGATCGCCAAGCTTGCCTTCCACGCCAAGGAAAGTCCCATCCGAACACGGGCCAAAGTCTTGAGTCTTGTATCTTCACGCTTCAATAGTTTGGACGTTGTACACAGTCTGGCTGTCCGGATACCCCCTAATCCAGGACTCCCTCAGTGGGATGCCTCTTTAGTTAAATGAGTCTTCCCCGGCAGGCTATCCTTCCGATACACTTTTTATTTTGTTGCCGGGACAGGAGTATACCAGGCAAAAAATAAAGGGACTAGCCCCCCAACTCCTTTTCATAAAAGGCCACTGCGACCTCCTAGGAGGAAGCAATGTTCGAGCCAAAAGTGTGAGCACCTAAGCTTCAAAGAGCGGCAAGGTTTTCTTATGAACAAGTTTTAGTTTATAGAGCACTTATGGACAAGAGGAAGAACTTATCTGTTTGGCTTACCAGGGATGGTATTGCTGGTCCATCTCCCCAACTCCTTGTAGAAGCCAAGTTCACAGTAGGAACCTGCACCTTCATGCATATGAGAATGATGCAGGATGCAATCCTATCTATATGCACATGCAAATGCTGATGAAATGCGTATGCAATGCTCTTGGAATGCTCATGCATGCATGCAACTTTGTTAGGGCCCCCCAGCGCTTCGTTTATTTCTCTGTTACTCAGGGTCATCGCATGGCTTTGTACAAGGGGTTACATGCAGCTGAGGCAAGGCCTGTACAAAAGGGTGGCTACCGGGCAGGGCCAGACAGTCGCGCCTTACGGGTAGAACTTGCGGAGATGCTCAATATTCCTTGAGTTTTGCAATTTAATGCCATCTCTGGTCTCCAGACGGACTGCGCCAGGTCTGGTGACTCGTACTACCCGGCAAGGGCCTACCCACTTCATCGTCAACTGGTTTGTACCCTTTGTGGACTGAAAGCGCCTAAGGACAAGGTCGCCTTCCTCAAAACACCGGGCAAGAACCCTGCGGCTATGATAGCGACACAGGGCTTGCTGATAGCATGCAACACGCGTAGCTGCCCGACGACGGTTCTCCTTGAGTGGCACAGCATCGTCACGCTAGTGATGATCTTGCACTACTTCATCATTGGCAAGCACTTGAGGTGACCCGTAAATGAGTTCCCTGGGATGCCTGCTTCTACCCCATAGACCATGGAGAAAGGAGTCTACCCAGTAGCCCAATTTGGTGTCGTTCTGAGGGACCAAAGGACTACCGGCAGCTCATCGATCCACCGCCTGTCGTGCTTCTACAGCATATCAAAGGTTCTTGTCCTGAGTCCCTGCAGCACTACAATGTTCGCCCACTCATCTTGCCCATTGCTTCTGGGATGTGCGACATTGGCAAGTAAGACCTTGCTTCTGAGGGTACGAACATATTGCATGAAGGCGCGATTCGTAATTGGGTGCCATTGTTGGTAATGATCCCTGCCGGGACTCCAAAACGACACACGAGTTCTTTCAAGAACTTGATGGTTGACTGAGCAGTCACCTTTCTCACGACAGTCACTTCCGGCCACTTTGTAAACTTGTCGATAGCAACAAACAAGAAGTCAAAGCCCTCGATTGCTCGGGGAAAAGGGCCGAGGATATTGAGCCGCCAGACCGAAAATGGAAATGATAAAGGGATTGTTTGAAGAGCTTGGGCAGGCAGGTGGTTGTTCTTGGAATGGAACTGGTAGGCTTCAAATTTGTTGACTAGCTCAACCGCATCTTGGAGGGGTGTGGGCCAATAGAATCCTTGTCGGAATGCTTTCCCAACCAATGCCCTTGATCCAATGAGGGAGCCCCACATTCCTTTGTGTACCTCCGCCAGTAGTTCCTTTCCTTCTTCCCGGCAGATGCACTTCAATTTCACACAATTTGGCCTGCTTCTATACAGATTGTCATCGAGAAATTGATACATACCGGCCCTCCGGGCTACTCTTTCAGCTTCATCTTGGTCATTGGGGAGTTCTCCGGTTTGGAGGAAGTGGACTATGTGCCTTGCCCAAGTCGGAGCTTGGGGCTCGGCAACGAGGACTAGCGGCACCTCCTCAACTGCGGGGGCACATTCCTCGCCCGTGGGGACCAGGGGCCCAGCTGGAGGGTGCGGTCCGGCAAGTTGTGAGGAGTTGTTTCCGACAGGGTCCCTGCCAGGAGTGGAAGGCTCTACCAGGAGAGGCTTACCGGAGTCCATCTTTCTCCTTTTCTGGGCCATTGATGCTGGGGATACGGAGGGATGAGTAAGATGGAGAACAAAAGTCCCTGGTTCCACAGGAAGCTTTTGTGTAGCACACTTTGACAGATGATCAACTATGATGTTTTCCGCACGAGGTACATGTTGTAACACCCATGATGCAGCAATATCTCCCACGTGTCGAAGCACGACTTAGAGGCATAACCGCATTGTGGTTTTGTTGCAAGAAGGGTCATCTTCACATAATCCCATGTAATGAACCAGACTGGGATAAAGAGTTGGCTTAAAATCGCCACTTCACACAAGTACTTAAATAAATCATACATCATTCAGAGTACACACATAGTCCGACTATAGACAAAGCCAAAAGAAAAGAAGATAATCCAACTGCTAGATCCCCGATCGTCCCAACTGGGCTCCACTACTGATCAACATGAAACGAAACATAGCAACGACCAAGATCTTCGTTGAGCTCCCATTTGAGCTTGGTTACATCACGTGCAATGGTATCATCTGCACCTGCAACTATTTTGATAGTATCTGGTGAGTAACAAGGACTCAGCAATCTCAAAACCCGCGAGATCAAGACTATTTAAGCTTATGGGTAGGAAGTGGTAATGAGGTGGAGTTGCAGCAAGCACTAAGCAAATATGGTGGCTAACATACGCAAATAAGAGCGAGAAGAGAAGCAACGGAACGGTCGAGAAGCTAGAAGTGATCAAGAAGTGATCCTGAAACTACTTACGTTCATACATAACCCAAAAACCGTGTTCACTTCCCGGACTCTGCCGAGAAGAGACCATCACAGCTACACACGCGGATGACGCATTTTAATTAAGTCAAGTGTCAAGTTCTCTACAACCGGATATTAACAAATTCCCATCTGCCACATAACCGTGGGCACGACTCTCGAAAGTTTAAACCCTGCAGGTGTGTCCCAACTAAGCCCATCACAAGCTCTCACGGTCAAAGAAGGATATTCCTTCTCCTAGGAAGACCCGGTCAGTCTCGGAATCCCGGTTACAAGACATTTCGACAATGGTAAAACAAGACCAGCAAGACCAACCGACTATGCCGACAAATCCCGATAGGAGTTGCACATATCTCGTTCTCAGGGCACAACAGATGAGCAATCTGTACAACTAAAACCAGACCTCAAGTATCCTTGAGGGGGCGCTACAAAGGGCTCTAGTTTGGACCAACACTCAGAGGAGTACTATCCCGGGGGGGTTAAAATAAACATGACCCTTGAGTCTGCAGAACCCAAGGGAAAAAGGCTTAGGTGGCAAATGTTAAAACCAATGTTGGGCCTTGCTGGAGGAGTTTTATTCAAAGCGAAGTGTCAAGGGGGTCCCATAAATCACCCAACCGCGTAAGGAACGCAAAATCAATGAACATAACACCGGTATGACGGAAATTAGGGCGGCAAGAGTGGAACAAAACACCAGGCATAAGGCCGAGCCTTCCACCCTTTACCAAGTATATAGATGCATTAATTAAATAAGAGATATTGTGATATCCCAACATAATCCTGTCTATCATGGAGCAATCTTCAACTTCACCTACAACTAGCAACCCTATAAGAGGGGCTAGGCAAAAGCGGTAACATAGCCAAACAACGGTTTGCTAGGAAGGGTGAAAAAGTTAAAGGCTGACATGGCAATATGGGAGGCATGGAAAACGAGTGATAGGTAGCGCAACACAGCGATAGAACGAAGCAACTAGTAAGCAAAGATAGAAGTGATATCGAGGGTAATGGTCATCTTGCCTGAGATCCTGCAAGGAAGAAGAATGAGTCCATGAAGAAGACAAACGGATGTAGTCGAATGAATCCTCACTACTCCAGAACGAAACCGAAGCTAACGAGAGAAGCAAACCGGAAAGTAGCAAACAACATGGTAAACACACAAGCATAAACATGTCATGATGCACAAACAAGTATGATGCATGTCCGGTTTAATGAGGCATGGCATGGCAATATGCACAAACAACACTACAAGTTAAGTGGAGCTCAATATGCAACGAGTTGCATATTGACGAAACACCACATCAATTATTTAGTTCTCTCTCGTCTAGGAACACAACAATATTACAAGTTATTATAAACATGGCAAGAGGTGAAACATAATAAAACTACCTATCTAGGCAAGTTTAAATGAGGCCGGAACAACAAACAACAATTCTAGAAAATCCCCATGTCGTTTAGAAATTTTAAAGCAAACAACAAATTTAAACATTTTAAATGTTGTTATCATGATGCAGATGACATATGCAAGTTTTATGCAATTTTACGAAAATGTTGACATGAGCATGTTATGAAGCATTTGGTCACCATGCGGAACGAAAGGGGTGCCACGGCAACGACAACGGAAACGGTGCCACGACAACATTACGATGATCTGACAACTCATTGAGATACCGGTGCAAAATAGCAAGCGTGCGGATGTGTGGAACATGCAAAAGATGGTGGGGTGATCCCGGTTACCGGGTTCCCACGGGTCAACGGCATGGCAAACGAGGAGGAACGTGCATGAAGCAAACGGGCACGGTGCAAACACGAGCATCTCATGCAACACATGCATTCGGTCCACGGTTGATCGTCTCGGGGTTATACCTTTTAATCATGCATTTTTGGAGCAGTTCGGGTTTGGTACGATGTAGAGGAAGTAGTAGTTCACGGGTCATCATGGGAAGTAGTTGTTCACATGGCGACGGTAGTGGAAGTAGTTGTTCTCGTGACGGTAGTGGAAGTAGTGGTACACGGCAGCGACGGTAGTTGTTCACGGTCTTGGCGGGTCGTCATGGAGGGGCTTGCCGCATCGCCGGGCATATTCGTACACTTGGTCTTGTCGGATGCACGACAATGGTAGTGGAACTTGGCGCTTGAGGTTCGAATACCGGGTCGGGCGTGCAGCCGTTCATAGTCAAACTTGGCGCATCCGGGTCGAGTACTTGGCGAGTCCGCACGTAGAGGTACTTGGCGAAAAATCCTAGAGATGATGTGTCCGCGTACGGTTCTTGGCGGCGTTCTTGCTGGTCCAAAAGAAGCAAGACAGGAGGCCAGCGGCAGGGACTTGGCGCTGATCGATACGGGCAAGCAGAGGAGAATCCTCCTCCCCGCTCGAATGAAGCAGAAGCGGGGCAGGGGGCTTCGACAGCGACACAGGACCTGACAGCATCTTGGCGCGGGCGCCAGGCTAGGGCCTCGGAGTTGGCCGGAGATGACGGCTCGGGCAGCGGGACGACGTGAGGTCGCAGGGGACAGAGGACGGAGGAGCTTGGCGGCGAGGTTTTCATCGAGGAGGAGTGAGGCCGTGACCCTAGGACTCTCGAGATGGAGGCAGGGCCGGGATGGACGGGACCGGGCGCGAGGCTTCTACGCGAGGAGGAGAGGTAGCAGGCCGACAACGGGGTGGTCGGGTCTGACCGGCCATGGCGACTTAGCGAGGCAGCAGGGACGGGACGCCGATGGCAAGGGCGACGCGGAGGTCGTCGACGCACCAACGTGTGCGGTCGGCCTCGAGGAGGTCAACAAGGGGAAGGGGCGCGGAGGAGAGGATGGGGCAAGGGCATCGCTCCTCTGTGCGTGTGTGCGGCAGGCAGGAACGAGAGGGAGAGAGTGAGATGGGGATCAGGACAAACGAAGGAGATGGCGGCGCTGGAGGATGGGGTTGAGGGAAAAAGAGGGGGTCGATCGGCCTAGGGTTAAGAAGCTGGTGAGGGCGGCTGGGCCTTGGGCCAAATTGGGCTGGTTGCTGGGCTCCATCTCTCCTTACTTCTCTTCTCTTACAGCAAAAAAGGAAGGAGAAAAAGAGAGAAGAGCAAAGGTTAGGGAAAGAATTGGGCATAGGGTTTGGAGAAGGTTGGAAAAGAAATTATGAAAGGCATATAATTTAAACTGCAATTATGTTATGGTGATTCCAAAGTTAATGGAATATTTTAATATAGCTCCCTGATAATAGTAGGAGACTTTGAATATGTTTTAAAGAGAAATCACCATGTGAATATCCCTTGATTTAAATGGACCGAGGATCCATACAATTTATTTAAAAGAGTTATAAAATTAATGATACGATGGCATGACGAAATGATGCAATGAAAGAGAAGACATGATGAATGCAACAAAGCAATTGAAACACACGGCGAAACTCGGAATAAATGGAAGGCATCTGGAGCGTCGGTCTCGGGGCGTTACAACACTCCACCACTACAAGAGGATCTCGTCTTGAGATCTAGGATGGCACCGGAGAGAAACGGAAGAGGAAAAGAAGAGGTAAAACTAAGTTGCTTCTTTGACCAATGAGTGAAACCAAAGAACCTTGAGAGGTTGAAAAGTTGAAAGAAAGAACACAACAAAGTTGAACACAATTGAGAGCACTGCGGTAGAAAATAGAAACAAGGAACACCATGTGAAACTGGGAGGTTACAAAGCTATGAACGACGAGTACAATGGACAAGAAGGAATTGGAACCACTCTGGTTGAAACGAGATAAACAAGGAACAAGGAAGATCAAATTCGGACAACACTCCGGTTGAAAAGAGATGCAAGGCTTGATCAGATGAAAAGAACTTGAAAAGAGGACACGACACTCTGGTTAAATGGATAAGCATGAAAAGAACACGACCTTCACGATTTGACATGATGAGTGAAAAGAGCAACATCACAATGCCTCCGAAAGAAATAATAGAAGATAGATCATTGGAATAACAGAATGGGGAAGAAAATGACATCTTGTGACACAAATGAACTTGAAAAGCATCCTTGCAAAGAAGAATTGAACGGAGTTGTTGGAAAATCAACAATAAAAAGCACAAGCTTGTTATGGGCTTATGGCAAACATCTCCAAATGATGAGGTGACAACCGGCCACTAACAGAAACAATTGATTGGTTGAGATCAATGAAGATAAGAGAAACTTCTTTCACCAAGAGGTTAATTGGAGAACTTGGGTCATTGATAAGAACCACAATTAGCAACATTCCTTCGGAAGGCTTTTAGGTGAAATCTTTACCAAGACAACTCCAATGAAGAGATTCATGGATTTAAAATACCTCATTCTTGACAACATGTGAATCACGGGACATGAATGGAAATTGTCAAGAATGATATAACACCATCTCAAAAGAGAAGGTAGGAGAATTGCACTTTGGAATGCAAGATGAAGAATGCTTGAATGCCTAAAAACAGAACATGTGTTGGGCACCATGTTTATTTTAGAGTATAGCTTGGCGGGTCATAACTTCGAGAGAAATCTTGAAGAACAATTGAAGAATGAAAGGAATCCTTGATGAACCACCATGTAGAGACTCCATGGAGAACTCCAGTAATAAAAGGATGATAGAAAGAAAGAGAAGTTGAAAACACAAGGTGAAGCCTTGCGATGATTTATATGGAGCTTCGTGAAAAGATAATGCGGAAAACATGGAACTCCGAAAGAAAGATGAACAACAAGAAGCCAAGAATTTATTCCTCCTGAACAAACTCCGAAGGAAGTGATTAATCACTTGGATGAAACTAGAATAAGAATTCGTTATGCGTATCCTTCACCAATTTAAATTCGTGAGAAGCATTGGATTTGCATACTACTTATTTGCTTAGAAAGGATTAAGAGAGATATAGCGTAAACTTGAGAAGGTATTGGTGCAACCACCGGTAGGATTTGGAAACAACGAATGAATTAATATGATAACGAAGGAAGTGAAATCTTGAACGAACCACCGTAAGAATTGAAAATGAAAGCAGCAAAAGCACAATTCACCAGGAAGAATTGGCAAACGAAAGAAGATACTTGAGGGGATTTAGATGCATGAGAACGAAGAGATCATGAACTGATTAGAGAATACTTGAATGATACACCGGTAAGATTTGGAGAACGATAGGTAGACGCCGAGAATGAAGAATTATGACGTGATGGCCTTCAGAGGAAAGAAATGGAAACAACTCATGAAATGCTCCAGATGGGTGAAATTAATTGTCACAATAAAAAACAATTATGAGAGGATGGTATCAAGCTAGAATCATGAATCTTGAAGAGAATGGAGCAAGATTTAAGAGAAATCCTTCTTCGGTCTTCAAAATCCGAGAATGATGACGATAAACACCACCATGAATTGTTGAGACACTCCAGAATGAAAATTAGAAAGATTGAACCAACGACAAAAGAATTTGAAAGATCTTGGAGAAAGACATTTGACTAATGAAATTCATTCTTACGTCAAACTTCAAAAAGAATTTGGGAATGGCTCCGAGAAAATTAGAAGAGTGAGGTAAGATCCTAGGAAAAGACTTGTGGGCTAGGGCCCAATCAAAAGGAAACACCATTGAACGATTTTTAAAAGAGAGATTGCACCGGTTGAATTAAATGACTTGAATGAGATAATAATCTCCAAATAGCTTGAACGGATCTTGAATGGAAAGACGAGCCTTCGGAGATATCTTCAGCACTCCAGAACAAATCAATAGCGAGAAGTGAGTGATTGATAGGTGCACCGGTATAAGAAAGCATTTGACATGAGGAAAAGAATATGATCAACACTGAAAGCTTGAATTGGATCCACTGGAGAAGATAAGAGAATGGAGGATGATGAACTTGAAGCTCGCGAGCATCTTCACGAGGGATCGCCGGATCAGAACATTGATTGAAAAGAGTGAAGAGACTTCACATGAATAAATGGATACTTGATTAAAATATATGAATCCTTGAAGAAAAGGGTGGCAGGGCGGGTAAACGAAGGCAACTTGCAGCAGATGGAATGAATACCGTTGAGAAAACTTAGAATTGATCTTGCGGATGTTGAAATGATCGGATCCACTTGAAGAGAAGCATTCCGGTAGGAAAAGAATTAACATGACAACCTCGATGATCAAGAAGGATAAGTATTCACATAACAATATGAGAACACCGTTTATGAAAGGTAGGGATTCAACATTTGACTTCGAAGCAACTCGAATACCACAAATAAAACAAAACAAAGGATTTGGCTTGCAGAATAAGCTGGAACAAACATATGATAGAGATTCCGTCCGAAGTTTTCGTGGTGGGGCCCACACGGGCTCGATCGTACAGCACCATCATGTACAAGGAAGTGCACATGACATACGAAGCATCCCGAATCGGCATAGCCAAGGATTCTTTAAGACACAACGAGACCACTGTAAGAAAGACCGTGGATAGGCGGACCACTAGACGTCGAACCCCAATCTCATATCATGCATCTGTCGGAAAGATATTCTAGGAGAGACTTGAATTCCCACCTATAAAACTCCCGAAACTTTCTGGTTATGCAATCTGGTGTTGGAGATACAGGGGAAGCAATATATCTCACCCAAAACTAACAATCCCTACATCCAGCTGTATCCATCCGTCAACACATAACCAAGAAACCTTTGGAAATCATGTACCTCAACCTTCGAAAAGCACCTGTTATATGAGCTATGCCAATACTCCCGAACACCCCAGTACTGGGTGGCGTCGAGGTTATCTTACCACTAGCTGCATAAAAGTGATTTTCGATGTCGGCGAAACTCAGGTATTCCAGAACTGCAACGATAAAATTATGATGACAACACCTCGGAGCTCAACTCCCCGGGACACTGCTACAACCCCTAAATGTCAGGAGGCACCAAGAACAATGTTCTCGTCATAAGAATATCGGAACGATCCCAAGATACCTGCGTGATCCTAAAAAAAATTAGTGAAATTTGAGGAGAGGAAAGATAAAACATCTACGCCAGGAGACCTCACCAGAGCGACGAAGGGACTGATGAGTAAAAAGAATCCTACTCTCCGATATATATAATCCTAGGACTCAAAACATTTTGTTCTAGACTCAACAACGTTAGCAATTCAATCAAGCAGGGGGCTCCTAAGTCGGGGATGGCTCTGATTACCAACTTGTAACACCCACGATGCGGCTATATCTCCCACGTGTCGAAGCACCACTTAGAGGCATAACCGCATTGTGGTTTTGTCACAAGAAGGGTCATCTTCACACAATCCCATGCAATGAACAAGACTGGGATAAAGAGTTGGCTTACAATCGCCACTTCACACAAGTACTTAAATAAATCATACATCATTCAGAGTACAAACATATTCCGACTACGGACAAAGCCAAAAGAAAAGAAGATAACCCAACTGCTAGATCCCCGATTGTCCCAACTGGGCTCCACTACAGATCAACATGAAATGAAACATAGCAATGACCAAGATCTTCGTTGAGCTCCCATTTGAGCTCGGTTACATCACCTGCACTGGTATCATCGGCACCTGCAACTGTTGTGATAGTATCTGGTGAGTCGGGAGGACTCAGCAATCTCAAAACTCGCGAGATCAAGACTATTTAAGCTTATGGGTAGGAAGTGGTAATGAGGTGGAGTTGCATCAAGCACTAAGCAAATATGGTGGCTAACATATGCAAATAAGAGTGAGAAGAGAAGCAACGGAACGGTCGAGAAGCTAGAAGTGATCAAGAAGTGATCCTGAAAGTACTTACGTTCATACATAACCCAAAAACCGTGTTCACTTCCCGGACTCCGCCGAGAAGAGACCATCACAGCTACACACGCGGTTGACGCATTTTAATTAAGTCAAGTGTCAAGATCTCTACAACCGGATATTAACAAATTACCATCTGCCACATAACCGCGGGAACGGCTCTCAAAAGTTTAAGCCCTGCAGGGGTGTCCCAACTTAGCCCATCACAAGCTCTCACGGTCAACGAAGGATATTCCTTCTCCCAGGACGACCCGATCAGTCTCGGAATCTCGGTTACAAGACATTTCGACAATGGTAAAACAAGACCAGCAAGACCACCCGACTGTGCCGACAAATCCCGATAGGAGCTGCACATATCTCGTTCTCAGGGCACAACGGATGAGCAATCCGTACAACTAAAACCAGACCTCAAGTTTCCTTGAGGGGCGCTGCAAAGGGCTCTAGTTTGGACCAACACTTAGAGGAGTACTGGCCCGGGGGGGTTAAAATAAAGATGACCCTTGAGTCTGCAGAACCCAAGGGAAAAAGGCTTAGGTGGCAAATGTTAAAACCAATATTGGGCTGTGCTGGAGGAGTTTTATTCTAAGCGAACTGTCAAGGGGGTAACACAAATCACCCAACCGCGTAAGGAATGCAAAATCGAGGAACATAACACCGGTATGACAGAAACTAGGGCGGCAAGAGTGGAACAAAACACCAGGCATAAGGCCGAGCCTTCCACCCTTTACCAAGTATATAGATGCATTAATTAAATAAGAGATATTGTGATATCCCAACATAATCCTGTCCATCATGGAGAAATCTTCATCTTCACCTGCAACTAGCAACGCTATAAGAGGGGCTAGGCAAAAGCGATAACATAGCCAAACAACGGTTTACTAGGATGGGTGAAAAAGTTAGAGGCTGACATGGCAATATGGGAGGCATGGAAAACAAGTGATAGGTAGCGCAACATAGCGATAGAACGAAGCAACTAGCAAGCAAAGATAGAAGTGATATCGAGGGTAATGGTCATCTTGCCTGAGATCCCACAAGGAAGAAGAACGAGTCCATGAAGAAGAAAAACGGACATAGTCGAACGAATCCTCAGAACTCCGGAATGAAACCGAAGCTAACGAGAGAAGCAAACCGGAAAGAAGCAAACAATATGGTAAACACACAAGCATAAACATGTCATGATGCACAAACAAGTATGATGCATGTCCGGTTTAATGAGGCATGGCATGGAAATATGCACAAACAACACTACAAGTTAAGTGGAGCTCAATATGCAACGAGTTGCATATTGACGAAACACCACATCAATTATTTAGTTCTCTCTCGTTTAGGAGCACAACAATATTACATGTTGTTATAAACATGGCAAGAGGTGAAACATAATAAAACTACATATCTAGGCAAGTTTAAATGAGGCCGGAACAACAAACAACAATTCTGGAAAATCCCCATGTCATTTAGCAATTTTAAAGCAAACAACAAGTTTAAACATTTTAAATGTTGTTATCATGATGCGGATGACATATGCACGTTTTATGCAATTTTATGAAAATGTTGACATGAGCATGTTATGAAGCATTTGGTCACCATGGCGGAACGAAAGGGGTGCCACAGCAACGACACCAGAAATGGTGCCACGGCAACATTCCGATGATCCGACAACTCATTGAGATACCGGTGCAAAATAGCAAGCGTGCGGATGTGCGGAACATGCAAAAGTTGGTGGAGTGATCCCGGTTACCAGGTTCCCACGGGTTGACGGCATGGCAATCGAGGAGGAACGTGCATGAAGCAAACGGGCACGGTGCAAACACGAGCATCTCAGGCAACACATGCATTGGGTCCACGGTTGATTGTCTCGGGGTTATACCTTTGAAGCATGCATTTTTGGAGCGGTTCGGGTTCGGTACGATGTAGAGGAAGTAGGCGTTCAAGGGTCATCATGGGAAGTAGTTGTTCACATGGCGACGGTTGTGGAAGTAGTGGTACACGGCGGCAACGGTAGTTGTTCAGGGTCTTGGCGGGTCGTCGTGGAGGGGCTTGCCGCATCGTTGAGCATAGTTGTACACTTGGTCTTGTCGGATGCACGACAACGATAGTGGAACTTCGAGCTTGAGGTTCGAATACCAGCTCGGACGTGCAGCCATTCATAGTCAAACTTGGCGCATCCGGGTCGAGTACTTGGCGAGTCCGCACGTAGAGGTACTTGGCAAAAAATCCTGGAGACGATGTGTCCACGTACGGTTCTTGCCGGCGTTCTTACTGGTCCAAAAGAAGCAAGACAGGAGGCCAGCGGCAGGGACTTGACGCTGGTCGATGCGGGCGAGCGGAGGCGCATCCTCCTCCCCTCTTGAACGAAGCAGAAGCGGGGCAGGGTCTTGGACAGCGACGCAGGACCTGACAGCATCTTGGCGTGGGCGCCAGGCCAGGGCCTCCGAGTTGGCCGGAGAGGACGGCTCGGGCAGAGGGACGACGCGAGGTCGCAGGGGACGGAGGAGGGAGGAGCTTGGCAGCGAGGACATCGTCGAAGAGGAGCGAGGTCGTGACCCTAGGGCACTCGAGATGGAGGCAGGGCCGGGATGGACGGGACCGGGCGCGAGGCTTCAACGCGAGGAAGAGAGGTAGCAGGCCGGCAACGGGGTGGTCGGGTCCGACCGGCCATGGCGACTTGGCGAGGCGGCAGGGACGGGACGCCGATGGAAAGGGCGACGCGGAGGAGAGGATGGGGCAGGGGCGCCGCTCCTCTGTGCGTGCGTGGCGGCAGGCAGGAACGAGAGGGAGAGAGTGAGATGGGGATCAGGACGAATGAGGGAGATGGGGATTAGGACGAACGAAGGAGATGGCAGCGCTGGAGGAAGGGGTCGAGGGAAAAAGAGGGGGTCGATCGGCCTAGGGTTAAGAAGCTAGTGAGGGCGGCTGGGCCTTGGGCCAAATTGGGCTGGTTGCTAGGCTCCTTCTCTCCTTACTTCTCTTCTCTTACAGAAAAAAGGAAGGAGAAAAAGAGAGAAGAGCAAAGGTTAGGGAAAGAATTGGGCATAGGGTTTGGAGAAGGTTGGAAAGGAAATTATGAAAGGCATATAATTTAAACTACAATTGTGTTATGGTGATTCCAAAGTTAATGGAATATTTTAATGTAGATCCCTGATAATAGTAGGAGACTTTGAATATGTTTTAAAGAGAAATCAACATGTGAATATCCCTCGATTTAAATGGACCGAGGATCCATACAATTTATTTAAAAGAGTTATAAAATTAATGATACGATGGCATGATGAAATGATGCAATGAAAGAGAAGACATGATGAATGCAACAAAGCAATTGAAACACACGGCGAAACTCGGAATAAATGGAAGGCATCTGGAGCGTCGGTCTCGGGGCATTACACGTGCTCTGTTTGCAATCCATCAAAGCGTTCCTCCAATCTTCTCACTTCCTCAATGTATGCCTCCATCAATGGACTTTGGTAATCATTGTTGACTTGTCTCACCACAAGCTGTGAGTCTCCTCGAATGATCAGCTTCTTGATTCCCAACTCTGCGGCAATCCTGAGACCGGCAAGGAGCCCATCATACTCTGCTGTATTGTTGGTTGCCTCTTACCGGGCAAAATGCATTTAGACGATGTACTTCAAGTTCTCCCCTGAGGGGGCGACAAGAAGCACGCCAGCCCCTGCACCTTGTAGGCAAAAGGCACCATTGAAATACATAATCCATTCTTGGGGAACCTCCTTACTGAGGATAACTATTTTTGTCACTTCCTCATCAGGGGTTGGCATCCATTCCGCAATAAACTCTGCCAATGCCCTCCTCTAGATTGTTGATGTGCTCTCAAGTTTCAGACCAAAATTGGACAACTCCAAATCCCACTCCACTATTTTGCCAGTAGCCTCAGGGTTTCGGAGTATCCTTTGCAACGGGTAGCGAGTGACAACCTTGATCTCATGGGCTTGGAAGTAGTGGCGCAGTTTCCTTGAGGCCATGATGAGACCAAAGATCAACTTTTGCACGCCAGAGTACCTCGATCGAACCCACTGTACTAAGGAGCTGACGAAGTACACTGGGCGTTGCACCACTTTCTTCCTTGCCGCGTCCTTGGGGTTGCTCTCGCTGCCATGATCACTTCTGCCCTAATACTTACCAAACTCTCTGCTTCGTCCACTTCCTGTTGCACCACCAAGGCAGCGCTAACCACTTGGTTGGTTGTCGCTAAGTATAGCAGCAACGACTCTTGTGGCTTGGGAGCGACCAATGTGGGCACAGAGGACAAGTAGGTCTTCAGCTCTTGCATGGCCGCATCTGCTTCGGGGGTCCACTTCATGGGTCCTTCCTTCTTCAGGATTGTGACGAACGGCAGGGCGCGTTGGGCAGACTTGGAAATGAACCTGCTTAGCGCGGCAACGCACCCTGTCAGACGCCTCACATCCTTGACTGTCCTTGGTGCTTGGATCTACTCGATGGATTTAATCTTGTCGGGGTTGGCTTCGATCCCTGATGGGACACAAAGAACCCAAGTAACTTGCTGGAGGGAACGCCAAACACACAATTCTCAAGGTTGAGCTTCAAGTTGATCTTGCGCAGATTCACAGACGTCTCCTCCAAATCCTGGATAAGAGATGCTCTATCCTTGGTCTTGACCACAATGTCATCCATATAAGCTTCAATGTTTCTGCACAGCTGTGGCTCGAAACAAATCTAGACTGCCGTGCAAAAGTAGACCCGACACTCTTGAATGGCATGCGGATAAAACATTACGTACCCCATGGGGTGATGAACAAGGTCTTCTCTTTGTCTACCTAGGACATGAGGATCTGGTGATACCCAGAATATGCATCCAGAAAGGAAAGCAAATCGCAACCCAAAGTGGAATCCACTATCTGATGGATGCGAGGCAAGGGAAATGGGTCCTTTAGGAAGCCTTGTTGAGATCTATGAAATCTATGCAAAGCCTCCATTTTCTGTTACCCTTTTGGATCACCACTGGATTTGCTAACCATGTGGGATGTAGCACTCCTCTGACCAACCTAGCTGCTTCAAGCTTCTTGATCTCCTCTGTGATAAACTGCTGCCTCTCCAGGGCCTACTTCTGGACTTTCTGCTTGACAAGTCGGGCGTGTGGGCATACAACAAGGTGGTGCTTGATTACCTCCCTGGGAACACCGGGGATATTAGATGGTTGCTAGGCAAACACATCTATATTTGCCCGTAGGAAGGCAATGAGCGTGCTTTCCTATTTGTCATTGAGGGTGGCGCTAATGGTGAAAGTATACTTACCTTGTGGTCTTGAGTTGTCTTAGGAAGGAATGGACCTGCTTAAACAGGGTTAGATAACACATATAGACCTACTAGCCAGAGCAAACAAAAGAAACCACAAGAGTACCAAGACTGGGATGACATGTAGAGAGTGAGTACTGAGTACCCCATTAGATATAGACATGTCCCCAAAGGTAAAGATGTGCAATGAATTCAAGGATTTCCTTCCCTTAGATGTCTTGCTCCCCCTGAATCTAGCATGGGATACTGGGAGAAGATAGGGAACAGAAAATCAGAGCAAAGAAAAGAAACAAAGCTAATGCAAACAATCAAATATGAACATGTCTTTCCCCTCTTAAAGACATGTGACTTCTCTCCTCTTCAATACCCAACATCTGGGGTCTTTTGAAGTGATACTTCTGTCTCCTTGTAGAAGAACTCTCCCCCCTGAGTATTCTCTCCCCCTATAGAAATGATTAAGATTTCACGTGATCTCTCTCCCCCCCTTTGACATCAATTTCCAAGAAGGGTTCTTCAAGATTTTTGTTACAAATGGGTTTGGTCCTCGAGTCACAGAACAAAGCAGCAAGTCAAATGTGATGCTGGTAGAGGACAAGAATCATTGAGTGGAGCTGGATCAAAAAGAATGCAGGAACAAGTGGCATCGAGTGAAATCGGTGGCACCGAGTTGTGTGCTTGGTTTGCACTGAAAAAATTCGGTTGGACCGAAAACAATAGACCGGTGTGACCGAGTTCATCACAGAGAAAAAACTTGTCACATCAACTCACTAGTCAAGTAAGATCTCACAAGGATTTGCAAGGAATTAACTGAAAGATTTGCAAAGAATTGGATGCAGGGAATGCAGAACAAAAAGGAACAGAAAAGAAATCTAGATGATGTTTTTTTGAAAGGGGAAGCAAATATGCATGAGACAAATGCAAGAGCACAGAAAAGAACTCAAGAGAGCTTCATCTAGAATTGGTCGACGACAATGTCACCTATGTTAGAGTATATTGACTTAGGAGTCTAGTGAGATCACTTGATCATAGGTCATGCTCATCGTTTAAGCTCAAAATGGGGTTACCATTTTTCGTTTAAGCATTTTGATGTATTCACATCTTGTTGAGTTGCTTTGACTCATGACTTGGAATAACATACCTTGGGTGGTGGTGTTGATCGTGATCATGTAGTTGAACTTGTGTGGGTTGCTCAAGGTTGATGTAGCTCATCAAGAGTTGGGAGCTCCACTTAGAATTTGAGTTCAGCTACCTACATGGGTTAGTCTTGCAAGGGAGAGCACTTGTGTATCCAAAATAACAATCATCAAACTTAATATAGAATTTGTCAAAGGATATGTTTGAAGGGTTTCGTGCTTCCTTGTCTTCAACCACCATTGTGTAGAGACTTGGCGATGTAGAAATTTGCTCAAGATGTGAGTGGGTTGCAATCTCATAGATTTAGATTCATCCAAGTACCTACAAGGGTTAGATAGCATGCAAGGGTGCAAATATATCCAAGACATACAAATAGCAACATGAAAGAAATATCAAGGATTAGTCAAAGGCTCATACCTTGCATGTATCCAAATGGAGTTCCTACTCCAAGTTTGAAGCATCAATGAAGTTCAATTCACCTCTCAAAACGGCAAAAACTTTCTCATCAAGCGGTTTGGTGAATATATCCGCTAATTGCTTATCGGTGCGAATGTGCTTAAGATCAATGTCCCCTTGGCAACGTGATCTCGAATGAAATGATGAAGAACTTCAATATGCTTAGTTCGAGAGTGTTGCACGGGATTGTGAGCAGTCTTTATAGCACTTTCATTGTCACAAAGCAATGGAACATGTTTCACAGATATCCCATAATCCTTGAGAGTTTGGGTCATCCAAAGTAATTGAGCACAACATGAACCAGCGGCAATGTATTCCGCTTCGGCGGTGGATAATGATACCGAGTTTTGTTTCTTGGAGGATCAAGACACAAGAGATCTACCAAGAAATTGACAAGTACGCGAAGTGGACTTTGTATCAACCTTGTCTCCGACATAGTCCGAATCGGAGATAACCAACAAGATCAAAAGAAGCCCTCTTAGGATACCAAGTGCCAAAATTTGGTGTGTGTATTAAGTATCTCACTATCCTTTTCACAGCCTTAAGATGATATTGTTTAGGGGGGCGCTTGATATCATTCATACATGCACAGACTTAGCATAATATCAGGACGAGAGGCACATAGATATAACAATGAACCAATCATGGAGCGGTAAACCTTTTGATCAACCGGTTCACCATCTTTGGTCAAATCAAGATGTCCACTAGTAGGCATGGGTGTATTCATACCTTTGCATTCTTTCATATTGAACTTCTTGAATAAGTCCTTGGTGTAATTTGTTGGAGAGACAAAGGTACCTTCCTTAGTTTCCTTGATTTGCAAGTCGAGAAAGAATTAGTGTTCACTCATCATAGACATCTCAAAATTCTCTGACATTAGCTTTCCAAAGTTCTCACTGAAGTGAAGGTTAGTCGAACCAAATATAATATCATCAACATAGATTTGGCACAAAAATAGTTCTCCATTAACCCTTTTAGTAGAAAGAGTAGAATCAAGTTTTCCAATTTCAAAGCCTTTTTCAATAAGGAACTTGGTCAAGCATTTATACCACGCTCTAGGAGCTTGTCTGAGACCATAAAGAGCTTTTTGAAGTTTGTAAACATGATTAGGTTTCTTAGGATTGACAAAGCCGGGAGGTTTCTTAACATAAAATTCCTACTTTTTTCACCATTTAGAAAAAGCACTTTTAATGTCCATTTGGTACAAGGTGATATCAAGGTGATTAGCATAGGCAAGTAAAATGCGAATGGACTCAAGTCTAGCAACGGGGGCATATGTCTCACCGTAGTCCATACCTTCGGCTTGAGTGTAGCCTTGGGCGATGAGATGTGCTTTGTTGCAAACTACTTGTCCATCTTCATCTTGCTTGTTGCGAAACACCCATTTTGGTACGGATGATGTTGTGGTTGTTGTCGGGCTTCTAAACCAATGTCCACACTTTGTTTCTTTCAAAGTTATGTAGTTCTTCATGCATGGCGTTTATCCAATCCGTATCTTCCAAAGCTTCTTCAACCTTCATAGGTTCAATGCTAGAGATGAATGAATAACGTTCACAAAAGTTAGCCGAACAAGTATTAGAGCGAGTGATTCTCCCGGTTTGGATATCATTGTAGATTTGCTCGACGGGATGGTCTTTGGCGACTCTTGCTCGAACTCGTGGAAGCTTTTGCTTGGATCTGGGTGGAACATCTTCTTCATCTTGTTCCATCACACAAGTGGTTGGAATGGAATATCTTGACCTCAACACAAGTGTAGGTGGTTCTCTCTCAGAAAATGTATGTTGGAAGTGTAGGCATGTTTTGATGTCTCTCTCCACGAATGAAGAGTGGGTGGAGGGGTATATATAGCCTCCACACAAAATATAACCGTTACACACAATTTACCAAACTCGGTGGGACCGAATTGTGAAACTCGGTCAGACCGATTTAGTTCATAATGTGACTGTTAGGCATTTCGGTGGGACCAATATGATCAACTCGTTAGGACCGATGTGCTAGGGTTAGGGTAAAGCCTAAACTCGCTTAGACCGATTACAAACTCGATGGGACGAATTTGGGTAATAAGCGAAATAGAGAGTTGGCCAGGCAAACTTGGTGGGACCGATTGCATACCTCGGTGAGACCGACTTGATTAGGGTTTCTGGCAGTGGCTATGTCAAGAGAACTCAGTGGCGCTGGATAGAAAGTTTCGATGGGGCTTAGTTTGACTTTTGGTTTGGGACATATGTGGATGTGAGAAAGTGGTTGAGGGCTTTGGAGCATATCACTAAGCACTTTGAGCAAGCAATCCATTAAGCAACACCTCATCCCCTCTTAATAGTATTGGCTTTCCTATGGACTCAATGTGATCTTGGATCACTAAAAGTAAAATGTAGAGTCTTGTGCTTTGAGCTTGAGCCAATCCTTTGTCCTCAGCATCTTGAAGGGGTTCCACATCCTCTAGTCCATGCCACTCCATTGTTGAACTTATCTGAAACATACTAGGTAAGAGTATTAGTCCAAGGAGAGATATGTTGACATTAATTACCAAAATCAACCAGGGAGAACTTGTGCTTTCACTAGGCTCTCCACCTCCCAATAGAGGTGGCGGCCGTCCCCGCAAACACCACGCGCCCCTGCGGTGGGCCCTAGTGGGTGCGGGCGCGCATCACCAAAGGCCAGCATCTTCATTTGCGCCTGTTGTGGTACTTGTTCTCGCGGCGGGGGCCGCCAGCTCCGGGGCAGCCCCCATGATGAGGGGAGGTGTGCCGTGGGTGCGCGCCCTCCTCGCCCACGCCTCTCCTCGCTGGACGTGCTCCCAGAGTTTGTGGTGTGGTCGGAGGCGCCCGCCGGCACCTCGCTCCGACCCCCACGCTTCTTCTCTGGAGAGCTACCATCCTCGGGGCTCAATGGCGTCCATGAAGAAGAATGAGTCCATGAAGAAGACAAACGGACGTAGTCGAATGAATCCTCACAACTCCAGAACGAAACCGAAGCTAACGAGAGAAGCAAACCGGAAAGCAGCAAACAACATGGTAAACACACAACAATAAACATGTCATGATTCACAAACAAGTATGATGCATGTCCGGTTTAATGAGGCATGGCATGGCAATATGCACAAACAACACTACAAGTTAAGTGGAGCTCAATATGCAACGAGTTGCATATTGACGAAACACCACATCAATTATTTAGTTCTCTCTCGTCTAGGAACACAACAGTATTACATGTTGTTATAAACATGGCAAGAGGTGAAACATAATAAAACTACCTATCTAGGCAAGTTTAAATGAGGCTGGAACAACAAACAACAATTCTGGAAAATCCCCATGTCATTTAGAAATTTTAAAGCAAACAACAAATTTAAACATTTTAAATGTTGTTATCATGATGCGGATGACATATGCAAGTTTTATGCAATTTTACGAAAATGTTGACATGAGCATGTTATGAAGCATTTGGTCACCATGCGGAATGAAAGGGGTGCCACGGCAATGACAATGGAAACGGTGCCACGCAACATTACGATGATCTGACAACTCATTGAGATACCGGTGCAAAATAGCAAGCGTGCGGATGTGCGGAACATGCAAAAGATGGTGGGGTGATCCCGGTTACCGGGTTCCCACGGGTCATTGGCATGGCAAACGAGGAGGAACGTGCATGAAGCAAACGGGCACGGTGCAAACACGAGCATCTCATGCAACACATGCATTCGGTCCACGGTTGATCGTCTCGGGGTTATACCTTTGAATCATGCATTTTTCGAGCGGTTCGGGTTTGGTACGATGTAGAGGAAGTAGTAGTTCACGGGTCGTCATGGGAAGTAGTTGTTCACGTGGCGACGGTAGTGGAAGTAGTTGTTCTCGTGACGGTAGTGGAAGTAGTGGTACACGGCTGCGACGGTAGTTGTTCAGGGTCTTGGCGGGTCGTCATGGAGGGGCTTGCCGCATCGCCGGGCATAGTCGTACACTTGGTGTTGTCGGATGAACGACAATGGTAGTGGAACTTGGCGCTTGAGGTTCGAATACCGGGTCGGACGTGCAGCCATTCATAGTTAAACTTGGCGCATCCGGGTCGAGTACTTGGCGAGTCTGCACGTAGAGGTACTTGGCAAAAAATCCTAGAGACGATGTGTCCGCGTACGGTTCTTGGCGGCGTTCTTGCTGGTCCAAAAGAAGCAAGACAGGAGGCCAATGGCAGGGACTTGGCGCTGATCGATGCGGGCGAGCGGAGGCGCATCCTCCTCCCCGCTCGAATGAAGTAGAAGCGGGGCAGGGGGCTTCGACAGCGACATAGGACCTGACAGCATCTTGGCTCAGGCGTCAGGCCAGGGCCTCGGAGTTGGCCGGAGATGACGGCTCGGGCAGCGGGACGACGTGAGGTCGCAGGGGACAAAGGACGGAGGAGCTTGGCGGCGAGGACGTCATCGAGGAGGAGTGAGGCCGTGACCCTAGGGCTCTCGAGATGGAGGCAGGGCCGGGATGGACGGGACCGGGCGCGAGGCTTCAACGCGAGGAGGAGAGGTAGCAGGCCGACAACGGGGTGGTCGGGTCTGACCGGCCATGGCGACTTAGCGAGGCGGCAGGGACGGGACACCGATGGCAAGGGCGACGCGGAGGTCGTCGACGCGCCAACGTGTGTGGTCGGCCTCGAGGAGGTCAACAAGGGGAAGGGGCGCGGAGGAGAGGATGGGGCAAGGGCACCGCTCCTCTGTGCGTGTGTGCGGCAGGCAGGAACGAGAGGGAGAGAGTGAGATGGGGATCAGGACGAACAAGGGAGAAGGCGATCAGGACGAACAAAGGAGATGTCGGCGCTGGAGGAAGGGGTCGAGGGAAAAAGAGGGGGTTGATCGGCCTAGGGTTAAGAAGCTGGTGAGGGCGGCGGGGCCTTGGGCCAAATTGGGCTGGTTGTTGGGCTCCTTCTCTCCTTACTTCTCTTCTTTTACAGAAAAAAAGGAAGGAGAAAAAGAGAGAAGAGCAAAGGTTAGGGAAAGAATTGGGCATAGGGTTTGGAGAAGGTTGGAAAAGAAATTATGAAAGGCATATAATTTAAACTGCAATTGTGTTATGGTGATTCCAAAGTTAATGGAATATTTTAATACAGCTCCCTGATAATATTAGGAGACTTTGAATATGTTTTAAAGATAAATCACCATGTGAATATCCCTTGATTTAAATGGACCGAGGATCCATACAATTTATTTAAAAGAGTTATAAAATTAATGATACGATGGCATGATGAAATGATGCAACAAAAGAGAAGACATGATGAATGCAACAAAGCAATTGAAACACACGGCAAAACTCGGAATAAATGGAAGGCATCTGGAGCGTCGGTCTCGGGGCGTTACAACACTCCACCACTACAAGAGGATCTCGTCTCGAGATCTAGGATGGCACCGGAGAGAAACGGAAGAGGAAAAGAAGAGGTAAAACTAAGTTGCTTCTTTGACCAATGAGTGAAACCAAAGAACCTTGAGAGGTTGAAAAGTTGAAAGAAAAAACACAACAAAGTTGAACACAATTGAGAGCACTGTGGTAGAAAATAGATACAAGGAACACCATGTGAAACTGGGAGGTTGCAAAGCTATGAACGACGAGTACAATGGACAAGAAGGAATTGGAACCACTCTGGTTGAAACGAGATAAACAAGGAACAAGGAAGATCAAATTCAGACAACACTCCGGTTGAAAAGAGATGCAAGGCTTGATCAGATGAAAAGAACTTGAAAAGAGGACACGACACTTCGGTTAAGTGGATAAGCATGAAAAGAACACGACCTTCACGATTTGACATGATGAGTGAAAAGAGCAACATCACAATGCCTCCGAAAGAAATAATAGAAGATAGATCATTGGAATAACAGAATGGGGAAGAAAATGACATCTTGTGACACAAATGAACTTGAAAAGCATCCTTGCAAATAAGAATTGAACGGAGTTGTTGGAAAATCAACAATAAAAAGCACAAGTTTGTTATGGGCTTATGGCAAACATCTCCAAATGATGAGGTGACAACCGGCCACTAACAGAAACAATTGATTGGTTGAGATCAATGAAGATAAGAGAAACTTTTTTCACCAAGAGGATAATTGGAGAACTTGGGTCATTGATAAGCACCACAATTAGCAACATTCCTTCGGAAGGCTTTTAGGTGAAATCTTTACCAAGACAACTCCAATGAAGAGATTTATGGATTTAAAATACCTCATTCTTGACAACATGTGAATCACGGGACATGAATGGAAATTGTCAAGAATGATATAACACCATCTCAAAAGAGAAGGTAGGAGAATTGCACTTTGGAATGCAAGATGAAGAATGCTTGAATGCCTAAAAACAGAACATGTGTTGGGCACCATGTTTATTTTAGAGTATAGCTTGGCGGGTCATAACTTCGAGAGAAATCTTGAAGAACAATTGAAGAATGAAAGGAATCCTTGAGGAACCACCATGTAGAGCCTCCATGGAGAACTGGATGATAGAAAGAAAGAGAAGTTGAAAACACAAGGTGAAGCCTTGCGATGATTTAGATGGAGCTTCGTGAAAAGATAATGCGGAAAACTTGGAACTCCGAAATAAAGATGAACAACAAGAAGCCAAGAATTTATTCCTCCTGAACAAACTCCGAGTGATTAATCACTTGGATGAAACAAGAATAAGAATTATGTTATGCGTATCCTTCACCAATTTAAATTCGTGAGAAGCATTGGATTTGCATACTACTTATTTGCGTAGAAAGGATTAAGAGAGATATAGCGTAAACTTGAGAAGGTATTTGTGCAACCGCCGGTAGGATTTGGAAACAACGAATGAATTAATATGATAACGAAGGAAGTGAAATCTTGAACGAACCACTGTAAGAATTGAAAATGAAAGTAGCAAAAGCACAATTCACCAGGAAGAATGGGCAAACGAAAGAAGATACTTGAGGGGATTTAGATGCATGAGAACGAAGAGATCATGAACTGATTAGAGAATACTTGAATGATACACCGGTAAGATTTGGAGAACGATAGGTAGACGCCGAGAATGAAGAATTATGACATGATGGCCTTCAGAGGAAAGAAATGGAAACAACTCATGAAATGCTCCGGATGGGTGAAATTAATTGTCACAATAAAAAATAATTATGAGAGGATGGCATCAAGCTAGAATCATGAATCTTGAAGAGAATGGAGCAAGATTTAAGAGAAATCCTTCTTCGGTCTTCAAAATCCGAGAATGATGATGATAAACACCACCATGAATTGTTGAGACACCAGAATGAAAATTAGAAAGGTTGAACCAACGACAAAAGAATTTGAAAGATCTTGGAGAAAGACATTTGACTAATGAAATTCATTCTTACGTCAAACTTCGAAAAGAATTTGGGAATGGCTCCGAGAAAATTAGAAGAGTGAGGTAAGATCCTAGGAAAAGACCTGTGGGTTAGGGCCCACTCAAAAGGAAACACCATTGAACGATTTTTAAAAGAGAGATTGCACCGGTTGAATTAAATGACTTGAATGAGATAATAATCTCCAAATAGCTTGAACGGATCTTGAATGGAAAGACGATCCTTCAGAGATATCTTCAGCACTCTAGAACAAATCAATAGCGAGAAGTGAGTGATTGATAGGTGCACCGGTATAAGAAAGCATTTGACATGAGGAAAAGAATATGATCAACACTGAAAGCTTGAATTGGATCCACCGGGGAAGAAAAGAGAACGGAGGATGATGAACTTGAAGCTCGCGAGCATCTTCACGAGGGATCGCTGGATCAGAACATTGATTGAAAAGAGTGAAGAGACTTCACATGAATAAATGGATACTTGATTAAAATATATGAATCCTTGAAGAAAAGGGTGGCAGGGCGGGTAAACGAAGGCAACTTGCGGCAGATGGAATGAATACCGTTGAGAAAACTTAGAATTGATCTTGCGGATGTTGAAATGATCAGATCCACTTGAAGAGAAGCATGCCGGTAGGAAAAGAATTAACATGACAACCTCGATGATCAAGAAGGATAAGTATTCACATAACAATATGAGAACACCGTTTATGAAAGGTATGGATTCAACATTTGACTTCGAAGCAACTCAAATACCACAAATAAAACAAAACAAAGGATTTGGCTTGCAGAATAAGCTGGAACAAACATATGATAGAGATTTCGTCCGAAGTTTTCGTGGTGGGGCCCACACAGGCTCGATCGTACAACACCATCATGTACAAGGAAGTGCACATGACATACGAAGCATCCCAAAATGGCATAGCCAAGGATTCTTTAAGACACAACGAGACCACTGTAAGAAAGACCGTGGATAGGCGGACCACTAGACGTCAAACCCCAATCTCATATCATGCGTCTGTCGGGAAGATATTCTAGGAGAGACTTGAATTCCCACCTATAAAACTCCCGAAACTTTCTGGTTATGCAATCTGGTGTTGGGGATACAGGGGAAGCAATATATCTCACCCAAAACTAACAATCCCTACATCCAGCTGTATCCATCCGTCAACACATAACCAAGAAACCTTTGGAAATCATGTACCTCAACCTTCGAAAAGCACCTGTTATACGAGCTATGGCAATACTCCCGAACACCCCAGTACTGGGTGGCGTCGAGGTTATCTTACCACTATCTGCATAAAAGTGATTTTCGATGTCGGCGAAACTCAGGTATTCCAGAACTGCAACGATAAAATTATGACGACAACACCTCGGAGCTCAACTCCCCGAGACACTGCCACAACCCCTAAATGTCAGGAGGAACCAAGACCAATGTTCTCGTCATAAGAATATCGGAACGATCCCAGGATACCTGCGTGATCCTAAAAAAAATTAGTGAAATTTGAGGAGAGGAAAGATAAAACATCTACGTCAGGAGACCTCACCAGAGCGACGAAGGGACTGATGAGTAAAAAGAATCCTACTCTCCGATATATATAATCCTAGGACTCAAAACATTTTGTTCTAGACTCAACAACGTCAGCAATTCGATCAAGCAGGGGGCTCCTAAGTCGGGGATGGCTCTGATTACCAACTTGTAACACCCATGATGCGGCTATATCTCCCACGTGTCGAAGCACGACTTAGAGGCATAACCGAATTGTGGTTTTGTCACAAGAAGGGTCATCTTCACACAATCCCATGCAATGAACAAGACTGGGATAAAGAGTTGGCTTACAATCGCCACTTCACGCAACTGCTTAAATAAATCATACATCATTCAGAGTACAAACATAGTTCGACTACGGACAAAGCCAAAAGAAAAGAAGATAACCCAACTGCTAGATCCCCGATTGTCCCAACTGGGCTCCACTACAGATCAACATGAAATGAAACATAGCAATGACCAAGATCTTCGTTGAGCTCCCATTTGAGCTCGGTTACATCACCTGCACTGGTATCATCGGGACCTGCAACTGTTGTGATAGTATCTGGTGAGTCAGGAGGACTCAGCAATCTGAAAACTCGCGAGATCAAGACTATTTAAGCTTATGGGTAGGAAGTGATAATGAGGTGGAGTTGCATCAAGCACTAAGCAAATATGGTGGCTAACATATGCAAATAAGAGCGAGAAGAGAAGCAACGGAACGGTCGAGAAGCTAGAAGTGATCAAGAAGTGATCCTGAAAGTACTTACGTTCATACATAACCCAAAAACCGTGTTCACTTCCCGGACTCCGCCGAGAAGAGACCATCACAGCTACACACGCGGTTGACGCATTTTAATTAAGTCAAGTGTCAAGTTCTCTACAACCGGATATTAACAAATTACCATCTGCCACATAACCGCGGGCACGGCTCTCGAAAGTTTAAGCCCTGCAGGGGTGTCCCAACTTAGCCCATCACAAGCTCTCATGGTCAATGAAGGATATTCCTTCTCCTAGGATGACCCGATCAGTCTCGGAATCCCGGTTACAAGACATTTCGACAATGGTAAAACAAGACCAGCAAGACCACCCGACTGTGACGACAAATCCCGATAGGAGCTGCACATATCTCGTTCTCAGGGCACAACGGATGAGAAATCCGTACAACTAAAACCAGACCTCAAGTTTCCTTGAGGGGGCGCTGCAAAGGGCTCTAGTTTGGACCAACACTAAGAGGAGTACTGGCCCGGGGGGGTTAAAATAAAGATGACCCTTGAGTCTGCAGAACCCAAGGGAAAAAGGCTTAGGTGGCAAATGTTAAAACCAATATTGGGCTGTGCTGGAGGAGTTTTATTCAAAGCGAACTGTCAAGGGGGTCCCACAAATCACCCAACCGCGTAAGAAATGCAAAATCAAGGAACATAACACCGGTATGATAGAAACTAGGGTGGCAAGAGTGGAACAAAACACCAGGCATAAGGCCGAGCCTTCCACCCTTTACCAAGTATATAGATGCATTAATTAAATAAGAGATATTGTGATATCCCAACATAATCCTGTCCATCATGGAGAAATCTTCATCTTCACCTGCAATTAGAAACGCTATAAGAGGGGCTAGCCAAAAGCGGTAACATAGCCAAACAACGGTTTACTAGGATGGGTGAAAAAGTTAGAGGCTGACATGGCAATATGGGAGGCATGGAAAACAAGTGATAGGTAGCGCAACATAGCGATAGAACGAAGCAACTAGCAAGCAAAGATAGAAGTCATATCGAGGGTAATGGTCATCTTGCCTGAGATCCCACAAGGAAGACGAACGAGTCCATGAAGAAGAAAAACAGACATAGTCGAACGAATCCTCAGAACTCCGGAACGAAACCGAAGCTAACGAGAGAAGCAAATCGGAAAGAAGCAAACAACATGATAAACACACAAGCATGAACATGTCATGATGCACAAACAAGTATGATGCATGTCCGGTTTAATGAGGCATGGCATGGAAATATGCACAAACAACACTACAAGTTAAGTGGAGCTCAATATGCAACGAGTTGCATATTGACAAAACACCACATCAATTATTTAGTTCTCTCTTGTTTAGGACCACAACAATATTACATGTTGTTATAAACATGGCAAGAGGTAAAACATAATAAAACTACATATCTAGGCAAGTTTAAATGAGGCCGGAACAACAAACAACAATTCTGGAAAATCCCCATGTCATTTAGCAATTTTAAAGCAAACAACAAGTTTAAACATTTTAATGTTGTTATCATGATGCGGATGACATATGCACGTTTTATGCAATTTTATGAAAATTTTGACATGAGCATGTTATGAAGCATTTGGTCACCATGGCGGAACGAAAGGGGTGCCACAGCAACGACAGCGGAAATGGTGCCACGGCAACATTCCGATGATCCGACAACTCATTGAGATACCGGTGCAAAATAGCAAGCGTGCGGATGTGCGGAACATGCAAAAGTTGGTGGGGTGATCCCGGTTACCGGGTTCCCACGGGTTGACGACATGGCAATCGAGGAGGAACATGCATGAAGCAAATGGGCACGGTGCAAACACGAGCATCTCAGGCAACACATGCATTCAGTCCACGGTTGATCGTCTCGGGGTTATACCTTTGAAGCATGCATTTTTGGAGCGGTTTGGGTTCGGTATGATGTAGAGGAAGTAGTCGTTCAAGGGTCATCATGGGAAGTAGTTGTTCACATGGCGACGGTTGTGGAAGTAGTGGTACACGGCGGCGATGGTAGTTGTTTAGGGTCTTGGCGGGTCGTCGTGCAGGGGCTTGCCGCATCGTCGAGCATAGTTGTACACTTGGTCTTGTCGGATGCACGACAACGGTAGTGGAACTTGGAGCTTGAGGTTCGAATACCGGCTCGGACGTGCATCCATTCATAGTCAAACTTGGCACATCCGGGTCGAGTACTTGGTGTGTCCGCATGTAGAGGTACTTGGCAAAAAATCCTGGAGACGATGTGTCCACGTACGGTTCTTGGCGGCGTTCTTGCTGGTCCAAAAGAAGCAAGACAGGAGGCCGGCGGCAGGGACTTGACGCTGGTCGATGCGGGCGAGCGGAGGCGCATCCTCCTCCCCTCTTGAACGAAGCAGAAGCGGGGCAGGGTCTTGGACAGCGACGCAGGACCTAACAGCATCTTGGCACGGGAGCCAGGCCAGGGCCTCCGAGTTGGCCGGAGAGGACGGCTCGGGCGGAGGGCGACGCGAGGTCGCAGGGGACGGAGGAGGGAGGAGCTTGGCGGCGAGGACGTCGTCGAGGAGGAGCGAGGTCGTGACCCTAGGGCACTCAAGATGGAGGCAGGGCCAGGATGGACAGGACCGGGCGCGAGGCTTCAACGTGAGGAAGAGAGGTAGCAGGCCGGCAACGGGGTGGTCGGGTCCGACCGGCCATGGCGACTTGGCGAGGCAGCACGGACGGGACGCCGATGGCAAGGGCGATGCGGAGGTCGTCGACGCGCCAACGCACGAGGTCGGCCTCGAGGGGAAGGGCGCGGAGGAGAGGATGGGGCAGGGGCGCCGCTCCTCTGTGCGTGCGTCGCGGCAGGCAGGAACGAGAGGGAGAGAGTGAGATGGGGATCAGGACGAATGAGGGAGATGGGGATTAGGACGAACGAAGGAGATGGCGGCGCTGGAGGAAGGGGTCGAGGGAAAAAGAGGGGGTCGATCGGCCTAGGGTTAAGAAGCTAGTGAGGGCGGCTGGGCCTTGGGCCAAATTGGGCTGGTTGCTGGGCTCCTTCTCTCCTTACTTCTCTTCTCTTACAGAAAAAAAGGAAGGAGAAAAAGAGAGAAGAGCAAAGGTTAGGGAAAGAATTGGGCATAGGGTTTGGAGAAGGTTGGAAAGGAAATTATGAAAGGCATATAATTTAAACTGCAATTGTGTTATGGTGATTCCAAAGTTAATGGAATATTTTAATGTAGCTCCCTGATAATAGTAGGAGACTTTGAATATGTTTTAAAGAGAAATCACCATGTGAATATCCCTCGATTTAAATGGACCGAGGATCCATACAATTTATTTAAAAGAGTTATATAATTAATGATACGATGGCATGATGAAATGATGCAATGAAAGAGAAGACATGATGAATGCAATAAAGCAATTGAAACACACGGCGAAACTCGGAATAAATGGAAGGCATCTGGAGCGTCGGTCTTGGGGCATTACACGTGCTCTATTTGCAATCCATCAAAGCGTTCCTCCAATCTCCTCACTTCCTCAATGTATGCCTCCATCAATGGACTTTGGTAATCATTGTTGACTTGTCTCACCACAAGCTGTGAGTCTCCTCGAATGATCAGCTTCTTGATTCCCAACTCTGCGGCAATCTTGAGACCGGCAAGGAGCCCATCATACTCTGCTGTATTGTTGGTTGCCTCTTACCGGGCAAAATGCATCTAGACGATGTACTTCAAGTTCTCCCCTGAGGGGGCGACAAGAAGCACGCCAGCCCCTGCACCTTGTAGGCAAAAGGCACCATCGAAATACATAATCCATTCTTGGGGAACCTCCTTACTGAGGATAACTGTTTCTGTCACTTCCTCATCAGGGGTTGGCATCCATTCCGCAATAAACTCTGCCAATGCCCTCCTCTGGATTGTTGATGTGCTCTCAAATTTCAGACCAAAACTGGACAACTCCAAATCCCACTCCACTATTTTGCCAGTAGCCTCAGGGTTTCTGAGTATCCTTTGCAACGGGTAGCGAGTGACAACCGTGATCTCATGGGCTTGGAAGTAGTGGCGCAGTTTCCTTGAGGCCATGATGAGACCAAAGATCAACTTTTGCACGCCAGAGTACCTCGATCGAACCCACTATACTAAGCAGCTGACGAAGTACACTGGGCGTTGCACCACTTTCTTCCTTGCCGCATCCTTGGGGTTGCTCTCGCTGCCATGATCACTTCTGCCCTAATACTTATCAAACTCTCTGCTTCGCCCACTTCCTGTTGCACCACCAAGGCTGCGCTAACCACTTGGTTGGTTGCCGCTAAGTATTGCAGCAACGACTCTTGTGGCTTGGGAGCGACCAAGGTGGGCACAGAGGACAAGTAGGTCTTCAGCTCTTGCATGGCCGCATCTGCTTCGGGGGTCCACTTCATGGGTCCTTCCTTCTTCAGGATTGTGAAGAACGGCAGGGCGCGTTGGGCAGACTTGGAAATGAACCTGCTTAGCGCGGCAATGCACCCTGTCAGACGCCTCACATCCTTGACTATCATTGGTGCTTGGATCTACTTGATGGCTTTAATCTTGTCGGGGTTGGCTTCGATCCCCGATGGGACACAAAGAACCTAAGTAACTTGCCGGAGGGAATGCCAAACACACAATTCTCTAGGTTGAGCTTCAAGTTGATCTTGCGCAGATTCACAGACATCTCCTCCAAATCCTAGATAACAGATGCTCTATCCTTGGTCTTGACCACAATGTCATCCATATAAGCTTCAATGTTTCTGCGCAGCTGTGGCTCGAAACAAATCTAGACTGCCTTGCAAAAGTAGACCCGACACTCTTGAATGGCATGCGGATAAAACATTACGTACCCCATGGGGTGATGAACAAGGTCTTCTCTTTGTCTACCTAGGACATGAGGATCTGGTGATACCCAGAATATGCATCTAGAAAGGAAAGCAAATCGCAACCCAAATTGGAACCCACTATCTGATGGATGCGAGGCAAGGGAAATGGGTCCTTTAGGAAGCCTTGTTGAGATCTATGAAATCTATGCAAAGCCTCCATTTTCTGTTACCCTTTTGGATCACCACTGGATTTGCTAACCATGTGGGATGTAGCACTCCTCTGACCAAACTAGCTGCTTCAAGCTTCTTGATCTCCTTTGTGATAAACTGCTGCCTCTCCAGGGCCTACTTCCGAACTTTCTGCTTGACAAGTCGGGCGTGTGGGCAGACAACAAGGTGGTTCTTGATTACCTCCCTAGGAACACCGGGGATATTAGATGGTTGCTAGGCAAACACATCTATATTTGCCCGTAGGAAGGCAACGAGCGTGCTTTCCTATTTGTCATCGAGGGTGGCGCTGATGGTGAAAGTATACTTACCTTGTGCTCTTTAGTTGTCTTAGGAAGGAATGGACCTGCTTAACCAAGGTTAGATAACACATATAGACCTACTATCCAGAGCAAACAAAAGAAACCACAAGAGTACCAAGACTGGGATGACATGTAGAGAGTGAGTACTGAGTACCCCATTTGATATAGACATGTCCCCAAAGGTAAAGATGTGCAATGAATTCAAGGATTTCCTTCCCTTAGATGTCTTGCTCCCCCTGAATCTAGCATGGGATACTGGGAGAAGATAGGGAACAGAAAATCAGAGCAAAGAAAAGAAACAAACTAATGCAAACAATCAAATATGAACATGTCTTTCCCCTCTTAAAGACATGTGATTTCTCTCCTCTTCAATACCCAACATCTGGGGTCTTTTGAAGTGATACTTCTGTCTCCTTGTAGAAGAACTCTCCCCCCTTGAGTATTCTCTCCCCCTATAGAAATGATTAAGATTTGACGTGATCTCTCTCCCCCCCTTTGACATCAATTTCCAAGAAGGGTTCTTCAAGATTTTTGTTACAAATGGGTTTGGTCCTCGAGTCACAGAACAAAGCAGCAAGTCAAATGTGATGCTGGTAGAGGACAAGAATCATTGAGTGGAGCTGGATCAAAAAGAATGCAGGAACAAGTGGCATCGAGTGAAATCGGTGGCACCGAGTTGTGTGCTTGGGTTGCATCGAAAAAATTCGGTTGGGCCGAAAACAATAGACCGGTGTGACCGTGTTCATCACAGAGAAAAAACTTGTCATGTCAACTCACTAGTCAAGTAAGATCTCACAAGGATTTGCAAGGAATTAACTGAAAGATTTGCAAAGAATTTGATGCAGGGAATGCAGAACAAAAAGAAACGAAAAAGAAATATAGATGATGTTTTTTTGGAAGGAGAAGCAAATATGCATGAGACAAATGCAAGAGCGCAGAAAAGAACTCAAGAGAGCTTCATCTAGAATTGGTCGGCGACAATGTCACCTATGTTAGAGTATATTGACTTAGGAGTCTAGTGAGATCACTTGATCATAGGTCATGCTCATCGTTTAAGCTCAAAATGGGGTTACCATTTTTCGTTTAAGCATTTTGATGTATTCACATCTTGTTGAGTTGCTTTGACTCATGACTTGGAGTAAAGCTTCTATAAGATGGAATAACATACCTTGGGTGGTGGTGTTGATCGTGATCATGTAGTTGAACTTGTGTGGGTTGCTCAAGGTTGATGTAGCTCATCAAGAGTTGGGAGCTCCACTTAGAATTTGAGTTCAGCTACCTACATGGGTTAGTCTTGCAAGGGAGAGCACTTGTGTATCCAAAATAACAATCATCAAACTTAATATAGAATTTGTCAAAGGATATGTTTGAAGGGTTTCGTGCTTCCTTGTCTTCAACCACCATTGTGTAGAGACTTGGCGATGTAGAAATTTGCTCAAGATGTGAGTGGGTTGCAATCTCATAGATTTAGATTCATCCAAGTACCTACAAGGGTTAGATAGCATGCAAGGGTGCAAATATATCCAAGACATACAAATAGCAACATGAAAGAAATATCAAGGATTAGTCAAAGGCTCATACCTTGCATGTATCCAAATGGAGTTCCTACTCCAAGTTTGAAGCATCAATGAAGTTCAATTCACCTCTCAAACGGGAAAAGACTTTCTCATCAAGCGGTTTGGTGAATATATCCGCTAATTGCTTATCGGTGCGAATGTGCTTAAGATCAATGTCCCCTTTGGCAACATGATCTCGAATGAAATGATGAAGAACTTCAATATGCTTAGTTCGAGAGTGTTGCACGGGATTGTGAGCAGTCTTTATAGCACTTTCATTGTCACAAAGCAATGGAACATGTTTCACAGATATCCCATAATCCTTGAGAGTTTGGGTCATCCAAAGTAATTGAGCACAACATGAACCAGCGGCAATGTATTCCGCTTCGGCGGTGGATAATGATACCGAGTTTTGTTTCTTGGAGGATCAAGACACAAGAGATCTACCAAGAAATTGACAAGTACGCGAAGTGGACTTTGTATCAACCTTGTCTCCGACATAGTCCGAATCGGAGATAACCAACAAGATCAAAAGAAGCCCTCTTAGGATACCAAGTGCCAAAATTTGGTGTGTGTATTAAGTATCTCACTATCCTTTTCACAGCCTTAAGATGATATTGTTTAGGGGCCGCTTGATATCGTTCACACATGCACACACTTAGCATAATATCAGGACGAGAGGCACATAGATATAACAATGAACCAATCATGGAGCGGTAAACCTTTTGATCAACTGGTTCACCATCTTTGGTCAAATCAAGATGTCCACTAGTAGGCATGGGTGTATTCATACCTTTGCATTCTTGCATATTGAACTTCTTGAATAAGTCCTTGGTGTACTTTGTTGGAGAGACAAAGGCACCTTCCTTAGTTTCCTTGATTTGCAAGCCGAGAAAGAATTAGTGTTCACTCATCATAGACATCTCAAAATTCTCCGACATTAGCTTTCTAAAGTTCTCACTGAAGTGAAGGTTAGTCGAACCAAATATAATATCATCAACATAGATTTGGCACAAAAATAGTTCTCCATTAACCCTTTTAGTAAAAAGAGTAGAATCAAGTTTTCCAATTTCAAAGCCTTTTTCAATAAGGAACTTGGTCAAGCATTTATACCACGCTCTAGGAGCTTGTTTGAGACCATAAAGAGCTTTTTGAAGTTTGTAAGCATGATTAGGTTTCTTAGGATTGACAAAGCCGGGAGGTTGCTTAACATAAAATTCCTCCTCTATTTCACCATTTAGAAAAAGCACTTTTAATGTCCATTTGGTACAAGGTGATATCAAGGTGATTAGCATAGGCAAGTAAAATGCGAATGGACTCAAGTCTAGCAACGGGGGCATATGTCTCACCGTAGTCCATACCTTCGACTTGAGTGTAGCCTTGGGCGATGAGACATGCTTTGTTGCGAACTACTTGTCCTTGTTGCGAAACACCCATTTGGTACCGATGATGTTGTGGTTGTTGTCGGGCTTCTCAACCAATGTCCACACTTTGTTTCTTTCAAAGTTATGTAGTTCTTCATGCATGGCGTTTATCCAATCCGTATCTTCCAAAGCTTCTTCAACCTTCATAGGTTCAATGCTAGAGATGAATGAATAACGTTCACAAAAGTTAGTCGAACAAGTATTAGAGCGAGTGATTCTCCCGGTTTGGATATCATTGTAGATGTGCTCGACGGGATGGTCTTTGGCGACTCTTGCTCGAACTCGTGGAAGCTTTTGCTTGGATCTGGGTGGAACATCTTCTTCATCTTGTTCCATCACACAAGTGGTTGGAATGGAATATCTTGACCTCAACACAAGTGTAGGTGCTTCTCTCTCAGAAAATGTATGTTGGAAGTGTAGGCATTTTTTGATGTCTCTCTCCACGAATGAAGAGTGGGTGGAGGGGTATATATAGCCTCCACACAAAATATAACCGTTACACACAATTTACCAAACTCGATGGGACCGAATCGTGAAACTCGGTCAGACCGATTTAGTTCATAATGTGACTGTTAGGCATTTCGGTGGGACCAATATGATCAACTCGTTAGGACCGATGTGCTAGGGTTAGGGTAAAGCCTAAACTCGCTTTGACCGATTACAAACTCGATGGGACGACTTTGGGTAATAAGCGAAATAGAGAGTTGGCCAGGCAAACTTGGTGGGACCGAGTGCATACCTCGGTGGGACCAAAATTATTGCAATAGTCAATAGAGAGTTTGCAAGCCCATTTCGGTGAGACCGACATCCCATCGGTGAGACCGACTTGATAAGGGTTTCTGGCAGTGGCTATGTCAAGAGAACTCGGTGGCGCTGGATAGAAAGCTTCGATGGGGCTGAGTTTGACTTTTGGTTTGGGACATATGTGGATGTGAGAAAGTGGTTGAGGGCTTTGGAGCATATCACTAAGCACTTTGAGCAAGCAATCCATTAAGCAACAGCTCATCCCCTCCTAATAGTATTGGCTTTCCTATGGACTCAATGTGATCTTGGATCACTAAAAGTAAAATGTAGAGTCTTGTGCTTTGAGCTTGAGCCAATCCTTTGTCCTCAGCATCTTGAAGGGGTTCCACATCCTCTAGTCCATGCCACTCCATTGTTGAACTTATCTGAAACATACTAGGTAAGAGTATTAGTCCAACAAGAGATATGTTGACATTAATTACCAAAATCACCCAGGGAGAACTTCTGCTTTCACTAGGCTCTCCGCCTCCCAAGAGAGGTGGCGTCCGTCCCCGCAAACACCACGCGCCCCTGCGGTGGGCCCTAGTGTGTGCGGGCGCGCATCACCAAAGGCCAGCATAGCCATTTGCGCCTGTGGTGGTACTTGTTCTCGCGGCGGGGGCCACCAACTCCGGGGCAGCCCCCATGACGAGGGGAGGTGTGCCGTGGGTGCGCGCCCTCCTCGCCCATGCCTCTCCTCGCTGGACATGCTCTCGGAGTTTGTGGTGTGGTCGGAGGCGCCCGCCGGTACCTCGCTCCGGCTCCCACACTTCTTCTCTAGAGAGCTACCATCCTCGGGGCTCAATGGCATCTGGCTGCAAGCTGATGGCTGCTATAGCAGGGCCTCATGGGTGGGGACTGAGATTTCCACCACGGGAAGCATGGTCCTGACCTGCGGCTGGCAGACGTTCACCCGTGTGCGAGGCCTGGGCGGGAGGTGCACCCTCCACTTCAAGTAAGACGGCCTGGCGACCCTCTACGTGAGAGTGTTCAGGGAGGACGGCTGCCGCGTGGGGTGCTTCCCAGAAGACGGCAGCAATGATGAGGGCGACGAGGGTGAACTCTGCTTTGGTGATGTCCGCTCCTCCCGCAGCAGTAGCCCTTCCTCGGGTAAGAGCTCGAGCAGCGGCGGCTATGACCAGTCCCCGCACCGTCGTACTCGGATCGAGGGCAGCGGTTGGTCGTCCCGCCGCCGTGCTCCGATGCAGATGGAGGGAAGCCCGGCATGAGCCCGGGGCTGCCGAACTTGGACTTGAGACCTGCCACAGCCCCGGGCCACCTGCGGGGGAACTGGTGGAGCGTCGGGGCCACCTTGAGGCGCTGCTTGAGGATGCAGCGCTGGTGCTGGATCCGCGTGCCCTTGGGCCATTTCTGTTTAGCCTTTCCTTTCTTCCGCAATTCGAAAAAAAGTAGTGTGCCCCACTGGGCTGTGTAATGAACTACGACAGTTATGCCCCCTTTTATGCTATGCTTATTATCTCAATGCTGTGTTATGACGTCTGTGCTCTGGGAAGGCAAGGGTAGGTTAACTTAGCTCGACGCGTTTGGAGTGGCCTTCCTCCTCATGAGGGTGAAGCCCTTGGCGCCTGGCGAAGCCCCCCTTCCCGGTGACTCGGGAGGCGCTTCGGGCCTCAGGAGATGTTGTAGATCTGCTGCAGAGTTATTTTAGGAAAAAGGAAGCTTTTCTGGTACCTCATTCCTTTTTGCGCGAGCCCCCTGTCATAGGTTAGTTGTGGCTTAATGTCACGCCCAATATGCGATCCTATCCGAGACGAACTCGAAGGTCCCACCAAGGATGGAGCCACATATTGAAATGCTTTTGCAAGGTGGATATCATTACATTGTACCATTACAAAATAGATGGAGATACATACAAAAGGCATACAATGCCACGTGAATACAACAACATCATACATCAAAGCATCATCCGACTACGGATGAAACACAACAGAAACTCAAACGACATCCACCTTGCTAGCCCAGGTTGCCGACCATGAACCTAACCCTTGAACAAAGAAGAAGCAGAAGAACTCCAAGACAAGCATACATCGCTCTCACGTCAGATCATCACATTACATGTACCTGCAACTGTTGTTGTAGTAAGTTGTGAGCCACAAGGACTCAGCAATACCATTACCATGGGTATCAAGCCTAGCAAAGCTTAATACGTATGGAATGGATAAGTGGTGAGGCTGCAGCAAGCAACTAAGCAATGTCTGGAGGCTAACTTACGAGTACAAAAATACGACGAGAAGCTACGCAACGGCCACAAACTAGTAATGATCAATAAGTGATCCTGAACTACTTACGTTCAAACATTACTCCACCATCTTCTGTTCTCGACCCACTCGAAAAGAGACCATCACGGTTACACACGCGGTTGGATATTTTAGTTTGAATTTGGTGTCAAGTCTTCTACAACTGGATATTAAAAACTCCACACATAACCGCGGGCACATCTTTCGAAAGATAAAACCCTGCAGGGGTGTCCCAACTTAGCCCATTACAAGCTCATGATCCGCGGAGACAATCCTGCATCGTGGGACATCCGATCAGACTCGGGATCCCGATGCACAAGACCTTTCGACAATGGTAAAACAAAACTAGCAAGACGTCCTGGTGTGCCGACAAATCCTGATAGGAGCCGCACGTATCTCGTTCTCAGGGCACAATGGATAGGTCATCCTACAAGGAAAACCAGCCCTCGAGTTGCCCCGAGGTGGCCCTGTAGTCTGCCCGTTTTGCACCAACACCCAGAGGAGCACTAGACCGGGGGGTTGGTTAAAAATACTAGGGGGCCGGCGAAAATCCCCTATTTAAGTTTTAGTTGTTATTAGGCAAATGGAAAACCAATGTTGGGCCTTGTTGGAAGAGTTTTTTACAAAGCAAACTGTCAAGAGGGTTCCATACCCCTCACCGTGTTAGGGATGCAAAATCAAGGAACATACCACCAGTATGACGGAAACTAGGGCAGCAAGAGTGGAACAAAACACCAGGCATAAGGCCGAGCCTTCCACCCTTTAACAAGTAATTAGATGCATTAATTAAATAAGAGATATTGTGATATCCCACGATATCCATGTCCCAACATGGAACAACCTAGAACTAGCAATGCTATAGGAGGGGCTGAGCAAACCCTTAACATAGCCAAACAACGGTTTGCTGGGAAGGGTGAAAAAGGTTAGAGGCTGGCGTGGCAATTTGGGAGGCTTGATAAACGAGTGGTAGGAAACGCGACATAGGAATAGTATCGAGACAAATAGCATAGCAATGATAGTAGTGAGATCCAGGGTAACGATCATCTTGCCTGAAATCCCGCTAGGAAGAAGAATGAATCCATGAAGAAGATGAGCGGGCATAGACAAACCAATCGTAGTCGAACAAATCCTCACTGTCGCAACGAAACATGAACTACCGAGAAGGAGCACAACCGGAAAGAGGCAAACAACAAGGTAAACACACAACACATATACATGGCATGATGCTCAACCAAGTATGATGCATGACAAGGCTATATGAAGCTACTCAAGGCAAGGGATGAAGCACTCAAGAACATCACATGCAAGCAAGTTTAACTGAGGCCGGAAACAATATATAACAAATCCGGTAAGTCCTCATATGCAAATTTCGAAAATGATCCAGATCTGAATAAACTTTATGTTCAAGTTGTTAAATGGCAAGTTAAGATGCACAATGATGATCTACATGAAAATGTAGTCAAGTTACGTATAAAGTTCATTTAATTCGGAGCTACGGCCTAGAAGATATGAGCAAAACAAGTTAAACACGACATTGATGCAAAATGCATTCAAACATCAACAAAACACACTAAAAACAAGGATTCAACATGTCATGATGAAACTACATGCAATTCTAATCAAGTTTCATATAGAGCATGCTCAAATCGGAGCAACGGTGCAACACACACTCCAAATAAGATATAACAACAATCTGCCCAAAACAGCAACTAGGCACTTTGCAAACATGAAAACAACATGCTACATGAATCATATGAGTAAAACCTTGATATGCACTTCATTTACACATAACGTAATTAAAATTCAATTAAGGGTCATGTTCATAGGCATCAATATTAAACCAATATGATCAATGCAAAATGCCACTTTATAACACAGGAGCATATACATGAGCAGAGTTAATATGATGGCATGTTGGATGCATGAAACAAAGAATCTACAGCAACTATACATAGAAACCGAAGGCATGTAATAATAGTACACATAACATATAGCAAATAACATCAAAGCATCATATGCATATGGCTCATGGATTAGTGGGAACCAACATGACAAGATTGAATGTTAAAACAGTTTCAGCAAGTGTAAAACAGCAACATTACGATAGCATGTTTGCAAGCATATACCAGAGACATATGATATCCAAAATTATCAAAATTGGCATGTCTTTATATAACATGTAGCATACTTAAGAACATCTAATTGGAGCATCTATAAACGAGGAATAGATCAGTTAATATCAAGATGACAACATGGCATCATGAAGTTAATAGAAAAGAGGAACATCATCTAGGCATGTTCATGGAAATGAAAAGACATGCTACACGACTTATTTGAGGCATCAAAAGACATAGCATGATAAAACATAACATGGACAGAAAAATATCTCCACTAAGCATCTCTATATTATGCATGGATTAATTGGTAGCATCAAGCAAACATGGCATCGTGATGACAGAAATAGACTTAACAAAACATTAACAACAAGTAGCCCACTTTACAAGTTTGTTGCACTCACCACATGGCATATCAAAACACATGGATGGCACCACAGTAAATATGGCATGATAATGCTCCTAAAACATGTAGACATGATGCTCAAAAGAAATCAAACAAAAAGATATAAAAAAGACAAATAGACACGTTATAACAGTTTTCAGCAGTTAACACCAACATGCACTTTTGCAACAGAGATTACCATGTCAAGATACACCCTAACGTGAATTCAAAGCACACCAACATGTAGATCATGAAAATCAGAAAATTTGCATATCAAGATCATCACCATAGCATCAACAGGGACAAAGTTATAGCACTCATAAGACGCCTATGTGATGTTAACATGCAGCAGTTTTCAGCAGTATATATCACTTGGCAGTTTTGCAATGAATATTAAGGCATCAAGATTAACAGTAGAGTGCATGCAAACTAATTCATCATTAAGAGCATCTAGAGATGAACATTTTGACATATTATGCATGCAAAATGGAGCAACATGCAAAAAGTTACATCATGTCAAACAAGCACACGTGAGATGATATTTTCCAGGGACTGGAAAAAAATGCAGGCAACAGGGTATCTCATCCACGGGCCAAATGGGCCGTCTCGGGCGTGCTGGTTGGGCCTAGAGCTGGACAGGCAAGGCCGGCGTGCTGCCTGGGCTGCGACGCGGGGCACGGTGCCCAACGGTGGTGGTGTGGGAGAGCTGTGGGGCGAGGCGGCCGCGCATGGCGGCGCTGACGAAGAAGGACGGCAGTGGGGCGACGCACGCAGGTGACGCCGGCAGCGTCCAGCGGGAGCTCAGTAGCGAGCGGCGGCGCACTCTGGGCCACTCGGGCGCGGAATCTGAGGAGGAGGGGGGATTAGCTGCGGCTGCGGGTTATGTAATGGGTAGGTTAGGTTAGGGATGCAAAAATTAGGAAGGGGGAGGCTATATATAGCACTCCTGCTTGCCTCTTTTTTCTCATTGCACCAAAGAGGAAACTGGTATTCTGCGCCTGCTGGCACCCTCCCGGCCTTGGTCGTCATGGCTCACGTTAGATGAGCCTCGTGAGGTGCACCTTGCATTGAACTCTCTGCCCCTCGGGAGCCAGCCTGTGGATGCCGATCCACTTGGAGGTCTTGGCATTGTCCGCCTCGCGAGGCTTGGCCCCTCGAGAGGTCCTGGATTGTTGATGCTGAGGCTGGGCCGTACTAGGCCATCGATGGAGCCGCGCATTGAGCCGCAGGTAGGCAAGTCCAGCTACCGCCGTATCGAGAACGCTGACACGAAGCACCAAATATCTTCTTGGGTGGCATTATTTACGGCGCGGTCGAAGACGAAGATGGCGATGAAGATGACGCACTGCACATGCTTTCAGGTTCGTGCAAGTGATGGCCCTACCTGGCGCGCCAAAGATGTCATGGGAAACCACGACCACCTATGGGACCAAGGGTCCCTTGCTGGTTCGGCAGGGTGCATGTCACGTCGCACATAGAGCAGAAGAGCATGGGGCAGCATAGCATAAATCACACAAACAATTTTACCCAGGTTCAGGTCGCCGTCAGGCGTTAAACTCTACTCCTGCTTTGGTGGATTGATGGTGGAAGAATGGTGGTGGAGCGCAGTACACTTGCCCGCACTACTAGGGAAAAGGCTAGCAGCAGCGTGGGTTTTAGGTGTATCAGTAGCGCGGGGAGAGGCGCTACTAATAAGGTGCTACAACTAACACATAGCAGTAGCGCGTGCTCACCGGCGCTACAGCTACACAAGTGTAGCAGCAGCGTGGTTTGTGGGAGCTTGGTACTGCTAGTAGGTCTAGCACGCTTTGCCTGGACGCGCTACTGCTATCGCGGCGCTGCTGCTAACTTTTATACACTCGCTACTGCTAATTTAAGTATTTTTTTTGTTTTTTTGGCATATTTGTTTTGTATTTGAACAGGCTTTATAGAAGAATATTTAGCACATAGAAATATCATCATGATACACATACAAATGCCTGCGAGACCACAAATGTAATCATAGCATATACATACAAATAGTCTCATCATAATCATCATCCAACACAAAGTGATATCTTGTCATCATCTCGAAAATAGCGATACATGCAAGTCTCGAATACTTGCAACTACAACAACGTCATCCATCTAAACAAATGTATACGCAAGAAGTGCTATCACTATGAGTGAGAGTGGAACTATGCAGTACATGAGGTGGCGGTTACGAGTCCTCTCTCGCGCTAGCGTGAACCTCAAGTAACTAGCTTCTCCTTCTTGTCTGCTTTTGAAGCCTTTATGGCTGGCGCCTGTGAACCCATTCACTTGCGCCTGACACTCATGCCACTTCTTGTACACCCCCGGAACCTTCCCTTTGTACACGACATAGCAATTCCATCTCGCCATCAAGAAACTAGGTACCTGTTAGAGATGCATGTTCATGAAGAGGATGTACAATCATATATATGCAACAAAATATACTAGAGCAACACCGAAAAAGAAAGGGTTAGCAACTAGATGCAACATACAGTACACAAATTAATTAAGTAGAGCTACGCAGGTCATCGTACGCAAACTAACAAAGTAGCCTTACACAAGTTCGGCAGGGACCGTGGACATCACAAAGTTTCATCGCTACAAAAAGTATACAAGTTCAACCGACACATATCATCATCATCAGCATCATAAATCACTAGAAGTTCCATCCTTCCATGTCATTGAGGATGAACCCTAGCTTCTTGAACGGCGTGAGGTCTAGACGTTGCATGCCTATGCGAGTTCGGACATCAGCTCGCGATATAGGGCCGTGGTGGAACATCCCTTTCTCATCGACGACTTCTTTCATGATGATCGTCGCAATGTTTCTTTGGATGCGAAAGAAGTCATCTCTAAGTTTATAATCCGCTTCTCCATGAGATTCTAGCCACTTGTGGATATGATCATCATTTTTTCTTCTCATGCGAAGCTTTTGGTGATCCGTGTTTAACTGAATCATGAGATGGACGATGTAGAATCCAGCCTTCTTGCTTGGTTTTGGGACATGGATGCAGGAGAAGTTAGTTTTATGCGCGAAACCCATCTTCTTGTTCCTTTGTTTCCTGATCTACACGTGGCTACCTCTAAAGCTGAAGCCTTGGAGAGCATCATCTAGAATATTCATTATGTGGGTGTAGTCTTTTTTCTCGTAGTCTCTGGAAGGGTCAAAATACACGGCATGGTAGACTTGCGGGTAAAGAACGATAAGGACGGCACGCCCGTTGCTGCAGGGAAAAGACACCTCAAATTATTCCCCATATGAGAGAGAAGGAATGATTGAAATGTACGAAAGGGTTGTCCGGAACTGATTTACTTTGGATGATAAGGCACGAGGACAATTTACCGGTCCTTATTCTGTACCATGAAGTTTTGGAGGTACTCCCTAGCAGTTTCTTGCTCATAGTCGCCGAGACTCAAGAAATACTCGTGCATGTAGTACGGATCCGCCACACAGATTTGCGAGACTTCTTCACTCTTCATGACGGAGCTCATATGTAGCGCCAAAAGGCGGGCGATAGTAAAATCGAGCCGCCTTGTTAGAAACATCTCAAAGATATGGTCAAACCGCAGGAAGAACACCTCCGCGGGCCGTGTGTGGACGTAGCACTTCCCCTCAGGCACACGAGCCGCGTATGTCGGATATCCTGGATCCTTTGAGGCTAGTAGGCTTTTCTTAGTCGACATCACATGGTCGTGCAGTCTCCTGAGATCCCCTGATAGTGCCTCCAGCGGTTTCGGCGGTAGCACCGGCTCGCCCATGAGATGGAACATGACCGCACCTTTCACGGGTACACGCTCTTCAGAATGCATCGTCTGGCTGCTATGCGCTCTGGCTTGTTTGGAGGAAGTTACCTTCCCTGATCTCTTCCTCTCCTTTTTCTTGGGCACACCTTCCAGACCCTTCCTTAATCCCTGCCCCAGTGTTCCCGGGCTAAGTACTGTACGACCCTCACGCCGGCTAGTTGAGCCTGTGTTGAGGCGGCATCTTCAGGCGTGTCCTATGAGGATTTCATGAAGAGAGACTTTTTGCAATCCCTGCTACGACCCTGCCCGGGCATATCATCCATATCCTCATTAGCAAGCTGATAGCCCGATTCGTCATATGGTTGACTCGTCATATCTATGTCACAGTCATATGCGTTTGTATTGATGAAATCCATAGGGTCGACCTCCGTCTTGTCATCCATTCTTTGTTCTACAGTAGATATTACATCAGCCAGTACTATTGCACCGCCTTCATCATTTCGTCCGCCGCTCTCACCCGGCACTACAAGAGCTGGTAATTGCGTAGGCGGGGTGGTGGTCTCCGCACATGCTTGTTGATGTGTGGTAGTTATTGGTGTGCTCTTGGCCGGCTCCAGACGAATAAGATTCTTCGGCCATAGCAGCACCCAATTCTTGCAGCTTCCAATCTGCGGCGGTGTCTTGTCGTCCGCTCCCACATGCTGTATTAGAGGAGGCAAATCCTCGTGCCCCAATTTCACACTGGTCATGCTAACCCTGAAGTGCCCAGCGGGGATCGGCTGGTTGTGGAACGTGCGTTGCGAGGGGTCCATTATCATCCCCTTTCCCACGTCACCTTCTGGCCTTTGATCAAGTAGAGTATGGTGCACGGGGTTTCTTTCGCCTGCAAACACATATGTCTGTGGCGTAAAACAACCAAAAGGCAACAAAAATGGAATATTATATATATATATATATATATGTTGGTGCGACATGTAATTACCGTGACGGCGTCGAGCTCAGCCAAAGACGAAGGCCCACCTAGCGCGCCTGAGACTGAGGACGGGCTGCTATGAGCGGGAACCGCTGCGAGAGGAGGCCCGGTTGCGTGAGCAAGTGATGGTGCGATGGTGTTGTTGTTCATGGAGTTGCTCCCGACGAAACTGGGCAACGGGAAATCATGTACCATCTTGTCTGGATTTTCCTTCGTACAGTTGATGATAACTGGAACCAAGTTAGTAGCGAAATCATTTCTGCAAGCAGTTACAGCTGCATTGACTTCCTGCTGTACCAACTCATATTTGTCCTCGGCTGCTTTTTTCGCGTCCCCAGCTGCTTTTTTCTCGACCGCAAGCTTCACCTTCGCGTCGATGTCCGCCTGACTAAACTTCTTTTTCTGCTTCTTGTCCTCCGGGCCCTCATTGTAAAACACCTTCCATGTGGCGCCTTCTCCTGCGCCGTGCACACGACCATATTGTGGCCGCTGGTCCAAAGGGAGTCCCTTAAGTTCGTTCAAGGCCCGGTTGAAAGGGGTGTCCCACTTGGGCCTCATCGGAGAAGTAGGGCTTTCGGCTGCAAGCTGGTGTTGTTTCTCCAGTAGTCTAATCAATTTCCTCGTGATCTTGTCCGTGTAAAAAACCTTTTTCTCCTTGTCCCACTTGTAGCGGGCCCTGATGAAGTAACACTCCAAGGGGTTGGTGAACTTCGCGAAGGGGTCTGGGAGACCCACGGCTTCATGTTTCGCGTCCTCCTTATGCCATATGGGCCTTTTACCGAGGTAGCCACAGCTTCCTAGGCGATGCTTCCCCGTGTTCCTTTGCTGAAGGCTCTTGAATTTCGCAGCCTTAGCTTGGCTGCCTCGGTAGCGCAAGTGTCCTTGAACTTTTCGAACTCCTCTTCTGTAAGTGTCGGACTTTCCTCCAGAATCTTGGTCATGGGTTCATCAGCCTCAATAGCTCGTTTCACCCTCCCTTTCCAGGAGGCCAAATCATTACTGAACATGCCCATGGCGTGATTGTTAATCTTTTTCATCTTTGGATCATCCCACGGTTGTTCTATGTTATCATCCCGGTCGGGGAACTTGAATCTCTTGTGCAACTTCGTTAGGAGCAACTGCGTCAAATGTTCTTTACTCCTTAAGTCATCATTGTTCATGCTCGCGCATTCCCGTAGGATGCATCCTACTTGGTTCCTGTAGCACTTGCGAGGTTCTTCCGGCTCTAACGGCTCAAACTTGCCAGGTGCCATCTTTGTGATCACAAGTCGTCCAATCCCTAGTTTGTTAGGTTTTCGTATCCTCTGCTTCTTATGCTTCCTCTTTTCGGTAGCGGCATCGGGGCCGGTACCTTCCCCGCCGGTACCTTCCCCGTCGGTACCTTCCCCACCGGTCGCGGTGCCGCCATCGGTGCCAGCGCCGTCGGTGTCGATGCCGGCGTCAATACCATCATCGAGGCCAACCTGCAAACCTTGCTTAGCAGTCAAATAGCCGAGGTACTCTTGTTCACCCTCATAATCCATCTCGTCTGCATCTTGGTCAGAAGGCCCAGTTTCTTCGTTGTTCGACATGTTTCCTATGATTAAGTGTCCTCATTTATTTCTAAAAGTATGAATAAATGAGAAATGACATAAAAAGAAATCTATGTGCCACCACTCGATATGCCAACTATGTATCACAAATCATGCCTTTATTCACGGGAAATTTCAGCATGACCTTTGCTAAAAAATGGACATATCGAGCGCCTGAAATTCACCGGAATGGAAATGAATCAACATTCCGGCATAACATAGGCCACTCGGATCATTTTCCAAACATGACATGTCCAAAACATGACATATGCACATATCACATGTCCAGTTCAAATTTGCATATAAATTCAGCTAATTTTGAAACCTAGCTAAATTCATAACTAAATAGATAACCTAATTAACATACTGCCCTAACTAAAACCTAAGTAAATTAATCAAAGAACCCTAGAAGAGAGAGGGGGGTTTACAGAGGGTGCATGGGCGAGGAGGCAGGCCCGACGACGGACGGGTGGGGAGAGGAGGGAGGCGAGGGCCGACGGGTCGGGGGCGAGCGCCGGGGTCGGGGGCGAGCGCCGGGGTCGGGTCAGGCACGGCGGTGCGACGGGGGAAGAGAGAGTGGGATTTGGGGGGAAAAGGCAGGATGAAGCAGGGCGAGTGAGAATTTTGGGTTAAGTGGACGTAGCAGTAGCGCATTTGGACAAAACGCGCTGATACTACCTTCAATAGTTGTAGCGCTTTATACAAAATGCGCTAGTACTAACTTCAGTAGCTGTAGCGGTTTAGACAAAATGCGCTGCTACTACCTTCGCTACTGCCAGTTTTCCTTTTTCTTTTCCTTTATTTTATCCCACTTTTATTTCCCGAGGGCAGTGAACGAAGGGAGGGCGATATATATTGCATCATTTGACGGTTAAATATGTATGCAAAATAGGAACATATATATTACATCATTGGACCCATGCATTATAATGGCTAATTGTGTATATATTACATCAGTTATGAAGAAGCATTGTGTCACGTGCTTAGCGTGTACCCATGGCTCGTTTTTTGTGATAGCGTTCACGGTAGCGCTCTTGGCGTTAGGTAAAGTCATGGTAGTGAAAATCCGGCTTTCTCTTTTGACATTCTTAGCCCATCTGACACGGAACATCGTCGTGTTGTGCAGTCCATAGTAGTCAAGCTCCCAGATCTCCTCGACCCTTCCAGAAAATCGTTCAGTTGCGTTATTGTCACTGCCGGTCATGCATTCCATCGTCACCCCTGAGTTCTGATCATCACTGTCCATATATTTGGCCTCCATGTAGAACATGTATCCGTTGATATCATATGCCTGATAGGTTACGAGGTTGGGCAAGGAGCCATGTGCTAAGGCATATATGAGCAATCTGTCCTTAGATCCCTCCTCCTGGGGATTAGCAATAATATGCTCTTTGAACCAATGCAGGAAAGTGGAGTTGTGCTCTCTAGTAACTTCGGCGTCCGTCCTGCATACCCCCCAGTCACGATACTTCTGTGCGATAATTTCTTTGTGCAGTGCCACGAAAGGATCTACCTCGTCTAGGTGTTGTAGCACTACCAAGTTTGCTCTGTCAAAGTCGCTGCATCGATTTGAGTATGCCACGTGTAGTTCCATGCGACCGTTGCAGTGACCATCTCCTTCGAGCCTCCCATCATGCTTGTTAACGGGCAAACCAACACTAACACCAGGCGGCTGGTCTGCGCCATATAGAAAATTCTCACAGAAAGAGATGCACTCTTGTGCCAAATAGCCCTGGATGATGCTTCCATCCGGACGGGACATGTTACGAACAAATCCTTTGATGATCCCATTCATCCCCTCAAACGACATCATGTTGAGCAGGAATGACGACCCCAGGTCTATTATGTCATCCACAATATGGACACACAGATGCACCATCACGTTAAAGAACGCGGGCGGGAAGTACATCTCAAGCTCATTCAATATCACAACGATCTCTTCCTGTAGCCTTTGGAGCTGCTTCACACTGATCGACTTTCGAGAGATGACGTCGAAAAAGTTGCAGAGTCCAATAAGCGTGTCACGGACGTGCTTGTCCATTATCCCTCTAAGGGCAACAGGTAGCATCTGCGTCATCATCACATGACAGTCATGAGACTTCATCCCACTGAACCTTTTCTTGTCCGTGTCTAGATATCTGCTTATCTTGCCACAGTAACCGGAACTAACTTTGACTCCGGTAAGGCACTTAAAGAAGGCATTGATCTCAGCCTGACTTAAGGTGAAGCAAGAAGGGGGGCAATAATCCTCTTTCTTTATTTTCTTGCCCTTCTTCTCCCGTGCCTCTGTCTTCGTCTCTGTCTGGTCTGACATTTTACGGGGCGACATGTGCAGATCTTCCCTGATTTTCAAATCTTGCAAGTCTTTTCTTGCCTCGGACCATCCTTCGTCTTATCCAGCATGTTCATCAGTGTTGCGAGCAAGCTCTCAAGGACATTCTTACAGATATGCATTTGATCAAGGCAATGAGGTGTATCGAGTTTGTGCCAGTACTCCAAGTCCTAGAACACAGACCTCGTCTTCCATACCTTCAGCAGCGGCTCCGGCGCCTTTCTCATTGTCTTCCCCACTGCTGGGCACTCCTTCCAGTTTTTCAATAGCTCTCCACGGTTTCTCCGCGGGGCGCCTTTCTCATTGTCTTTCTCATTGAATAGATCTCCACGGTTTCTCCATGGGTCGTCCTGTTCAAGCCATCTTCGATGCCCCATGTACACAATTTTCCCAGACCCGCCATCTTTACTTGACGTTAGCTGCTGAGACGTCGTATCATCCATGCACCGCGTGCATCCGCAATATCCATGGCACACCTAGCCTGCCACATATCCGTAACCGAGATAGTCCTGCACTGTCGTGATCAGCGCGGCTCTCATGTTGAAATACTCGCCTTTGCTGGTGTCGCATGTCTTGGCCGGTGTTTTCCATAACGTGTCTAACTCCTCTTGAAGTAGCCCCAGATACAAATTAATACTATTTCCTGGTTGTTTCAGCCCTAGAATAAGCATGCTCATGTGAATGTACTTCGATTTCATGCACAACCAGGGGGGAGGTTGTACATCCATACAAACACGGGCCATGTGCTATGGTTGGTGTTCTGGTTGCCAAACGGATTCATGCCATCGGTACACGCGCCGAGCATGATGTTCCTTGCATCACATTCAAAATACCGATAGAAGTTGTTCAACGCTCTCCATTGGCTTCCATCCTTCACGTGTCTCAGCTTCGGATAATCTCCATCATCGGGCTTCTTCCTCTCGGTGTGCCAACGCATTAGCTTTGCTTCCTTGGGATCTAGAAAATACCTCTAGAGACGGGGAGTGATCGGTAAGTACCATACAACTTTCTGGGGACTTTTCTTCCCGGCCTTCTTGTATCGAGAAGCATTGCACATCGGACAGCTTGTTTTTTCCGCGTGCTCCTTCCGATAAATTATGCAATCGTTGATGCATGCATGGTATCTAACGTGTGGCAGATCAAGAGGGCACACGATCTTCTTGGCCTCATCAACACTAGTAGGACACAGATTACCCGCGGGAAGAACATCCTTTAGGTACTTGAGATGCTCATCGAGGCTAGTGTCGGTCCATTTGTTTTTAGCCTTCGTCTTCAGGAGTTGGAGCGTGAAACTCAAGCGGGTCACCTCAGGATTGCAACCATCATACAATGGAGTGTTCAAGTCTACCACCAGTTGCTCTAGCTTAGCCTCGTCTCTAGAAGCAGCTCTCTCAGTACTCGTCTCCTTGCGAAGCAATGCTTGAACATGAGGGTCCCGCACGATTGAACTTAGTACCAACGAACTCTGCTGCGTGGAGTCCATGTCGTTCTCTCCGCCGCCATGTCCGGCCCCTTCTCCTCCGCCATGTCCGGACCCTTCTCTGCCGCCATGTCCGGCCTCTTCCCCGCCGCCATTATCGATCATCTCTTCGTCTTGCCCCGTGTCATCATTGCCTGTCCTGTCGACATCCTCAACATCGTCATCCTCATCTTCAGTTATCCACCGAGTATAGCCATCCATCAAACCAGTCATGAGCAGGTGCGCTTCGACACGACCATCGTCATGGGGGTCGAGCCAAACTATTCCTTTGCATTTTCGACATGGACATAGAACCTCTGTCAGGTTATTTTCTTTCATGTCCTGCACCGCCGACCGCCACCACCTGTCCACCATCGTTCCACCGACCATCATGAACGTCTGCACGGTAATAATAAAACAAATTGATTATAAAAATGCGTGCATGCATCAAAGTCATACAAAAATTCGGCATGACCTTCCCTAAAAATAGGACATATATGGATCTAGAGTTTGCCCGGAATTCGCCGAAACGGAAATAAATCGACATTTCGGCAAAACATAGGCAACTCAAAAGCACAATTTGGCGTCAACTCATGCCACACACACAATTTCCACAAACATATCACACACACATAACCATATTTCCATTTTGCAAAAGCATGAACTTTTCATCACCTCTATCTCGAGATCGAGCACGGTGATGAGATGATGATGTAGGGAGACCAAAATTGCCCAAAGCTCTTCTTGACAAAGATAGATCTAGTTAGGGGGAAAATAGGTCACTTAACTAAATGCTACATCTACCTAGCTACCTAATTTGGGAGGAGACAAATTCAACTAGTCGAGGGGGAAGGAAAAAGAGAAAGGAGATGCACTAATGGAGATGGTGTAGTTAGGTAGGAGTAATGAAGAGAGAGAAAGGTAGGTAGAAGACGAATAGTAATGGGGGAGAAGTGTTGAGGAAGAAGAAGAGTGAGAGTGGGAGGATGTGGGAGGTAGGGGAAAGGGAAGAGAGGAGGGGAGGGGAGGGGACGGGTGGGGAAAAGTGGTTGGGTTGGTGCGGATTAGCAGTAGCGCGAGACGTAAAATGCGCTGCTGATACAAAAGTAGCAGCAGCGCGTTTATGTCAAAAGCGCTACTGCTAACCGAGACAAAAAGTGTGTCACATTTGAAAATTAGCAGCAGTGACCTCAGAAAAACCGCGCTGCTACTAAATGGAGTTTGGGGGCACTGCCGGTCGATATTTGTAGCATCGCGGGTAATACAAAGCGCGCTACTACTAAACACTTGTCAGTAGCGAGTTCTACACACCCGCGCTACTGCTAATTAGCAGCAGCGCTCCTTTTTGAGCCGCGCTGCTGCTAAGATTTTGTTTATAGGCTTTTCCCTAGTAGTGCTGGTAGGGGAGCCTATGGGCGACAGTGGCTATGCGCGTATGAACGTGTGGGTATCCAACCTTCTAACCCCTTTCTACGATTGCCATGGGCCTCCTTTTATACATTACGGGGTCACCACAATGTCAAATCAGTCATTATGCACTGATAAGATAGCAAACAGTGCTATCAAACCTAACTCTGCAGGCTGATAGAGCGCATTAAATGCGCCGCCCAACGTCACATTGCTGTTTGCCCGGCAAGCCTTGCCGGGCTATCTTGCCAGCTTCACGCCTGCTTGCTTGACACGCGCAGGTTGGTTGTCATCTATAGGTATCTCCTATAGAAAGAGGCTGCCATGTGCGAACGACTGCCACTTAATCACCTTGTGGCTTGACACTACACTGATTGATGACGTGGGTCGTAGTGGAGTGGTGGGGTGAGGTGGTTTTTGCCTCCGCGAGTCTTGACAGGCCCTGCCGGGATGTCTTGGATGTTCTCTTTCGGGGTCGACCCCGTCCTCGCCGAGCTCGTCTGCTCGGCAAGGGACGTTTTTCTCCTAGTTGTATCTTGCTTCTCTGGCTTGACCCAAGTCCTCTTGATCTACATCTTGGACCTTCGAAGGTCTTGGTCTCCTATACTCTGGCACGGCCTGGTGCCATAATCTTGTTCCCGTGCCTGTGCACAGTCCGGGCATAAGATCCAGGGTTTGTTGCACTGACACTTGGGGTGCCTTAGGCACCCCCAAGCTTAGGCCCTTGCCTTTCCTTATCCCTTAGTCCATCAAAACTTGTCACACCCTGCATTTTGTAACATTTAATTTGCATTATTAAAGCATGAAAATTTGGACCAACAAACACTTTTGCATTATTTGGCTTTTATTTGGAGTTGGTTTTCTCTCTGTGTTTTCAAGTGCTCTTAAAGGTCAACATAGCTTCACCTTCTATACTTCATTTCCTTGATCCAAAACTTCTGCCCAATGATCATGCCATGTGTATAGTGCAATATAGTATTTTCATACAAAAATAATTTGGCCAAATAGTATTTTCAAAAATTAGTTTTCCAAAAACCCCTAAGTTGAGGTTTGCACTACAAGTACTTGATTTGGGGTATGAAAAATATTTCAAAAGGTATATTTGAAACCTATTAGATATAGGATTCCCATAAACCACAAAAATATAATTTTAAAAGTTATTTTCCTATTTTATTTAAAAGCTTTTTCTTAAGGCCAGAAATGGTCTTTAATAAGGAAAAAATATTTTATTGTTTTAAAAAATATTTGACAAAAATCAGGGAAACTCAGTGGGCATATATTTCCCATATATAAGACTTTCAACACATGGTCATGGTCAAAATATTGGACAAAACCTCCCAAAACCATTTCTGCCCATTTCAAGGATTTGAAATATTTCTACAGGAATTTTTTTTATAAAAATGCAAGCAAAATCCAGCAAGTCACAAATACATATTGTGACCACCTTGCAAAGCCTCATGTCAATTAAAGTCATTTTGGTTCACCAAAATGCCCCAAAACCCTCTCTGACAAGAATCAAATTTGCACAACTTTGTACTACCAACTTTCTCTCCTTGACCCCAACTTTTGTGAGCAAGTTCACATGACCAAATGAGGCCACAACACCAAGTGGTGCATCAAGGAGAAGTGATTTGCTCAACTATATCTACACAAGTTCAGTTCTGCTACTTTCTAGGGTTTGCCAAAGTTTCATTATCAAACTCCTCCAAATGAGCTCATCTTCCTTTTTCCCTGTCATTTTGTCATGACAAACATCCCTGCCAAGTGCCACAAGAAGTAAATTAGTGCAAGTTCTCCAAAACCATATCAAACACCTTCTGCAGGTTAACTAAAAACCCTGTTTGGGGCTCTTCCACTAATCTCCATGAGCTCCACTTTTTGCCACAACCCCTCCTAGTCCCTTTTCACCTCCAGTAACAATGGCAAACCCACAGCTCAATTATTGGATGGGTAAAACCTCATTTTCCCTCCCTGGACAGCAACTTCTCTCTCCTTCCTCACCTCCCTCCTCACTCCAGTGGCCACCCAGGGCATCCAAGGCCATCTCCTACTTCTTTACTCCCCCCTAGAGCTACCAGACATCTTTGGCCGTGACCACATGCATAGAAAATGGCCATGCCGACCATTTGGGCGCTCTGGAGCGTGCTACAGTGCGCTCCCGCGCTGTAGCCGCCCCCTTCCAACCGCCTTCGGCCACCTTGGGCCTCCCCAGCACACCCGACGATGTGCCTCGACGTCTGCGTCATGCCACGCCTCTGTCCCCCTCCTCCCTATCCCTCCTCTCGCCCCTACTCGCACGCACGCTGGTCGCCCGAGCGCGCCAATGGCGCGGCTCACACGCGCGGCGTCTCTAACCCCTCCCAGCTCTCTCCCTTAGCTCCCCTAGGCGTAGTCCATGCCCAGCAACACCCCAGACACAGCGCCAGCTCCTCCCTAGCCCTGTGGCAACGAGCAGGAGCTCGCTGGTGCACAGGTCCATGGCACCCCGCCGTTCGCCCATTTAAGGGCCTTCCCGAGCCCTCCTCTCCTCACCACTCGCTATCCCACTCCCCAAAACATCCCCCTGCGCCCCAGTTCCTCTCCAGAGCCGCCCGAGCTCGAGATTGAGCTCGAGCTCCGCCGCTTCGGCTTGCCGGAGTTCGCGAGGTACAGGCCTCCCCCGCTCCTCCTATGCCTCGATCGAGAACCCCCGAGCACCCCTGATCATTTTCCATTCTCCCCTGCTTCTTTTGCAGCCGGAAACAACCAGAACCGTCGACGCTCGAGGCTCCTCCACCGCGTGACCTTGTCGCCGGCGAACCAGGCTACCCCGTCGACCGCATCCACCACCACCCGAACAGCGACACAATGCTGAGCCCAGTCATGCCCTCGCCCGACCTCGCCGTGCCCTGCATCATTGCCGGTGAGCTCGCCGGCCGTCTAGACTCGGGGATAGGGATGACAGGCGGGCCCCGCCTGTTAGCCTCTCCCCTCCATCGCCCCCCTCTGTCTCGCTGACGCCTAGGCCACGCCCGTCAGGTTTAAACCTGGCGCGCACGTGTGCACCAGTGCGCGGGCCTGCTGCGTTGCGGCTGTTCTGGCCCAGCAGGCACAGAGCCCTTTTTCCTTTTTCTTTTTCTGTCACCTTTCCAAAGTTCCACAGGATAAAATATTCGTCCAAATAAATTAATTCCAACTCCGAAATTCCTAAAGTATTGCAACCTATTTAATGGTGCAACATTCATTCAAATCCAACAACCTTTTCTTCACTGTAAATATTTAAATGTGATTTTAAGCATTTAAATATACCTTTGTAAATCCATTTCTCCTATTCTGCTACTCCAAATCCAAAACTAGGAATTTTCCAATTCTTAGTTTTCACCCTAGTATTTAACAAAAATGAGTTGACATTTTTCTGAGCACTTTGGTTTTTCTGTTTTACTATTGCCTTATTTTTCTCGTTATTATTTTGCGACGATAGATTGCGTTGCTGACGAAGGAGTTAAACCAGAAGACTTTGAAGACCCAGAAGACTTTGTTGAGCCAGGCAAGTAGCCCTTTGACCATGTGTATGAAACCCTTTTATGCATGTCATATAGCACCGTATTGTTGTTGCAATGGAATCATGATGAGGTGGTAACCACTTTGATGGTTTGCCACCGTACTTCCTCGTTGATACTTGCATTGTGCATGACCCTACCTTCTTATGAGGGTTATGCCAGTGGGAGTAGATAGGATGCTAAAGTAGATGCTACGCAAAAAGGGACGGGTATATGCATGATGAAGGAGGCAAAGCATTTTCAAAAGACTTTTCAAAAACCCCGTCGGGTGCCACTTATGCTCGAGGGAGATGATGAGATGGGTAACCACTTGATGACGAAGTGGTGTACCAAGGCAAGTGTGTGTGTTGTTTTCAAAAACGGATTAGATTTAAGATTTGTCGACTGTCCCAACCTTACATGCGCAACCACTCTACCCTTGTATGGGAAAGGGCATTATTGATTACCTAGGCCGATACTAGCTTGGAGCCCGCATTACTAGTGACGGGGGAGAATTGGTGCTTTCTCTTGGGACGGGGTCGTGCCAGGAAGGGCGGCCATGACTGTTTTTACAGGGCACCAGATACACCATTGCGTCCCCTCTCGGATGTTACGATCTCGAGTGAGTCTCGTATGATGTACATCATGAGGATACGGAATAACGAGTGGACTCCTTGTTAGTGTCGTCTAGGGAAAGATAGTGATCGGGTGCTTACCCCGGGTACTTGATGTACTGCGGGTCGTGGACGTCATGGAAGTTCCCCGGATCTTGTGGGTAAAGTGTGCAACCTTTGCAGAGTGTAAAACTATTCGAATAGACGTGTCCACAGTCAAGGACAGTTGGGTGGTGCTGCTTAAACTACGTCCAGAGTTTTACAAACCGTGTGTGTGTGTGTTAATAAAACTACTTGGGTCAAGTCAAGGGACTTGACATGATTGAGTTGGGTTGGTGCTCACTCTATTTATGTTGATATTTGTAACCTGTCCTCATGGTTACTTGAATCCTCCTGATGCATGTCTTACAAGTTGTTGAACATGTCATTGCACTCAAAACTAGCTTTCTGCAAAAGTTTACCTATATCATGTATTGTTGCATCTTGGACCAAAACATGGGTTGCTTGCGAGTACATTCAAAGTACTCATTGGCTTGCCACTAGTTATTTAATTGGCTAGGCATGGAAGAACCGGAGTTCGAAGAAGAGTTCTTTGGAGACGAAGATGCGAACTAGGACGTTTCCCAGTCAGAATGCGTGTAGGGTTAAGGCAGATGGCATGGGTTCTACTTATCGATGAAGATTTCCGCTGCTTGTGTTTCATTTGATGTTCAGCCCTTAAGGCTTTATCAATGTAAGACTTGACCATAATGGTCATAATTTGTGTAAGACGGTATGTATGGATGTAAGACTCTTGTTATTCAGCTTCTGTGTGTTCAGTGAGCATTGATCTCTGGGACCACTGGACACATGCATTCGATGATCTCGACTTATGAGTCGGGGTCCCCACAGAGCTAGTATCAGAGCCATCCTGATTGTAGGAAGCCTTAGTTAGCATGGACGTTAGTTAGCTTGAGACCATCTACACTTCTCTTCTTTTCTAAAGCTTACCCAACCCAAGATATATTTCCCTTATTGACCTCTCCCATTAAACCTTTGTAGATGGCTGTCGTACCCGAGGACTTCTTGACCACCGGATTTCCCATGCTTCTCGAGGATAGCCTCAAGAAGTGCCAGTTTCACCGAGCCCCCATTTTCACCTACCATGAGCATTGGATCAATGACACCGATACATGGTATCATGTGGAAGTGATCGTGAAGGCTAATGACTCTCCAACAAGCTGGTTCTTCGAGGGACCCCAGATGGCAACTCTGGATCTTGCCGTCGAGACAGCAACCCTCAAGGCACTCACCCGCCTCCGAGACCTTCTTCCATAGATGGCAGACGAGTTGGAAACCCGCTTCTTGCCTTACCGGAAGGAAGGTGAGGACGAGAGTAGTGCAGCAGCTCCACCATTAGAATGACTTTTGCTCCGATTCCAGACCTACTTCAGCCATTGTGCCGATAGTTTGGCACAACACTTGGCCTCGAAATCAATGGATCTCCGAAAGGAACTTCAAGAGACCAAGGCACTTCTTCTCCAAGCTCAAGTGAAGATGGATGGGATCAAGAAAGAAGGTGCTCCCCCGGGACAGCCCGCAATCGCATAAAGAGGCGGAAGACCCCCAAAGGATGGAGAAACACCACAGCAACACCGCACGAGTGCAAGGGATTACCGCAAGCTCTTCACCCCACCAGCAAAAGCAACACCATGTTGAGATCCTCCACTCCCCTCCCCTTCAAGTGAAGAGGAAAGTCAAGATGCTGATGATGAGGAGGAAGACCCAGAAGAGCCAGACTACACGACCGAGCATTCCACCACTTAGGCATCATTCGCAACTTGGATATGCCCGTTAGTAACCCCTACGGTAGGATAGGTCGTGTACCCCTATGCGAAGTCGAGTCCTTGAAATGGTTCATATGGAACCATGTAGTGTTGTGTTTTCTTTTGATATGTTTGATGGATGTCATGCTTTCCTTCGGGAACCTGTAAACGACTACATCACCCAATTGAATTTTAATGAATGTGTTTGGCCTTTTGGCCCTTGCATGAAAACAATTAGTGTCATACCGACCCCCTTACTAGGCATCCCATCTATATTGCCTTCCCTCATCTTTCCCAATCATGGGACCTTGACCACTCCAACAGGATGCCTGTTGTAACACGTACTGGTACCTCTACCCAGCAGCAAGAAGCCGGAGGTTCTGCTGAAGCAGGAGTCAGCCAGGACCAAGCCCGAGGACAGACTCCACCACCACCACCTCCTCCAAACATGGACATGGCTCAACTTCTCCAAGCCTTCCGAGAGGAACGCGAAGCCAACACTGCATCCCTCCAGATGATTGCTCAAGCCGTCAACCGCCAGCCGGCGGGGAACGGCAATGGACTTTCCACGCTGGTGGAGTTCAAGAAGCATGCACCACCCACCTTCATCGAGACTGTTGAACCCCTGGATGCAGACGACTGGGTCCGCACCATTGAGGATCTACTGGAACTAGTCGGATGCACTGAAGACCGTGAGAGGGTGGCATATGCTGCCCACTGTCTCGAGGGAACTGCCAGAGCTTGGTGGGATGGATTCAAGGCCATGCATGCTGAGCAAAACATCACTTGGAATGACTTCAAGACAGAATTTTGCAAGGCCCACATTCCTTCCGGAATCATGGCCATCAAGAAGCGTGAGTTCCGAGCCCTGAAGCAAGGAAGTAACACAGTCAAGGAGTACATGCAGAAGTTTAGTGTTCTCTCAAGGTATGCTCCTCAGGATGTCAGCACTGATGCTGCCAGAAAGTTGCGCTTCATGGAAGGCCTTAACCTGACTCTGCAGTACTCGCTTGTTGTGTGTGACTGCCCAACCTTTCCTGATCTGGTGAACAAGGCACTCATGCTTGAGGACAAGCGACGTGCCTTGTATGATACCCGTAAGCGCAAGATGATCAGCAAGGGTAGCTCCAGCAACCAGAAGCCTCGCCCGTGGCTGCCAGCCCCGGTCAAGCCAACATATCAGCAGCCAAGAGCTCCTGCACCCCGCACCAACTATCCACCTCAGCAGTACTCCAACCCCAGGCCAGCTTACAACAACCCCAATAACAATACCGGCAAGAGCAGCAACCCCAACAAAGTCACTTGCTTTGGATGTGGTCAGCCAGGACACTACTCCAAGAATTGCCCCAACAAGAAGCCCGACGCCGTGCGCCCCAATGCACAGAACCCAGGACAAGGCCGCGGAATGCCACCAAGGAACCAAGCTCCCCACAACCCGCCCAACAATGGCAAGGGTCGTGTGAATCATGTCAGTTCAGAAGAAGCCCAGGAAGACCCGGATGTCGTGCTGGGTACGTTCCTTGTCAACTCAGCACCTGCAACTATCTTGTTTGATTCTGGAGTCACACATTCATTAGTCACCCAAAAGTTTGCATTAAAAAGTGGCATGACCCCTACACCCCTGAATAACCCTATGGTGGTACAAACCCCCGGAGTAGAGATGAGAGCCAAGATAGGATGTAAAGGAGTCGGGATTGTCATTAATGGGGTAGACTTCCTAGCATATCTTATCATCTTAAGATTGCAAGGCTTGGATGTGATCTTAGGAATGAATTGGCTCATCAAGCACCAAGGCTTGATAGATTGCGCCAACCATACTGTCACTATGACCAATGACCAAGGAGTCGAAGTTAAATTTGCCTCCAACCCCTCCTCTGCTCAAGCCAACCAAGTCCACTGTCTGACTGAAGTTGGATTGGAGCAAGTGACGGTAGTATGCGAATACCCCGATGTCTTTCCTGATGAGCTACCGAGATTGCCTCCTGACTGAGACATTGAGTTCATCATCGAGCTCATACCCGGAGCAGGACCCATCTATAAGAAGCCTTATAGAATGGGATCGGAGGAGTTAGCAGAATTGAAGAAGCAATTGGAAGAGCAGTTGAGGAAGGGATTTGACAAAGTAAACTGGGCGCTGCACCATTCTCTTTTGCAGCTTCTCATGCTCCTGCGCAGATCCATCCTTGTCGGGACCAGAGCTTGCCGGTGAAGTCCTCTGCTTGTCGCTGGATGCATCTGCCGCGGTTGCTGGCTCATCATCCGCCTCTCTCTCTGCTACTAACACAACACTAACCACTTGATTGGTTGCCACTATATATAGCAGCAACTTCTCTTGTGGCTTAGGTGCGACAAGTGTTGGAGTGGAGGACAGGTATCTCTTCAAGTCCTGCAGCGCAGCCTCCGCTTCCGGAGTCCATTTCATTGGACCTGCCTTTTTCAAAATTTTGAAAAATGGCAGGGCGCGCTCAGTAGACCTAGAGATAAACCTGCTGAGAGCAGCTACACAACCGGCAAGTCTTCGTACATCCTTGACGCGCTTCGGTGCTTCAATCTGCTCAATGGACTTGATCTTGTCGGGATTGGCCTCAATTCCGCGTTGAGACACAAAGAACCCGAGAAGCTTGCCGGAGGGGACTCCGAACACGCACTTCTCGGGGTTAAGCTTGAGGTTGATCTTGCGCAAATTTACAAAGTTTTCGTCTAAATCTTGAATCAGAGTCGCCTTGTCCTTGCTCTTGACCACTATGTCGTCCATGTAGGCTTCCACGTTTCTGTGGATCTGTGGCTCAAAAGCGTGATGGACTACTCTCGCAAATGTTGAACCAGCATTCTTCAAACCGAAGGGCATCCGTATGAAACAGTATGTGCCACATGGGGTGATGAATGCGGTCTTCTCCTCATCCTCTTCTGCCATGAAGATCTGATGGTATCCTGAGTATGCATCAAGAAATGAAAGCAAGTCACATCCGGCCGTGGAGTCAACAATCTGGTCGATGCGCGGCAAGGGAAATGGGTCTTTGGGACAAGCTTTATTGACATCGGTAAAGTCGATACAAAGCCTCCATTTCCCGTTTGCCTTACGCACGACTACAGGATTGGCCAACCACGTAGGATGGAGCACTCCTCTGACAAGGCCTGCTGCTTCCAATTTCTTGATCTCTTCTGCAATGAATTCTTGGCGCTCCACTGCTTGTTTCCTGACTTTCTGCTTGACGGGCCGCGCATGAGGACAGACGGCAAGATGGTGCTCGATTACTTTCCTGGGAACACCAGGGATGTCAGACGGTTTCCACACAAACACGTCGACGTTCGCCCGCAGGAAAGCAACGAGCGCTCTTTCCTATTTAGGGTCGAGAGTGGCACTGATGGTGAAGGTACCACCAGTGTCGTCCTCCTTGGCGGACACCTTCTTGGTCTCTGGTGGAGCTGCCATTGTCTTCTTACACTTGCCAGTGGAGCTCGATGGTGCGTCCTCGACGGTAGGGCAGCACTCCGAAGAGGTGCGCTTGCCGGAGTGGGCATCAGCGCTCTTGCCGTACTTGGTCTTCTTCTTCCCCCCGGGGGCTTCAACGGCAAGTGACCTGCGATCTGTTGCGGCTGCTGCTTCCCGGTAGATCTTGTCGGCGCAGATAAGAGCATCCTTCTTGTTGCCAGGGACAGAGATGACACTTATCGGGCCTGGCATCTTCAGTATGTTGTATGCATAGTGAGAGGCTGCCATGAATTTGGCGAGCGCTGGACGGCCGAGTATCCCATTGTAAGGCAATGGAAAATCAGCAACATCAAAAGTGACCCTCTCAGTCCTGAAGTTCACTTCGCTGCCAAATGTTACCGACAACGTGATCTTTCCCTTCGGCTTGCTCCTTCCCGGATTGATTCCTTGAAATGTGTTAGTCTCTTCGAGCTCGCTATCAGGGATCTGAAGCTTCTGGAGTACCGCGGAGGAGATCAGGTTCAAGCCGGCCCCGCCGTCAACTAGCATCTTAGTGACCTGGAGGTTGCGGATGGTTGGTGAAACCAACATCAGCAAGCACCCGACCGCAGTTATGCGATCAGGGTGGTCCTCAATATCAAAGATGATAGGCGTGATGGACCATTTCAGAGGCTTGCGTGACTCGATGGGTGGTTCTGCCGCATTGACTTCCCGCGCCCACTGCTTGAGCTGGCGGTGTGAAGTATGCAGAGAAGCACCGCCGTCAACGCACAGGACCTCTGTGGCTTTCTGGAACTCCTGCTCATCGGTCTCGTCATCATCCATATCTTCATCGTCGTCGTCATCTTCATCCTTGTCGCGGCCGCGGGGAGGTCTGTCTCCTTGCCGCTGCTTGGCCTTGCCGCGGCGTCCTCCTCGGTCGGGACGTTTCTTGCTGGCTCCTCCAGCACCTTCCTGGGCTTTCTCCTTGTCACGCCACTCGTATTCAGCCTTTTGCTGTTCTACAAGCAGCTCGACCTTCTTGCAGCTTTGGAGGTCATGGCCCTTGGTGCGGTGGATCTTGCAGTACTGCTTGTTGGTGCTCTCCTGCTTTTCGGTGACCGCCACAGCTGCGGCAACCTCCTTGCCGGAGCTACCAGCTCCGACTTTCTTGCTGGACTGCTCAACAACTAGCACATCTTTTCCTTTCTTCTTCCTGTTGTTTCGCCGCCGGTTCTTCCTTGCCGGGGCAGTCTCCTCACTATCAGATCCTCCTGCTCCTGTATTCTCTCCGGGGAGTTTCCTCACTTCCTCAGCACGTGCACACTTGTCGGCCAGGGCATATAGCTCACTGACGTCTCTGATCTTGCACATCGCCATCTCCTCTCGCATCCTGCGGTTTCGTACGTTTTGATGGAACGCGCTGATTACCACAACAGGGTGGACATCTGGGATGTTGTGCTATACACGGCTGAATCTCTAAATGTACTTGCGCAGGGGCTCTCCTTCCTTCTGGGCGAGCAGATGAAGATCGCTCTCTTGGCCATGAGGCTTATGGTCGCCTGTAAAGGCACGGACAAACTGATGGCACAGATCAGCCCAGGAGGATATGGAGTTGTCCGGCAAGTGCATGAGCCAGGATCTGACATTGGGCTTGAGTACCAGCGGGAAGTAGTTGGCAAGGATCTTGTCGTCCCGTCCCCCGGCAGCTTGCACCGCGATGGTGTAGATGCTGAGGAACTCCGACGGATGCGTCTTGCCATCGTACTTCTCTGGTACATCTGGCTTAAAATTCTTCGTGCTGGGCCACTGGACTTGCCGCAGCGCACGAGTGAACGCAGGGCAACCCACCGGGTACGGCAAGTCGCCTGGTTCCCCTGGCGCATGCATGTCAACAGAGGGCCCAGCGCGCTTGTCGGATTGATGCCGCGCTTCTCTTCGGCGCTCGATGCGAGTACGAGCGTCTTCTTGCTGTCGTTCGTGAAGAACTTGGCGCTGATCACGACGAGCTCGTGGACCCGATGATGCAGTGGAGTCGCTGTCGAGGTGGATCCGGTGAGTTGGCGATCTTGGCCTTCGGGGTGGAGAGTTCATGGTGGTTGCACCCCCACCGGTTTCGTCGCCACCGGCTCATGCCTGGCAGTCCTGCCGCAGCCGGGATGCACTTGGCTGCCGCGGAGTATCGCCGTTGGCAAAGACGATGAGACTCTGAATGGTGGCCCTCCATTGGTCGATCTTGTCTTCCGCTGGAGGGTAATCCAGGAGCAGTTGAGCTCGCGCCAAAGCTTCTGCTGGAGTGGTGGGTGGCAGTGGCGAACGGTGCGAGGAGCGGGATATGCTCGGACTTCTAACTATGTTAGAAGGAGCAGTATCCCGTCCAGGCGACCGTGTCTCGCTCGTGCCAGCATGTTGGCGTGCATGTTGGTCTTGAGCACCCCGAGATCCACCAGCTCGATCTTGTCCCAACGAACGTATGGTACTGCGAATACCATGACGATGTCGGTCCTGCGCCTCCCGAGATGGGCGCGGTACATGTACGGACGCCGAGGTCTGCGCAGCCTTGTCCTTGGACCTGGCAGCATCGTGAGCTTCCTCGTCGATGTCCGTTCTTCCGCCAGCGTCTACTCCACCACCCGTTTGCTCCGGTGGTGGTGGAAGTGACGTGGACGGAGCAGCTGCCGCCGAAGTCTTCTTCTTCGGTGGCATGTCGATGAAGAAAATGAAGATCTAGCTCGTGTGAACGCCGGATTAGGTTCATGCAATCTCGACGCCCCCTACCTGGCGCGCCAAAGATGTCGGGGAAACTGATCCACGAACACCTATGGGACCGGCGGACCAAGCCCCTTTTGGTTCGGCGGGGGCGGAGATCACACGAAGAGGAGATCGAGGCGAAGCACACGAGCAGTTTACCCAGCTTCGGAGCTCTCCGGAGAGATAATACTCCTACTGCTGCTTGTCTCATTGTATTGTGTTCTTGCTCGGGAGCGCTGAATGCTACAGTACATTCGTGCTGCTAACGAGACCGAGCGTGTGTGTATTTTGGCCTTCCAACCCTTTCTACTTTGCGCACGGGCCTCCTTTCATATGTCCAAGGGGTCACCGACAGGTAGCAACGCAGACAAGGGTAAAAACATAAAAGGAGCTGCGGTTGGTACAACTACTTGTACAGTGTATCCTACCTAACCCTGACGGCAGGGGACAAGGGCATTAAATGCCCGTCTGTGTCGCCCAAATAGTGCAGAAAAAGACCGTCAGGGACGCCACCGTTCGCCATGATGGTGATCTTATCAGCGTTGCATGCCACCGCGCACCGCTGGCTGCACAGCCTCCTTCCACGCGCGCCTGGAAAGGCCCCAGGGCGACACGTTGGTGGATGTGCTGGAGCGCGGGTACAGGGTGGTTACTTGCCGCGGCAAGCGCCTTGCCGCGGTCGTTGTCTTGTCGCGCCCGGAAGCTTGTCGCTCACCAGGCCTTGGTTGGCCTTCCCGGCAAGCTCCTCTTGCCGGGGCCTTGTCTCCTTGGCTTGAATAGTTTGTTCTTGAATGGCTCCAAGGGAACCACGGAGGACCTTGGCGGTCGCCCGGCAAGCCTTCCCCCGGGGTGCTGCAACTGCCCGTGCACAAGTTCGGGATACTAGGGTACCCCTACTCTAGTACACCGACAGGATTTATCCGCTCTAGTGCCTCCCCTTGGGGATCACCTATTCTGTTTGTTGGAAAGAAGGACGGTACCATCCGCTTGTGCATTGACTACCGCTCCCTCAATGGGGTTACAATTAAGAACAAGTATCCACTTCCTAAGATTGAAGATCTGTTTGACCAACTCAATGGGGCCAAGGTGTTCTCCAAGATCGACCTCAGATCTGGGTACTACCAGCTGAAAATCAGACCCCAGGATATTCCGAAGACGGCATTTGTAATCAGATATGGCTTGTATGAGTGCACGGTCAAGTCCTTTGGATTGACCAATGCCCCAGCTTACTTCATGTATCTCATGAATAAGGTCTTCATGGAATATTTGGACAAGTTTGTCGTTGTCTTCATTGATGACATTCTTGTCTTCTCAAAGACGGAAGAAGAGCATGAGCAACACTTGAGGATGGTCCTAGACAAGCTTCGAGAGCACCAACTGTATGCCAAGTTCAGCAAGTACGAATTCTGGCTGCATCAAGTTGGATTCTTGGGTCATGTTTTTACCGAAGAAGGATTGTCAGTCAATCCTGCTAAGATTGAAGCCATGACTGAATGGCAATCCCCAAGCAATGTGAAGGAAGTCAGAAGCTTCCTCGGACTTGCAGGATATTACCGCAAGTTCATTGAAGGATTCTCAAGCATTGCCTGACCCATGACTCAGCTCTTGAAGAAGGACAAGAAGTTTGAATGGACGCCGATGTGCGAAGAGAGCTTCCAGGAGCTGAAGAAGAGACTGACCACCGCCCAGTTCTGGCCACACCAGATATACACAAGGACTTTGTGATATATTGTGATGTGTCAAGAACCGGACTGGGAGGTGTCCTGATGCAAGAGGGTAGAGTCGTAGCTTACCTTTCAAGGAAACTACGACCTCATGAAGAGAACTATGCTACTCATGACCTCGAGTTGGCAGCTGTAGTTCATGCCCTAAAAACATGGCGGCATTACCTCCTAGGGAAGCGATGTGAGATATACACGGATCACAAAAGTCTGAAGTATATTTTCACTCAAAAGGAATTGAACATGAGGCAGAGAAGATGGCTAGAGTTGATCAAGGATTATGATCTCAGTGTTCAATACCACCCTGGTAAGGCTAATGTGGTAGCAGATGCATTAAGCAGAAAGGCTTGTTCCTTAAATGCTATGCTCAAGGACAAGCTGCCCGCCTTGTATGGAGAACCTGAAAGCTTTGGGTTGGAACTGGTTGCACCAGGATTCTTGGCCAACCTCGAAATTAGGCCTACCTTGATGGATGATGTTAAGGAAGCTCAGAAGGGACACGAGAGTATTGAAGGCATCAAGAGGAAGATCAAGGTAGGCAAAGCCCTAAGTTTCTCAGAGGATGAGCAAGGAGTTGTGTGGTTTGGGAATCGCATTTGCGTGCCCAACAAGGTTGAGCTTAAGAATCTGATCTTGCAAGAAGGTCATGACACCCCGTATTCCATCCATCCTGGAGGAACCAAGATGTATCAAGACCTGAAGGAAAGATTTTGGTGGCACGGGATGAAAAGGGAGATTGCCACCTATGTTGCAAAGTGTGATGTATGCCAAAGAGTCAAGGCTGAATATCAGCGACCTACTGGATTGCTCCAACCACTCATGGTTCCCGAGTGGAAATGGGATAAAATCGGAATGGATTTCATCACTGGACTACCTAGGTCAAACAAGGGACATGACTCCATCTGGGTCATAGTCGATCATTTGACCAAAGTGTCCCATTTCATTCCTGTTAAGACTACCTATGATGGCAACCAGCTAGCAACTCTATACATCAACAGGATCGTAAGCCTTCATGGTGTTCCCAAGGAGACTGTGTCAGATCGAGGAACCTAGTTTACCTTAAGGTTCTGGAAGAAGTTCCAAGAAGCCAACGGGACCAAGTCGTCCTTCAGTACTGCTCCACCCACAGACCGGAGGTCAGACAGAACGAGTGAATCAGATACTCGAAGACATGCTCCGAGCCTGTGTCCTGGCATATGGAGCTAGGTGGGAAGATTGCCTCCCTTTTGCCGAGTTCTCCTACAACAACAGTTATCAGTGAAGCCTTCAGATGGCACCATTTGAGGTGTTATACGGACGGAAGTGCCGCACACCCCTCAATTGGTCAGAAACCGGAGAAGGACTAGTATTTGGGCCCGATATCCTCCGTGAAGCAGAAGAGCAAGTTCAGCTAGTCAGAAAGCGACTGAAGACCGCCAAGTCGAGGCAGAAGATCTATGCTGACACTCGTCGCCGACAAGTAGACTTCCAAGTCGGAGACCATGTATACCTGCGAGTAACTCCTCTTAAGGGAACCAAGCGTTTCCACGTTAAGGGAAAGCTCGCACCAAGATTTATTGGCCCCTTCAAGATCACCGCACGACGAGGAGAAGTGGCTTACCAGTTGGAACTGCCACCTGAACTATCCAATGTGCACAACGTAATCCACGTGTCACAACTCCGGAAGTGTCTCCAAGTTCCAGACAAGCCTGATCTTTACAAGGACGTCAATTACCAAGCCATTGACCTTCAGCCTGATTTGACCTACCATGAGAGGCCCATCTACATTTTGGATGAGGCTGAGGGACACACTTGAAGCCGCACCATCAAGTACGTCAAGGTCCAGTGGAGCAACCACACTGAAGCAGAAGCCACCTGGGAACGTGAAGACTACCTTAGATCCGAGTTTCCATATCTCTTTAAAGCCTAGTTTAGGAATCTCAGGGACGAGATTTTTGTAAGGGGGGTAGGTCTGTCACACCCTGCATTTTGTAACATTTCATTTGCATTATTAAAGCATGAAAATATGGACCAACAAAAAGTTTTGCATTATTTGGCTTTTATTTGGAGTTGGTTTTCTCTCTTGTTTTCAAGTGCTCTTAAAGGTCAACATAGCTTCACCTTCTATACGTCATTTCCTTGATCCAAAACTTCTGCCCAATGATCATGCCATGTGTATAGTGCAATATAGTATTTTCATACAAAAATAATTTGGCCAAATAGTATTTTGAAAAAATAGTTTTCCAAAAACCCCTGAGTTGAGGTTTGCACTACAAGTACTTGATTTGGGGTATGAAAAATATTTCAAAAGGTATATTTGAAACCTATTAGATATAGGATTCCCATAAACCACAAAAATATAATTTTAAAAGTTATTTTCCTATTTTATTTAAAAGCTTTTTCTTAAGGCCAGAAATGGTCTTTAATAAGGAAAAATTATTTTATTGTTTTAAAAAATATTTGACAAAAATCAGGAAAACTCAGTGGGCATATATTTCCCATATATAAGAGTTTCAACACATGGTCATGTTCAAAATATTGGACAAAACCTCCCAAAACCATTTCTGCCCATTTCAAGGATTTGAAATATTTCTACAGGAAATATTTTCATAAAAATCCAAGGAAAATCCAGCAAGTCACAAATACATATTGTGAAGCCTCATGTCAATTAAAGTCATTTTGGTTCACCAAAATGCCCCAAAACCCTCTCTGACCAGAATCAAATTTGAACAACTTTGTACTACCAACTTTCTCTCCTTGACCCCAAATTTTGTGAGCAAGTTCACATGACCAAATGAGGCCACAAAACCAAGTGGTGCATCAAGGAGAAGTGATTTGCTCAACTAGATCTACACAAGTTCATTTATGCTACTTTCTAGGGTTTGCCAAAGTTTCATTATCAAACTCCTCCAAATGAGCTCATCTTCCTTTTTCCCTGTCATTTTGTCATGACAAACATCCCTGCCAAGTGCCACAAGAAGTAAATTAGTGCAAGTACCCCAAAACCATATCAAACACCTTCTGCGGGTTAACTAAAAACCTTGTTTGGGGCTCTTCCACTAATCTCCATGAGCTCCACTTTTTGCCACAACCCCTCCTAGTCCCCTTTCACCTCCAGTAACAATGGCAAACCCATAGCTCAATTATTGGATGGGAAAACTCCATTTTCCCTCCCTGGACATCAACTTCTCTCTCCTTTCTCACTTCCCTCCTCACTCCAGTGGCCACCCAGGGCATCCAAGGCCATCTCCTACTTCTTTACTCCCCCTAGAGCTACCAGACATCTTTGGCCGTGACCACATGCATAGAAAATGGCCATGCTGACCATTTGGGCGCTCTAGAGCGCGCTACAGTGCGCTCCAGCACTGTAGCCGCCCCTTTCCAATCGCCTCCGGGCACCTCGGGCCTCCCTAGCACGCCCGACGATGCACCTCGATGTCTGTGTCATGCCACGCCTCTGTCCCCCTCCTCCCTCTCCCTCCTCTCGCCCCTGCTCGCACGCACACTGGCCGCCCGAGCGCGCCAATGGCGCAGCTCACACGCGCGGCGTCTCTGACCCCTCCCCGCTCTCTCCCGTAGCTCCCCTCGGCATAGTCCATGCCCAGCAACACCCCAGATACAGCGCCAGCTCCTCCCTAGCCATGTGGCAATGAGCAAGAGCTCGCTGGCGCACGGGACCACGGCACCCTGCTGTTCGCCTATTTAAGGGCCTTCCTGAGCCCTCCTCCCCTCACCACTCGCTATCCCACTCCCCAAAACATCCCCCTGCGCCCCAGTTCCTCTCCAGAGCCGCCCGAGCACGAGATCGACCTCGAGCTCCGCCGCTTCGGCTCACCAGAATTCACGAGGTACAGCCCTCCCCCGCTCCTCCTATGCCTCTATCTGGAACCCCCGAGCACCCCTGATCATTTTCCATTCTCCCCCGCTTCTTTTGTAGCCCGGAACAGCCGGAACCGTCGACGCCCGAGGCTCCTCCGCCGCGTGACCTCGTCGCCGGCGAACCAGGCTACCCCGTCGACCGCAACCACCACCACCCGAACGGCGACACGATGCTGAGCCCGGCCATGCCCTCACCCGACCTCACCATGCCCTACATCATCGCCGGTGAGCTCGCCAGCCGTCTAGACTCGGGGTTAGGGATGACAGGCGGGCCCCGCCTGTCAGCCTCTCCCCTCCATCGCCCCCTCTGTCTCGCTGACGCCTGGGCCCCGCCCGTCAGGTTTAAACCTGGCGCGCGCGCGTGCACCAGTGCGCTGGGCCGCCACTTTGGCTGGGCCTGCTATGCTGCGGCTGTTCTGGCCCAGCAGGCACAGAGCCCTTTTTCCTTTTTCTTTTCATGTCACCTTTCCAAAATTCCACAAGATAAAATATTCGTCCAAATAAATTAATTCCATGTCCTAAATTCCTAAAGTATTGCAACCTATTTAATGCTGCAACATTCATTCAAATCCAACAACCTTTTCTTCACTGTAAATTAAATGTGATTTTAAGCATTTAAATATACCTTTGTAAATCCATTTCTCCTATTCTTCTACTCCAAATCCAAAACTAGGAATTTTCCCCTTCTTAGTTTTCACCCTAGTATTTAACAAAAATGAGTTGACATTTTTCTGAGCACTTTGGTTTTTCTGTTTTACTATTGCCTTGTTTTTCTCGTTATTATTTTGCGATGATAGATTGCGTTGTTGATGAAGGAGTTGGACCAGAAGACTTTGAAGACCCAGAAGACTTTGTTGAGCCAGGCAAGCAGTCCTTTGACCATGTCTATGAAACCCTTTTTATGCATCATATAGCACCATATTGTTGTTGCAGCGGAATCATGATGAGGTAGTAACCACTTTGATGGTTTTACACCGTACTTCCTCGTTGATACTTGCATTGTGCATGACCCTACCTTCTTATGAGGGTTATGCCGGTGGGAGTAGATAGGATGTTAAAGTAGATGCTACGAAAAAAGGGACGGGTATATGCACGATGAAGGAGGCTTTTCGAAAACCCCGTCGGGTGCCACTTATGCCCGAGGGAGATGATGAGATGGGTAACTACTTGATGACGAAGTGGTGTACCGAGGCAAGTGTGTGTGTTGTTTTCGAAAGCGGATTAGATTTAAGATTTGTCGACTGTCCCAACCTTACATGCGCAACCACTCTACCCTTGTATGGGAAAGGGCATTATTGATTACCTAGGCCGATACTAGCTTGGAGCCTGCATTACTAGTGACGGGGGAGAGTTGGTGCTCTCTCTCAGGACGGGGTCATGCCAGGTAGGGCGTCCATGACTGTTTTTACAGGGCACCGGATAGAGTGAGTCTCGTATGATGTACATCGTGAGGATACAGAACAATGAGTGGACTCCTTGTTAGTGTCGTCTCGGGAAAGATAGTGATTGGGTACTTACCCCGGGTACTTGAGGTACCGCGGGTCGTGGACGTCATGGAAGTTCCCCGGATCTTGTGGGTAAAGTGTGCAACCTCTCCAGAGTGTAAAACTATTCAAATAGCCGTGTCCATAGTCAAGGACAGTTGGGCGGTGCTGCTTAAACTACATCCAGAGTTTTACAAACTGTGTGTATGTTTTGATAAAACTACTTGGGTCAAGTCAAGGGACATGACATGATTGAGTTGGGTTGGTGCCCACTCTATTTATGTTGATATCTGTAACCTGTCCTCATGGTTACTTGAATCCTCCTGATGCATGTCTTACAAGTTGTTGAACATGTCATTGCACTCAAAACTAGCTTTCTGCAAAAGTTTACCTATATCATGTATTGTTGCAGCTTGGACCAAAACATGGGTTGCTTGCGAGTACATTCAAAGTACTCATTGGCTTGCCACTGGTTATTTAATTGGCCAGGCATGGAAGAACCGAAGTTCGAAGAAGAGTTCTTTGGAGATGAACATGTGAACTAGGATGTTTCGTAGTCAGAATGCCTATAGGGTTAAGGCAGATGGCATGGGTTCTACTTATCGATGAAGATTTCCGTTGCTTGTGTTTCATTTGATGTTCAACACTTAAGGCTTTATCAATGTAAGACTTGACCATAATGGTCATAATTTGTGTAAGACGGTATGTATGGATGTAAGACTCTTGTTATTTAGCTTCTGTGTGTTCAGTGAGCACTGATCTCCGGGATCACTGTACACGTGCATGCGGTGATCTTGACTTATGAGTCGGGGTCCCCACAAAACTTCACCCCAAAACTTGAAAATTTCACAACATAAAACTCAATAGAAAGCTCGTGAGATCTGTTAGTGAAACAAAGAAAATGACCACTTTTAGGTACTATTGTAAACTCATTCCTATTTTGTATTTCCATAATATCTACAGTATTCTAAATTATCCATGGTTCATACCCCCGATACTACCCATAGATTCATCAAAATAAGCAAACAACACAGTCAAAACAGAATCAGTCAAAAACATAACAATCTGTAATAATTTGGACTTTAGCCAAACTTCTGTAACTCTAAAATTATGAAAAATTAGGAAAACATCAGCTATAAATCTTGTGTAAAAAAATTCATAATATTATCACACTCTAGTAATTTTAACAATTCTGCTACTGGACGCAAAAGTTTATGTTTTTCACTAAAACCAAGTCAACTATCACCCACATCATCCCAAAGGTCTGACATGGCAAAAACACTAATTAAAGCACAATCATAATAGAAGTATAAGTGCATAAGCACATAAATTCATAAAAGAAAAATATTGGTTTGTCTCCCAACAAGCTCTTTTCTTTAAAGCCTTTTAGTTGGGCATTGGTAATTTTAATGATGCTCACATGAAAGATAGCAATTGAAACATGAACAGAGCATCATGTAGAATGTGAAAAACAAGTTTAAGTCTAACATACTTCCTATGCATAGGAATTTTATAAGCAAACAAATTATCAAGACAAGCAAAAACTAGCATATGCAAGGAAGAAGAATGAAGCAATAGCAATCTTAACATAACGAGAGGTAATTTAGTGACATGAAAATTTCTACAACCATATTTTCCTCTCTCATAATAATTACATATAGGATCATAATCAAAGTAAACAATATAGCTATTATATAAATTTTCCTATTCATGATCCACATGCCTGCAAACTTGACACTCTTCCAAAATAGTGGGATTATCATCAAATGAAGTCATGACCTATCCAAGCCCACTTTTATCAAAAATTTCATAGGATTGATCATTATCGAAAGTGGTGGGATCATTATTATCTCGAGTTGACACTCTTCCAAACCCACTTTCAATATTATCGCATACCTATGAGGCTTAAATAAATTTTCAAAATCACAAGAAGAATCACCTCAGTCATGATCATTGCAATAAGCAGTAGACATATCAAAATTAGCATCCCCATGCTTGGGGTTTTGCATATTATTAGCAAAATTGACATTAGAATTTATAATAACACCATTGCAATCACTCTTTTCGTTCAGGGAGCTATCATGAAGTACTTCATAAATTTCCTCTTTTGGCACTTCATCACAATTTTCCAATTCACGAATTTCAAGCAAAACTTCATAAAGATAATCTAGTGCACTCAACTCATTAGCAATTGGTTCATCATAGTTGGATCTTTTAAAAAGATTAGCAAGTGGATGACGATCCATAAGCTTTTTGTTTTCTGATTTGGAATAAACATACAGTTATACCAAGCGAACAAGCAAATAAACCAAGTAAGACATAAAGGCAAACGAAGAGGCAAGTATTTTTGTATTTTTTTGAAAACATTTTAGAAGTGGGGGAGATGAAATCGAGAGGCAAATGGCGAGTAATGTAAATGCAAGAGATGAGAGTTTATGATAGGTACTTGGTAGGCTTAATGTATATTCTCCCCGGCAAGGGCGCCAGGAATTCTTTCTTCTACTTCTTGAGCTTGCATTGGTTTTTCACTTGAAGAGGAAAGGGTGATGCAACAAAGTAGAGACAAGTATTTCCGTCAGTTGAACCAAGGTATCAATCCAGTAGGAGGAACACACAAGTCTCCAGTGGTATCACTTACACAAACAAACAAATACTTGCACCCAACGCGATAAAGGGGTTGTCAATCCCTTCACGGTTACATGCAAGGATGAGATCGGATAGAGATAGGTATAACAGATAAATAGAAGTGCAAAATAAAGTAAAGGTAAATAAATTACAGCAAGATATTTTTGGGTTTTTGGTTTTATATATGTGAAAATAATATGATAAAAATAGACCCGGGGGCCATAATTTTCACTAGAGGCTTCTCTCTTGAAAGAAAGCAAATGATGGGTAAACAAATTACTTTTAAGCAATTGATAGAAATGCGCATAGTTATGACGATATCTAAGGCAATGATCATGAATATAGGCATCACGTCCGTGACAAGTAGACCGAAACGATTCTGCATCTACTACTGTTACTCCACACATCGACCGCTATCCAGCATGCATCTAGTGTATTAAGTTAACAAGAACAGAGTAACGCCTTAAGCAAGATGACATGATGTAGAGGGATAGATCCAATCAATATGAAATAAACCCCATCTTTCTATCTTAATGGCAACAATACAAATATGTGCCTCGCTACCCCTTCTGTCACTGGGTGAGGACAACACAAGATTGAACCCAAAACAAAGCACCTCTCCCATTGCAAGATCAATCAGTTTAGTTGGCCAAACCAAATGAATAGATCGAAGAGGAATATAAAGCCATCTTAATCATGCATAAAGTATTTCAGAGAAGACTCAAATAATATTCATAGATAATCCAATCATAAATCCACAATTCATCAGATCTCAACAAACGCACCATAAAAGAAGATTACATCAAGTAGATGTCCAAGAACATCGAGGAGAACATTGTATTGAAGATCAAAGAGAGAGAAGAAGCCATATAGCTACTAGCTGTTGACCTGTAGGTCTGTGGTAAACTACTCAAACATCATCGAAAGGGCAACAAGGTTGATGGGGAAGCCCCCCGTGATCGAATGCCCCTCCAGGAGATTACCAGAAAAGGCACCAAGATGGGATCTCACGAGGACAGAAGCTTGCGGTGGCGGAAAAGTATTTTTGTACCCCCTCTGGTATATGGGGAATATTTAGGTATTTACAGAGGTGAGAATAGGGTTAGAGGAGCCATGGGGGCCCACAAGCTCATAGGGCACGCCCCCCTAGGGCGCGACTGGTGAGCTTGTGGCTCACCCGTGGGCCTTCTAGCCTCCTCCCGAAGCTTCCTAGGAGTCTACTGGTCCAAGAAAAATCTTCAAAAAGTTTCGTTCCGTTTGGACTCCATGTGGTATTGATTTTCTGTGGAAGACAAAAAATAGAAAAAACAACAACTGGCACTGGGAACTAGGTTAATAGGTTAGTCCCAAAAATGATATAAAATAGCATAATAATGCGTATAAAACATCCAAGATGGATAAAATAATTGCATGGAACAATAAAAAATTATAGATACATTGGAGACATATTAGTCACCAATTCTCTGGGCCATACGGGCACGATCAGAAAAGGGCTGGGGGCCCATGAGGTGACCCAGATTTGGGCCGGCTCATAAGGAATCAAGACAGCTGGCTTGTAGAGGAGGCCCATATAGAATACTTTCCTTATCTTGGGAAGGAAGATGAGTAGGAGTTAGAGTAGGATACATGTTGTCACTTTGACCCGGAATCTATTATAAATCTAGGGATTCGACCTGTTATATAAAGGGGAGCCCCCAAGACGAAAAGACTAAGTTGCAATCTCTCGAGAGCTAGGTTAGAGAATCCACATACTTGCGATTGAGATCTCCAACAATATTAGTCAAGCAAGAAGTAGGTCTTTACCTCCACCATGAGTGGCCGAACCTGTGTAAACTTGTGTCCTTCGTTCCCGATCAACCCATTTCAAGCGACCACCTAGTTGCGATGGCCTCCAGACTCAGTACTTTCATGAGAACATCTGCCATGACAAAACCACGAGTGTTGGTGCCCATCATGGGGCCTACGCACGGTGGTGTTGAGTTCTTGGAGGGTGCTCTCCTAGGGATCGAGGGATACACAATCACCTATACGATGAAGAGTCGTCGAGGCAAGCTCTACATCGACGATTCAGGCTGCGGCGCCGAGGCCGACTCAATCGAGTGTGGGTTCTGGGTCCCCTTCAACAATACCCATGACTTCATTGGTGTAATCAGCGAAGATGATCCCGAGTTGGACATCTCCTCTAACATTGTCGAGCCGGCTCGTGGCACAAGACCTAGTCGAGATCAAGCCGACCGGGCTCACATCTTCATCAGTTTCACTCATGGAGTTGACCTGGCAGGTAATTCCGCGTCTGGTAGTGACACTCTCGTCTACTTTGGCGATGAGTCCTTGGTCGGCGATACCGAGTCGATTCTTCCACTTGTTGATGATAAAATTGGGGACTATTCTGATGACAAGATCGATCCGGAGGCATATGAGCCTCCATGTCGTGTAGCGGTCTACATGGCATGAAACCAATACTCGGCTGGGATAGGGGCGGCTCAAAACTCCATGGCGGCGAGTGCCATGATAGGGATTGGTTATTTAGCACTGGCTCCTGATGCAGCCGGCTCAAGCTCTGGCAGAGCTAATGATTGCTATGGGAACTCTCCTGGACGCTCCAGTAACTGCAGAGAACCAGGCGAAATGCAATGCAGAAGTTGTGAAGCTTCGCGAGCAGATGGCCAAGGTCTACGAAGATATCAACACCAAAAATATTCGTATGGCGGAGGTACAAGCTCAAATCGTTAGGGAAAGCGAGCACTTGAAGGAGGAGACGTTGCACCTTAATTTCCTTTAGCACATGCCAGATGCGGTACACCATGCTGCTTGTGAGCTGCATTGGGATTCCCGATGAGGAGGGGATGATGCAGTACAGTAGAGATAAGTATTTCCATCAGTTAAGAACCAAGCTTATCAATCCAGTAGGAGAACCACACAACACCTCGTTAGCGGCACCTGCACACAAGATAACAAATCCTTGCACCCAACATCCATCTCTCTTGAAAAATTGTGCAAGGTATTTTTGGATTTTAATATATGATAAAAATAGACTCGGGGCCATAGTTTTCACTAGAGGCCTCTCTCTTGAAAATAGCATAAGGTGGGTAAATTTTTTACTATTGGGCAATTGATAGAAAAGCGATATCCAAGGCATTGATCATATATATAGGCATCACGTCTGAGACAAGTAGACCGACTCCTGCTAGCATTTACTACTATTACTCAACACATCGGCCGATATCCAGCATGCATCTAGAGTATTAATTTCATAAAGAACAGAGTAACGCCTAAAGCAAGATGACATGATGTAGACAAAGTAAACTCATGCGTGAATAAACCCCATCTTTTTCTCCTTAATGGCAATGATACAAATACGTGTCATGTCCATTTCTCGCATTGGGATTAATTACCATAAGATCGAACCCATCACAAAGCACCTCCCTCATTGCAAGATAAATCAATCTAGTTGGCCAAACAAAATCAATAGGTCGGAGAGAAATATAAGGCTATAATAATCTTGCATAAAAGAGCCCAAAGAAGACACAGATAATATTCATGGATAATATGATCATAAACTCATAATTCATGGGATCCCAACAAACACACCCCAAAAAGTGATTACATCGAATAGAACTCCAAGAACAACAAGGAGAACATTGTATTGAAGATGAAAGAGAGAGAGAGAGAGAAGCCATCTAGCTACTAACTATGGACCTGTAGGTGTATGGTAAACTACTCACACATCATCATAAGGGCAGAAAGGTTTATGTAGAGCCCCTCCATGATTTATCCCTCTCCTAGATAGTGTCGGGAAAGGCCTCCAGATGGGATCTCACGAGAACAGGAACTTGCAGTGGAAAAAAAATATTCCGGGTGGCTCTCTGTTGGTTTCCCGATTTTAGAGAATTTATAGGGGCGGAATTAGGTCAAACAGAGGTGTCGGCATTCTGGGAACGGGGGTCCCCAGACTTGCCTGCCTGCGGCCCATGGCATGGCTGCACCAGTAGCCCAGTACGGCCGGTCTTCATCAACCAACACTCAAGACACTCGTGAGGGGCCAAGCCCCACGAGGCGGACGACACAAGGGCTCCTCAGGAGAGGCCTCACCAGGTAGGCTCGCGAGGGGGCGGAGATATCAAGGAGAGGGCTACCTCGTGAGGTTCCTGTAATGCAAGCCATGACGATCAAGGCCAGGCGGGCGCCAGCATGCGCATGCACAGTGTCCCCACGGACGCGCATGCCATGCTTCTTATGGCACGCGAGATCCTGCTTTACCGCCCTGTCGACGACCTCTACGAAGAATGGCTTGCTCGCATCACCGACCTCATCAGCGCCGTAGGGGGCTCTCCCACGCCGTCCCTCTCGTTGCCTTGCCCTCCTCCAGGTACGGGCAACGTGGCTCATGGAGCGCGTCCACCGCCTCTGCCCCAAGACGACACTCTAGCGCCAAGGCACGCGGCCCCTGGGCATGACCAACCGCGTCCGGCGCACGCATGAGAAGGAAGCTGTCAAGAAATCCCTCGGCCTCAAGAAGGCGCCCCCGTGCTCCTTGCGCCGGTGCGACAAGACCGTGTACTTCCTATGGCAGCGGTGCACGGGTACCATCAAGAGCAAGCTCCGCGTCAGCAAAGGGCCCCGGTGCCACAGTAGGCTGCTGCGCCTTCACCCCCGAGCTGCATAGCATTGCCTGGCCGGGCAAGTTCAAGCCGGACCTTCCTCCTCGCTACAACGGCACCCCCGACTCCGCGGAGTTCTTGCAGCTCTACGAGCTGAGCATCGAGGCAGCCAAAGGCGACGAGAAAGTCATGGCGAATTGGTTTCTCATGGCACTCAAGGATGGTTCTCGCTCGTGGCTCTTGAACCTGCCTCCCGGCTCGATCTCCTCTTGGGACGAGATGGGCAGTCGTTTCATTGCCAACTTCCAGGGCACTCGCGACCGCCCCTGGCCGCGGGTGACCTGCGCTGCATCAAGCAGCAGCCCGGCGAGACCCTGCAGAAATACATCCAGCGGTTCAATAGCGTCCGCCTCAAGATACCCAAGGTGACGGACGAGGCCATAATCTCAGTGTTTTCTGATGGTGTCCGTGACGTCAAGATGAAGGAGGAGCTCGCCATCCACGAGGAGTTTTGCACATCCCTGGAGTTGTTCAACCTGGCGACCAAGTGCGCAAGAGCTGAAGAGGGATGCCCCTCTCCGTCCTCGAGCTCCTAGCTGCCGACCCGGAAGAAAAGAAGACCAAGGCCAAGGACGTGAAGCACAAGGGAGTGGCCATGCTCGCGGTGGAACCAGACATGGACCATCCGGAGTCGTCCAAGGGCAGTCAACCGTTCTGCGCCTACCACAACCTCCATACACACCACACCAATGATTGCGAGGAGCTTAGGGCCGTTCGAGAAGGATGCTTCGGTCGACGCCCCGAGCGCAACGACCGATGCTATGGCCGAGGAGGAGGACATGGCGGAGGACGATGGGACAACCGTGGCCTGCGCCAGGAGTGCCGTGACCGACCTCGTGAGGATCGCTGGCAGGACCAGCCTCGCGAGGGCGCCTGAAGGCACTAGCTTTGCGATTGCGCCTGGAGGGATCAGCCTCGCGAGGACCGCCCCCAGGGTAACGCAGGCCTTCCTGCACTACCGTCGCGTCCAAGAAGGAATGACGACCATTATCAGGACGAGGAGGCTGGGGGCTTCCAGGAGCCACGTGCTATCGCTTGCATCTTGGGTGGAGCTCAGGCCCCAACCTCTCAGCGTATCTTCAAGAAGTTAGCTCGCGAGGTGAAGGCAACCCTCCCCAGGCTCGAGGCCACGCGCCCGCTTAGGTGGTCCAAGTAAGCCATCAGCTTCAGCTCGATAGATCAACTCAAGTGCGCAGCTACTGTTGACGTTATCCCGATGCTCTATTCACCAGTCATCAACAACGTGCAGGTCACCAAGACCCTCATCGATGGCGGCGCAGGGCTTAACATCCTGTCCGTTGAGATGTTCGACAACCTTCAAGTGTCATGCGACTAGATTCAACCCATCAAGCCCTTCTCAGGAGTTACCGACGGTTCCACCACCCCAATAGGGCAGGTCCGCCTCCCTATCACCTTCGGATAGTGCAACAACTACCTCACCGAGCTCGTCGACTTTGATGTCGCCCACATCCACCTATCGTAAAATGCCATCCTCGGGTATCCAGCCCTGGCCAAGTTCATGGAAATGACCCACCATGCCTACAACGTCCTCAAAATGCCAGAAAGCTGCGGAATCATCACGGTCCCCTACGAAGAGAGAGATGTGGTGTGCTCCCTCGAGCGTGCCTTCCAAGCCGCAGCAATCGAGCACCAGGACAGCAAGGGCGAGAACCCTCCTGAGGTCATCCCCAAGAGGAAGAAGCAAACGCTCCGAACAAGGCTTGAGGAGCTCGGCATCTCGGGTGGTGCTGCGTCAGGATCAATGCCCGTGCCTAGGGCACCTCCTTCCATCGCATAGGAAGTCGCGCCCGACGCCCTCCTCTGGCAGGGCTCGGGGGATCTCTTTTGGAGGGCCTCAGACCTCGCCAACATCGCGAGGGAGGCGCTCGGGCACCACTTGGAGGCGTGCTTCATGGCACATTTCCCTCAGGAAGGCAAAGGGCGTGGAAAGCCAAACGTTCGGGAGTTCATCGCCAAGACCACTTAGGAGCTTCAGGAAGCGAGGGTCATACGCGGCGACCACTGCTCGCCTGGCGTGGATCCCCATCCAGGCGAGGATGGTGGGCTGCGCGTCTGCATTGACGTCCTAGGGCTCAACCGAGCCGCATCTCAGGAGCACTTCTGGCCTTCGTGCGTGAGATGCTACGAGGGTCCGCCGCACAGCTACATTCGCATGCCTTTCTGCCTGCCGAACATGGCTGGCACCTACCAGCGACACCTGCGGAGCATCCTGGCGACTCAGGAGGCCAGGCAACACGCGATCCCAGCGGAAATGGATACGGTCCTTAAGGAACCACCTGGACCTCCAGAGCCTCCTGAGGATCAAGGCCCCAGTGGCTCGTGAGGGTCGGCCCCTTCAACGGGCATCTTCAGCTGCCCCAACACCCCCTCTACAACAGAGCTAGGTGACATCTCCCAAGTTCATTTCAGCTCGGAACACCCTTAGGGCTGCATCATTACCAGGCCGCGTGGGTCCGTCCCTGCGGCATGTATCTCTTTTTTATGTCTTGAGCTTACCTTGCTGGGGGCGCCCCTCGGGCTGCATCATCCCAAGCCGCTTGGGTCTGACCCAATGGCATGTATCCATTCTGCATTTATCTAAGCTGATTGAATTTCATGCTTAATCTACCTGTGATTATCACTTGCCCGATTGCCGCCTACCACGGGAGCCGCTCATGCTGGCACATCGTTTGTGCACGGGTCCGTCCCTGCAACGACGACAAATCTGAGTGGTCGAGCTCTGGCCCGCGGCATACCCCGCGCGCATCACCTCACCAGGCCCTCAGTGCCCTGACCCTTCTCTCGGAGCAACCAATGGACGGCCGGCAATCATAAGGGCAACTCGTGCCTTTCTCGTGCTGATTTGCAGGAACCTCCTGAGGTCTACAGCGGGCGGCACCACAAGCTCCCTCTCTTTCCCATACGATCCTCTTGCGCGTTAAAAGGGGGGCTCCTGAGCATCATGACTCAGGAGCTCTTACTGGCTCACCAGCCCTCACCCTCTGCCTTGACCACGGCATCGTGACCTAGCATACCAACGGTGGCTGAGCTTGCTCGAGGGCCGGGACCTGAGGACGTAGAGCACGAAGGAGAGTGCGGGGAAGAAGGGGGAGGCTCGCATGGGCCTAAACTAGCTGTGCCGCGGCTGCCGACGCATGAGCATGGCGCAACACAAGGGAACGACTCCACATTACCAAGATAAGTTTCGCGCTTGGAACAACTGATCATTACGATGCAAAATTCTCACAAGATGCGGCCCTGTGGTGGCAACGTTGCCTTCCTTTCTTGCCTCTCGGCGACTGCTTGCACTCTAAAGGGGACCTCCTGAGCATCGCGCCTCAGGGGCTCTTACTGCACCTCGGGCCCCTCACCTCCTCGCCATTACCACGGCATCGCGACCTGGCATACTAGCGACGACTGCAGCCTACCTGGGGACCGGGACTGGTCAGCATAGAGCGCCGAGTCGTCGCGAGGTTAGAAAGGGGGAACCAAGCCGGGACAGGACAAGCACTCGCACAATTTCATAATAAGGATATCATCGACAAAAGACATCGCACACCATTTACACGCCCCCGCGGGGTGTTTCTCGATTCCTCGTAGGGAACAAAAGAAAAGAACTTTGAGGAGCCCTAACTCCACGCGCCTTTGTGACTGATACGTCCATTTTGCATCATGCTTTTATATCAATATTTATTGCATTATGGGCTGTTATTACACATTATATCTCAATACTTATGGCTATTCTCTCTTATTTTACAAGGTTTACCATAAAGAGGGGGAATGTCGGCAGCTAGAATTCTGGTTGGAAAAGGTGAAAATGTTGGAAACCTATTCTGCACAGCTCCAAAAATCCTGAAACTCCACGGAAGTCAGTTTTGGAATTAATAAGAATTATTGAGCGAAGAAAACACCATAGGGGCCCCACACCCGGGCCAGGAGGGTGGAGGGCGCGCCCACCCCTATTGGGCGCGGCCCCCTGTCTCTTGGGCCCCCTAGTGGCCCTCCGGGGCCCATCTTCTGCTATATGAAGGCTTTTACCCTGGAAAAAATCAGAGGCAAGCTTATGGGACGAAACTCTGCCGCCATGAGGCGGAACCATGGCGGAACCAATCTAGGGCTCCGGCAGAGCTGTTCTGCCGGGGAAACATCCCTCCGGGAGGGGGAAATCATCACCATCGTCATCACCAACAATCCTCTCATCGGGAGGGGGTCAATCTCCATCAACATCTTCACCAGCACTATCTTCTCCCAAAAACCTAGTTCATCTCTTGTATGCAATCTTGTATTAAAACCACAAATTGGTACCTGTGGGTTGCTAGTAGTGTTGATTACTCCTTGTAGTTGATGCTAATTGGTTTACTTGGTGTAAGATGATATGTTCAGATCCTTAATGCATATTAATACTCCTCTGATTATGAACATGAATATGCTTTGTGAGTAGTTACGTTTGTTCCTGAGGACATGGGTGAAGTCTTGCTATTAGTAGTCATGTGAATTTGGTATTCGTTCGATATTTTGATGAGATGTATGTTGTCTTTCCTCTAATGGTGTTATGTGAACGCCGGCTACATGAAACTTCACCATTATTTGGGACTAGAGGAAGGCATTGGGAAGTAATAAGTAGATGATGGGTTGCTAGAGTGACAGAAGCTTAGACCCTAGTTTATGCGTTGCTTCGTAAGGGGCTGATTTGGATCCATATGTTTAATGTTGTGGTTAGGTTTACCTTAATACTTCTTTTGTAGTTGCGAATGCTTGCAATAGGGGTTAATCATAAGTGGGATGCTTGTCCAAGTAAGGGCAGTACCCAAGCACCGGTCCACCCACATATCAGATTATCAAAGTACCGAACGCGAATCATATGAGCGTGATGAAAACTAGCTTGACGATAATTCCCATGTGTCCTCGGGAGCTCTTTTCTCATTATAAGAAATTTTCCAGGCTTGTCCTTTGCTACAAAAACGATTGGGCCACCTTGCTGCACTTTATTTACTTTAATTGCTTGTTACCCGTTACAATTTATCTTATCACGAAACTATCTTTTACCTACAAATTCAGTGCTTGCAGAGAAAACCTTACTGAAAACCGCTTGTCATTTCCTTCTGCTCCTCGTTGGGTTCGACACTCTTACTTATCGAAAGGACTACGATAGATCCCCTATAATTGTGGGTCATCAAGACTCTTTTCTGGCGCCGTTGCCGGGGAGCGTAGCGCTTTTGGTGAGTGGAACTTGGTAAGGAAACATTTATATAGTGTGCTGAAATTTTCTGTCACTTGTTACTATGGAAACTAATCCTTTGAGGGGCTTGTTCGGGCTATCTTCACCCCGACCAGAAGAGCAAAGAGTTGCTCCTCAACCTACTGAACTTACTGAAAATATGTACTTTGATATTCCTTCGGGTATGATAGAGAAACTTCTAGCTAATCCCTTTGCAGGAGATGGAACATTGCATCCCAATTTACACCTTATCTTTGTGGATGAAGTTTGTGGACTATTTAAGCTTGCAGGTATTCCCGATGATGTTGTCAAAAGGAAGGTCTTCCCTTTATCTTTGAAGGGAGATGCATTGACATGGTATAGGCTATGTGATGATAGGAGATCTTGGAATTATAAACAATTGAAGTTGGAATTTCACCAGAAGTTCTATCCTATGCATCTTGTTCATCGTGATCGTAATTACATATATAATTTCTGGCCTCGCGAAGGAGAAAGCATCGCTCAAGCTTGGGGGGGGGGCTTAAGTCAATGTTATATTCATGCCCAAATCATGAGCTCTCCAGACAAATGATTATTCAAAACTTTTATGCTCGGCTTTCTCCCAATGATCGCACCATGCTTGATACTTCCTGTGCTGGTTCTTATATGCTGAAGACTATTGAATTAAAATGGGATTTATTGGAAAGAATCAAACACAAATCTGAAGATTGGGGTTCCGACGATGGTAAGGAGTCAGGTATAACACCTAAGTTTGATTGTGTTAAATGTTTTATGGATACCGATGCTTTTCATGGATTTAGCGCTAAGTATGGACTTGACTCTGAGATAGTAGCTGCTTTTTGTGAATCTTTTGCAACTCACGTTGATCTCCCTAAGGAGAAGTTGTTTAAATATAATCCTCCCATTGAAGTAAAAGTAGTTGCACCTATTACAGTTGAAGAAAAGACTGTCACTTATAATGATCCTATTGTTCCCAATACTTATGTTGAGAAACCTCTTTTTCCTGTTAGGATAAAGGATCATGCTAAAACTTCAACTGTTGTTCGTAAGAGTAATACTAGAACTTATACACCTCCTGAGCAAATCAAAGTTGAGCCTAGTATTGCCATGGTTAAAGATCTCTTGGATGATGATTTAGATGGGCATGTTATTTATTTCTGTGGTGAGACTGCTAATATTGTTAGGCCAGATACTAAGATACATAGACCTGTTGTAGGCATGCTGTTATTTCTGTTACAACTAGGAGATCATTGTTATCATGGCTTATGTGATATGGGTGCTAGTGCTAGTGCAATACCCTATGACTTATATAAAGAAATTATGCATGACATTGCACCCGTTGAATTGGAAGGTATTGATGTTACTATCAAGCTTGCCAATAGAGATACTATTTCACCAGTTGGGATTGTTAGAGATGTTGAAGTCTTGTGTGGGAAGGTTAAATATCCTGCTGATTTTCTTGTTCTTAGTTCCCCACAAGATGACTTTTGTCCCATTATATTTGGTAGACCCTTCTTGAATACAGTTAATGCTAAGATTGATTGTGAAAAGGATACTGTTACAATTGGCTTAGGGGTATGTCTCATGAGTTTAATTTTGCTAAGTTTCGTAGACAACCTCGTGAGAAGAATCACCTAGTAAGGATGAGATTATTGGTCTTGCTTCTATTGCCGTGCCTCCTACTGATCCTGTTAGAACAATATTTGCTAGACCATGAAAATGATATGTTTATGAAGGAAAGAAGGGAAATAGATGAAATGTTCGCTCAACAGAAACCTATTCTAAAACGCAACCTACCCGTTAAAATTCTTGGGGATCCCCCTCCACCCAAGGGTGATCCCGTGTTTGCACTCAAACCATTACTTGATAATCTTAAGTATGCTTATCTTGATGAAAAGAAAATATATCATGTTATTATTAGTGCTAACCTTTTAGAGCAAGAAGAAGAAAGATTATTGAAAACTCTGAAGAAGCACCATGCTTCTATTGGATATACACTGGATGATCTTAAGGGCATTAGTCCCACCCTATTCCAACACAAAATTAAATTGGAGGAGGGTGCCAAACCAGTTAGAGATCCTCAACGACAATTAAATCCTAAGATGAAAGAAGTGGTAAGAAAGGAGATACTAAAGCTCCTTGAGGTAGGTATAATTTATCCCGTTGCTGATAGTGAATGGGTAAGTCCTGTCCATTGTGTTCCTAAAAAGGCAGGTATTACTGTCGTTCCTAATGATAAAGATGAATTGATCCCGCAAAGAATTATCACAGGTTATGGGATGGTAATTGATTTCCATAAATTAAATAAAGCTACTAAGAAAGATCATTACCCTTTACCTTTTATTGATCAACTGCTAGAAAGACTATCCAAACAGACACATTTTTGCTTTTTAGATGGTTATTCTGGTTTCTCTCAAATACATGTGTCAGCAAAGGATCAATCAAAAACTACTTTTACTTGCCCTTTCGGTACTTTTGCTTATAGACGCATGCCTTTTGGTTTATGTAATGCACCTGCTACCTTTGAAAGATGCATGATGGCTATATTCTCTGACTTTTGTGAAAATATTTGTGAGGTATTCATGGATGATTTCTCCGTTTATGGATCCTCTTTGGATGATTGCTTGAGCAACCTTGATCGAGTTTTGCAGAGATGCAAAGACACTAGTCCCGTCTTGAATTGGGAAAACTGCCACTTCATGGTTAATGAAGGCATTGTCTTGGGGCATAGGATTTCTGAGAGAGGTATTGAAGTTGATAAAGCTAAAGTTGATGCTATTGAAAAGATGCCATGTCCCAAGGAAATAAAAGGTATAAGAAGTTTCCTTGGTCATGCCGATTTTTATAGGAGGTTCATTAAGGACTTTTCTAAAATCTCTAGGCCTCTGACTAATTTATTGCAAAAAGATATTCCTTTTGTCTTTGATGATGATTGTGTAGAAGCATTTGAAATACTTAAGAAAGCTTTGATCACTGCACCTATTGTTCAGCCACCTGATTGGAATTTACCCTTTGAAATTATGTGTGATGCTAGTGATTATGTTGTAGGTGTTGTTCTAGGGCAAAGAGTTGATAAGAAATTGAATGTTATCCAGTATGCTAGTAAAACTCTTGATACTACCCAGAGAAATTATGCTACTACTAAAAAAGAATTCTTAGCAGTTGTGTTTGCTTGTGATAAATTTAGACCTTATATTGTTGATTCCAAAGTTACTATTCACACTGATCATGCTGCTATTAAATATCTTATGGAAAAGACAGATGCTAAACCTAGACTGATTAGATGGGTTCTCTTGCTTCAAGAGTTTGATTTGCACGTCATTGATAGAAAGGGAGCTGAGAACCCCGTTGCAGACAACTTGTCTAGGTTAGAGAATGTTCTTGATGACCCACTGCCTATTGAAGATAGCTTTCCCGACGAACAATTAGCGGTCGTTAATGCTTCTCATACTGCTCCTTCGTATGCTGATTATGCTAATTACATTGTTGCTAAATTTATACCACCTAGTTTCACATACCAGCAAAAGAAAAAGTTCTTTTATCATTTAAGACATTACTTCTGGGATGACCCACACCTTTATAAAGAAGGAGTAGATGGTGTTATTAGACATTATGTACCTGAGCATGAACAGGAACAGATCCTACGCAAGTGTCACTCTGAATCATATGGACGACACCACGCTGAAGATAGAACTGCACATAAGGTATTGCAACCCGGTTTTTATTGGCCTACTCTCTTCAAAGATGCTCGTAAGTTTGTCTTATCTTGTGATGAATGTCAAAGAATTTGTAATATTAGTAGACGTCAAGAAATGTCTATGAATTATTCTCTTGTTATTGAACCGTTTGATGTTTGGGGCTTTGATTATATGGGACCTTTTCCTGCCTCTAATGGTTACACACATATTTTAGTTGCTGTTGATTATGTTACTAAGTGGGTAGAAGCTATTCCAACTAGTAGTGCTGATCATAACACTTCTATTAAAATTCTTAAAGAAGTTATTTTTCTGAGGTTTGGAGTCCCTAGATATCTTATGACTGATGGTGGTTCACATTTTATTCATGGTGCTTTCTGTAAGATGCTTGCTAAGTATGATGTTAATCATAGAATCGCATCTCCTTATCACCCGCAGTCTAGTGGTCTAGTAGAGTTGAGCAATAGAGAGCTCAAATTAATTTTGCAAATGACTGTGAATAGATCTAGAAAGAATTGGTCCAAGAAACTTGATGATGCATTATGGGCCTATAGAACTGCATACAAAAGTACTATGGGTATGTCTCCTTATAAGATAGTTTATGGAAAAGCATGTCACTTACCTCTTGTACTTGAACATAAGGCATATTGGGCTATTAAAGAGCTCAACTATGACTTCAAACTTGCCGGTGAGAAGAGGTTATTTTATATCAGCTCAATTGATGAATGGAGAACCCAAGCCTATGAGAATGCCAAGCTATTCAAAGAAAAAGTCAAACGCTGGCATGAAAAAAGGATACAAAAGCGTGAGTTTAACGTTGGTGATTATGTGTTATTATTCAACTCTCGTTTAAGATTTTTTGCTGGAAAACTTCTCTCTAAATGGGAAGGTCCTTACGTTATCGAGGAGGTCCATCGTTCCGGTGCGATAAAAATCAACAACTTCGAAGGCACAAGTCCGAGGGTGGTGAACGGTCATAGAATCAAACATTATATCTCAGGTAATCCTATCAATGTTGAAACTAATATTTTTGAAACTGTAACCCCAGAGGAATACATAAGGGACACTTTCCAGAATGTTTCAGACTCCGAAAAAGAATAGGTATGTGGTACGGTAAGTAAACCGACTCCAAAACAATTCTAATGGCAATTTTCCTATGTTTTGGAATATTTAAGAATTTTAGAAAGCAAGAAGTAATCCGGGAAGGACACGACACCTCCATGAGGGTGGAGGGCGCGCCCACCCTTACTGGGCGCGCCCCCCTGTCTCGTCGGTACCTAGTATGCCTCCCGGACTCCGTTTTCTTGCACGTTACGTATTTTGGTTGGTAAAAATCCATTATATAATCTCCCGAAGGCTTTGACCACCGTATCAGGCAAATATCCTCTGTTTTCATTTCGAGCTGTTTTTCTGACAGATCTTGAGCACCATGACGTCTCCAAGTGCTCACAAGGACTAGTTTTTTGAGAGGGTTATCAACCCCTATCTCACGGGGGTGCTGCACGTCCGTGATGTGGAGGGATCAAGGCGTACCGGAAGCGTGGTGACAAAGCTCGAAGCGATGGAGCAACAAGTTTTCAAGTGCCAAGGGATGGTGGAGCGTGGACTCAGTGCCAACCAGATGATGACCATGGAGTTCACCAACAACCACAAGCTAGATGCCAAGGTCATTCGGGAGACCATCTTCAAGCTTCAAGAGGAAAATCGAGCACCTCCAAGCCCAGATCTATGACCTGCAAAACCAAAACTGTGAGTATGAATATAGATTCAAGAGGATGAGTTTCGCTGCAGATTTGAGGATCTCGGAGACTCGATCATCCTTCCATGATGGTGAGCCTATGCCTTGGAAGATGGACGACCAAGCCTACATCATCAAAAACTCCTACTTCACACCTCCGAGGACATAATCACATGGGTATGGGCACTCCCCTTGGCAACTGCCAAGCTTGGGGGAGGTGCCCCGGTATCATATCACCATCACACTCCTATCTTTACCGTTTTATTTAGTTCGATCCTTTTAGTTGTATCTTGATCTAGTAGATTGAAGTTTCGGTATCAATTAGTTTGAGTTTTGCTTTGTGATCTCTTTATGTAATCGAGTCCGTGAGCTATCTATAATAAAGATTAGTGTTGAGTCAAGGGCTTTGCTTCTTGCTATGATCTTGAGAAAGTAGAAAGAATAAAAGAATAAAAGAGTTCATATTGATCTTATGGATAGTAATGACTTCACACATAGAAAGTATGAGGCATAAAAGTTGTTGAGAGTTGACAAACATAGTTTTGGTCATCGTTGCAATTAATAGGAAGTAATAAGGAAAGAGAGGTTTTCACATACAAATATACTATCTTGGACATCTTTTATGATTGTGAGCACTCATTAAGTATGAAATGCTAAAAGAGTTGATGTTGGACAAAGAAGACAATGTAATGGTTATGTTTTCTCACATCTCAGTTAAAGTATATTGTCATTGATCTTCCCAACATGTTGAGCTTGCCTTTCTCCCTCATGCTAGCCAAATTCCTTGCACCAAGTAGAGATACTACTTGTGCTTCCAAATATCCTTAAACCCAGTTTTGCCATGAGAGACCACCATACCTACCTATGGATTGAGTAAGATCCTTCAAGTAAGTTGTCATGTTGTAGGCAATAAAAATTGCTCTCTAAATATGTATGACTTATGAGTGTAGAGAAAATAAGCTTTATACGATCTTGTTATGGAAGCAATAAAAGCGATGGACTACATAATAAAGGTCCATATAAAAGTGGCAATATAAAGTGACATTCTTTTGCATTAAGATTTTATGCATCCAACCCTAAAAGCACATGACAACCTCTACTTCCCTCTGCGAAGGGCCTATCTTTTACTTTATGTTTTTACTTTATGCTTGAGTCAAGGTGATATTCACCTTTCCCTTTTTCATTTTATCCTTTGCCAAGCTCCTCGTGTTTGAAAGATCTTGATATATATATCCAATTGGATGTAAGTTAGCATCAATTATTATTGTTGACATCACCCAAAGGTGAATACGTTGGGAGGCAACACAATAAGCCCCTATCTTTCTCAGTGTCCAATTGAAACTCCATAACCACAAGTACTGCGTGAGTGTTAGAAATTCTAGAAGACTATATGATAGTTGAGTGTGTGGACATGCTGAAAAGCTCTATTCTTGACTCTTTCTGATGTTATGATAAATTGCAATTGCTTAAATGACTGAGATTATAGTTTGTTAGTTCCTAATGAAGTTTTTGAACCATACTTGACATTGTGAATTGATTGTTACTTGAGCATAAGAAATCATATGATAAAACCTATTATGTTTCTGTTATAAGAATGATCATGATGCCCTCATGTCCGTATTTTATTTTTATCAACACCTCTGTCTCTAAACATGTGGACATATTTTTCGATTTTGGCTTCCGCTTGAGGACAAGCGAGGTCTATGCTTGGGGGAGTTGATACATCCATTTTGCATCATGCTTTTATATCAATATTTATTTCATTTATGGGCTGTTATTACACATTATATCTCAATACTTATGGCTATTCTCTCTTATTTTACAAGGTTTACCACAAAGAGGGGGAATGCCGGCAGCTGGAATTCTGGCTGGAAAAGGAGAAAATATTGGAAACCTATTCTGCACAGCTCCAAAAATCCTGAAACTCCATGGAAGTCAGTTTTGGAATTAATAAGAATTATTGAGGGAAGAAAACACCAGAGGGGGCCCACACTCGGGCCAGGAGGGTGGAGGGCGCGCCCACCCCTATTGGGCGTGGCCCCCTGTCTCTTGGGCCCCCTGGTGGCCCTCCGATGCCCATCTTCTTCTATATGAAGGCTTTTACCCTGGAAAAAATCAGAGGCAAGCTTACGGGACGAAACTCTGCCGCCACGAGGCGGAACCTTGGCGGAACCAATCTAGGGCTCCGGCAGAGCTGTTCTGCCGGCGAAACTTCCCTTCGGTAGGGGGAAATCATCACCATCATCATCACCAACAATTGTCTCATCGGGAGGGGGTCAATCTCCACCAACATCTTCACCAGCACCATCTCCTCTCAAAACCCTACTTCATCTCATGTATCCAATCTTGTATCAAAACCACAAATTGGTACCTATGGGTTGCTAGTAGTGCTAATTAATCCTTGTAGTTGATGCTAATTGGTTTACTTGGTGGAAGATGATACATTCAGATCCTTAATGCATATTAATACTCCTCTGATTATGAACATGAATATGCTTTGTGAGTAGTTACCTTTGTTCCTGAGGACATGGGTGAAGTCTTGCTATTAGTAGTCATGTGAATTTGGTATTCGTTCGATATTTTGATGAGATGTATGTTGTCTTTCCTCAAGTGGTGTTATGTGAACATCGACTACATGACACATCACCATTATTTGGTCCTAGAGGAAGGCATTGGGAAGTAATAAGTAGATGATGGGTTGCTAGAGTGACAGAAGCTTAGACCCTAGTTTATGCGTTGCTTCGCAAGGGGCTGATTTGGATCCATATGTTTAATGTTGTGGTTAGGTTTAGCTTAATACTTCTTTTGTAGTTGCGGATGCTTGCAATAGGGGTTAATCATAAGTGGGATGCTTGTCCAAGTAAGGGCAGTACCCAAGCACCGGTCCACCCACATATCAAATTATCAAAGTACCAAACGTGAATCATATGAGCATGATGAAAACTAGCTTGACGATAATTCCCATGTGTCCTTGGGAGCTCTTTTCTCATTATAACAAATTGTCCAGGCTTGTCCTTTGCTACAAAAAGGATTCGGCAACCTTTCTGCACTTTATTTACTTTCATTGCTTGTTACCCGTTACAATTTATCTTATCACGAAACTATTTGTTACCTACAATTTCAGTGCTTGCAGAGAAAACCTTACTGAAAACCGCTTGTCATTTCCTTCTGCTCCTCGTTGGGTTCGACACTCCTACTTATCGAAAGGACTAAAATAGATCCCCTATACTTGTGGGTCATCATCAACAGTTGGCCACGGGAGACCGGCGCCAACCCCATCCAGATCAGTGGCGACGATGGCCTGATGCTACCGCCTTGCTCCGGGCGCGGCGAGAGCTCGGGGGTTCGTAGCTGTCGTCGCTCATCTCCGGAGTCTCGTATGGTTCAGGAGAGTCACCGGACTCCCAAGCGTTGCTGCTGCTGCCGGAAGAGCCGCTGGTGGAGCGGACGGCAGGCCCAGCCTCTGCCGCGTTGACATCTTGACTGCCCCCTTCGGGGCAGCACTCCAGGCGGCTGCCTTCCGTGTCGAAGACCTTGAAGGACAAAGTGGAGGTGCCATCGTATTCAAAATGGATCGCGAGGTTGCCCCCCGTGCGGCAGACTCGGGCGACCTTGCCCTAGCCTCGGGTCATGAAGATCTTGCCCGGGGAAACGACTTCAACCTCCGCTCTGGTCGCCGGGGTGCCACATTCGGCGTGCTACAGCCAAACCTCGAGATGCCCCCTCAGCGGCTTCTTGGTGGAGAAGAACAAAGGGAAGCGGATCCAGGTGCTCGGAGGCATCGCCGCCAGTAGCACGAGCTCGCGAGAGGAGTCCGCTCCATGGACTCCAAGGGCGACGGCGCGCGCCACCACAGTGCACCGACCGTGGCTGTGGCGCGGGCGGCGCCGCTCGCCGCCCCTTTTTCCGGAGCCCTCGGCTGGGGCACACTGGGGTAGCAGGTACCCAGGAGGTGGCCGCTCGCATCAAGGCCTCATCACCTCCAGCCTCACGACCTCGCCACGGCGATGGAACGGCCTCTTCATCGGCGGGAGCGGATCGGGTCCATCCCGGGGAGCCTTCCCCTTCTCTTCGGCCGAGGATCTACAGATCGGCGCCATTGGTGTCAAGACTGGAGGTGGAGCAGGGGAGAAGAAGCAGGCGGAGCAGGAAGAGATGGGCGACAAGGGCTCTCACCCCTCCTCATTTATAGCCTAAGGGAGGCCAACCGTCGACCTCCACGATCGTAGGTAATGATAACCCTATTTGCATGTAGCAGGGACTCGTCCAGTTGGGCAGTTGCCGAGGCAGCGAGGGGAAGCGGAGACGCCCACGTCCAATAAGTCGCCACACGTTGACCAAGGCCGCAGGCTGTTGGGGACCGCGTCACTCCGCACTTGACATTTGGCTTCGCCGCGAAGCCAAGTCTGAGCGCGCCTTGGGCCCGAGGGCTACTGTCGGCGTTCTATGAGCGGGCATCCCTAGATTTGCCTGCCTGCAGCCCATGGCGTGGCTCCACCAGTGGCCCAGTACGTCTGGTCTTTGTCAACCAACACTCAAGACCCTCGCGAGGGGCCAAGCCTCGAGAGGCGGACGACACAAGGCCTCCTCAGGAGCAGCCTCACCAGGCAGGCTAGGGGCGGAGAGATCAAGGCGAGGGGTACCTCATGAGGTTCCCATGACGCAAGGCATGACGACCAAGGCTAGGCGGGTGCCAGGGGGCGCCTGCATTTGCAGTGTCCTCATTTCCCCTTTGGTGCTAAGGGGGGCAAGCGCAGGCATGGAGTACCGAGGCATCACGCAAAGGTTTCCATATTGGTGCAACAAGACCAAGACAAGCTGGACGGCAGGATGGAGGTCATTGTGGAGCCCAAGACGGCGTCACCACCAGCGCCTTTGACAGGCGAAGACCACCTTTAGTCAGGATATCTTGTACTAGTTGTCCCCTTTCAAATTGGCCGTTGTTGGATCCCTTTCCTCTCAATATTTGGGAAGAGGACCAGGGCCTCTATAAATAGGACTAGCCACCATAGTAGGAGGGAGACAAATCAAGAACATATCTCGACCTCCAGAGACCAACTCGGTTCATCTTCGTATCATCCAAGCACAAGAACACCTCTCCTCAGGAGGTTGTTCTTCCCTCATAATGTTCATCATCATCCCAATAGGCAATCCACCACCACCATACTAGAGTAGGGTATTACACCACAACGGTGGCCCGAACTAGTATAAATCTTGTGTATCTTGTGTTGTGAGTTCATCGAGCTAAGCTTAGAGATCGCGGCGAGGCTGAGAGCGAGATTCAGTAGGGGGAAATCTTCATGCGCACCCCAGTGTTCGAATCTCAAGGGTTTTGCCGGAACCCTGAACCCGACAAGAGGATTGTGCACCCCCCCCCCCACGAGCCACTAGGGCATGCCCACCCTCCTAGGTGAGCATTGGTGCCTTGTGCGCCATTGCTTGATCTTCTGGACCTCTCCCGAAGCTTCCAGAGTCTCTTATGTCCAGAAACAATCCCCAAAAAGTTTCATGGCATTTGGACTTCATTTGGTACTGATATTCTAAAAAATTAAAAATAGTCAAAAAACAGCAACTGGCACTGGCCACTAAGTTTACAGGTTTGTCCCAAAAAATGATGAATAATTGCTTGTAAATGCATATAAAACATCCAAGATTGATACTATAATAGCATGGAACAATCAAAGATTATAGATATGTTGGAGACGTATCAAGCATCCCCAAGCTTAATTCCTACTTGTCCTCGAGTAGGTAAATGATAAAAAGAGAATTTTTAGTGTAGAATGCTATCTATCATATTCATAATATAATATTTTCTTTTGTGGCATGGATATTTGGATTAGAGTGATTCAAAGCAATAGTCTATAGTTTTACATGAAGATATAAATACTCAAGCATACTAACAGGCAACCAGGTCTTTCAAAATATCAATGCCAATGAAAGTTATCCCTAGCCCATCATGCTCAGTCATTGATCCATTCATGAAATATACTCAATATTAACTTTCATAAAAGACCTGGTGGGCTAGGGATAACTTTCATTGGCATTGATGGAGACTCAAAATAAAAAAAACATGAAAGTAAAATAGATAGGCCCTTTGTAGAGGGAAGGAGAGGCGGCAGAGCTCAAAGTTTAAAATAGAGATAAATTATTTTTGAGAAAGGCACGCTTTTCCTGTCAATGTCTTGACCGCAAGTTTATGATATCTCCCATGCTAGACACATTATAGGCGGTTCCTAAACAGAAAATAAATTTTATTTCCTTTCCATCGTTCTTTCACAATCCATTAAAACGGGTGCCTTCCAAACCTTGAACTTTCGAAGGAATTTCTTCTTATTAAATTTTTCATTTTGGGACAGGGCATCCCTATTACCGACCAATTTCTCGAGCAATGACAAGTGACTAAACACTCATCTTGAGAATAACCCATCTAGCATGAAAGATATTGACCACCCCCCTGTCGCTTCCTGAGCGGTATGGGAATACAGAACGGAGTTTTTTGAATGATTAGAGTTGGCACATGTAAAACGGCATGTAAATACCACATATAGGTAGATATAGTGGACTCATTTGGCACAACTTTGGGTTTAAGGAATTGGATGCACAAGCAGTATTCCCGCTTAGTACACTACAAAAAAAATACACTTCCGTCATGATACGTGTTTGTCACAGTAGGTCGCGTTTTTGTCATGCATGTACATCCATGACGATTTTATGACAGAATCAAGATAGTCATACCTGTGCTGTCGTAGAAGTGTTCCATGACATTACCAAAATTATCATCACGGAAGTGTCCACTTCCATGACAATAAATCACGCGTCACAGAAGTGCTTTCGTCAAGGGTGACCGACACGTGGCATCCACCATAACGGAACACCGTTAAGCTACCGGGTCCGGTTTTGGATCCGATAACCCGTTAACAACCCGAACCAATGGGGATTTTCCACGTGTAAAATCATCAATGGACGCAGGAAACACGTGTTGCCTCACCATTGGGACAGATGTCATCCACTCATTGGACAGGAGGCGCCTATGATAGGTCGACACATGGCACGGCCCAACAGTGGCCCATTCCGATGAAAAAGGCCGACCCAATAAAAATTAGCAGGCCGGCCCATATAAGGCCTACTTGTGTCAGGTCCAATTAAGCCGACGGCCCATACGAGATGTGCCAATTCGGCCCATCAACGTCCCGTTAAAGATTTGACACCATTGTAACCCATCGTCCGTTCGAGCCCATTAACAGCCCGGTATATATTTGTGCTGAATATCGACCCGATGAGATTTCGGCCTGTTAACGGCCCATTTAATGGATGGGCCAATTTTCAGGATGTACATCTTTCGGCCTTTTAGCGACCCATTTAAATGTTGGGCTAATTTCCGGCCCGGTGTGTCTTTCAGCCTGTTGACGGCCCATAAATCTGATGGGCCATTTGTAGTCGGACCTGAGTTTCGGCCTTTTAGCGGCCCATTTAAGTGTTGGGCCAATTTCTGGCCTGGTCTCACTTTCAGCCTGTTGACGGTCCATAAATCAGTTGGGCCATTTGTAGTCGGACCTGAGTTTTGGCCTTTTAGCGACCCATTTAAGTGTTGGGCCAATTCCCGGCCCTGTGTGCCTTTCGGCCTGTTAACGGACCATAAATGAGTTGGGCCATTTGTAGTCGGACCTTAGTTTTGGCCTTTTAACGGCCCATGCCCTTCATGGTCCAATACCAGCCCGGTTTCTCTTTCGGCCTGCTAAAGGCCCACAACACAGTTGGGCCATTTACAATACGACCTGACTTTCGGCCTCTTAGCGGCCCATGCTCTTCATGGTCCAGTACAAGCCCGCTGTCTCTTTCGGCCTGCTAAAGGCCTACAGTATAGTTGGGCCATATGTAGCCCAAACTTAGTAACGGCCTGTTAACGGCCCGTGAAATAAATTGGGGCCACCTGTTGCCCGCTTCGATGTCGGCCTGTTAACGACCCGGGAGGTAAGAGGGCCGACCATTAACTTTCGGCCTAGTAACGGCCCATTAACTTAATGGGCCCACTAAAGTTCGTACATGTCTTTAGGCCAAATTAGATAATTTGAGCCCATTACGACGAGCAATTATGCACAGGACCAAAACCGATCAAGCAAAGGTACGGCATACAGGGAATAACGTTGCACATCCAGCATATATTACAGGAAATTACATCCACTGGGCAATCAAAGATTGATGCCAGTGCAAATAAATGAGCAGAACCTAACCATCTACAACGTCACAATCTGCAACCTCAGCACAGATGACGCCCATAAGCATGTGGGCAAGTTCTTGCTGCTTTGCTACACTGTCTCTGAAAACATTGATCAGTTGTTGTGTCGCACGACTCTGCACCTCTGATTCATCCACCATTTCCATCATTGCTTCAGCCATTAATTGGTTCACAAACATACATTTATTCCGTTGCATTCGAGACAGAGGATACTGAACAGATTCAGATGGCGATTTTGGCAGGCTTGTATTATTGATAGTGGAGAGTGTCTCGACCACTGCATCATAACATAAATTAGGACGGGAACCAAACAGATTAATCATGAGTTATTGCCATATTACCTGGCCTAGATTTACTGGAAAGAAACAATGGGGTTGCCTTGCTGTTTTCAGAGTTTGTCTTCTTATCTTCAGCAGCCTGCACAAAATTAACACACTAGCATTGCTATCATTGGCCAAGTCAGATAATAGGAAAGCAACATTGACACAACGAACGTTTGGGCAACTAGCCTACACCAAATTAACACAATATGGCACAGCTATCATCAGCCAGGTAAGGTAATACGAAAGCAACATTGACACAATGAATGAATGGGCAACCAGAGAAGCACTACAATTCAGTAATGTGCGTGATATGAGATAGTACATTCATGCAGCTCAGTATGCAAAACTACCAGGCAGTTTTCCTTACAAAAATCAACATTGGCGCCTTTAACATTTTGCTACAACTAATTTTAGATCAGATAAAGGTTAGATTCACGCCGATTAACAAAATACATGCTGATGTAAAAATATAGTGATATACAACAGGTACTTACATCAGCATTGGAGCACAGAGAATTCCCGCAAGATATTTTCCTCGAATACGATCCCAATGGAGGAAGTCTTCTATCGTTTAACCTTATTTTCTAAAAGAGAGATGGGTAAGAAACATGTAGAAAATATGATCAGAATGCTATAAAATTTCATGATGCGAGGATACGCACACGCTTCTTAGAATGGAGTTGACATTCTTTTGCTGGACTGGAGCGGACTAGTTCTTTGGCCACTGGAATCTGCTTATTATCAGTGGGAGTTGGGTTTCTCTGTGCTGGAGCAGTATCTATGAAAAATGGAGTTGGTTTATTATCTCCTGGCGTTTGGATCTTTTGCAAAGACCTGGTTTGTAACCCTTCAGATTCTAACATAGCCGTCTTCCCCTTGCATGCCTTATATAGAAGAATGGTGATTCAGTTATAAAACATGCTACAGCAGAGATGGAATAGGTACTGAAGAATAGAAAGGCATGACATATTGACATGTATTCCCTCCATCCGGAAATAAATGGATGGGTCTAGGCGTATTTCAGTTCTAGATACATCCAGTTTTATCCATTTCTGCGACATTTAATCCGGACGGAGGGAGTATGATGTAAGAGCTAGGGATACGACAGGACAACACAGTAAAAAAACACTGAAAAACCCACTGCAGAACCAAAGTATTCAAACCCACTGATATGAGATAGTACACTCATGCAGCTCAGGATGCAAAACTACCAGGCAGTTTTCCTTACAAAAATCAACATTGTGGCCTTTAATCATACATTTTGCTACAACTAAATTTAGATCAGATAAAGGTTGGATTCACGCCGATTAACAAAATACATGCTGATGTAAAAATATAGTGATATACAACAGGTACTTACATCTACATTGGAGCACAGAGAATTCCTGCAAGAATCTTTCCTCATAAACGATACCATTGCAGAAATTCTTCTATCTGTTAAGCTTATTTTCTAAAAGAGAGATGGGTAAGAAACATGTAGAAAATATGATCAGCATGCTATAAAATTTCATGATGCAAGGATACGCACACGCTTCTTAGAATTGAGTTGACATATTTTTGCTGGACTGGAGCGGACTAGTTCTTTGGCCACTGGAATCTGCTTATTATCAGTAGGAGTTGGGTTTCTCTGTGCTGGAGCAGTATCTATAAAAACTGGAGTTGGTTTATTATCTCCTGGCGTTTGGATCTTTTGCAAAGGCCTTGTTTGTAACCCTTCAGATTCTAACATAGTCGTCTTCCCCTTGCATGCCTTGTATAGAAGAATGGTGCTTTAATTATAAAACATGCGACAACAGAGAGATGGAATAGGTACTGAAGAATAGAAAGGCATGACATATTGACATGTATTCCCTCCATCCGGAAAAAATGGATGGGTCTAGGCGTATTTCAGTTCTAGATACATCCTTTTTTATCCATTTCGGCAACATGTAATCCGGACGGAGGGAGTATGGTGTAAGAGCTAGGGATACGACAGGACAACACAGCAAAAAAACACTAGTTGAATGTAAAACTGTATGCTAGCGGAATACGTACAGAAATAACTAAGGCAACATACACGTGTATGATTGGGAAATAAGATGGCATTGCAACAGAGCACTAGAACAACACTTCAATGTAAAAAAACATGGTATGGTAGACAGATGAAGTACATACTGATGAATAACAATGCATAAGATATTCAGAAGCATGATGTCCAAATTAAGCAGATGGCATTGCGATAGAGTAGAATGACAGTACTTGAATTTGAAAACATGTTATCATGAATGGAATAGGTACTGAAAAACAGGAAGGCATGACATATTTACATGCATGATCAGCATGCTAAGCACATGGCATTGCAACAGAGTAGATACACTCCAGGACATTATATGCATGTTGTACCCATATCACAGGCCAAGTTAGAGCAAGGACCTTGTGGGGTGAAGAGGATTCATCATCTTTCTGCAAGTCTTCTGAAGAACTGCCTTTACATGTTCCATCATATTGGGTATCATTGACATCAAGTTTATTGGCCTTTACATTGCTCCGTGAGGTTCTTGTGGATATATCAGTGTGTGCAATTATATCTGACATGCATGGAAGACAACTAGTAGTTAGATTTATGTAATGAGTGCCTGTAGGAGACGACATAAATAGTAGGACTGGGGTTAACTAGCAGCAACAGGTCTCATAAACTAAAGGGAGAACACAGATGAAAGCTACAGAATATGTATCGTTTGTACTCGAGATTAACTAGATGGCACACAAAAGTATTAAAGAACAACATAGGTAATACTAGAAGTGGTATAATACTATAATCACCAGCCTGTGGGATAGCATTGGCTGATGGATGATAACTATGGAACAACGTTACCTAAAGAACAAGTATCTTAGCTGAACTATGGAACAACGTTAACTCCTGAACAAGACCCGTAAGAGATCAGCATGAATATACAGTGAAATGTGATGATCTATTTTCCATGCTTAGATGAATAACAAAGCCATAAATGTTGCACACAAGTAAGATGAGGGTAAAACCTATCTGGCTACCATCCATAGGAGTGAACATCATGTGCTGACTTGTCGATGGCCCTGCAGTTGTTGTGGATGTCCATGTCGGGCACGCGCATTCGATGCAGGGAACTGTTGAGTGGGGACTATAGCTCCCTTCTGGTGTATGCTTCCCTTGTTGGAGCAGCTGCGGTGAGTCGGAAGACGGTGTGTCTGAAGATGCAGATAACGCATAATGTTAAGAACGACATATCTCTTTGATCTGAAGAAATACACTAAGAGATCACAGCAAGGTACGAGAGTGGTCACACGTCTGTTGACTGAAGACTAAATTGGGGTCACACGATTTTATTTTATTTTGGTACTGTCCGATCTACGCTGGATGGCTTGATGGCCGTCTTGTGCCTCCCGGCTGACAGTGTTCGGAATCTTCCCCAAAGATCCAGCGACCAACGGTAGAGCAGCCTGCCTCCGCCGTCCGTGGCCCCAGCCAAAACCCCGCTCCCCGCCCCACCGCACTGCCGTGGTTGCGCCGCCCTCGGGCCAATCCACAAAGACTCCCCATCATCCAGATCCGGCGGCGGCAGCGCCTTCAACCCACGCAACTCTAAAAGATAGCCATCTAAGTGCTGCTTTCGCGGCGAACTTGCAGCCCCGCACCCTTACGTTAGACACAAGCCAACCGGCAGCCTAGGAGCTCCGCCGCCTCGAGGGGTGCTGCTTCCCATTGGGAATCAATTGGCCCAGAATAAAAATTCAGACAACTGATGCCTAAATAAAGTGATTTGAGATGAGGGTGCGACCTATCTGGCGGCATGGTGAAGTAGGCAGGTCAAGCTGCCAAGTCGGTGAGGCCGGCGCGGTTGCGGTGGCGACCGGTGGCAGGGAAAGAGTGATGTCACAATGGTCGACGGATACGCGGAAGCAGCACCAGGAATCTGGACGGATCCGAGGTTGGAGCCACTTCAGCGCTGTGAACAACGGCGGGGGTGAATCGGCTCTGGTACGGTTCATGCGGTCGTCGTCGAGGCAGCACTAGCAGCACGGAGTAAGAGGCACACGGCCCAGTGCACGACGGCAAATGGATAGCGTCTCCGGCATTATTGAGGAGGGAGGCTACAAAATTGGTGCAGTGGGGGCTCCATGGAGGTGGGGCTGAGGTTTCGCTGCTCGGGAGAAGGGAGCTTCCCTAGGAGAAGGTGATTTGGCGCCCATGAGGTATGAATGGGGCGGGCGTGGGGGGGGGGGATTGGGAGGGGAGTGGAACCAAGTCTTACGGACGCATTTGTCTGAAATGCGAGGGGGAGTTACAGTTCTACCCTTGCCTATAGGCTTCTCGGCTTGGGTCTGTGTACTGAGGGTCGGGGATAGTAGAGTAACTTTGCTTGTGCCCAAATAGTGGGCGGGAGCGATTTCGGGCGAGGAGGGCGTGTTTTGAACTATAGTGGGCGCGAGCGATTTTGGGCGAGGAGAGCGTGTTTTGAAATAGTGGGCGCGAGCTATTTCGGGCGAGGAGAGCGTGTTTTGACGACCATGGTTTATGAATTATTCGGCACATGTCATTTCGGCCGAGGAGAAGGCGCGCTTGGATGAAGTTCCGAACCTACCCTCGATGTACAACGGGCCAATTGGTGCGTGTCCCACATAGGACGGTAATTTCGTGTCTCCCATTTATTTGCTCGGGCAAATTCCACTGAGCAAAGAGGATGTTTAATGGTTCGTTCAAATTTTGGGAGAACGAGCATCCACGTCTACCTTACCAAGTCAATTCGAATCAAATTTTGAAATATTAGGTTGCCACTTCTTTTTTAGATGGAGAGATGATGCTCGGGAGTAATGTGTTTTTACATGCTCGTTGCTAGCGATTTACTATATGACAAATAGTTGACCCACTCAAAAACACGAATCAAACCCAAAATGAAATATCTCGATTCAATGAAATAGCTCGTTCAGTAGGTCAAAATAGTGAACTAAATCCAAAATTGAACACCTCAATCGAGTAGCATGTTGTACAGTATTATAGTACTCCATGAACATGTTGAAAGTCAACTTAATGAACTTGTTTGATATATGCACATATCCGTTCATGTGTGGATTGCAGACAACATGTTCTCCAATTTAAATATTTGAATGCAAGTTTATATCGACACATGGTTTATATGAGTCTTTGATGCATAAAACGCGACCTCCCCCTCTCCCGGACTCATGGTCTCTCTCTCTCTCTCTCTCTCTCTCTCTCTCTCTCCGACAATCTTCAATTTTCTCGCACGCATCCGACACAAAAACCATGTTGGTACCTCTCCCTTTCTCTCCATCTCTCTCTCTGTGTGTGTGTGGGCGGGGTCTTTCTAGTTCGCATGCATATATACACCATCTATAGGTCTCTCTCGCACACTATGTATGATACTCTAGCTAGTCCAAGCTAGATATCTTGGGTGCACTCATCGTACGCACACAAATTCCTTGGCTCTTTGCCCGTAACTCTCTCACGCACCACTATGTCGTCTCGGAGCTCTTCCCCCCTGTATCAAACTCTCCATCCACCTGGGTCACACATACACATGCATATCTCACTCGCACTCGATAGGCCCATCTAAAACTCTACCTCTCTCCCTCGTTCTCTCTCCATCTCACACGCACACACACACAATCTCATGCCCAGCTAGCCAAGTATGATGGTCTCTCACTCAATTGTAGGCACACGCAGTCCCCCCTATATGTATATGACTAGCTAATCTTAGTCTCCATCACAAACATGTGCATGGTCTATCTCGATTTCTCTCGGGGCATCTTTCTATCGCGCACGCACTCCCTCGATCTCCCACCCATATAGTCCCCTCACGATCTCGAGGGGATCTCTCTATCACAAACACACCCTCTCTCCCTCCCCATGCGTCCATGCCATCCATGTGTCCCTCTCGACCTTTGTTCCTTGTTGGCCAGACCTCTATTGGACATGTGCTACAGGGGTGTCTCTCTCCGTTGCAAACAATCACACACTAGCTATCTTCGTGTATCTCCTCGCCTCGCTTTTCCATCTCGGAGATGCATGCGTGATATGTTCGCATAAGAAACGAAAAAACACACACTCTCTCTAATTTATCGTTTGTTGTCACTTTCTCTTTCACACACATACTCTTTTTGCACACTTACTCATTCTCCTTCACACGCACTTGATCTGTCTCGACTGAGGCACTCTCCTCGGTCCATAGCATATAGATTTATTGAAAAGTCAAACATCACAAAGTTTGACCATGTACGTGGAGAAAAAGAATTACATCTAGTACGGCAAACATATACCATTAGATTCACCATGAGATGTAGTTTTGTATGATGTATCTTTGGTATTGTAGATATAAATAACATTTGCGTAAACCTGATCAAAGTTTCCAAAGTTTGACTTCTAAAAAATTTACATGCACTGCATTATCGAGCGGATGGAATATCTCTTTCCCCCTCTCAGCTATCTGACGCACCACTCAGCCTTATCGGGGCTCCTCAATCTCTCTCAAACTTTATTGGTCAGTTTGGTTCGTGACCTGACCCTCATGCCTTGATGGCCGGTACTGCCTGGTGTGGACGTGAGATGTAAAATATTTCTGCCTGGCCAGGCTTGTGTGGTGCTGAAGCGTTTGGTTCATGCCTGGGCCAGGCAAAGCATCAACGTCCCATCAATCAATCCATGCATCAATTATTTAATGCTAATATCCATCCATGTTGCTGTTAGCCTCGTGGCCGCACGACCAGGCACGGCCAGGCGTTCGAAATCGGTCGCCTGGGCCAGGCTACTTGCAGTGTCTGGAGTTCAGCCAGGCTAATTAAAGTGCAAGGGAACCCAGGCCAGGCGGGCTTTCTTTTTCACAGGGTAGCAACCAAACAAGCGTGCATGAAATCCAGCCACAACCCCAGGCCAGGCAAAAGATGCTCAGGACGCAAGCCAAACTGGCCTTATATCTCCCTGGTTCACACATACACATGTCTCGCTCGCGCTATACATATAGACCCATCCAACACTCTCCGCCCTTGTTCTCTCTCCATGTGACACGCACCCCCCTAAGTACCATAATCCCTCACTCCATCATAGGCGCAAGCACTCCCCCCTCCTAAGTATGATTATCTCTTACTAGCCATCAGGAACACACGTATTGTCTCCTTCCATCCATACGTCTATCTCGATATCTCTCGGGGCATCTTCTATCGCGCACACACCTTGTCACTCGATCTCCCACCCATGTAGTCCCATCACGATCTCCAGGGGATCTCTCTATGACAAACATACACTCTCTCCTCCCCATGTCTGCATTTTCTCCGTACGTCTCTCTCGACCTCTCTCCCTTGTTTGTCAGACCCCTCTTGGCCACGTGCTAGGGGTCTTGCTCTCTCGGTTCCAAACAACCACACACTATCTCCTCACCTTGCCTCCGTTGTCGAAGATGCATGTGTGATATGTTTGCATAAGACACGCACGCTTTTTCTCTACTTTTATCGTGTGTTGTCCATGTCTCTTTCACACACGCACACACACTTTTTTCACTCTCTCTCTCTCTCTCTCTCTCTCTCTAGTTAGGGACTCTGTCACGTCCATAAGCATATGGAAGTTTTGAAAAGTCAAACCTCAGAAAAGTTTGACCAGGTATATGTGGAGAAAAACATTTACATCTGGAACGATCATTAGATTCATCACAACATGTACTTACTTCATACTATCATTTATCTTTGGTATTGTAGATATAAATAATTTCTTTATAAACTTGGTCAAAGTTTCAAAAGTTTGACTTAAAAAAATGTTGGAACTACATTATCGAACGGAGGGAGTAGCTCTTTCTCTCTCTCTCTCTCTGCTATCTCTCACGGGCCTCCGCTCTCACTCGAACTCTCTATACCGACGGATTATACGCTCACTGTGTTAGCGTATAGATCCGTATATTGTTTAGTTGACCGGTCAACCAATCCACATGCTGCCTTGTTAGCTCGTGTTCTGTATCTTCGTGTGCTCGCCCATGTTGCAGTGGGTGAAAATAAGTAAACTAGAGGCCCATCTGACACGCGGTGAAGTAAATAAAGTTGAAACCACTCGGGGTAGCACCCCGCACGCTAGTAAATTGAGGGCGCATTGAGGACAAACTTATTTCGCGTGAAGGACGCATTGGTGCACAATTCACCACTGCGCGGCGGCATGCATAGAAGGACGCACTCGCGCACACCCAGCACACATCACACACCAGCACACGTGTACACCAGCATCTCCGCCGGTTGAGATGGACGGCGAGGCAGCCAACAAGCGGATGCGGCTCAAGCCAAAACTGCATCTAGCAAGCCTAGACTTCATCAGCAGCCTCCCCCGACGACATGCTGCTCGTCATCATCGGCCTCCTCCCCACCAAATCTGCCGTGCGGACCGCCCTGCTCTCCCGGCGGTGGCGCCCCCTCTGGCGCTGCGTCCCCCTCAACCTCACCGTTGACAGCTGCCTCTACGACGGGCATTGCAAACGCATGGCTGCAGTCTCCAAGATCCTTTCATCGCACCCTCGGCAAGCCAGATGCCTTGACATCCGCATATTCAGTACCAACTGCAAGGTCCAACCCAAGTTCGACGAGTGGTTCTTATCCCCCGCCCTAGATCAGCTCGAGGAGCTCAGCTTTGAAGCTGGACGATGTCGCTCTCTGCCGCCATTTGCGCTCCGCCTCACGCCAACGCCGCGCCGCACCAGCTTTAGCTCCTGCTATCTTCCCCAAATTAATGTCGCGCCCGCCCTTTTTTGTTCCTAAACTCAAGTAGCTTGACCTCTTCGACGTTGTCATCTCGAAGAAGGCTATGGAGCACCTGCTCCGCAGCTGTATTGCGCTCGAGTACCTTCGTCTTGAGCAGATCCACGGGTTCATTAGCCTCCACATCGCCTCGACGAATCTCCGATGGATTTATGTGTCTTGCTGGCCCTGCAACAAGACATCAATTGGGAAGAGATCACTCCAGCTGTTCCACGTTATGGTCATTGAGAATGCGCCTTTCCTTGAGAGATTGCTTGTATTGGATCTAGAAGGTCCAACAAAAATCAGGGTCATTGACGCGCCGAAATTGACAGCGTTGGTGTACTCGTCTGCCAAATTCTCCGAACTCTTTATTGGATCCGTAATCGTTCAGGTACAACACTCATCTTCTTCTCCGTCTTCTTGAAATTCACATTTTTAAATTTCTTCTTGATGTATTTACGACCGTCTTCCAGAAAATGATTCCCACAAGCTTGACCCAGTCCATGCGCACAGTGAAGATCTTAGCACTAAAATCTATCGGCCCCAATCTGGATCAAGTTGTTGGATTCCTTACATGCTTTCCGTGCACGGAGAAGCTACTCATCGAGGTGAAACTTCTTTCCTATAAGTAAACGGTAATCACAACATAGCTCAATTTTTTCGTAATTTTCCCAAATTACGATGACAAGTGTAGTGTTCAAAACTGCATCTACGCACTGCACCGAAAGAAATGTTTTTAGTATTTTTTCTCACGTGATCACCTGCATCGTTTTTATGCTGTACTACTATAGTAGCCTAGGCTAGTCATAGTGGAAAGTAACTTAGACTACTCCAGTAACTCTATGGTTACCCTAAGAGCAAGTACTACCTCCGTCCTGGTTTACTCTTCCAATTTTGTAGTATCAAAATTTGACCATAGATTTAACTGACAAAATGTTAATGCATGTCACTAAGAACTATATCGTTGGATTCGTATTTGAACATAATTTCAAATGGTGTAATTTTTAGTGACATGCATTGGCATTTTCTTAGGTAAATCTATGGTCAAAATTTTATACTAAATACGAGGTAGTATTCCCTCCGTCCCAAAATTCTTGTCTTACATTTGTTTAGATACAGATGTATCTAACACTAAAATGTAACTAGATACATCCGTATTTAGACAAATTTAAGACAAGAATTTTGGGACGGAGGGAGTACAAAAGTGGGCTATGTAGGCCAAAACATGTGCCAAATTCACTTGTGATGCATTTGGCATCGATGCCCCTCCATTGCTCACCTGGTGCCCCAATCTGGATCACCTACTTTGCTCCGGTGCCAAATTAACTCACGCAATGAAAAAACACTGCATGGGAGAGAGAGAGGACTGAGGCAATAAAAACACTTGTTTGGGAGAGTGAGAGGCTGGTGTAGTTGGTTTGATTGATTTGTTTATACATGTGGGTCTGTGTGCACAGCGGTGCCAACTCTCTCACATCGCGAGAGCGGTGCCAAAATCTTTTGATTTGACATCGATGCGTATTATGTGGCATACTTTTGTGAAATATGGCATCGGCCACATAGTGGAAGGCAACAAATGCCCAAGCTCTTCACGTGCTCCTAGTTAAATGAGAGGAAACAGAAAGAGAGAGAGAGAGAGAGAGAGAGAGAGAGAGTGAAAAAATATCACTAGCCAGCCAACCCTATCGTATGAGCGAATGATATTGGTACCTCTTGATGACACGGCAATCTTATGCAGCCAGCTGCTCTAATATGTTCTCTTCTTTTGCAGATAAAAAAAGACCCGAAAGTGAAAAATGTGCTGCACTATAACAATCTCATCGAATGCCTTGATCTCCATCTTACAGAAATTGATTTGATCGACTACCGAGGCAGCACATCTGAGATTAAATTGGCCAGGTTCTTTGTTCTGGAGGCAAGTGTGCTCAAGGTAATGAGGTTTGGCGTTCTCTGGCGCAACAATGAATGGTGTGCTGATCACCGCAAGCGTCTAAGCCTAAATGACAAAGTCTCCGCAGAAGCTGAATTTGTTTTTGAAACATCAAGTGGCCAGAGACTCGAAAACTTATTTGCCCATTAGTGACTTGTCAGGGCGGTGGATTTTAGTTTGTACGATAATGCTGCATCCACCTAAAGTAACGAAAGTTCTTACGTAAACTTCCTAGTAATTCCCTCTTCGTAGGTGCAGCATTACTCCTAACATTTGTAATATCAGTTTGAAACTTGTAATATTGCCGTGTCCTATTCCTGCGTTTTCAAAATCCTGCGAATCAAACAGGTCCTGAGTTGGTGATGATGTTGTGCCTCCCATCTTTCACCAATAGCCGTCGGATCTAGATCTGACGCATACAAACCAAGCTTCTCCATTTTTGCAAAAAGATGCCCGCACTTGTTCCCTATTTACAAACAACTCCTTGTCTCTCACAATCAGCCTTATCTCCTCCCCACCACATCTAGAAGGCCGTGGAAAAATCTGGCGCGATGGCCGCTGCCGGAGCCGTCCACCCCAATCTTGGTGTTCCGTGCAATGCACGGGCATCTACGCACGGGAAATTATGTCGAACAGGGCTAGTTGTAAGCAGGCTAGCTCTACAGCCATGATGATAGTGACTGCAGACGGTGAGGCTGACTATGGTATGCCGAACACGGCGCCTATACTCAGGTGTCATCTCCGGCGCAGGGTCTTGTCACTTCACTGTGAGGAGCAGCATGTAATAATTTGACCAACGGGTAGTACAATGCTAGTACTCCTACTACTACATTGGTAGTACTACTACTAGTACTAGTAGCACCACCGTCTGGATTTAGGAGTACTACCACGTCCATCTGGATTTTAGTATTTGACAAGCAATATCTAGTAATGCATGTCACAAAAAATGTACTACTCCCTCTGTAAATAAATACATGGTGTTTTATTCTTATCGGCGAGAGAACTTAATGTTTTTTTGCTAACTAGAGTACTAATAGGATTACATGCAATGAACTAAACACTGCATGTCATGTTTGGTAGTCTCAAGTCATTGAAAGCATGCACGACCCACATCTCTCATTGGTTGGTATGTCACGAAATAAGAAACAAGGAGGGAGTTAATGCACCGTGCCTAAGTGTTTTGGGATTATTTGGTTTTCATAAGGTGACTTACACAACATTTTTGTTTACATGCATTAACATTTTATTAGTTAAACCAAAGGTCAAAACTTGGTGCAAAATGCAAACGGGACCAATAAACCAGTAAACATCAAACTTCTCTCGTTTGCACCGGCACAGAGGGGGATGTAGCTTCATTGACTTACGACAACTGCCTTTGGGTGAATGACATGTGGGCCCAGGGGGTGGCTGGCCCACCTATAATACAGCCAAAGGCAGGTGCGGTAGAGGGCCGAGGAGTAGTATGAAATCCTACGCACCTACGCATGCTAACCAAGGGCAAGAGTGATCACTTGAATCGCAAGATCAGTTGACTAGAAGCTAAGCTAGACCCATGGAGGCGATGAGCGCGAGCATGAGACGGCTGTGCCAGATGGTCCACGACGCCGGCCTATGGCCCGGCACCGAGGAACGTCTCCAGGTAGTATTGCTTGAGGCCACCAGGGCGAGGGGCCGCTTGGATGATAGATTCGTCTCCTTGTTCGATGAGGTCCTCGTCGGTTTCCTCGACAAGTTCACCGTCATCAAGAAGCTCGCAGACGACTTTGATGTAAGCCTCCAGCCGACGCGCCCAGGCTCTGCGATGCCCGCCACCCTCAACCGCCACTATGGGGACAACCTCTTCGATGCACTGGTGGCCCTGCGACTGCCCTCCGTCGCGCCGGAGAATGTCCACCTCAAGGTCGCGCTCACCGCGCAGCGCCTGGCGCAGCAAGACACCATTGACATAATCACCCACGTCTACGCGCAAATCATCCACAAGGACTACTACATGAAGAGGAGGACGATAGGATGCTTGCCTTCTTGGACTGTAGGGCAACCTTGGACCGCACTATTCATAAGCACGTTGAGCTCGCCGCCAATGCCGCTGCTCCTCACACGTCGGTTGGTGACCCGGCGCACTAGGGCGTGAGGATGTCATTGATGGATCCGTATGTATTTTTATCTTTCCGTCAAATCCATGTAGTAGTATATGATACTACAGTAATTATCTTACCTTTCGTATCAACTTCATAATTTTCGTATGTACTCCATGCATGAATTGCGCCAGAACCAAACTTCTCATTACTCTAGTCAAAATCGTTATTTTCTATCTATCGGTCGCGCCATGGAGCAGAACAAAATTTTACAAGTTATGAGTTCAAAAGGAAAAGCCTGCCGTGTTCGCATCGCACCCCCACATGGTTGGTCCGGCACGCCGCTCAAGCGGGAATGCGTGCGGTGTTGCATTTTCACTTACAAGTGGGGCCGCAGTTGAGCAAACCGACTATCGGCAAACCCCCACCCCGCCCACTACGCGATGGCTGAGAAAACAGGAGGGAGAAGAGATGGCTGTAGCATGGACTCCAAGAAAATTGGTGTCGGATGGGACTCGTGTGGGTGGCGTGTGCCGTACTGCTACACGTGAATGCTAGTTATGGCCCATGCCACCCCACTATATCGAGCCTATATCGAGGTACGTAGAACAAATTTCCTGTAGTCCGTGCTCAGCCCTCCTCTATCTCTCTTCTCAGCCAGCCAGCGGACGCGCGGAGCCCATCGTCTGTTTGCTCACATGCGGTCCTACATGTCAGTGAAAACGCAAGTGGACCCACTAAACCTGCACATCTTTCACCTCGATGTGCTGGTGATGAAAAACAAATCCAATAAAGATCTTCGATGGCTGCTTTTGAAGTTACTCAACGGTAGTAAGATTCTATTTACAGTTTAACCCAAGATGCACATCTCGTGGCTTCAACTACCACTCTATTTTCTTTCATGACACGACCTGGATACTGGATGTCCCATGTGTCGGCAAAAGGAGGAAGAACCCGACCAAATCTTCGGTTGTGCTCTCGGATTAGACTAGTTGTGCTAACTTAAAAAATTTATTGTGTACTCCCTCCGTTCCAAAATACTTGACTTCCATTTGTCCAAAATGGATGTACCTATGTACTAAAACATGTCTATATATATATATATATATATATATATATATATTGACAAATAGAAGGCATGTATTGTGCAACGGAGGGAGTAGAATGGATGCAAGTTTTTGTATTGGGAAGAAGAGTACATCCATATATTGATAGAGCGCAATTTAGTAGATGTTCTATCACTTTTAGCTAGCAAAGAGGCTAGAGATGAGATTAGTGCACTTTTTGATATTCCTACTAGAATAGAGGCTAGACATGAGACTAGATGCGAGGAAGCAACGTCTACTTATTTACAATCAAAGAAGAAAGAAGCACACAAGATTGAGCCTCCGCAGATCAACAATGAATGCATCAAGAAGGCACTAGTCCAACTTACAGGAGTAGTAAAATGTATTCTTGTGGTTCTTGCTTTCTATGGTCTTGCTTTTCTAGTCAAAATTATTGTTGGAGTTCATGCAAAACGGAAGTTCGTTTGGGGTCGTGCATTGGAGTTGGCTTTACAAGTGGTACCGCAGTTAAGGAAACCGACTATTGGCAAACCCCCACCTCGCCCGCCGTGCGATGGATGAAGTTAGAGAAATGACGAGGTTGAAGAGATTGCTCTAGCACGGACTCCAAGCAATAATAACGTGTCAGATGGATGTCGTGGTGGTGGCGTGTGTCGTACTCCTGGACGTGAATGCTTGTTCTAGCCCATGCCACCCTACTACTCCTACTACTTACTCCTACTATATAGTACTAGTATCGAGGATTCGAGGTGCTGGTCACGTACAGCGAACACATTAACATATGACTACAGTAAAAACACCTGCCCGAGGCGCGAAGCATGTGAAGCTAGTACAAATAGTGTACAACTATTATTGATCGGCCTCATCCGATAACCTGTTGCAATGCACGTACAATTATGTATTCTGAAAATATTTTTTGCCTCGTCGCACCACTCACTCAGAGAAGCGACACGAAAGCCATTCATAAATTTAGTAAGTTTATCACAGGCATATCATTTTATTACATACAACAGGTCATCAACCCACATCGACAACGAGGATACATTATAAATACTAAAGTTTTCACCACACAACAAATAACAAGCAATGAAATGAACTTCAACTCAACCATTCCTCGGCGTTGGAAACGCTTGCTTTGAACCGCAAGTGATTCTCTGGGAGGGGCCACCCATTGTCGATCTGGAAACCAATGCAGGACTGATCATCCAGGCTGAAGCGGCCTACTATATCAGTACCAGGGTAGGGAACCACCCAAATGTTCGAGGTATAGACACAGTTGCTTCTCATAAATGGTAGTAATGTTGTGTCAACAGCAGTTGGATCGCCTTTCACCATCATTGGATAGTTTTGTCCAAGGAAGAGCGATTTTCTCCAAGACTATCAATTCTGTACCAAGGAGAAGGATTTGGCGCTACCACACTAGTATCCATCCAGAATACCATGCAACGGGTGTTGGAATAGGTCCGGATAGTGCGACCATGGGAGACTACACCTGCTTCCTTAGTAGTAACATCATCAGTGGGTTGTATACACACAAGAAGAGGTGATCCATCATAATTAGTTGCCAGGCGCCAAAGAGTATATGGGCGATGATCGTCCTCATGCTCGTGATCATCATCACCATCGTCATCTCCCCCTTGGTTATAAAATTTTTGAAGTATAGGTGGGGGAATGTTCACAGGACCTTGGAAACACAAGAAGAAGGTTAATTAGTAAAGGGAAACTTGCTAACCCGCATGCATGTGGATGAAACAATTATAATTACGGTGGAAGACAAACATACTGAAACTACAAGGATGCCATGCAAAAACAGTGCCATGAGTGGTGGCAGCAAACACAAGGCCCTCGTATTGAATTGCATCACAGTACTCATCCGTGTACAGAAACTGATTTTTGAGCAATATCCATCAAGTCAAACCACCAAGGACGGCAACAAGCTTGTCGAAGATAGCAACAACTTCATAGTTGTTGTAATGCCAAGAGCGGTTGGGAACTCGACAAATTGCTATCTTCCATAGAAGACAGTCACCATGATCGTATTTGAACGTGCGTACAATACCAGTGTGCTCAACCTCTGGGCAGTCTACTGAGATTTTGGGAAGTGGAACCCGGTCATGAGTGTACACATTCACAAGTTCCCACTCGCAGTTGGACCCAATGTAAACAACCCAATCTCCATTTGCGCCTTCCCAAGACTTGCCCTCAAGCGATGGCATCTTCACATCATACGTATCATTATCAAGTGGAATCAACTTGCACAGGGCGAGGCCTCCGTCGTGCCGGCGCCAGTCATTAGGGTCATGGCGAAGAAGATAGGGGAGATCAGACCGCTCCTTGACTCTTGGGTTCCTTGTAATGATGTTATTAGTTGAGTCAAGAATGGGCTTGAACAAACCTACCATGCTAGCCAAGGTGATGACGTCGCACCGATCAATGAGTTCCTCCACCATGTCATCTTTCAGATCGGGGCAAGAATAACGGGGTCGTTTCCGGCCTGTTCCCTCCATGGAGTAGACGATCGAACAATGACAGAAGAAAGGGTGAAGGGCTAAAGAAAAATGGAGGGAGAGGAAGAGCGTGCGACAGCAGTTCCAAATCAAGAGGGAAAGGCGAAGAGTCGATGGACGGTTGCCAGTTTGCCATGGTTCACGAGAGGCGCCCTGGCCTACACGGCCGTTCGGAAATACTCCTACTACTCGCCGTCGTCTCACTAATATGTTGGAACGGGACCACATGTCAACGAAACATGGTGTGTAATTTCTCGTGCAAATTGCGATCTAGCCGCGTTGGCCCAAGGTGCCGCACTAGTTATCGACCTTTATTTTTTTAATGGCGTGTTGTTCAGTTTTGAAGCATGACTAACTGGTACTGTACGCAGAGAAAATATAAACTACTCTACCACTACTCCACCTCCAGTACTAGTAGTATAAAAAAGATATATAAGCTGGAGCTTCAGCGCTTTCTTGCCAAGGGCTGCCCACTTGCTTCTCACACTACCACCCTCTCTCCAGATCTAAAAAAGACGACCCCTCTCTCCCTCCTCACCGGTGGTCACAGATCTGCCAGGGAAGAAAAGGACGTGCAACATTGACGCACTCGTCGTCGGCGAGTGAGGTCACGCACTGACAGCAAGGCCGTCGTCTCAGACCTAGTGCCCGCGCGGGATGGCCTCCGTCCCCAAGCTCGCTGCCGTAGTGTGTGCGGAGGACGACGACCACGAGCAAAGCCACTTCCCGCCGACCCTCAGGTATGCTACCTATTTTCGAACCATACCCTTGTTCTATTGCCCCATCTGCCACGTTGTTGCATGTGGATCTTTTTCCACTACACTATCTTCCTAATTTGCTATCCTCTGCTCTGCTGGCCACGCAGACGAAAACCATAATTTGCACTATTAAAAGAAACCCTACTTCATGCAGACTAATCCATGTCTGGGTTGAATAAGGAAAGGAAGGGAGACTGTACTGTCCAAGATAGTAGGCATCGAACCCGCATCTAGGTTGAAAAGGGGAAAATCAGTAGCTAAGGAACGAGTCTCGTGTCTCTTGGTTGAAGAAGGGTAGAAAGGCATGACAACGCAATAGAGAATGACCAGGTCAATCGGTTTGTTGTCCTCACATAGGAAAAAGGTGGCTAAAGAGAACAAAAATGGGACGTAATCCACATATGCTGCCTGGATATTTGTTGCTCTGGGCAACCATACCTCCCTCACCACTCTGCGTCCGTGGAGGTACATCGTACTGGTGCGCCCACTGTCCGAATGGGCCTCCCATGCTCTTATTGCCACTTTTTTTGCTGTTAGTATAACACCAGCAGTCAAGTCAAGCAATGCTACTTCGAAAGTGATGCCACATTTAACTAGTGCCGCTCTCAGTCTAATGCCACCGATAAATTTAAGCAATGCCATTTAATGTCACCGGATTATTTCAGGGTTAGCTGTTGATTGTGGATGTATTAAAGATTTTTTAGCTAAGGCATTCTAATGCTATTGCACAACGAGTATACCAATGATGAAATTTGTTACTACCTTCATATTTTTGCACTGTTAATGCTTATAGATTACATACCTCACTTTCATGAGATAAGTTAATTTTTTTTGTACAGTGTCACCAAAAAGCCAAGGCGCTGATGTCATTTTATTTTGGTTAAACTGCACAGACAATTATAAAGACAAGAGGAAAGGTCAAGAGTGGGCACCTCCTCCTCCGACTATTCTCTTGATTTTCTCGATCAAGTTTTTATGTTTGATCGATTATCAAGATTGGGATAGCAATTTTTAAGGTCCTCCCGAGTTCGAAATGATATTTACCTTGGAGGTACATGGTTTGCAATTTTTTTATACTGTAATTAGTTAAGAATGCTAGTTACCTTCAGACTTTGTATTTGGTTTAATGCTCATGCACAACTAGTATACCAATGCTGAAACTTGTTTCCTTTACATTTTGTATTGTTAATTCTTATAGAAACCTTCCAGTGCTAGAGTTTATTGAAATCTGTTCAGTGAAACCATTGTACTGTACCCTGTAATAAACTAACTACTCTACTGTTGCACTATCCACTGGATTAGTGTATATTTGTAGTATTCGAATGGTGTTGCATTAGCGTATGGACATAAATAAAGTGTGGAAAGCTTTCCCAGATATGTGCTCAAGAAAACTACTACATGTTTTTCTAAATACTAGACATTTGGGTACTTTAAATTGAACCGCGAAAATGTCTTATATTAAGGAACCGAGGGTGTAGAGTTCACTCAAATTATCCCGGTAAAGCTAGTCACACCTTTGTTAAAATTAATGTTCATTATGTTATCGGAGGAGGTCTGTATGTTTGTCTCTAATGCATGTCGACTACATACCTGACATCATGATGTAATGTTAAGTCATTTCCTTTTGTACAGTGTCACTGAATTGTCAAGGCGGTGATGGCATTTTATTTTAGTAGAACTGCACAAAATTTGCTTAAAAGAAGAGGAAAGGTCAGGAATGGCTCAGTTTTTTAGAAAAAAACTATGTATGCCTTCCTGACATCAGCCACTATTGCTTTATTTATTCCTTCAAACAGGTGGTTAGAAACAGTATTGCTACCTTTTCCCATTAAGAAATTGGAATGCTTTTATTTGTGAGTCTATGCTTCAACTAGTGCCACTTTTATAGTAATCACACTTTCAATATCTATGCAAACATGGATGCTCGATTTTAGTGGAACTGCACAAAAAGTCCAACTAGTTCAACATTAGGAGCATGTTTTTTCCAACCCTTTGTATCCAATTGGTTGCACTATGAGTTGTTCATTACGAAGGTACATGGTTTGCTACTCTCTTGCTACTCTTTTTATACTGTCATTAGATAGTAATACTAGTGGTTTGCATGTGAATTTATTGGCAGGGTGGGCCTACATTGGAGGTGCAGGACAGGATTCAATGATTGGATGCTCAATTTTGGTTGTATCGATTTCACCTCTTCCATCACTGCGAACATGGATATCCTTGGTCTGATGAAGAATAGGCGCTATATTTCTGCTCTTGACTAGCAAATCAATTCAGTATGAAATTGTCCAGGGCAAAAAATAACCGTATCAGATTGTCCAGTGCAGAACATGACAGATGCTAAGCGGAAGAGACATGTTTAAACCAAAAATACATGGTGTGGTATATGTTTACTAGCTGCTTGATATTTGTGCACACAGAGATGTCTGCTCGTTGCTATTTGGCAAACAAACAAAGTGTCCACAATTTTGGTTGAACTGCACAAGAGAATAGTATAGTCACTGGATCCAGTGCCATTTGAAAATATACACAAAGATTGGATAGTCACTTCATGGACTGCAGAAAAGTAGTATTGTACTATTTACTGGCCAACACTAGGTGCTTCATTGCTTTGGTCTGATTATACAATGGGCATCATTTTGCCTAAGTTAAAGTTTGTATTCCGAAAATAGTCTTGCGGTGTGATCGAGAGAAACCAAATCATATTGCGGTGGATGTTCCTCCATCATGTGTGGTTCATTCTCATGGTTCCAGCTGTTGGTGAAACCACTTACGTTTGCAAGAGGAATTGTAGACTTCACAAACAAATTTGTCTTCCAGTCTGTACTGAATGTTGGCCAAGAGAAGCATCCACGTTAGTAGGAAGAATAGATGTTTTTTCTAGATCTTTGCTTTTGGAGCTACATATTTGTATATGATCTGTGAATCATAGATGCATTAACATGTTGATCTTATGTATGGGAATCGTACTAGTTAGTTTTAGTTGCGACGCAAGATCCGAAGTGGCTGATCTTTGCTTTTGGAGCTACATATTTGTATATGATCTATGAATCATTGAGATGCATTAACAATTACTTATTTCTGTTCGCTCAGTGTTTACAAGTTACTGATCGATCACTAGCTAGCCCACAAATGCGCTCCTGGCAGTTATATTTGCGACGCAAGATGCGAAGTGGCAGTTTTTTGAATAAAAATGCCTACCTTTGAAGAAACTGACAAGCTACACTATTGATCCTACACGGATAAAAATGCCTACCTCTGAAGATACTGACAAGCTACACTATCGATCCTACACGGATAAATAGTGGATCACGCACGTACTATCTCCTTTCCGGTTTGCAGGGCTCAACTCAAGAAACGACCTACTCGATCCTACACGAATAAATAGCGGATCATGCACGTACTAGTACCTCCTTTCCGGTTTGCAGGGCTTAATTCAAACCTCTCACCAACAAAGGTACTCCCTCCGTCCGGGTTTATTAGTCCCGTGAGCAAAGCAGCAAGACCAAGGCATGTCAATAATTAACGGCATGCAGAAGTTTAAGCCTAATTAATTCCAATGATTCAAGTGGATGCATGCGTGCCCTTGGCTGCGACTTGTTGCATGCTGCTTCGCGTACTGCCTGTGAGCGATTCTGAGTGCCTGCATGCAGCCGGCCGTAATTAAGGCAGCTAACTGATGCAAAAAAAGATATGTATCAGTGGGAAACGACACCTATGGGATCACTGGAATCCCTTCTACGGTTGCGGGGCGTGGGGATCGTGAGAAGAGCGGGTCTAGAAGACAACACAAAAGGATTTACCTAGGTTCGGGCCGCAAAGATGCGTAAAAGCCTACGATCCTGCTTTGGTGGATGTATTTAGTGTTCTTGAGGTCTTGAACTAGCTCTAGGTGATGTGGGGTTCGAAGGAGCCGAATCCTCTCTCTGTGTGCCATGGGCCTCCTTTTATAGGCGAAAGGGGCTGCCACAGTGGCACACAGGAGGTGGAAAGTGCTATAGCATTGCGAGTTTATCGCTAGTATTACAGGACAAGACACATTTAATGCAAGGCTTAGGTGTCACTTCGCTTTATCGGGGACGAGGGCAAGGCCCGTCCCATCCGTCGCCGCTCCTCCTCGCTTCGACACGCGCCCTGGCTAGCAATGCATGCGGTGCCATGTAGGCAGGTAGGCAGCTGAGGTGGCGCGGTGGTGGAGCCCCAACGAAGGATTGCATGCTACCACGCAGGTGCCTGCCCAGCTGGTTAGGTCGGCAGCTGCATGCGAACGGCGGTGAGGACTTGGCTGGTGCGGGCCCGGCAGTGGCCTTGCCGGTCCGCTTGGCGAGGAACTTGTCGGGTGGCCCGGCAAGGGTCTTGCCGTTGCACGATGGCCTCCCCGGCAAGGATCTTGCCGGGGGTATTGTGGGTTTCTTCGGTGAGGATGGTTGCCTTCCTATCCTCATTTGATCTTGAGCATTCTATGTCTTCACAAAGATCTAGATGCCACCACGGAGGTGCCTCCTGAGCCTTGTCCCAATGCATTTGTTTAGCATTGGTGGGCTCAAGGGTGGCACGCTCAGTTGGCTTGGGTGAGCTGCCCCAACAAGGGTCTTGTCGGGGCTGCTGAGGCTGCCCCGGCAAGGGTCCTTGCTGGGAAAACCTGCTTCGTCCATCTGATCTTCATGGCCTCAGTCCTTATCGTTACTCTGTTTGCTTGTGGCCTCGGCTTCTCTCCAGCTTCCCTTTCCTGCCGTGTCTGTGCTTGGCCGTGGTAGGAGGCTCTAACTGCCCGTGCACAAGTAAAGGGGTCAAAAGCAGAGCCCTCGGGTTTGGGCCACACATAAGCGCGATACGTTGTTGGGCCAGGCCCAGAACGGTGCTCGGGCAGTTCGGGCAGATTTTTACCGCGGCCACCGTTCCGTCCGCCGCGCTTCCCCATGACCCGTGTTGAACGCGTGACGTGGGGGTCGTGCGCGTGCATGACGTGGGCATGCTGGTGTCACCTCATGGTGGACAGTAAAGAGGCGGCTTGCGTGTCTCTTCGAGACCGCAGGGCCGCCTCTCATTTACTGCCTTCGCTTGGGAACCGTCGTTCCACCGTCCCCCTGCGCCCGCCCCTCGTGCCACGTTTGTTGCATGCATAACGCAAAGCTAATGGCAGGCGCGCGGGACATGGAAAGTCGCGCGTGTGCGGGTCGATTCCCACGCGCCTTCAATGGAACGGGGAGGGCGGTCGACGGCCCCGCTCGCTGTCACTTCAACGAGCCAGATTGGCCAAGGCTGGGCAGTCGAGCCTCGCCCCCACCCCTTTATAAAGAGGGGTGGGGGCGGGAGGAACGGTGCCTCTCCACTCTTCGCCATCCGCCTCTCCCCATTCTTGCTTCCCTTCTTCTTCTGCAATGGCGAGGGGGCGTGGCGACGCATTATCGGTGGTGGCGAGGGTCTCGGCCAGATAGCGCATCGCTCCTCCCCAGGAGCTCGTAGCGGCGGAGCCGGCCGCTGGAGGAAGGGGGAGGGGGCGAGGTCGAGGCCGTCGCGGTGCCCGAGGGAGAGGAGGACGGGGCGGCAGATCTGCCTCGCCTCCTCCAGCAGCCCCTCCTCCGTTGGAGGGCCACGCCGGGGACAACCCCTATGAATTCTTCGTCAAGCTGCGCCATCCGCCGCGTCGTCGCCTTCGTCTTCCGACCCCATTTGCACGGGAGATGGAGCTGGATCCGCCGTAGGCGCTGCGGCTGCACATGAGGGGTTGTGGGAACAGTGGCACGTGGGTCGACATTGAGTTCGCCTCCCCTCACGTCATGTATCTTCACCGAGGGTGGAAGACCTTCGCCCGCCTCCACAGCTTGATGGATGGGCTCGCTCTCCATTTCAAACTAATGGAGGGTGGCCTCCTCTCCGTCAAGAACTTCTGGACCCGCGTGAGGTGCTGCATGGAGAGCTCCTCCGATGATGAAGATTCCTCCTCAAGCGAGAGTGGCGAGGAAGACAACGACAGCGACTACGAGGGCAGCGGGCGGCAGGATGACGGGTCCAACTAGGTGTCGGGTGCCGCTCTGAGCGGCACCGGCGACCCCATCATCCGTGTTGCCGGCTCCTTGAACTTCTCGGGGTCACCTCCTTGGGTGGCTGGCGTAGGAAGGTTGCAGAAGAGGAAGAGGACGGGCGGCAAGGTACTCAAGTCGGAGTACGCAGGCACCGACGCCTTCGTCGCGTGTTGGTGTCCTGCCGCCTCGTCTTCGAGCTCTTCCTCCGGCGCCGCCATCACCATCCAGCCCCTGGACGGCCACCGAGATGTTCTCTTGGTGTCTTCTGCCACTCGTAGCTCGCCTAGGCGCCCCTTTTGCCCTTCTGCTTTCTTGTTCCATTTACTGAAGAGAGGGACAAGAAAGGGATTACGGGCACCTTATATCTTTTTAGTCTTGTAAGCCTTCGGGCCTTTGTTAGCTTTAGAACTTGTAATCGCCTTGTGCATGTTTTTCATTTCCTATGAACTGTACCTGTACGGGATGTTTTTTTAATGAAAAAGGGATGTTTGTCAGGATTTTTGTTCGCGGGAGGAACCCACGACAAGGAATGAATCCTTGTTATCCTTAAGACAAATGTTTTCTCGCCCGGCAATAGGCCCTGCCGTTCTCCCACTTCGCTTGACCTTTCTCACGCTCTTGGCAGAGGCAGGGATGAGGTGGGCTGAGGCCCCTCATTCCTCTTCTTTACTGCCGCGGCTACAACCAAAGGCAGACCCAGGGGATAATCCTTGGCTTCCGAAAAGGGGGAGCACAGTAGCTCAGAGACAGACGGGGTTTTCATGTATCTCAGTCCATAACGATATGCACGATAGAGGATAGAGAACCTATCTGGATCTGCAGCCCCCGGCAATCTTGGCTTACCGTGGATGGATCTTTGTCCTTGCGGCCCTCGGCAACTCTGCCTTGCCGGGGTTCGGATGCCGGTCCGTTCCCTTTCTTCCAGAATAGCTCGGCAAGAATACTTATGTTCCCTGCGAACCAAAGAAGATAGAGAAGAACAAAGAGACGCGCACTCGACCTCTAAGCTAGGGGTTAGCCACCGCTAAGCACTATCAACCCTAACCAAGGAAGAGACTCAACCTAGCATGCATGCTATACTTTAGGGTGCCAGCGCTTCGTTTATTTATGCTCAGTGTTTGCGCCTGGCTTTGCACAAAGGGTTACATGCCTTGCCGACAATGCTTGTACAAAAGGGTGGCTTGCCGGGAGGCCCGGCAGCCGCGCCTTATGGGTAAAACTTGCGGTGATGCTCGATGTTCCAGGAGTTGCTCACTGGAACGGCATCTTCGGTCTCCAGCTAGACTGCACCGGGCCTGGTGACTCGTGTTACCCGATAAGGGCCTTCCCACTTTGGCGTCAACTTGTTGGAATTCTTGGCCGACTAAACATGCCGAAGAACAAGGTCACCTTCCTCAAAGCTCCGGGCATGAACCTTGCGGCTATGGTAGCGGCGCAAGGCTTGCTTGTAGCGTGCTGCTCTCACAGCCGCCCGGAGACGATCTTCCTCAAGGAGCATCGCATCATCTTGCCGCAATTGCTCTTGGTCAAGCTTATCATAAGCGAGCACTCGAGGTGACCCGTATATGAGTTCTATGGGGAGAACTGCTTCTGCCCCGTAAACCAGGGCAAAAGGTGTTTGGCCGGTGGCTCGATTTGGCCTCGTTCTGATCAACCAAAGAACCGCCGACAACTCATCAATCCAGCACCTTCCACTCTTGTGCAGCCTTCGTCCTTAAGCCTCGCAGGACTTCAGCATTTGCTCTCTCCGCATAGCCGTTGCTCTGTGGGTGTGCCATGGAAGCAAAACAGACCCTACTGCCGAGATCTTCGATGTATTGCGTGAAGGCATGGCTTGTGAACTGCATGCCATTGTCGGTGATGATCCTATTGGGCACCCCAAAACGGCACACTAGCCCCTTGAAGAACTTGATGGCTGACTATGCCGTCACCCTCCTCACTGCTTCCACCTTAGGCCACTTTGTGAACTTGTCTATTGTGACGTACAAGTACTCAAAGCCCCCGACAGCGCGGGGGAAAGGGCCCAGTATGTCAAGCCCCTAGAATGATAAGGGTCAGGAGAGAGGGATAGTTTGAAGGGCTTAAGCTGGTTGATGGAGCTTCTTTGAATGTAACTGGCACGCTTCACACTTGGTTACTAGCGCCATCGCATCCTAGAGGGCGGTGGGCCAGAGGAAACCTTGCCAGAAAGCCTTTCCGGCAAGGGCCCTCGACCCTATGTGGGAGCCACATATGCCTCCATGTATCTCTGCCAACAGCTTTAGTCCTTCCTCCCGGGAGATGCACATTAATTTCACCCCATTCGGTCTCCTTCTATACAATACGTTATCAATGAATTGGTACAGAGTAGACCGGCGGGCTACTCTTTCTGCCTCTTCCTGCTCCTCAGGAAGCTCTCTGTCACGCCCAAGATGCGACCCTATCCTAAAGGAACTCGAAGGTCCCACAAAGGATAGAAGCGCATCTTGAAGACGCTTTTGCAAGGTGGATATCATTACATCAACATTACATAATAGACGGGGATACATAAAAAAGGCATACAATGCCACATGAATACAACATCATCTTACATAAGAGCACCATCCGACTACAGAAGAAACACACACATCAACTCAAACGACATCCACCCTGCTAGCCCAGGCTATCGACCTGGAACCTATCCCCTGATCGAAGAAGAAGCAGAAGAGAACTCAAGACAAGCAAGCATCACTCTCATGTCATGATCTTCGCATAACCTGTACCTGCAACTATTGTTTTAGTAATCTGTGAGCCACGAGGACTCAGCAATCCCATTACCATGGGTATCAAGACTAGCAAAGCTTAATGGGAAAGGAAGAGGTAAAGTGGTGAGGTTGCAGCAGGGAGTAAGCATATATGGTGGCTAACATACACAAATGAGAGCGAGAAGAGAAGCAAAAGGAACGGTCGTGAAGCTAGCAATGGTCAATAGGTGATCCTGAACCCTACTTACGTCAAACGTAACCCAAAACCGTGTTCAGTTCCTAGACTCCGCCGAAAAGAGACCATCACGGCTACACACACGGTTGATGCATTTTAATTCGGATCTGGTGTCAAGTTATCTACAACCGGACATTAACAAGTTCTCATCTGCCACATAACCGCGGGAACGGCTTTCGAAAGTTTATACCCTGCAGGGGTGTCCCAACTTAGCCCATGATAAGCTCTTGCGATCAACGAAGGATATTCCTTCTCCCAGGAAGACCCGATCAGTCTCGGAACCCCGGTTTACAAGACATTTCGACAATGGTAAAACATGACCAGCAAAGCCGCCCGATGCACCGACAATCCCGATAGGAGCTGCACATATCTCGTTCTCAGGGCAACACCAGATGAGACATCCTACGAGTAAAACCAGACCTCGAGTTTCCCCGAGGGGGCCCCGCAGTCTACTCGGTTCGGACCGGCACTTAGAGAAGCACTGGCCCGGGGGGGGGGGGGCTAAAATAAAGATGACCCTCGGGCTCCGGAAACCCAAGGGAAAAAGGGCTAGGTGAGGCAAATTGTAAAACCAAGGTTGGGCCTTGCTGGAGGAGTTTTATTAAAAGCGAACTGTCAAGGGGGTCCCATAAATCACCCAACCGCGTAAGGAACGCAAAATCCGGGAACATAACACTGGTATGACGGAAACTAGGGCGGCAAGAGTGGAACAAAACACCAGGCATAAGGCCGAGTCTTCCACCCTTTACCAAGTATATAGATGCATTAATTAAATAAGAGATATTGTGATATCCCAACATAATCCTGTCCACCATGGAGCAATCTTCAACTTCACCTACAACTAGCAACGCTATAAGAGGGGCTGAGCAAAAGCAGTAACATAGCCAAGCAATAGTTTGCTAGGAAGGGTGAAAATGTTAGAGGCTGACATGGCAAGTTGGGAGGCTTGAAGAACAAGTGATAGGAAGCGCGGCATAGCGATAGAACGAAGCAACTAGCATAGCAATGATAGTAATGAGATCCAATGTGACGGTCATCTTGCCTGAAATCCCGCTAGGAAGAAGAACGAGTCCATGAAGAGGACAAACGAACATAGTCGAACGGATTCTCACAACTCCGGAACAAAATCAAAGCTTACGAGAGAAGCAACCCGGAAAGAAGCAAACAACATGGTAAACAACCATCACATAAACATGACATGATGCACAACCAAGCATGATGCATGTCCGGTTTAAAGAGGCATGGCATGAAAAAGTGCAACAAACAATACTACAAGTTAAGTGGAGCTCAATATGCAACGAGTTGCATATTGATGAAACACCACATTCGAGTTATTTAGTTTGCTCTCGTTTAAGCTACCCAAGAATATTAAATGTTGTTAAACATGGAAAGAGGTGAAGCATAAGTAAACTAACTATTTAGACAAGTTTAAATGTGGTCGGAAACAACAAACATCAATTCCGGAAAATCCTCATGTCCGTATTTCGAAGTTGGTACTATTCTGCCCTAAAACATATTTTAATGTTGTTAAGCAGCAAAACAAAGTGCACCAAGTTAATCTATGCATTTTTCCACCCCATTTGCGTATAAAGTTTATTTAAATCTGAGCTATGGTTATTTAGTTATGAAATAAATCATTTTAACATGGAATTTAATCAAAATTAAACAAACAACAATTTAAACATTTCAAACATGGATGAAAATGGCCGAATATGAAACTAGATGAAATTCTAAGCATTTTACATATTTAAATCATTTTAAACCGATGCACCATTTGTGAGTTATGATATGCATGAACATGAGGGTGCAATCTGTAAATATGCAGTTTCTGGATAATTGGATAAATTCGCAGATGCTAAAAAACATGGCATGGGCCGAAACTGGCTGGCCTAGCAAGAACAGGAGCTGGGGGCAGCTCACCTCGGGCCAAGGCCTAGGTCGATGGAGCCGGCTGGACCGTGGGGCTTGTGGCTGGGCCTTGGAGGCTGCTGGCCCAAGCGGGCGACATGGTCTCGTCCACGCTGGCAGGATCGAACGAGGTGGAGGGGCGCGGTCAATGCTCCAGAACGAGCGAGACTTGGTGTTGGTCGTCGACCCAGCAGGCAGAAGCAGGGGAGGCCGGCGATGAGGGATTGGTGGAGGCATCGGCAAGGAGAAGGACTCCGGCGAGGGTGTTGCTCCTCCTGTGGACGCATCAGAGAGAGGGAGACGAGTGAGAGATAGAAGGTGAAGGGGAAGGAAGAAGCAGGGGCACGGGTGCAGCTTGGCTCACGAGATCTTGGCCATAGGCGTCCAGGCACGGTGGCGTTGCTGGAGGAGATGTAGGCGACGAGAAGGGTTTGAGGCGACGGCAGGACGCGAAGGAAGGTGCGGGGCTGGACCGGCCGGAGCACGATGTGGTTGCTGAGGGGAACCGGATCCGAAGGCTGGATCCTTGATCTGAAGAAGAGGACAGCCATGGCGTCCCTGCTTGACAAACTGAGAGAGCAGAGAGAGATGTCAGTGAGAGAACAAAAGAGGAAAACAGGAGCGAGAGAGTGGAGGAGAGCGACGGGACCTGGGGGTTTCGGGCGAAGAAGACAGGCGCCCACGTCCTGGACGAAGCAGAGGACTTGGCGCGGTTACGACAATGAGGAATCAAACCAGAAGGTCTGGGATGAGGCGTCGGGGCCGGATCCTGTATAGAGGAGGACACAGGCAAGGCGGAGGAAGGCGGGGCGCAGAGCTCCTGCTCTACTGTTGCGGGCATGGGGACGAGGAGGTGGAGCTTGGCATCCAGGTGCGCTGGGGCGGCACTGCTGGTCCGGCGGCTGAACTCCGGCGAGGTGAGGTGGTAGGAGGCTATAGGGTGGAGGCCAAGAGGAATTTTTTGGATTGGGGGCTCAGGCATCTGGAATGAGGAGGAGAGCGCTGGTTGGGTGAATCGGGCAGGGGAGATCCCGAGGAGGATTTGGAAGGTGGCGGCGGGTGATGGGACAAGGGAGGTAGATTTTAGGACTGGACTAGGGGTGGACTATATATAGTGAAATGAGGGGAATTTTGGGACATCCGATTTAAATCGGACGGACGGGAAAAACAAACTAGGGGAGTTTAATAAATAAAAGGTAGATATTTTAGAGATGATTGGGATGATCCGGACTCATCTGTAATGACAGACCGGTTCCGGTTCAGGTAAGTTTTGGACACGCACACGAGGGGTTTGAGTATTGCACAAAGAGGGTCAAACGGCCGGGCACAACATAATGGTCGGTCTGAGAAAGGTCAACAGAGACGAGGAATAAGTGGCAACTAACAACGGATGCATGTTTTATGAAAACATGCAGATGCAATGCGCATGATGCTATGAGATGAAATGCCTGACATGAACAAAATGCAAAACCAAAGACAAAACCCAACCATGAAGGAAAATAAAATATCGCATCTCCGGAAAAAGCAAGAGTTGGAGTTACGAATATGGAAAGTTGTATCCGGGGCGTTACACTCTCCTTTTTGAAGGAATCGTACGGTGTGTTGTGCCCATGCCAGAGCCTGTGGCTCGACGCAAGGAACAAAGGCATCTCTTCTGCCGCGGGAGCGGCCACCTCCACGGCCATGACCTGAGGTCCTGCTGGAGTCGGTCGCCCTACGGTAGGATCGGCATCCATGGCAACATCTTCACGGTGGCTCCGGGAAGCTCGATGGGGAAGTACTTGCCGGGGCCTAGCTTCCTCCGCTTGCTCTGCCCGGTCGACGGCTCAACGGATGGTTGGGTTAACTGAAGCACAGAAGTACCTGGTTCCACAGGTAGCTTGAGGGCAGCGCGCTTTAATAGGTAATCGGAGACGTCGTTCTCCGCCCGAGGGACATACTCCACTTGTATACCGTCAAAGTGCTCTTCCAGTTTCCTCACCTCATCCACGTAAGCTTCCATCAACGGGCTTTGATAATCTTTGTTTATCTGCCTGACGTCGAGCTGCGAGTCGCCCCTGACAAGGAGCATCTTAACTCCGAGGTCTGCCGCGACCCTGAGACCGGCAAGCAAACCCTCGTAGTCGACGGTGTTGTTGGTCAACATCTCCCGGGGGAAGTGCATCTGGATGACATACTTGCGGTGCTCTCCGGTGGGTGGGACAAGCAGCACACCAGCTCCGGCGCCTTGCAGCGAGAAGCCATCAGCAAAGTACATGATCCAGTTGCAGCTTGTTTCCTTGTCGGGGAGAGTGGTCTCATGTACCTCTTCGTCGGGCGTCAAGGTCCATTCCGCAACAATCTCTGCCAAGACCCTGCTCTGAATCGTCAAGGTCCTTTCAAACTTCAAACTGAAACTTGACAGCTCCAGAGCCCATTCCACGATCCTCCCCGTTGCATATGGGTTGTGTAGTATCCATTGCAATGGGAGGCGGTTGACCACTGTGATCTCGTCTGCTTGGAAGTAGTGGTGCACCTTCCTCGAGGCCATGAGGAGGACGAAGAGCAGCTTTTACATACCTGAGTACCTTGACCTAGCCCCCTGCAAGAGGGAGCTGATGAAGTACACTGGGTGCTGCACCATTTTCTTCTTCTGCGCCTTCACCCGGTTGCATGGGCCCTGTTGTGCTGCCGTCAGCCCCTGCCGGGGACTCGATCTTGCCCGGATCGAACCCTGCCGGAGAGGGTTTTGGACTGCCTTCTGTTGGCTCTGCATCTGTTGCTGCCTTTTCGTTGGCCTCTCTCTGCACCACTAGTGAGGAGCTAACCACCTGATTCGTTGCCGCTAGATAGAGCAACAATGGTTCTTGTGGTTTGGGCGCAACCAGCACTAGGGTAGAGGAGAGGTACCTCTTCAAATCCTGCAGCGCTGCCTCGGCATCTGGGGTCCACTCCACTGGCCCTGCTTTCTTCAAGATCTTGAAGAATGGAAGGTCATGCTCCGCGGACTTGGAGATGAACCGGCTCATGGCAGCAACGCATCCAGTGAGCCGACACACGTCCTTGATCTTCTTGGGTGCCTCAATCTGCTCAATGGCCTTAACCTTATCTGGGTTTGCTTGAATCCCACGCTGGGACACAAAGAACCCGAGAAGCTTGCCGGACGGGACGCCGAAGACACACTTCTCAGGGTTCAATTTGAGGTTGATCTTGCGCAGGTTCCCGAATGTTTCCTCCAGATCTTGCACAAGCGTTGCTTTGTCCTTGGTTTTGACCACTATGTCATCCATATAAGCTTCCATATTTCTATGTAGCTGGGGCTCAAATCCAATTTGGATTGCTCTTGCAAAGGTTGAGCCAGCACTTTTCAACCCAAAAGGCATCCGTAAAAAGCAATACGTACCACACGAGGTGATGAATGCCGTCTTTTCCTCATCTTCCTTTGTCATGAAGATCTGGTGGTATCCCGAGTAGGCGTCGAGGAACAATAAGAGGTCGCACCCAGCCATGGAGTCAACAATCTGGTCGATGCGTGGCAATGGGAAAGGGTCCTTTGGACATGCCTTATTGATGTCTGTGTAATCAATACACAACCTCCATTTCCCATTTGCTTTGCGCACCACTACCGGATTGGCTAACCATGTTGGATGGAGTACTCCCCTCACCAAGCCTCCGCCTCTAGCTTTTTGATTTCCTCCGTGATGAACTCTTGCCTCTCTAGAGCTTGCTTCCTGACATTCTACTTGACGGGCCGTGCATGAGGATAGATAGCAAGGTGGTGCTCAATCACCTCCCTGGGAACGCCGGGGATGTCGGAGGCTTGTGATGCAAACACATCTACATTCGCCCGCAGGAAGGTGACGAGATCACTTTACTATTTGCCATTGAGGGTGGAGCTTATGGTAAAAGCTCCTCCCGTGCTGTCCTCCTTGACGGGCACCTTCTTGGTCTCTAGTGGTGTAGCCCTGGACTTCTTGCTCTTGCCGGTGGAGCTCTCTGGCATGTTCTCAACGGAGGCACAACACACCGGAGAGGTGCGCTTGCCGGAGTGGGTGCGAGGGGTCTCGCCGGTCTTCTTCTCTCCCAGGGCTCCGTCGGCAGGAGCAGGCGCCTTAGCGGCAGCTGCTGCAACTGCTTCCCGATAGAGCTGGTTGACGCAGATTAGCGCATCTTTCTTGTCGGAGGGGACGGTGATGATGTTCATCGGCCCGGGCATCTTCAGCATGTTGTAGGCATAGTGCGAAGCCGCCATGAACTTGGCTAGCGCCGGGCGGCCGAGGATCCCGTTGTAAGGCAAGGGGATCTCGGCTATGTCGAAAACAACCATATCCATCCTATGGTTCAGCTCGCCTCCGAATGTCACGGGCAGCGTGATCTTTCCCTTTGGCTGGCTCCTCCCCGGGTTAACCCCTTGGAACGTACCCGTCTCCTCGAGGTCTCCATCAGGGATCTGCAGCCTTCTGACCACAACGGGTGAGATCAAGTTCAGGCGGGCCCCGCCGTCAATCAACATCTTTTTCACCTTGAGGTTGCGGGTCGTTGGTGAAACCAACAACGGCAAGCACCCAACCGCAGTGGTGCGGTTAGGGTGGTCCTCGGTGTCGAAGATGATGGGCGTGCTGGACCATTTCAGCGGCTTCCGTACGTCAAACGATGGCTCCACTGCTATGATCTCATGCGCCCACTGCTTGAGTTGGCAGTGGGATGTATGCAGCGAGGCGCCACCATCGATGCACATGGCCTCTGTGGCTTTCTGAAACTCGTGGTCGCCGGACTCGTCGTCCTTGTCATGATCATTGTCTTCCTGCTTCTTGTCGCAGCCCCAGGCGGGCCTCTCTTGCTGATTCTCCTTGCCACGGCGGCCTCCTTGGCCGCCACGTTTCTTGCCGGATCCCTCGGCACCATCTGGGCCTTTCTCCTTGTCCCGTCACTCATACTCGGCCTTCTGCTTCTAGGCGAGCAGTTCTACCGGCCGGCAGTTTTGGAGATCGTGGCCCTTGGTGCGATGGATCTTGCAGTACTGCTTGTTGGAGCCTCCTGGCTTGCCGGCAGGCGCCAAGGCCTGGCAAGCGTCACACCCGGCAACCTCCTTGCCGGGGTCACTCGCCTTGGTCTTCTTGGTGGTGCCGGTGTTATTGGATCCCTCAACAGTAAGCACGGCCTTGCCCTTGCCCTTCCTGTTACGGCGTCGGCTCTTCTTCGCTGGGGTGGCGGTGTCGCTAGTGGAGTCGGTTTCTGCACCGGCATCTTTGCTAGGGTACTTCCTTCCCTCCTCAGCACGAGCGCATCGGTCAGCCAGAACATAGAGCTCGGCCACATCCTTAACCTTGTTCATCGCCAGTTCTTCACGCATCTTGCGATTACGCACGTTCTGATGGAACACACTGATCATGACGGCAGGATGAACATCAGGGATGTTGTACTGCACTCGGCTAAACCTCTGGATGTACTTGCGCAGGCTTTCTCCTTCCTTCTGGGGGATGATGTGTAAATCACTCGCCTGGCCATGAGCTTGGTGGCCTCGGGTAAAGGCACCAACAAACTCATGGCACAAATCCGCCCAAGAAGAGATGGAATCCACTGGCAAGTGCATCGACCATGACATAACATTAGGCTTGAGTGCCAACAGGAAGTAGTTGGCAAGCACCTTATCGTCACGGGCCCCAGCAGCTTGCATCATGATGGTATACATGCTGAGGAACTCTGACGGGTGAGTCTTGCCATTGTACTTCTCGCCAACGTCGGGCTTGAACGTACTGTGGGAGGGCCACTGGAACTACCGCAGCTCATGGGTGAAAGCCGGACAACCTACCTCATAGGGTAAACCACCGTAGCCTCCCAGCGCTGGGTGGTCCATAGTGGGCCCTGCTCGCCTGTCCGACTGGTGGCGCGCGTCATGTCGGCGCTGGATCGGGGTTCGAGCGTCCTCATGAGCCCGCTCCTGAAGGACTTGGCGCTGATCGCGGTTGGTTCACGTGTCGGACGATGCAATGGAGATATTGTCCCGAGCGTTGTCGCGACGAACCGACGCCCGGGGTGGCCGGGACGGAGGAGGGGAGTGCACCGTGGCTGCATCGCCTCCAGCGTGGTCTCTGCTGGCATGCGGAGGCCCGGTGGAGCGACGGCCTACAGGTCCCGCCGGCCGCAACTCATCGTTGTTGGCGATGCCGACGAGGCTCTGCACGGTGGCCCTCCACTCGTCGAGCTTCTCCGTGGTGGGAGGAAAATCGAGGAGCAACTGCGCGCGCTAGGGCTTCCGCTGGTGTGGGTGGCGGCGAGAGCTGGGTGGACCGTGATGCGCCTCGACTTCTAACCACGTTAGAAGGAGCTGCGTCACGGCTACGCATCCGTTCGCCACCTCCATCAGCACCTCGGCGCGCATGCTGGCCCTCTTCTTCGTGTGATGGATGCACGGGACTCTTTATCGGTGTCAAAACCGGCGGATCTCGGGTAGGGGGTCCCGATCTGTGTGTCTAAGGTTAATGGTAACAGGAGGCAAGGGACACGATGTTTTACCTAGGTTCGGGCCCTCTTGATGGAGGTAAAACCCTACTTCCTGCTTGATTGATATTGATGATATGAGTATTACAAGACTTCATCTACCACGAGATCGTAGAGTCTAAACCCTAGAAGCTAGCCTATAATGATTATGATTGTCTCTAAGGACTAAATCCTCCGGTTTATATAGACACCGGAGAGGGCTAGGGTTTCCACAGATTCGGTTACAAAGAAGGAAATCTAATATCTGGATCGCCAAGCTCGTCTTCCACGCAAAGGAGAATCCCATCCGGACACGGGACGAAGTCTTGAGTCTTGTACCTTCACGGTCCAACAGTCTGGCCAAAGTACACAGTCCGGTTGTCCGGATACCCCCTAATCCAGGACTCCCTCAGTAGCCCCTGAACCAGACTTCAATGACGATGAGTCCGGCGCGTAGATTATCTTCAGCATTCCAAGGCGGGTTCCATCTCCGAATACTCCATAGTAATTATTGAACACTTAAATCATGTCCGGATCTGCAAGATGATCTTCACATACCACCATAGAGAGAATGATGTTCCACAAATGTAATCTGCTGACAACTTTAGACAACATGACATGACACTATGGTTGGGTCATTATTCGAACCGTTTTCCCACAAACCAGCCACAGCGCATATTGCGAGGTGGTTTCCTTGGCACGTCTTGTCGAAGCAGAGATCATGTCCCCTTATCACGGGATTCCCATCAATACGGGTATGGGTAACCCAACCGCGCCATCAATCGTGGCGCTTGGGAAATAAGCGATCCTCAACAGGCAAGTGGGGAGGTGCACCACTTTCGTCGCCTCTATGAAGGGATAAGGGTTCCCCATTTTCACCCACGCCTTCTTCCTCCTTCGCTTATGCATTCTTGCCCCCTCGAGCTCCAGCGCCCTAGTTCACACCTTCTCCGCATAGCCAAACATGTCCAGAGCAGGAGGCAAGTGGTTGGCCTCCACCGTCAAGGAGGAGCACATCATGAAGCTCGGGGCAGCCAGATATTTGGCCGCAGATATCACGCACCGGCTGCCGGACGCAGGGCAGATCATTCCGACTCTGGGACCCAATGAGACGGTCGTGTTCCTTGCCCACTTCGCCCGTGGGCTGGGATTTCCACTTCATCCCTTTGTCCGCGGGCTCATGTTTTACTATGGGCTAGACTTCCACGATCTAGATCCAAACTTCATCCTCAACATCTCGGCATTTATCGTCGTGTGCGAGGTCTTCCTCCGCATCAATCCTCACTTCGTCTTGTGGCTACGAATCTTTTGCCTGAAGCCGAAGATAGTGAACAGCCAGCAAGCAGAGTGCGGAGGCGCCATGGTGGGTAGGATGCCCAATGTTACCTGGCTCGACGGCTCCTTCGCGGAGACCGTGAAAGGGTGGCAATCGGGGTGATTCTACATCACCGAGCCACGCGACGCCAACTGGGCGGCAACCCCATAATCCGATCCGGAATTCCCATGCGGCTCACCTCTTGGGAAAAGAAGGGCCTGGCCTAGGGTGATCCTGCGGAGCTGATCGGACTTCAAAACTGCATCCAGAATATGATGGACAACAAAATCAAAATTGTCAATGTGGTCCAGGTCATGGTTGTCTGCCAGATTCTTCCGTGCCAAAGACGAGCATTTAATCTGTGGGAGTTCGTCCTGGCCGAACACCTGACACTTCGAGAGCTCTACGGCACGACACACAAGGACACATGGAAGGCACTATTCAAGGCCTCCGAAATACCTCCTCCCACATCCAAGGACCACGGACTTCATGCCACGCGGCTCCACCGTCCTGTGAGTGTTTTGACTATGACCAGATGTAGTTTTTCCCAGCGTACTCATGGGAGGATCTTAAGTCATCGTGTGTATTTAATCAGGAGTATGTGGAGACAGCGGAGCGGATTGACTGTCCAGCTCCGTGCCAGAGGGTCCGGCAGATGCTCTCCTGACGGAGATGCTAGTCCCGGCGCCCTACAAGGCACCGGAAAAGTAGGCCGAAAAGAAGGCCCCGGGGACCAGGAAGGGTCTCCGGCGTAAGGTCGTACCAGACGCCTCGTACAAAGACGACAAGGCACACTGCTCCCCCGAATAGGAGGTGGAAAAGGAAGGGGCCACCCCACCTGAGGAGGCCGAAGGGCCTAACAGGGCGACAGAGGGGACCAGGAAGGGTCCCCGGTGCAAGGCCGTCATAAACTCGTCGTCTGAAGACGACGAGGCAGACTCCTCCCACGGAGGTGGGGGGAAATACATGGAAACTCCGCCTGCCCGCACTGGAGAGGAGAAGAAAAGGAAAGTTGCCCTAGAGGGGGAGGCTAGGACGCCCAAGAAGGGAAAGGCGTCCCTTCCGGATTACTCCACCACGGCCGCCTACAGCGAGGAGGAGTGGCTGCCCAGGGGGAAGCCCCTAGTAAGATCATAAGTTTTCGTACTTTGTTGTACTTTTAGTGCGACTTCAATTCACAGTCTGTTATAATGCCAAACACGTATATGCAGTCTGGCCAGGGTCCATCCCGAGGTATCTTCTTCCGATGGGTCCTTGAGTGATTCGGCGATGAACTCGCTCCCAACGGCCACTTCCCCTCGGCCTGCGCATGACATGGAGGTGTTGTTCCAAAGGCTCCTAGAGCAGGGGGGCGACTCTGGAGATGCCCCAAGGTGAAATTACAAACACCGGGCACACGGGGCGCAAAATCCCCGCGGATTGTGCCGACAGGAGCCACAGCACGCCGGGCTCCCAGCCGGACACTATACCGGAACCCACAAAGGTTCCGGATTCAGGCAGGCAGCCCCTCGCCAAGGAGGGCGAGCGGTCCGTGCTGATAACTTCCGTTACACCAGAGCCGTCGGATAGTCTACTAGAAGTACTTCACGGTGCTTCCATGGATGAAGAGCACCATACTCTTATGAGTGCGGTGGTTCAGAGGGTTCGGTCCGCCAAAAGCGGATTGACCGAAGCCTGCACCAGCCTCCTAACAGGCTTTGAGGTAAGTGATTTAAAGTTTTGGACATTATCACCCGATAGACAGTAGCCCCTGATACTCTGTTTCGTGTTCAGAAGGAAAAGCCAAACGGAGGGTCAATTAAAATCCGCAGGAGTCCAATAGTTGGTTTCTACGTGAATAAGCAGGCGGTGCTACTTGCCGCTGCTGCCCGCACAGTGGAGGTCACCGGACTCAAACGGGACCTGGAGCAGGCCCAAGGAGAGCTCAGCCTCACGAAGAGGCAGCTCGAAGAGAACAAGGGTGAGTGATACCCTGTTCACATATCATAAAGAATAGACAAAATTGGTGATGCTAAAAAAAGCTTCATGATTGTGTAATAGGGGCCACGACCGAAGTGGCGTCCCTGAAGAAAGCGCTATCCGAGGCCGAAAACAAGGCGGCCATGGAGCACATTGAGCGTGAAAAGCAAAATGCTAGGGTGGGCGAGGTACAGAAAGAGCTCCAGGAGCTCGGTAAGAAGTTCAAGTCCTTGGAGTGTGACTTCAAGACGAAGGAGTCTGAACTTGCGAAGGCCCTGTTGAGCATGAAAGATGCCAAGGCCGAAGCCGAAAAGGCCTAGCAGGAAATCCAGGCAGCCAAGAAGATAGTGGCGGGTAAGACATTCTTCATGCAAACCAAGCATGTGGAGGAGACGTTTCCTTTACTTACCTGAATTCGGAGCTCTCCAGGGTCATTCGCAAATCTGCCACGCAGCGTATCAAATGCCGCGGAGTTCTACCGTGCCGAGGAGGGAATCTCAACGGAGAAGCTGTTTTGGTCCCAGTATGATGGAGCCGAACACCTGACGCCTCTGAGTGACCAATTGAAGCAATTGGTTGAACTCCACAGGGCGGCCGAAGTGTTTATGAAAGATTTCATAGTTGGGATGTGGCCTGGTGAGCCCCTGCCAGCAAGCTACTTCGGCCTGATAAAGCGGATGGTAAATGCCTATCCGTGGCTTGAAGTGATCAAGCGATCCGTTTGTATTGAGGGTGCCCGCCGAGCCTTTGCCCGTGTGAAGGTGCATTGGGGCAAGCTGGATGCGGAGAAGCTAGTGAAGGATGGACCGCCGGAGGGCAAGGCGCATCGCTGTCCCGAAAAATATTATGATGGCGTTATGAAAGGTGCTCGTCTCGTGGCCGATGAATGTACCAAGGACACGATCTTTGAGTGAATGTACTTCTGTCGTTGTTGTAATATAAAGACGAAGTTATTTGCGCTATATATAGCGCTTTTTTGATTTAAAATATTACCTTCTGTGCGGCTGTCTATAAAATTCTGAAAGTAGGCCAGTCGTCGGCTTCCGCCCCCACAAAACTAGTACCGGGGTGTTCCTGGAAAAAACCCAGACACTCTTTGTCCAAATATTTGGTTCCTGAAGGAGGTGTTTGGTGCAGGGAACAAGGCAATCGGACTATGCGGCTTTATAACTTTCACTTAGCCATAGAAGTCTACAATTTTAAATTTCGGCGAAGCCCCTAGGAATTCAGAGAGCCGAATTGGGGTGCTATATACGCCTAAATCGGACGAGGCCGATTCCTCGCCTAAAGTGTAAAAACACTTTAAGGATTTTAAGACCTCTCGAACAGCGACCAGCTCTCGCCGCATTATGCCCATCAGTTTTCGGCTTTCTCTACTGAGGTGCTCATCCGGAAGAACCAGGACACAATCGCAGTAGTTCTCCCTGTGCTACCTTAGCCGAGATAAAGGAACATATGGTACCAAAACAAGGGAGCCGGGCAAACCCAACTATTGACCCACAACATGATTCAGAGATGATGCATATAATGCTATAAGTTCCGGGTGCCGCACTGTTAAAAGTGTTCGGACTTGTCTTGCCGTATTATGGGAAAACTGAACGTACCAAGGTGTACGGATGCAATATTAAGTAAACATTTATAGGAAAATTGTGATAATAGGAATAATAAGCTGACGCTATATATTATCTCCCATTGATTAATAATACGTCTAAGCGTATGTTTACAATGAATGCGTTAAGCAGAAGTAAATAGGACTATTTAACATGTCCTATCCAAGGGCGGGCCGCATGTAGGTATATAAAACAGGTAACAGATTCCACCTGGGTATTCCCTTTGTGCGCAAAGCCTTTTGCCTCCTTGGTTTTCTCTCCTATGTAAGTTCGACAATCCGACTCTTCTGAAGAGGCTGCCCGAAAGCAGTGTCCTGAAAGATAAAGGGGGTTTATTAAAGTATGTTGCCATTGTACCACACTTTTGACTGAGTCACTATTGCGCCTCCGCCTATGCCCATGGTATTTTGAGTGCGTAATTGTGTATGCGCGGCACGAATGCTGCCTTGATCGGGCTGGAGCGAAGGCCAGACTGCTAGTCGCACTCTTGGCGTGCCCGGCGATCCTGTTGTGGGGTACTCCAGACTCGCTTGACAGTGTTGGGGGTTGTTGTCGCCGGATTGGTGATTTGCCGGAGAAGGCTGCATTGTACTTCTGCCGCGAGGGCTGCTGTATGCTCTTCTGCACGGAGAGAGCGGTCCATGTTTCCATTGACTGTTATGACCCAGTGAGGTCTTGGCATCTTGAGCTTGAGGTATGCATAGTGTGGTACCGCATTGATTCGAGCAAATGCGGTTCGTCCAAGCAGTGTGTGATAACCACTACGGAAAGGGACGATATCAAAGAATAACTCCTCGCTTCGAAAGTTATGCGGAGATCCAAAGACCACTTCTAGTGTTATGGAGCCCGTGCAACGGGCCTCTACTCCTAGAATTACACCTTTGAAGGTGGTTTTGGTGGGCTTGATCCTCGAAGGGTGGATGCCCATTTTGCGCACTGTGTCCTGATAGAGCAGGTTCAGGGTGCTGCCGCCATCCATAAGGACTCACGTGAGGTGGAATCCGTCGATGATGGGGTCTAGGATGAATGCAGCTGAACCGCCATGACGGATGCTGGTAGGGTGATCCCTATGATCAAAGGTGATCGGACAGGCTGACCATGGGTTGAATTTTGGGGCGACTGTCTCCATCGCATAGATGTCCCGTAGTGCGCGCTTCCGTTCCTGTTTGGGAATGTGGGTGGCGTAGATCATGTTGACTGTTTTCACCTGGGGAGGAAATTTCTTCTACCCCCCCCCCCCCCGTGTTCGGACGCCGGGGCTCCTCGTCATCGTTGTTGTGCAGCCCCTTGTCCTTGTTTTCGGCGTTTATTTTACCGGCCTGTTTGAACACCCAACAGTCTCTATTAGTGTGGTTTGCTGGCTTATCCGGGGTGCCATGAATTTGGCACGAGCGTTCAAGTATGCGGTCCAGACTGAACGGTCCTTGATTGTTTCTTTTGAACAGCTTTTTCCGCTGACCGGATTTCGAGCCACTGAATCCGGCGTTGACTGCCGTGTCTTCAGTGTTGTCGCTGTTGTTCTGTCGCTTATGTCTATTGCGCCATGGCTTGCCGTTATTGTCGCGGACATCTGAGGTGCCGGAATTTATTGGCGTGGTGCTACTACGAGCCAACCAGCTGTCCTCGCCCGCGCAAAAGCAGGTCATGAGTGTCGTGAGGGCCTCCATGGACTTTGGTTTTTCCTGGCCGAGGTGTCGGGCGAGCCACTCATCACGGATATTATGCTTGAAGGCCGCCAGGGCTTCGGCCTCCGGACAGTCGACTATTTGGTTCTTTTTGGTTAGGAACCGAGTCCAGAATTTCCTGGCTGACACTCCGGGCTGTTGGGTAATGTGGCTCAAGTCATCGGCATCCGGTGGTCGCACGTACGTGCCTGGAAGTTGTCGAGGAACGCGTCCTCCAGGTTCTCCCAACTGCCAATGGAATTTGCCAGCAGGCTGTTTAGCCAGTGTTGGGCCAGTCCTTTGAGCTTGAGGGGAAGATACTTGATGGCGTGTAGATCGTCACCGCGGGCCATGTGAATGTGGAGAAGGAAATCTTCGATCCATACTATGGGGTCTATTGTGCCATCGTATGATTCGATGTTTACGGGTTTAAACCCTTCTAGGAATTCATGATCCATCACTTCGTCAGTGAAGCAGAGGGGGTGTGCGGTGCCTCTATGCCGGGCTATGTGGCTACGCTGTTCGACTGAGTCCGGTTTGCTCTATTCGGCCCGTCCGGACTTGTCGATAGTGTATCCGGCGTAACGATCATCCTTACATGTTGGGGCGCGCCCCCATGATCCGTAGATCGATCTTGGTTGTCCTGCCTTGTTTTCAACTCTATCTTGCAGGTCCTGCCTATTGCCCCGTGCCGTAGTGTATTGGTGTGGGGGTGCGGGCTGGTATTCGGGCTGATACGCCATTTTATCCCGGCCACGAGGTGTCCGGTCAGCCGTGTGGCGCTCGAGTCCATATTCCTCAGCTGCCAGGACTTCAGTCCATCTGTCTGTGAGCAGGTCTTGATCAGCTTGGAGCTGTTGCTGCTTCTTTTTCAGGCTTCTCGCAGTGGCCATAAGCTGGCGCTTGAAGTGCTCCTACTCCACGGGGTCCTCAGGCACGCCGAACTCGTTGTCGACGAGGCTAATCTCGTCTTCGGAGGTGGGCATGTAATTGTCTTCCTCTATATATCCGTCCGTTGCCTGTTCGTCTGGGCTGACCTGCCCGTCTTCCTGTTTGGCCTGCTCGAAGGCAGGCTGATCGGGGTTGTATCATCTTTGGCACCCTTCGGATTATTTTCGTCTACTATGCTGGTATTGCTGTGGCAGGGCTTGGAGCGGCGCCGACGACGCCCATGCTTTGCTTTCTTCCTTGAGGGGTTATCCTCCATTGCCTCATCGCCATTGGTTTCTTTCGGAGTGTCCACCATGTATATATCATATGAGGAGGTGGCTGTCCACCGCCCCATGGGAGGTGGTTCCTGTTCTGCTCCTACATCGTCGGCCATACCGTCGATGTCTTCAAAGTCGAAGTCAAGCATGTCGGTTAAATCATCGATTGTGGCAATGAAGTGGGTGGTGGGTGGGCAATAAATTCTTCGTCGCCTTCTTCCCACTTGAGCCGGACATAGTTCGGCCAAGCGTCTCCTGACAGAGAGAGAGACCTTAACAAGTTCAGCATGTCACCAAAGGGCGAGTGTTGGAAGATATCCGTAGCGGTGAACTCCATTACCGGAGCCCAACCAGATTCGGCGGGCTCGGGGGTGCGCGGACTGGAACCTACAGCCAGGTACGAGTCCGGGGGTCCGGTGTCACATGCCTCCTTGGGGGTGAAGTCTGTGTTCGGCTCTACCGCCGATGGGTGTGCGGCCTCCCGGGCGGGGTCCATCCACCCGTCCTCGGGCGCTGCAATCTGCCCCGGATTTAGGTCCGGGGCTACTGCAGGGGAAATATCTCGAGCATTGACCGACAGCAGGTCTAAGCCGTGGTCATCATGACTGTCTGGCGCTCCTGGCACAGGCCCGAATCCGTTGAAGATCAAGTCTCCGCGGATATCGACCGTGTAGTTCAAGTTTCCAAACCTGACCTGATGGCCAGGGGCATAGCTGTCGATTTGCTCCAGATGGCCTAGCGAATTGGCCCGTAGTGCGAAGCCGCCGAACACGAAGATCTGTCCGGGCAGAAAAGTCTCACAATGGACCGTGTTGTTGTTGATTGAAGGAGCCATCAAGCCTTGCAGCGATGAAACAGAGGAACTCTCAATGAAAGCACCAATGTCAGTGTCAAAACCAGCGGATCTCGGGTAGGGGGTCCCGATGTGTGCGTCTAAGGCTAATGGTAATAGGAGGCAAGGGACACGATGTTTTACCCAGGTTCGGGCCCTCTTGATGGAGGTAAAACCCTACTTCCTGCTTGATTGATATTGATGATATGAGTATTACAAGAGTTGATCTAGCACGAGATCATAGAGGCTAAACCCTAGAAGCTAGCATATGATGATTATGATTGTCTCTAAGGCCTAAACCCTCTGGTTTATATAGACACCGGAGAGGGCTAGGGTTTACACAGAGTCGGTTACAAAGAAGGAAATCTAATATCCGGATCGCCCAGCTTGTCTTCCACGCAAAGGAAAATCCCATCCGGACACGGGACGAAGTCTTGAGTCTTGTATCTTCACGGTCCAACAGTCCAGCCAAAGTACATAGTCCGGCTATCCGGATACCCCCTAATCCAGGACTCCCTCACTCTTCCCAGGGTGGCGTGCAGGGCCACCGGCAGGGTGACGCTGCTCATCACGCACAACCTGGGAGTAGCGCACCGTGGGCGCCGGTGTTGGCGTCTTGGAGGTTGCCGAGGCGCCGCCTGGCGGGACGGCGGCACCCTTGGAGGCCCCGCGCCGCCTGCGGGGGGCCCGACTCCACCTCCCGAGCCCGCGATTGGCAGCTCGCCGCCTGGCGTGCGAACGATGCCACTTGCCAGGCCAGGACCATTGGGGTGATGTAGATGCTCACGGGCGGCGCCACGGGTTCTCTCCGCGGCTGGCCCACTACCGGTCCGTGCCGGTACCAACCCGGTCCCAGACCAACCGATCGCCATGGTCGTCTTCGTCTTAGGAGCCATGGCGATGAAGAACAGCTAGGCCAACTGCTAGACCAGATTCTCACAACAGCGCCCCCTACCTGGCGCGCCAAAGATGTCGGTGGGAAACAACACCTATGGGATTACAGGAATCCCTTCTACGGTTACGGGGCACGGGGATCATGAGAAGAGCTGGACTAATAGACAACACAAAAGGATTTACCCAGGTTTGGGCCGCAAAGATGCGTCAAACCCTACGATCCTGCTTTGGTGGATGTATTTAGTGTTCTTGAGCTCTTGAACTAGCTCTAGGTGAAGTGGGGTTCGAAGGAGCCGAATCCTCTCTCTATGTGCCATGGGCCTCCTTTTATAGGCGAAAGGGGCTGCCACAGTGCCACACAGGAGGTGGAAAGTGCTACAGCATTGCGAGTTTATCCCTAGTATTATAGGACAAGACACATTTAATGCGAGGCTTAGGTGTCCCTTCGCTTTACCGGGGACAGGGCGAGGCCCATCCCGTCCGTCGCCGCTCCTCCTCGCTTCGACACGCGCCCTGGCCAGCGATGCATGCGGTGCCATGTAGGCAGGTAGGCAGCTGAGGTGGCGCGGTGGTGGAGCCCCCACGAAGGATTGCATGCTGCCACGTAGGTGCCTGCCCAGCTGGTTGGCTCGGCAGCTGCATGCGAACGACAATGAGGACTTGGCTGGTGCGGGCCTGGCAATGGCCTTGCCGATGCGCTTGGTGAGGGCCTTGTCGGGTGGCCCGACAAGGGTCTTGCCGGGTGGCCCGGCAAGGGTCTTGCCATGGCGCGCTGGCCTCCCCAGCAAGGATCTTGCCAGGGGTCTTGTGGGTTTCTTCGGTGAGGATGGTTGCCTTCCTATCCTCATTTGATCTTGAGCATTCTATGTCTTCACAAAGATTTGGATGCCACCACGGAGGTTCCTGCCGAGCCTTGTCCCAATGCATTTGTTTAGCGTTGGTGGGCTCAAGGGTGGCTCGCTCGGTTGGCGTGGGCGAGCTGCCTCGGCAAGGGTCTTGCCGGGGCTGCTGAGGCAGCCCCGGCAAGGGTCCTTGCCGGGAAAACCTGCTTCGTCCATCTGATCTTCATGGCCTCGATCCTTGTCGTTGCTCTGTTTGCCTTGTGGCCTCGGCTTCTCTCTGGCGTCCCTTTCCTGCCGTGTCTGTGCGTGGTGTGGCGGGAGGCTCTGACTGCCCATGCACAAGTAAAGGGGTCGAAAGCAGAGCCCCCGGGCCTGGGCCACACATAAGTGCAGCCCGTTGTTGGGCCAGGCCCAGAACGGTGCGCGGGCAGTTGGGGCGGATTTTTACTGCGGCCGCCGTTCCGTCCGCCGCGCTTCCCCACGACCCGCGTTGAACGCGCGACGTGGGGGTTGTGCACGCGCATGACGTGCACATGCTGGTGTCACCTCGTGGTGGACAGTAAAGAGGCGGCTTGCGTGTCTCTTCGAGACCGCATCGCCGCCTCTCATTTACTGCCTTCGCTTGGGAACCGTCGTTCCACCGTCCCCCTGCGCCCGCCCCTCGCGCCACGTTCGCTGCATGCATGACACAGAGCGAATGGCAGGCGCGCGGGATGTGGGAAGTCGCGCGTGTGCGGGTCGATTCCCACGCGCCTTCAGTGGAGCGGGGAGGGCGGTCGACGGCCGAGGGTGGGCGGCCGAGCCTTGCCCCCGCCCCTTTATAAAGGGGGGGGTCGGGAGGAACGGTGTGTCGGTGTCTCTCCACTCTTTGCCATCCGCCTCTCCCCATTCCTGCTTCCCTTCTTCTTCTGCCATGGCGAGGAGGCATGGTGTCGCATCATCGGTGGCGGTGAGGGTCTCAGCCAGATAGAGCATCGCTCCTCCCCAGGAGCTCATAGCGGCAGAGCCGGCCGCTAGAGGAAGGGGGAGGGGGCGAGGCCGAGGCCGTCGCGGTGCCCGAGGGAGAGGAGGACGGGGCGGCAGATCTGCCTCACCTCCTCCAGCAGCCCCTCCTCCGTTGGAGGGCCACGCCGGGGACAACCCTTGTGAATTCTTTGTCAAGCAGCACCATCTGCTGCGCCATTTGCACGGGAGATGGAGCTGGATCCGCCGCAGGCGCTACGGCTACACATGAGGGGTTGTGGGAACAGTGGCACGTGGGTCGACATTGAGTTCCCCGCCCCTCACATCATGTGTCTTCACCGAGGGTGGAAGACCTTCGCCCGCCTCCACAGCTTGACGGATGGGCTCGCTCTCCATTTCAAACTAATGGAGGGTGGCCTCCTCTCTGTCAAGATCTTCAGGCACTTCGGGACCCGCGTGAGGTGCTGCATGGAGAGCTCCTCCGACGACGAAGATTCCTCCTCAAGCAAGAGTGGCAAGGAAGACAACGGCAGCAACAATGAGGGCAGCGGGCGGCAGGATGACGGGTCCGACTAGGTGTCAGGCGCCGCTCCGAGCGGCACCGGCGACCCCATCATCCGTGTCGCCGGCTCCTTGAACTTCTCGGGGTCATCTCCTTGGGCGGCTGGCGTAGGGAGGCTGCGGAAGAGGAAGAGGACGGGCGGCAAGGCCGTCAAGTCGGAGTACGCGGGCACCGACACCCTCGTTGCGTGTTGGCGTCCTGCCGCCTCGTCTTCGAGCTCTGCCTCCGGCGCCGCCACCACCATCCAGCCCTTGGATGGCCACCGAGATGTTCTCTTGGTGTCCTTTGCCACTTGTAGCTCGCCTAGGCGCCCCTTTTGCCCTTCTGCTTTCTTGTTCCATTTCCTGAGGAGAGGGACAAGAAAGGGATTACGGGCACCTTGTATCTTTTTAGTCTTATAAGCCTTTGGGCCTTTGTTTGCTTTAGAAATTATAATCCCCTTGTTCATGCTTTTCATTTCGTATGAACTGTATTGTACGGGATGTTTTTTTTAATGAAAAAGGGATGTTTGCTAGGATTTTCATTCGCGGGAGGAACCCACGACAAGGAATGAATCCTTGTTATCTTTAAGACAAACATTTTCTCGCCCGGCAACAGGCCTTGCCGTTCTCCCACTTCGCTCGACCTTTCTCACGCTCTTGGCGGAGGCAGGGATGAGGTGGGCTTAGGCCCCTCATTCTTCTTCTTTGCTGCCGCGGCTACGACCAAATCCAGACCCAGGGGATAGTCCTTGGGTACTGGAAAGGGGGAGCACGGTGGCTCAGAGACAGATGGGCTTTTCATGTATCCCAGTCCAAAACGAAATGCACGATAGAGGATAGAGAACCCATCTGGATCTGCAGCCCCCGGCAATATTGGCTTGCCGTGGATGGATCTTTATCCTTGCGGCCACCGGCAACTCTGGCTTGCCGGGGTTCGGACGCCGGTCTGTTCCCTTTCTTCTAGAATAGCTCGGCAAGAATACTTATGTGCCCTGCAAACCAAAGAAGACAGAGAAGAACAGAGAGACGTGCACTCGACCTCTAAGCTAGCGGTTAGCCACCACTAAGCACTATCAACCCTGCCCAGTTGGTTGGGTCAGCAGCTGCATGCGAACAGCGGTGAGGAGTTGGCTGGTGCGGGCCTGGCAGTGGCCTTGCCAGGGCACTTGGCGAGGGTCTTGCCGGGTGGCCTGGCAAGGGTCTTGCCATGGCGCGCTGGCCTCCCCGGCAAGGATCTTGCCGGGGGTCTTATGGGTTTCTTCGGTGAGGATGGTTGCCTTCCTATCCTCATTTGATCTTGAGCATTCTATGTCTTCACAAAGATCTGCATGCCACCATGGAGGTGCCTCCTGAGCCTTGTCCCAATGCATTTGTTTAGCATTGGTGGGCTCAAGGGTGGCTCGCTCGGCGTGGCTGACCTGCCCCGGCAAGGGTCTTGCCGGGGCTGCTAAGGCTGCCCCGGCAAGGGTCCTTGCTGCGAAAACCAGCTTCGTCCATCTGATCTTTGTGGCCTCGGTCCTTGTCGTTGCTCTGTTTGCCTTGTGGCCTCGGCTTCTCTCCGGCTTCCCTTTCTTGTCGTGTCTGTCCGTGGCCGTGGCGGGAGGCTCTGACTTCCCGTGTACAAGTAAAGGGTCAAAAGCAGAGCCCCTACTTTTGTACATAGACAATACGCTTGCGGGCTTTTTAAATCCGTGGAATTATTATTGACAAGGAGGGAGATGATACGAGTGCACTCGTTTGACTGCCATGCCGCCGTGTGACCTAGACGGGACGGGATGGCACAGTCATAATTTCAGTTTCTCTAGTTTTCCACGGCAAGTTGGCGCGCTAAGCCATTATGCATTGAATTCCGATGACCGTCACGCTACCTTCCCCCAATAAGTATTCTTTCCCGGCCTTCTCCGGTGCCACCGTGGCCCAAATCGCCATATCCTCATAAGCCCCCACCGGCCTGACATCACTCGCCACATCTGCCATGCCCCCGCCTGTCCGCGGTAGGCGACACCGGAGGCGGTCACCGCCGGAACAAGTGTTCGGTTTTTTAGCAGAAGGCAGACGGAGGGAGGAGGCATTCTTTCTGTCTTTAGATGGCAATGTGGAGATCAAGGATTTGTTGGAGCGCGGCCGCATGGCGGAGGAGAAAGAGTTGTTGGAGCGCGACCGCCTGGAGGAGGAGCAGCGTATCACCGATTTGCACCGCCAGTGGGACCTGGAGCAGCAGCGCACCGACGCTCTGAGTCGCGAGTAGTGCGCCCGCAACTGGGGCGACTACGTGGAGGCCGGCGCCCGGCAAATAGCCCTGGAGGCTGTCGGGCACGCGCGCGTTCGCAGCGCCGATTTTTACTACCAACTCGTCAAGTGGGTTTCCCGCTTGGAAGCCGAAGCTTCGGTGGACCATGCCGGCATGGAAAGGGCCAACGCGCGCGAGCAACGCGCCCTATCGCATCTCTTGCAAGTCTGAGGCGAGGCGTAGGACGCCGGTGCCGGCGTTTAGCGTGTACCACAGATGGCGGTCGGCATAGTCTAGTTAGCTAAGAGTAAGTTAGTACTTGTACGCTACTAGAGTATTAGTGAGTGTAGATTGTTAACTTGGCTATGATGGTTGTCAACGTGGAAGTTCAGTACTCTATATGTGGATCAGACCTGTTACTTTGCTCTGAATGTTGAACTTTCCATTCGACCGTATGGAATGGGCTATTATTTTTTAAATGGGTTGTATTTGTCCTCCACGGGTTTAGAGGCTGACTTGTGGGCCTAGCAAGTTGACGCGTACACAATCAGGAGATGATTGTACGTGGAGAGGATGACAGCAGGGACCCGTCAAGGTCATGGCAGTATGCAAGAAAGTGCCTCCTTATTTCAAGCCAATAAAAAAATGGCTCCTCCTAGTGGATTTCTGACATCTGGGTCCCATGCCATTGTCAACGTAGTCAATAAACTAGAGAATTGCACAACGAGCGGCTGACACTAGGGACGCAACAGCTCGCCCAGTTATTTTTGTTTTGGGTTAGTTTGATAAATGCCACTCCAAATCTGGTGTATCCCAAAAATGACACTACAATTTCCGAACTTTGAAAAATGCCATTTCATGCCATTTCTAGTGGCATTTTTCGAAGTTTGGAGTGGCGTTTTTCAAAGTTTGCAAACTGCAGTGGGGTTTTTCAAAGTTTGCAAAAATTGTCGTGGCATTTTTTAAAGTTTGGAAATTGCAGTGGCATTTTTATGAATCGCCATAATTGGAGTGGCATTTATCTAATTTGTTTTTGAGACAGAAGCAGTGTGTCAACTGGGCTGTGCGGGACACTCTGGCCTATCTAGACAGCCTTTTCTTTTATGTTTACCACAGACCAGCCCAGTAGTTTTTTTTCTTTCTGAAAATGGCTAGCCTAGTTATTTTATGATCTGTCAAGTAAGTCGCTTTATCAGGCCTGTTGGGCTGCAAATCTTTCAAGACGAGGAGAGCTTCATTTGGCTGGCCGAGAAAATGGCCTATCAGTAATGAGAAATGGGTTGTACATTTTTAAAACACATGAAACTGGCAATTAGTTTCAAATATCTTTTTTTCATTTCGATATTTTAAATTGCATTGATTTTTATGCGTGCACAATTTATTGGATTTTATATTGATATACATTTATTTTTAAAATCTATCGGAATGTGACTTGAAATTTCGGGATTAAAAACAGTTCAGACCTCACCGACATATGCAAAATTTCGTATAATTATTTAACCGTGACCACAATATGGGCTGTAATGCTAACAAAAAGAATATTGGCTACAAAAAACACATAAGAACTAGCAAATGGGCTGTAAATTATTTGAAATAATGGCAGATGGGTTGTATGATGTTTTCCACGGATTTGTGGCTTTCCACAAATGGCCTGTATACTGTTGGATGTCCATCGAATGGCCGTCGTGCTTCTTCAATCTCTGCTCTTCCTGCTCCAGCCGCTCAAACAAGCGCCGACAGGATTGCCTGCTCCCTCCTCCCCGTGGCCGGCTGTGCTGCCGCGCAGGCCTCACCGCCCCACCATACTCCACAGTCCCACACCTGCTGTTATTCTCCGGCGACGGTAGAAGAACCAGTAAACCATCATACACTCGTACTCCCCTTCGCATGGGAAACAACTGTCGAGTCTTCCCTGCCTCCGTGTCGTTCCCTTCCTAGGCCTCGCCATCGTCCACCGCCCTGGTGCTCTGGGTGTGGCGTGGTCAACGTGGTCAATGACCGACATGCATCTGAAGTGGACTGTATGTTGAGAGGCTGACAGCTGGGTCCATGGCTGCACGCAAGGAAATCCCTCCTTATTACGCACAAAATAATGATTCATCCACCTGACAGCTAGTACCCACCGAAAGGGCCTCTGTATTTCGCGAAAAAAATGTTACCGCCGCTGACAGCTCGGACCCACCAGCTATATCTTTGCACGCAAGGAAGTGCCTCCTTATTACGCACAAAAAAAGGAATACTCCCCTGCTAGCTGGGACCCAGTATAGTGGGCCTACTAAGTTGACGGGGACGAAGGGCTTTGTCAACTTAGTCAATATGCACGATTCTAGCTCGACTGACCGTACGATGTCCATCCAACGACCGTAGTGCTTCTTCAACCTCTAGTCTTCTTGCTCCAGCCGCCCAAAGCAGCGCTGGTCATGCCGCCTACTCCTGCCTCCCATGGCCGGTTGTGCTGCCGCGGAGGCCTCACCACCCAAATACTACTCCCACCGCTGCCAAGCCATCCCTCCACTCCACTCACCCACACCCCCTGTTATGCTGCGGTAATGGCAGCGCAACCGAACTAGTGAACCCTCGTACTCCTCTTTGCGTGGGCATCCACTGCCGCGTCTTCCCCGGCTCCGCGTCGTCCCCTTCCTAGGCCTCGCCGTCGTCCACCGCCGTGGTGCTCTCGGCGCGGCGTGGTCAATGTCGTCAACAACCGAATTTCATCGAAAGAATACTGTACGTGGAAAGGCTGACAGCTGGGTCCACGGCAGCCGGAAGGAAGTGCCTCCTTATTACGCGAAAAATAATGTTCCTCCACCTGACAGCAGGGACCCACCGGACGGGCCACCAGTATTTCCCGAAAAAAATGTTTGCCCCTGACTGCTGGGACCCACCCGACGGGCAACCGTATTTCGCGAAAAAAACGTTCCCCCTGCTGTCAGCTCGGACCCACCGGATGTGCCTCCTTATTACGCACAACAAAATGAATACCCCTGCAAGCTGGGACCCACCTTGGTGGGAGGCCGACTTGTGGGCCTACTAAGTTGACGGTGATGGAGGGCTTTGTCAACTTAGTCAATATAAACGATTCTAGCTCCAGTGACCGTACGATGTCCATCCAATGGACATAATGCTTCTTCAACCTCTGGTCTTCTTGCTCCAGCCGCCCAAAGCAGCACCGGTCGTGCCACATGCTCCTGCCTTCCGTGGCCGGATGTGCTGCCGCGGAGGCCTCACCGCCCCCTACTATTCCCACCGCTGGCTAGGCCCTGCGGCGATGGCAGCCTCACACCGCAGCCGAACTAGTGAACCCTCGTACTCCTCTCTGCGCGGGCTTCCACTGCCGCGTCTTCCCCAGCTTCCCATCGTCCCCTTCCTCGGCCTCGCCTTCGTCTACCGCCCTGGTGCTCTCGGTGCGGCGTGGTCAATGTGGTCAGGGAACGACTTCCATCGGACATGGACTGTATGTTAAGAGGCTGACGGCTGGGTCCACGGCCGCAGCAAGGAAGTGCCTCCTTATTACGCGGAACATAGTTATTCCTCCACCTGACAGCGGGGACCCACCGGACGGGCCACCATATTTCGTGAAAAAAACATTTCACCCTGACTGCTGGGACCCACCAGCTACATCTTCGCATGCAAGGAAGTGCGTCCAGGCAAAAAAAATGAGTCGCCCCCCTGACTGCTGGGACCCACCAGCTACATCTTCACACACAAGGAAGTGCCTGACAGTTGGGACCCACCTGGTCGAAGCATATGTAGCATTGTCATTCTGGTCATGAACCTGTGTACATATATACTGGTCGATGTAGAGGCACGCACGTGTCGTAGTAGAGGCGCGCACTTAGCATGTACACGTACGTACAACGGCCAGGGTGCAAGAAAGAAAATACAGCCATGTACGTACATACGGGTAGGGTCTCGAGCGCCTACTCGCGCATACGTACATGGCTAGGTCGGAACGGATAAACAACATCGTTGTCGTGTTCATGGGGAGCCAACCGGCTGGGTTGGAACAAAATGTGTGCTCGTGTTCATCGGGAGGGCTTGGTCGGAACATGCAATGGAAACGAGGCCTGGCTTACCGCAGAACAGAGGTAAAGGACCTCCTACGTTCGGGACGGGGTCCTGTTGATTGGGAGGGGTGTGGCGTACTGCAAAATGGAGGAAACGAACCTCCTACGATCGAAATGGCGGTCCTGTTGATCAGGAGGGGTGTGGCGTACCGCAAAATGGAGGAAACGGACCTCCTACAGTCGAAACAGGTGTCCTGTTGATTTGGAGGGGTGTGGCGTACCGCAAAACGGACAAAACGGACCTCCTACGGTCGAAACGGGGGTCCTGTTGATCGGGAGGGGTGTGGCATACGGCAAAACGGACGAAACGGACTTGTGTTGGAGCACTACGGTCGAAACGGGGGTCCTATTCATCGGGAGGGATGTGGCGTACCGCAAAACGGGACTCCACGGGATACTGTTCATCTCCACCATCGACCTCCTCCACCCTCCACGGGCTACCGTCGACCTCCTCCAGCCTCCACGGGCTCCTATTCATCCAGCCTCCACCGCGCGCTACTCCACCGGCTATTGTTCAACCACCCCTCCATGGGCACCCCTCCACCGTATACTGTTCATCCAGCCCTCCACCACACCACGGGGTCCTATTCAACCACCCCTCCATGGGCACCCCTCCACCGTCTACTGTTCATCCAGCCCTCCACAACACGGGGTCCTGTTCATCCAGAGGAAACACCACCGCCCACTGTTCATCCAACCCCCCCCCCCCCCCGCAATGCTCACTGTTCATCCAATCGATCGGCTTTAATTAGGAGCAGTAGCGAATGAATCGCTCGATCGGGTTCAGTTAACAACCATCGATCGATCGCTCGAGTTCAGTAACGCGTAGCCTGCAGTGCAACCGCTCGGGTTCAGTTAGAGCCCAACGCCTCGCTCGGGTTTAGTTAGAGCCAACGCCTCGCACACACGCGCGTACGTGTACGAGAGAAACGCGCATCGCTCGGCCCCCGATCTCCCACCGTAACCCGGAACTCCCCAAAATTTTCCTCGTCCTCGCTTCTACCACGGTTTTTTCTGTCATGGACGGCCCAAAGAATGTCATGCAGCTGCGTCTCCAGCTAGTCCAGGATGAAAAGCCCATTTTATGTCATGTTTTTTTTTCATAGAAGTAGGAGCCCACCACATCTATGATGATACCGGGTTTTGACACAATTATCGTCATAGAGGTGTCATATGTATGACAGAAAAAAAATGTTCGGCCCAAAATGTCACGGATGTGTCTTTTTTGTAGTGGTACAAATGGTGGCTAGCAAATAGATGGAGAAACAACCAACCAAAAACAAAAATGGTCATAAACATGCATTGATAATAACTAATGCTGATTAATGCACCATAAGTAGGATGTAACTTCGTTGCATTACTATCGACTTTACGTGCATGCATAGGGAATCACGGACCTTAACACCAATATTCTTACTAAATCCCAATTACTCACTGGCATAACTCACATATTATCATCTCCATATCGCAAAACTATTGCAAGGAATCAAACTTATCATATCCAATGATCTCCATGAAAGTTTTTGTTATATCTATGTTCGTGATCCGATCTTGCAAGTCATATGCACCTATTATGTGTTATGATATGTAAACCCCAAGGTGACAACAATTGGGATACTTTTCGATGATGATCGTAGTTTGAAGAGTTCATGTATTCACTATGTGTTAATGTTCTGTCCCGATTATCTATTAAAATGAGGCCTTAATATCCCCGAGTTTCCTGATGGACCTCGTTGCCACGGGAGGATAGGACAAAAAAATTCATGCAAGTTCTTTTCCATAAGGACGTATGACTATTTACGGAATACATGCCTACATTATATTTATGAACTGGAGCTAGTTCTGTGTCACTCTAGGTTATGACTGATATATGATGAATATTGTCCAAAGAATTAACCAATCCAATTCCTATGGGAATTTCATATATTGATCTTTGCTAAGTTACTACTATTGCTAGTGTTGTTACAACTGTTACAAAATTGTTACTACTTCTACTGTTACCACTGCTATTGTTACTACTACTATCAAACTATCATACTACTGTGCTACTGATCAACTTGCTGCAAATATTTAATCTCCAGGTGTGGTTGAATTAACAAATCAACTGCTAATACTTACAAATATTCTTTAGCTCCCCTTGTGTCGAATCTATAAATTTGGGTTGAATACTCTACCCTCGAAAACTGTTGCGATCCACTATACTTGCGGGTTATCAAGACATTTTTCTGGCACCGTTGTCGGGAGCATAGCTATATTTGTTGAGTCACTTGGGATTTATATCTATTTATAACTATGAAGAATCTAAAAGATACAAGAACCAAGATTTTTCCCTCTAAGATGAGGGGAGGTAAGGAACTACCATCTAGCTCTATAATTGATTCAACTTCTGTTTTGAATAGACTTGCAACACCACCACATGTTATTAATCCTGACATGTCGCAAGTTATTGATGATGCTACTTCTCCTATGAATGATGCTTATGATGATGCTAGTACCTTGTAACGCCCTCGATGCGGCTATATCTCCCACGTGTCGAAGCACGACTTAGAGGCATAACCGCATTGAAAGCAATGTCGCAAGTGAGGTAATCTTCACACAACCCATGTAATACATATGGGAAAGAGATACATAGTTGGATTACAATCGCCACTTCACACAATTACATGAATAAAGCATTACATCATCCAGATACAATCAAGGTCCGACTACGGAACCAAAATAAAAGAAGAACTCCACATGCGACAAAGGTCCCCGATCGACCCCAACTGGGCTCCACTACTGATCAACTAGAACGAAACAACACAAAGGGCAAGATCTTCATCGAGCTCCTCCTTGAGATTGGTTGCGTCATTTGCACAGACTCATCAGCACCTGCAAGCTAGTTTTGGAAGTATCTGTGAGCCACGGGGACTCAGCAATCTCGCACCCGCGAGATCAAGACTATTTAAGCTTATGGGTAAGGTAAAGGCATGAGGTGGAGCTGCAGCAAGCGACTAGCATATATGGTGGCTAACATACGCAAATGAGAGCGAGAAGAGAAGGCAAAGCACGGTCGATAAAAGTATGATCAAGAAGTGATCCTATAGCAACCTACGTCAAGCATAACTCCAACACCGTGTTCACTTCCCGGACTCCGCCGGAAAGAGACCATCACGGTTACACACACGGTTGATGTATTTTAATTAAGGTCAACTTCGGGTTTTCTACAACCGGACGTTAACAAATTCCCATCTTCCCATAACCGCGGGCACGGCTTTCGAAAGTTCAAATCCCTGCAGGGGTGTCCCAACTTAGCCCATGACAAGCTCTCACGGTCAACGAAGGAATAGACCTCCACCCGAGACATTCCGATCAGACTCGGTATCCCGGTACAACAAGACATTTCGACAGGGTAAAACTAAACCAGCAACACCGCCCGAATGTGCCGACAAATCCCGATAGGAGCTGCACATATCTCTTTCTCAGGGCACACTCAGATGAGCGCTCCATACAACTAAAACCAAACCTCGAGTTTCCCCGAGGGGGCGCTGCACAAGACTCTAGTTTGGACCAACACTCAGAGGAGCACTGGCCCGGGGGGTAAAATAATGATGACCCTCAGGAGCGCGACTCCCAAGGGAAAAGAAAAGGCTAGGTGGCAAATGGTAAAACCAATGTTGGGCATTGCTGGAAGAGCTTTACTTAAGGCGAACTGTCAAGGGGTTCCCATAATAGCCCAACCGCGTAAGGGACGCAAAATCCGGGAACATAACACCGATATGACGGAAACTAGGGCGGCAAGAGTGGAACAAAACACCAGGCATAAGGCCGAGCCTTCCACTCTTTACCAAGTATATAGATGCATTAATTAAATAAGATATATTGTGATATCCCAACAAGTAAACATGTTCCAACAAGGAACAACATCTCCATGTTCCAACAAGGAACAAACTTCAATCTTCACCTGCAACTAACAACGCTATGAGAGGGGCTGAGCAAAGCGGTAACATAGCCAATCAACGGTTTGCTAGGACATGGTGGGTTAGAGGTTTGACATGGCAATTTGGGAGGCTGACAAGCAAATGGTAGGCATCGTAGCATTGGCATAGCAAAGAGCGAGCAAACTAGCATAGCAAAGATAGTAGTGATTTCGAGGGTATGATCATCTTGCCTGAAATCCCTCAAGGAAGAAGAACGAGTCCAAGAAGAAGACAATTGGTCGTAGACAAACGAATCCTCACAACTCCGGAACGAAACCGAAGCTAACGAGAGAAGCAACCCGGAAAGAAACAAACAACATAGTAAACAACATCAACATAAACATGGCATGATGCGCAAACAAGTATGATGCATGTCCGGTTTAATGAGGCATGGCATGGCAAAGTGCAACAAACAATCCTACAAATTAAGTGGAGCTCAATATGCAACGAGTGCATATTGACGAAACACCACATCAAGTTATTTAGTTCTCTCTCGTTTATGTACCCAACAATATTAAATGTTGTTAAACATGGCAAGAGGGTGAAGCAAATGAAAACTACCTATCTAGGCAAGTTTAAATGAGGCCGGAAACAACAAACAACAATTCCGGAAATCCCCATGTCATTTAGCAATTTAAGGCAACAACAATTTTAAACATTTTAATTGTTGTTATCATGATGCGGATGACATATGCAAGTTTTATGCAATTTTTATGAAAATGTTGACATGAGCATGTAAGAAGCATTAGTCGCCATGGCGGAAGGAAAAAGGTGCCACGGCGTGAAACAAAAATGGTGCCACGGCAACATATCCGAAAATGATGCCACGGCAACATATCGGTTCCGATAGCTCACGGAGATACCGGTACAAAAGGAAGTGAGCGTGAGCGAGTCATGCAAGATGGTGGGGTGCTCCGGCTACCGGGTTCCCACAGGGATAGTGGCATGGAACGAGGAGGAACTTGCATGACAATTTCGGACACGGTGCAAACATAGCATCTCATACAACACATGCATTCGTTCCACGGCGGTCGTTCTCGGGGTTATACCTTCGAAGCGTGCATTTCGGGGCGGAACGCGTTTCGTAGAGGAAGTAGACGTTCACGGGCCGTAGTGGAGGTAGTCGTTCACGGGTCGTCGTGGGAAGTAGTCGTACACGGCGTAGTGGAAGTCGTTGTACACGGCGACGGTAGTTGTACACGTTCGTTTCGTAGATGTCCAGGGTCGTCGGTAGAGGTACACGTTTCGGAGAGGAACTTGTCGTATCCATGTAGTCGTTCACGTGTGACCGTGGTGTAGTCGTACATGTCGGCGATAGTGGAACTTGGCGGTCTCGACGGTCATCGGGGTACTTGTTGGTCCGGTCTTGGCGTCCGCAATCGTAGTGGTACTTGGCGGTTTCGTGTAGTCGAACTTGACGATCCAGGTATGGGTCTTGGCGGTCTTAACGAATCCAAGGACAGAACCATGGCGAGGTTCAGCAGCTCCCCCACGTCCATGATGAAAAACGAAGCTCGGGCAGGGAGTCGGAGCAGCAAGCAGGGGCTCGCTGGGCCTCGGCGCCGGTGCAGGGACTCCGGCAGGCGGAACTTGGCGGCAGCAGCAGGTCCAGGAGGGGTCGCCGGGGCTGGACGGCACGAGGACGACGCCGACGAGCTCCACGGCCACGGCGGACGGCAGAACTGGACGGATTCGAGGGCAGGGAGACGGCTTGGCGACGCGGGACTTGAGGCGCAGGAGGATGATGGCTGCGGGCACGGGTGCTCGAGGAGCTCCTCTCCTCGGGCGCTCGGGCGACGGGGACGCCATGGAGACCAGGCGTGAGGTGGAGGGAGCAGCTCCGTCGTGGTGGGGTACGAGGCGAGGACGAGGAAGCCAAGGGGAGGTGTCGCGCACGGGGTGGCCCTCCTGGTGGTCGCCAACGGCGGCGGGTGGCGACGGGGCTCCGGCCTGGTGGCTGCTCGGGGATCCGGCAGGCGGGGCTCGCGCCGCGGCGGCGGCTGATAGACGAGGAGGCGGGCGAAGTGGGGCTTCGGCTGTGGGGCGCTGCGGGGCAGAGGAGGCGACGAGGGGAAGGACATGCGGCGGAGAGGAGCCAGCAAGGCGGCGGAGAGCAAGGCGCAGCGGCGGCCATGGCCTCGGCGAGGAGGGTTGAGGGCGGCGGCGCTCGCGCGCAGAGGCGACGGGGTTGCCTGATGCAGGAGGAGAAGGACGAGGCTGCGGCGCTGGGGAGGAAGAGAGGCTGCGAGGGAGATGAGGGAGGAGGTGAGCGAGAGGAAGGAGATGGGAGCCTGGCGCTGGGTTCGACAGGGGCGTGGTCGCGGCGAGGGGATCGGGCGCAGGGGAGGAAGATCGAGAGGGAGATGGGGATCGCGAGGATCGGGCGAAGCCCTTCCTGGCAGCGGGCGTGCGCATGGCGGCGGGCAGGGAATGAGAGGGAGAGAGATCGATGGAGAGAGTCGGGGCCTAGGGTTAGAGGGGTTAGGTGGGCCTTGGGAGGCCGGCCCAGTGGAGAAAGAAGTGGCCAGAGGCCTAGCTGGGCAGCTGGGCTGGGCTCTCTCTCTCTCTCACTAATCTCTATCAGAAAAGAAATAGAGAGAGGAAAAGGAAGAGAGGGTTAGGGAAAGGATATGCGCGAGTGGACAATTTTCCCGGACTCACAAAAAAATGAGTCTGATCCAAGAAAAATAGAAAGAGGCATGATTGAAAGATTTAAATTCAAACTCATTTGAATTTTAATTCAAATGGTTTGAACTAGGACTTGATAAAAGGAAGGTCAAAAATGTTCGGATTTTTGTGGAGCTCCGGAAAATGATGAAATAATAAATGGCAAAGTTGGACATCAAGAATTAAGATAATAAAGGCATTGGGATATTTTGCAAGTGTGTTAAGGTGATTCCAAACAATGGAATATTTTATTATAGCTCCCTAAATAGCGGGAGGGTATGTTATAAAGAGAAGTCACCCTTCCTTGATTTAAATGGATCGAAGATCCATACAATTTATTTAGTTGAGTTTTCAAAATAAATGGCATGATGGCATGTTGACATGATGCAATGCAAAAATAAAAGAGCAAGCACAAAAGAAACACATGGCAAAACTCGGAATAGCTGGAAGTCTTCTGAAGCATCGGTCTTGGGGCGTTACAACACTCCACCACTACGAGAGGATCTCGTCCCGAGATCTAGGATGGCACCGGAGGGAAACGGAAGAGGAAGATAAGCGGTAAAACTAAGTTGCTTCTTCGACCAATGAGTGAAACCACGAACCTTGAGAGGTTGAGAAATTAGAGATGAACGAGATTGCAAACAATCCATTAGAAAAGAGGAACGAGGAACATTACGGGAACTTGAAGGTTGCAAAGACACGAATCAAGAGTTTAATGGACAAGATAGAATTCGAAACCACTCCAGTTAAAACAAGATGAGAGAGAAAGAATTTGGGTAGCACTCCGGTTGAAGATGGAAGGAAAAGAACATGAATTTGGCAAAATGAAAGCACTTGGATGAGACTTCGGTTAAATGGATAAGCAAGGAAAAGAACACGATCCTCACAATTTGAGATGATGAGTGAAAAGCATCACAATGCCTCCGGAATGAAAGAATAGAAGTTAGATTGTTGGGATAAAGGGACGGAGAAGGAAATGTCAACTCCTACCACAATTTAATTTGGAAAGCATCCTTGCAGGAAGGTTAGAACAAAGTTGTTGGAAGACCAACAACGAAAAGAATAAGTTTGTAGTGGGCTTATGGAACACATCTCAAAACTATGAGGTGAAATTCTGCCACTAATGGAAACGATATATTAGATTGATAACAACAAGGAGATGAGAAGCTTAATTCACCGGGAGGATAGATGAATAACTTGGGTCATTTATAACCAACATAGATAGCAACAAGCCATAGGAAGGCTTTAGGTGAAATCTATACCAAGATAACTCCAACAAAGAGATTAATGGATTTAAAATATCTCATACTTGATAACTTGTGAAACACGAAGCACGAAGGGAAATTATGAAGAATGACATAATACCACCTCCAATGATATGGTAGAAAGGAAATGCACTTCGGAATGCGAGATGAAGAATGCTTTAGCTCCTTAAAAAGAATCTCTATGAAAACTTCAAGAAGGAATAAAATCCTTGATGAACCATCATGTAGATTTTCCATGGAGAACTCTGGTAATAAAAGAATGATAGAAAGAAAGAGAAGTTGAAAGAACAAGGTGAGCCTTGTGATGATTTAGATGGAGCTTCGCGACGAGATAATGCGGAAAACTTAGAACTCCGGAAGAAAGATGAACAACAAGCAGCCAAGAATTTATTCCTCCTGAACAAACTCTGAAGGAAAGGATTAATCACTTGGATGAAACCAGAATAAGAATTATGTTATGCGTATCCTTCACCAATTTAAATTGATGACAAGCAACGGATTTGGCATACTACTTATTCTTGTAGAAAGGATTAAGAGAGATATGGCGTAAACTTGAGAAGGTCTTCAACGAACCACCGGTAGGATTTGGAAAGAACAAATGAATTGATATGATAACAAAGAAAGAGAACTCTTGAACGAACCATCGTACGAATTGAAAATGAATTAAGGGAAGACAAAGAAACACCGGGAAGAATAGTGAAATGAACGAAGATACATGAGACAATCTAGATACATGAGAACGAAGAGAGCACGAGCCGATTAAAGATCACTTGAACAAGGCACCGGTAAGATCGGAGAATGATAACTGGCAGCTGAGAATGAATAAACCTGAATTGATGGACTCCGGATAACAAACTAAGAAGACTCTTGAATTACTCCGGATGGATGAAAAGAATTCTCACGATCAAAACAATTACGAGAGGATGGCAACAAGCTAGAATCACGAATCTTGAAGAGAATGGAGCGAGATTAAAGAGAAACTCTTCTTCGGTCTTCAAAATCCGAGAATGACCACGAGAAACACCACCATGAATTATTTAGACACTCCGGAATAAAGAATGGAAAAGTTGAGCCAACGATGATAAGAATTTGAAAGATCTTGGAGAAAAACATTTGACTGATGACAATTCATTCTTACGTCAAACTTGGAGAAGAATTTAGGATAGCTCTGGGAAAATAGAAGAGTCAGGTAAGATCCTGGGAAAAGACTTGTGGGTTAGGGCCCACTCAAAAGAACACCGTTGAAAAGATTTAAAAGAGATGTTGCACCGGTTGAATTAAATGACTTGAATGAGATACCAATCTCGAAAGAGCTTGAACGAATGCAGAGTGGAAACACGAATCTTCGAGATATCTTGAGCACTCCGGAATAACAAATAGCGAGAAGTAGAATGATAATGAGGTGCACCGGTATGAGAAGACATTGAAATGAGGAAAAAGGTATGATCAACAAAACTTGACTTGAATCCACCGGAGAAGAGAAAGGAATGAGGAATGACGAACTAGTAGAACATCTTCTTGAGAACCACCGGGTAAGAACATTGACGGAAAAGAATGGAGAAACTTCACAAAAATAAAAGGATACTTGGTAAAGAAATCTTAGTCCTTGAGGAAAAAGGGTGGGTGGGCGGGAAAAACAAAGGCAACTTGGAGACGGATGAAACAAACACCCTTGAGAAGAAATGATAATTGGTCTTGCTGATGTTGAAGTGATCGGATCCACTTGAAGAGAAACACGCCGGTTGAAAAGGATTGACATGACAATCTCGATTGTCCAGAAGGATTGGTATTCACATCGGAGTATGAGAACACCATTTCGGAAAGGTATGGAATCAACACTTGACATTGAAGCAACTCGAATACCACAACTCAAAACAAAACAAAGGACTGGCTTGCAGAATAAGCCGGAACAAACATATGATAGAGATTTCGTCCGAAGTTTTCGTGGTGGGGCCTACACGGGCTCGATCGTACAGCACCATCATGTACAAGGCAGTGCACATGACATACGAAGCGTCCCCGAGTCGGCATAGCCAAGGACTCTTTAAGACACAACGAGACCACTGTAAAACCAACCGTGAATAGGCGGACCACTAGACGTCGAACCCCAATTTCATATCATACATCTGTCGGAAAGATATCCTAAGAGCTACTTGAATTCCCACCTATGAAACTCCCGAAATTTTCCGGTTATGCAATCAGGTGTTGGGGATACAGGGGAAGCATAATATCTCACCCAAACTAGCAAATCCTACATCCAGCTGTATCCATCCTTCAACACATAACCAAGAAACCTTCGGAAATCATCTACCTCAACCTTCGAAAAGCATCCGTTATACAAGTTATGGCAATACTCCCGAACTCCCGCCCCAGTACTGGGTGGCATCGAGGTTATCTCACCAACGAACTGCATAAAAGAGATTTTCGATGTCGGCGTACTAAACTCAGGTATTCCAGAATTGCAACGATAAAATTATGATGACAACACCTCAGAGCTCAACTCCCCGGGACACTTCCACTAAACCCCTGATAGGAGGCACCAAGACAATGTTCTCGTCATAAAACCATCGGAACGATTCCAAGATACCCGCGTGATCCTAAAAATTTTTAGTGAAATTTGAGAAGAGAAGAGTCAAAACTCTACGTCAGGATGCCTTACCAGAGCGATGAGGAGACTGGGAAGTAAAAAGAATTCCTAAACTCTCCGATATATAATTCCTAAATGACTCAAAACATTTTTCTAGACACAACTCGGCCGCTAAAAACGATCAAGCAATGGGGCTCCTAAGGTCGGGGAAGGCTCTGATTACCAACTTGTAACGCCCTCGATGCGGCTAAATCTCCCACGTGTCGAAGCACGACTTAGAGGCATAACCGCATTGAAAGCAATGTCGCAAGTGAGGTAATCTTCACACAACCCATGTAATACATAGGGGAAAGAGATACATAGTTGGCTTACAATCGCCACTTCACACAATTACATGAATAAGCATTACATCATCCAGATACAATCAAGGTCCGACTACGGAACCAAAATAAAAGAAGAACCCCAAATGCGACAAAGGTCCCCGATCGACCCCAACTGGGCTCCACTACTGATCAACTAGAACGAAACAACACAAAGGGCAAGATCTTCATCGAGCTCCTCCTTGAGCTTGGTTGCGTCATCTGCACAGACTCATCGGCACCTGCAAGCTGGTTTTGGAAGTATCTGTGAGCCACGGGGACTCAGCAATCTCGCACCCGCGAGATCAAGACTATTTAAGCTTATAGGAAGGATGGAGTAATGAGGTGGAGCTGCAGCAAGCGACTAGCATATATGGTGGCTAACATACGCAAATGAGAGCGAGAAGAGAAGGCAAAGCACGGTCGATAAAAGTATGATCAAGAAGTGATCCTATAGCAACCTACGTCAAGCATAACTCCAACACCGTGTTCACTTCCCGGACTCCGCCGGAAAGAGACCATCACGGTTACACACACGGTTGATGTATTTTAATTAAGGTCAACTTCGGGTTTTCTACAACCGGACGTTAACAAATTCCCATCTGCCCATAACCGCGGGCACGGCTTTCGAAAGTTCAAATCCCTGCAGGGGTGTCCCAACTTAGCCCATGACAAGCTCTCACGGTCAACGAAGGAATAGACCTCCACCCGAGACATTCCGATCAGACTCGGTATCCCGGTACAACAAGACATTTCGACAGGGTAAAACTAAACCAGCAACACCGCCCGAATGTGCCGACAAATCCCGATAGGAGCTGCACATATCTCTTTCTCAGGGCACACTCAGATGAGCGCTCCATACAACTAAAACCAAACCTCGAGTTTCCCCGAGGGGCGCTGCACAGGACTCTAGTTTGGACCAACACTCAGAGGAGCACTGGCCCGGGGGGTAAAATAATGATGACCCTCAGGAGCGCGACTCCCAAGGGAAAAGAAAAGGCTAGGTGGCAAATGGTAAAACCAATGTTGGGCATTGCTGGAAGAGCTTTACTTAAGGCGAACTGTCAAGGGGTTCCCATAATAGACCAACCGCGTAAGGGACGCAAAATCCGGGAACATAACACCGATATGACGGAAACTAGGGCGGCAAGAGTGGAACAAAACACCAGGCATAAGGCCGAGCCTTCCACCCTTTACCAAGTATATAGATGCATTAATTAAATAAGATATATTGTGATATCCCAACAAGTAAACATGTTCCAACAAGGAACAACATCTCCATGTTCCAACAAGGAACAAACTTCAATCTTCACCTGCAACTAACAACGCTATGAGAGGGGCTGAGCAAAGCGGTAACATAGCCAATCAATGGTTTGCTAGGACATGGTGGGTTAGAGGTTTGACATGGCAATTTGGGAGGCTGACAAGCAAATGGTAGGCATCGTAGCATTGGCATAGCAAAAGAGCGAGCAAACTAGCATAGCAAAGATAGTGGTGATTTCAAGGGTATGATCATCTTGCCTAAAATCCCGCAAGGAAGAAGAACGAGTCCAAGAAGAAGACAATTGGTCGTAGACGAACGAATCCTCACAACTCCGGAACGAAACCGAAGCTAACGAGAGAAGCAACCCGGAAAGAAACAAACAACATGGTAAACAAACATCACATAAACATGGCATGATTCGCAAACAAGTATGATGCATGTCCGGTTTAATGAGGCATGGCATGGCAAAGTGCACAAACAATCCTACAAATTAAATGGAGCTCAATATGCAACTGCATATTGACGAAACACCACGATAAGTTATTTAGTTTGATCCCGTTTATGTACCCAACAATATTAAATGTTGTTAAGCATGGCAAGAGGGTGAAGCAAATGAAAACTACCTATATAGACAAGGTTAAATGAGGCCGGAAGCAACAAACAACAATTCCGGAGAATCCCCATATCATTTAGCAATTTAAGGCAAGCAACAATTTTAAACATTTTAAATGTTGTTATCATGATGCGGATGACCTATGCAAGTTTTAAGCAATTTTATGAAAACGATAACATGAACATGTTATGAAGCATTTGTCGCCATGGCGGAAGGAAAAAGGTGCCACGGCGGTGAAACAAAAATGGTGCCACGGCAACATATCCGAAAATGATGCCACGGCAACATATCGGTTCCGATAGCTCATGGAGATACCGGTGCAAAAGGAAAAGTGACGAGAGCGTGACATGCGATAGAAGGTGGGGTGATCCCGGATACCGGGTTCCCACAAGATGGTGGCATGGCAACGAGGAGAAACATGCACGCGACAATTTCGGACACGGTGCAAACGCGGGCATCTCACACAACACACATGCATTTGTTCCACGGCGGTCGTTCTCGGCGGTTATACCTTTGAAGCGTGCGTTTCGGGGCGGTTCGAGTTCGATGCGGTGTAGATGGAAGTAGACGTTCACGGGCCGTAGTGGAGGTAGTCGTTCACGGGTCGTCGTGGGAAGTAGTCGTACACGGCGTAGTGGAAGTCGTTGTACATGGCGACGGTAGTTGTACACGTTCGTTTCGTAGATGTCCAGGGTCATCGGTAGAGGTACACGTTTCGGAGAGGAACTTGTCGTATCCATGTAGTCGTTCACGTGTGACCGTGGTGTAGTCGTACATGTCGGCGATAGTGGAACTTGGCGGTCTCGACGGTCATCGGGGTACTTGTTGGTCCGGTCTTGGCGTCCGCAATCGTAGTGGTACTTGGCGGTTTCGTGTAGTCGAACTTGACGATCCAGGTATGGGTCTTGGCGGTCTTAACGAATCCAAGGACAGAACCATGGCGAGGTTCAGCAGCTCCCCCACGTCCATGATGAAAAACGAAGCTCGGGCAGGGAGTCGGAGCAGCAAGCAGGGGCTCGCTGGGCCTCGGCGCCGGTGCAGGGACTCCGGCAGGCGGAACTTGGCGGCAGCAGCAGGTCCAGGAGGGGTCGCCGGGGCTGGACGGCACGAGGACGACGCCGACGAGCTCGACGGCCACGGCGGACGGCAGAACTGGACGGATTCGAGGGCAGGGAGACGGCTTGGCGATGCGGGACTTGAGGCGCAGGAGGATGATGGCTGCGGGCACGGGTGCTCGAGGAGCTCCTCTCCTCGGGCGCTCGGGCGACGGGGACGCCATGGAGACCAGGCGCGAGGTGGAGGGAGCAGCTCCGTTGTGGCGGGGTACGAGGAAGCCAAGAGGAGGCGTCGTGCACGGGGTGGCCCTCCTGGTGGTCGCCAACGGCGGCGGGTGGCGACGGGGCTCCGGCCTGGTGGCTGCTCGGGGATCCGGCAGGCGGGGCTCGCGCCGCGGCGGCGGCTGATAGACGAGGAGGCGGGCGAAGTGGGGCTTCGGCTGATGCGGACGGGCGCGGTTCACCAGGGCGCAGAGGAGGCGACGAGGGGAAGGACATGCGGCGGAGAGGAGCCAGCAAGGCGGCGGAGAGCAAGGCGCAGCGGCGGCCATGGCCTCGGCGAGGAGGGTTGAGGGCGGCGGCGCTCGCGCGCAGAGGCGACGGGGATGCCTGATGCAGGAGGAGAAGGGCGAGGCCGCGGCGCTGGGGAGGAAGAGAGGCTGCAAGGGAGATGAGGGAGGAGGTGAGCGAGAGGAAGGAGATGGGAGCCTGGCGCTGGGTTCGACAGGGGCGTGGTCGCGGCGAGGGGATCGGGCGCAGGGGAGGAAGATCGAGAGGGAGATGGGGATCGCGAGGATCGGGCGAAGCCCTTCCTGGCAGCGGGCGTGCGCGTGGCGGCGGGCAGGGAATGAGAGAGAGAGAGATCGATGGAGAGATTCGGGGCCTAGGGTTAGAGGGGTTAGGTGGGCCTTGGGAGGCCGGCCCAGTGGAGAAAGAAGTGGCCAGAGGCCTAGCTGGGCAGCTGGGCTGGGCTCTCTCTCTCTCACTAATCTCTATCAGAAAAGAAATAGAGAGAGGAAAAGGAAGAGAGGGTTAGGGAAAGATTATGCGCGAGTGGACAATTTTCCCGGACTCACAAAAAATGAGTCTGATCCAAGAAAAATAGAAAGAGGCATGATTGAAAGATTTAAATTCAAACTCATTCGAATTTAATTGAAATGGTTTTGAACTAGGAATTGATAAAAGGAAGGTCCAAAAATGTTCGGATTTTTGGTGGAGCTCCGGAAAATGATGAAATAATAAATGGCAAAGTTGGAGATCAAGAATTAAGATAATAAAGGCATTGGGATATTTTGCAAGTGTGTTAAGGTGATTCCAAAACAATGGAATATTTTATTATAGCTCCCTAAATAGCGGGAGGGTATGTTATAAAGAGAAGTCACCCTTCCCTCGATTTAAATGGATCGAAGATCCATACAATTTATTTAGTTGAGTTTTCAAAATTAGATGGCATGATGGCATGATGACATGATGCAATGCAAAAATAAAAGAGCAAGCACAAAAGAAACACATGGCAAAACTCGGAATAGCTGGAAGTCTTCTGAAGCATCGGTCTTGGGGCGTTACATACCTTGCTTGATGACAATGTGCCACTAGGTGAATTTCTTGATGAACAACTTGCTAGACCTAGAGATATTGAGAATGCTGAAATGGATGAAATTACTGATACTAATGAAGTCTTTGAAACTGAGAATTATGAAACACCTATTAGACCTAGATCTCCTAGATATGAATTTCCTAACATGCCAGAGGGTTATGTTATGGATGGAGAGGTAGCTAGAGACTTTCTTTCTTACAAGGATAGAGATGATCTTAAGAAATTATTATGCAAGTTGAAAGAAAAATCCTTGAATGCTAGAAGGAAATGTGAACCTAAGTTTGGTACTTCACCCATCATTGTTACTGACAACATTATGAATTCTCTGTTGGCCCAGAGTTAATTACCTTGGTAGAATCTGATCCTTTCCATGGCTATGAAACTGAAACTGTTGTCACACATCTTACTAAACTAAATGATATAGCCACCCTATTTTCTCATGATTAGAAAATTTGCTACTACTATATCCTCAAGTTATTTCTGTTCTCATTAAAGTGTGATACTAAGATATGTCACAATACTCTTGCTCCTGGTAGTGTGCGTAGTCCCCGGTATATGATTTACTACTTCTCCATAAAATATTTTCCTGCTCATAAGAAACAAGTTGCCTTACATGAAAACTTTAACTTTGTGCAATTTGAAGAAGAGAGTTTCCCATAAGCTTGGGGGAGCCCTCTCCAATTACTTAATGCTTTGCTTGATCATCCTCTTAAGAAAAATTAATACTTGATATCTTCTATGATGGACTAACTGATGCTTCTAGGGACTTCATATTTGTGCTAGTTGTGTTTTCAGGGAACAAATTGTTGAACAAGCTGAGGTATTATTGAGTAATATATTGAAGAATTATGATGATTGGACACTCCCTAAACCACCGCCTAAACCTACTCCGAAGAAGATGGGTATTTTATTTCTCAGTCCTGAAGATATGCAAGAGGCAAAGAAATGTATGAAGGAAAAAGGTATTAAAGTTGAATATGTTAAGAATTTACTGCATATTGAAGAAATACATGGACTTGGCACACCACCACCACCGGTGGTAGATGTAAATTCTCTTTTAAAGTTTGATGAAGGTGACATCCCATATAACAAACATCCTAGCGAATTCTTATATGAATTTGACAATTACGTTATGAAGCAAGATCACTTCAATGCAAATGTTATGAAACAATTGAAACAAAATTTGGATATGATTGCACGCTTGAGTGATTTGTTATTTAGAATCACTAATGATATTAGAGGTGTAGGAAAACATGTCTCTATGGTTCAAACTCCGTTAGAACAAGTTGCTAAATCTCAAAGAGAATTGCTTAGTGAAATGAACAACAATATGAAAGATTATGCTGTTATTGTAGCAACTAGAGGAGGCAAAATGACTCAGGAATCCTGAAGGTCACCCTAAAAGAATTGAACAAGACTCCCAAAGAATTAATACTGTTGCACCTTGTCGGGGCAGGATGCACACGATCACCTATGTGTCCACGGGCCCCTTGTGGTTCCATAAGGGGGATATCACATTGCACAAAGAGCGAAAGCCATGAAGCAGTGCGGCGACGATGAGACTCTGGTGTTTACCCAGGTTCGGGCCACCGTGAGGTGTAAAACCCTACTCCTGCTTTTGGTGGATTGGATGGTGGAACACTTGTCATAGCGCTAGAATATTTGTCTATAAATAATTATATTAGTTTTATTTGAGAGCATCATGCATCATGTCCAAATTCTAAAAGTTTAATTGAGGATAGTTGAAACCCTTTGAAATCACTCCAGAAATAATCAACATTAAAATCTCTTCAAAGAAGTCGAGGAAAATGTTCCTCTTAGTCTTTGAAAATATTGTCAAGAGGTAAAATTCAAACCAATATTTTTACAGGACTGGAAGTAATTATTTTGGGCTTTTGAAATTAAATCATAATGTATTTGAGTTGGATTTATTTCTGCAATAAAAGAAATATATGTCCAATAATTCTGAAACGTTGTGAGGGGCTTTGGAATAATCCATTTAGTCCGTGCAAAAATTATCAGAAGCAGAAAAATTAGTTTGGGTCAAAACCCAAATTGAAACAAATGTCAGAAATAGAAAAACAGAAAGAAAAAGGGGAAAACCCCTAACTGGGCCAACTTACCTAGCCGGCCAGACACTGTGCAGCCCCGCTGCTAGTTGTCGTCCTACTCGCGCCAGGAGGACTGGCGTGTTCCCGCGGCGCGCCAACACACCCCGCCACCTCCTGCTTAGCCGTGTGGAGCCCCACGGCATACTTATCGCGCGCTTGGAGACATCCTGGATCCCCCCTCTACCTATCCTCTCTCGCTGGACCGCCTTTCTGTCCTCTGTCTCTCTCACGCGCCTCCACCGAGCGCGATCGTCACCGCCGCTCGCCGTAGCCACAGTCACTGCCTCTCCCTCATCCTGCCTCTGAGCCCAGGAGCACCGCCACATCTTCCTCGTCCTCCCCACCAAGCTGCGGGACGCCGGAAGGCCCTACTTCATCGTCGTTGCAGTCTTCTTCGTCCTCGGGCTGCCAAGATCGCCGATGCCGACTCGCACCACTCAGGCCATCCCCGACCTCGCTGATCATCCCCTCGTCATCGCTGTGAGCTCCCCCTCATTTTCCTCCTTTCCCCTCTTCCGTGCTTGCCCTCTATCCGCCGTCCCAGCGAGAACCAAACTCCGGCCACCACCATGGCTGGTGAGCCGCGCGCTCCCCATCTCTTCCACTCGCACCAGTAGCACCCACGTGTTCGCCGCATCCCCAGGAAGTGAACGTGTCGTGTGGCTTGGTCATTATCACGCCAGAACACCATAACCGCCGAGGCCCGAGCTCTGGCTGCCGCACTTGTGGTCACCGACATTGATTTAGGCAGCCCCGCGATGCGCCACTTACACCACCCAACGCGCCATGACGCGCTGCATCCGTAGTGCCCAGACGCGCGAGCTCTCGGTGTCGGAGATGGCCACAGGAGGAGCGCCGCCGCGTCATGCTTAGCACCGATGGCTAATCCCTTTTTAGATGGCGTGGCACGTCATTAGCAGTTAATAGCCCCGCCTTTTCACCCCCAGGGTCCATGATAGGTGGGCCCCCAATGCTAATTAACTTAAATAAGTTTTAATTAAAACTAATTTAGTTCTATTAGACTGACATGTGGGCCCCGTAGGTCAGGTTTAACCTAGACCGGGTCAATTGACCGCTGACATCACCCTGACGCAGTAAAGCAATTTCTGAAATTAAATTAAATTAGAATAATTAGGAAAATCCAAAAAATAGTATAAACTTGAAAAATTCATATAAAATCAACCGTAACTCCAAATGAAATAATTAATATATGCAAAAATATCAGAAAAATCTAATATTTCCATCCGTACCATTTTCATGTATGTTAGAACAACTTTTGGCTACTGTTTAGGACAATTCAACTAAATGGCATTTAATAAATCACATGTGGAGTTTGAATTTGAACCATGGGTTCAAACCAACTTCATTTAAATCGCTGCTAGCTGCATTAGCTCAAATCACAGCATATTGCCATGTCACATACATGCATCATATTGTTGCATTGCATTGATTGTATTTCCTCTCTGTTGCCGGTAATTGTTCCCCCTCAGTAGATGTGGTTTCAACGATGAGACTGATGACATCGATGAAGGGCTATTATTATCTTCAGAATTGCCAGGCAAGCAAATCCCCTTGTTCATTCTGATACAATCCCACTCTCTCGCACCTGCTCTCTTTTATTGCATTAGGACAACAATGATTCAACTGTTACATGTTGTGGTAGTTGAACCCCTTTCCTCCGCATGACCTGTCTTTGCCAAATTGAATAGTTGAAACCCACTAGCATGAGTAGGAGTTTCTTGAGCCATGATGTGCCTACTCATCCATTCTTGTTTGTCATGCTTGCTATCGCTTAGAGTTGTGTCAGGTCTGATTCATCGAGGATGAATTGGAATGTTGTGAACATGCCCTACTGTTGAGGGCTAAGTTTGTGAACACGAATTCGTAAAGGTAGCGGTGAGAGGCCATGTAGGAGTACATGGTGGGTTGTCTCATTGAAACCGTCCTCAGGAAGTGAGTTCTGCGTTTGTGATCCAAGACAGTTACTACCACACATTGGAATGCTTAAGTGCCCCTCTCGATTGTTAATCAACTCGATATCTATCCAGGAGTTGCAACTAATTTGTGGTGTTTGTAGGTTGTGTTAGTAGTCTACCAAGTGGCACCCGTACATGTGGGCTTGGGACAGGCTAGGCAGCGTGGTCGGGTGTACCAAGCAACGCCTGTTTGGTGGGCTTGGGAACCCTGTACACATCATTTGGGGCCGTGAGTGAAACCCCAGCCGGATCTCCTTGCGGATGGAATCCGAATAGGCGATAAACCTGGACTAGGGTCTTGCGCGGTTAGTCAGGTCGTGGCCGATACCCTCGCCAGGCTTCTGCTTGAAGGTTGCCGAGATACATGACATGTACATGGCGGTAACTGGCAAGAGCGTGTGTGAAAAAGTACACCCCTACAGGGTTAACATGATCTATTCGGATAGCCGCGTCGACAGTAAAGGACTATTGGTTGCCTATACAGTTCATGGACAAGTGAAAGTGGATACTCTAAAATGCGCAAGAAATGCGTGAGTTCTATGGATGGCCTTTTCGTAGGGAGACGGGAGCGGATCCATAGTGGTGTATTGATATGGTGAATATATGGACTCATGTGCGCCACGTCAAAAGAGTTACCAGCAGTCGTAGTACAAGATAGCCACCGAGTCAAAGCTGGCTTGCTGCAGTTAAAGTCCACCACCCCTTTGTTGATACTGATGCATATGTAGGTAGATCTGATGTAAGTCTTGTCGGGTACATTTGTACTCACGATTGCTTAATTTATGTTTTTGTAGACAGACTTTAGTCTCATTAGTAGTCCCGCGTGGACTTCGATGTTTAGCTTGTAACCTCAACTACGATCTTGTACCCTTGGGAGGATCTTTTAGATAGTCAGGCTTCACAACCTTTTTCATTTGTAGTTGTCTGTACTCAGACATGTTATGCCTCTGTTGCCTGTATGCTCTGTATGTTGGGTCGTGTGACCCATGTTTGTAATATCGGGCTCCATAGAGCCTATTGAATAAATACTTTGAGTCGTAGAGTTTCGTTGTGATGCCATGTTGTATTTCCACATATCGAGCATATTGTGTGTATGCTTTGACATGCTTGGTATGTGTGGGATCCGACAACCTAGTTGTTTATTCTTGGTAGCCTCTCTTATGGGGAAATGTCTCCTACTACTTCCACTGAGCCATGGTAGCTTGCTACTGCTCCGGAACACTCAGGATGGTCGGCATGTGTCCTTATTCGCTCCTTTGTCTGTCCCTTTGGGGAAATATCACGCATTGTTCCTTTAAGTCCTTGTAGCTTGCTATGACTTGAGTATATATGATATTTGTAGCCTCTTTCGATAAGTAAGAGTGTCGAACCCAACGAGGAGCTAAAGGTAGAACAAATACTCTCTCAAGTCCTATCTGCCACTGATACGACTCTGCGCACGCTTGACGTTCGCTTTACCTAGAACAAGTATGAAACTAGAGGTACTTTGTAGGTGTGATAGGATAGGGTTGCAAGATAATAAAGAACACGTAAATAAAAAGTAGGGGCTGTTTAAATAAAGATGCAATAAAGTAAATATAGCGAGTGTGGAAAAGTGGTGGTAGGAGTTGTGGAATTGTCCCCAAGCAATTGACTACTTTACTAGACCGATAGCAAGTTTTATGTGGGAGAGGCCATTGCTAGCATGTCATCTCTGACTTGGAATTCTATGCACTTATGATTGGAACTATTAGCAAGCATCCGCAACTACTAACGTTCATTAAGGTAAAACCCAACCATAGAATTAAGATATATTGGTCCCCCTTCAATCCCGTATGCATCAATTCCTATGCTAGGTTGAAGCTTCTGTCACTCTTGCCCTCCAATACATAGTCCTGTCAACATACAACTAAACCTATGGTGTGATCCACGCGCGTGCTCATATGATGGGCACCAAAGGACAGCAACATAACCATAAGCAAATTAAATCAATCATAGCAATTCATTAGCCACCAATAGGACAACGATAATCTACTCAGACATCATAGGATGGCAACACATCATTGGATAATAATATGAAGCATAAAGCACCATGTTCAAGTAGAGGGTACAGCGGGTTGCGGGAAAGTGGACCACTGTAGATAGAGGGGGGAAGGTGGTGGAGATGTTAGTGAAGATGGCGGAGGTGTTGGTGAAGATCGCGGTGATGATGATGGCCCCCGGCGGTGTTCCGGCGCCACCGGAAGCAAAGGGGAGAGAGCCCCCCTTCTTCTTCTTCTTCTTCCTTGACGTTTCCCCTCTGGTTCTTGGCTCCCATGGCGTGGGAGGGGCGAGAGCCCCTCCGAGATTGTATCTCTCTCTCTCTCTGTTTCTGCGTTCCCCGATCCTTCCCCTTCACCGTTTCTTTTATATTTGGAGATCCGTAACTCTGATTGGGGTGAATCTTTCGCCCAGATTTTTCTCATAAAATTAGCTTTCTTGCGGCAAAAGAAGAGTGTCAACCGCCTTACGGGAGCCCCAGGAGAGTCCAGGGCGCGCCTGCCTCCCTGGGGCGCACCCCCTATCTCCTGGCCACCTAGGGCACCGTATCGTGTTGATTTTACTTCCCAAAAATCACAAATATTCCAAAATAATTCTCTGTCCGTTTTTATCCTGTTTGGACTCTGTTTGATATGGGGTTTCTGCGAAACATAAAACATGTAACAAATAGGAACTGGCACTGGGCACTGGATCAATATGTTAGTCCAAAAAATAGTATAAAAAGTTTCCAAAAGTATATGAAAGTTGAATAATATTGGCATGGAACAATCAAAAATTATAGATACGATGGAGACGTATCAGCATCCCCAAGCTTAACTCCTGCTCGTCCTCGAGTAGGTAAATGATAAAAAAGATAATTTTTGATGTGGAATGCTACCTAGCATAATCTTGGTCATAAGTCTAATCATGGCATAAATATATTAAAACACGAGTGATTCAAGGCAATAGTCTATCATTTGACATAAAAACAATAATACTTCAAGCATACCAACCAAGCAATTATGTCTTATCAAATAACATAGTCAAAGAAAGCTCATCCCTACAAAATCATATAGTCTGGCTATGCTGCATCTTCATTATACAAAATATTCTCATCATGCACAACCCCGGTTTCAGCCAAGCAATTGGTTCATACTTTTTAACGTGCTTCAGCTTTTTCAACTCTTACGCAATACATGAGCGCAAGCCATGGACATAGCACTATGGTGGTATATGGTGGTGGTTGTGAGGACAAAACAGGGAGAAGATAGTCTCACATCAACTAGGCGTATCGACGGGCTATGGAGATGCCCATCAATAGATATCAATGTGAGTGAGTAGGGATTGCCATGCAACGGATGCACTAGAGCCATAAATGTATGAAAGCTCAACAAAAGAAACTAAGTGGGTGTGCATCCAACTTGCTTGCTCACAAAGACCTAGGGCATTTTGAGGAAGCCCATCATTGTAATATACAAGCCAAGTTCTATAATGAAAAATTCCCACTTAGTATATGAAAGTGACAACATAGGAGACTCTCTATCATGAAGATCATGGTGCTACTTTGAAGCACAAGTGTGGTAAAAAGAATAGTAGCATTGTCCCTTCTCTCTTTTTCTCTCATTATTATTTTTTCTTTTTTTTCTTTTCTTTCTTTTTTTTCTTTGGCCTTTCTCTTTTTTTTTGGCCTTTATCTTTTTTTAATTTTTTTATAAAGTCCGAAGTCTCATCCCGACTTGTGGGGGAATCATAGTCTTCATCATCCTTTCCTCACTAGCACAATGCTCTAATAATGAAGATCATCACACTTTTATTGATTTAAAACTCAAGAATTACAACTCAAAACTAGAACAAGATATGACTCTATATGAATGCCTCCGGCGGTGTACCGGGATATGCAATGAATCAAGAGTGACATGTAGGAAAATTATGAGGGTGGCCTTGCCACAAATACAATGTCAACTACATGATCATGCAAACAGCCATATGCCAATGATGGAACGTGTCATAATAACGGAACGGTGGAAAGTTGCATGGCAATATATCTTGGAATGGCTATATAAATGTCATAATAGGTAGGTATGGTGGCTGTTTTGAGGAAGGTAAATAATGGGTTCATGATATCGGCGAAAGTTGCGTGGCACAATAGAGGCTAGCAAAGTGGAAGGGTGAGTGTGCGTATATCCATGGACCCACATTAGTCATAAAGAACTCATATACTTATTGCAAAAGTCTACTTGACCTCGAAGAAAAGTACTAATACGCATGCTCCTAGGGGAAGGGCTGGTAGGAGTTAACCATCGCGCGATCCCGACCTCCACCCATAAGGAAAGAAATCAAAGAACACCTCATGCTCCAACGTTGTTACATAACGGTTCACCATACGTGCATGCTACGGGACTTGCAAACCTCAACACAAGTATTTCTAAATTTCACAATTACTCAACTAGCACGACTCTAATATCACCACCTTTATATCGCAAAACTATTGCAAGGAATCAAACATATAATATTCAGTGATCTACAAGTTTTTATGTAGGATTTTATGACTAACCATGTGAATGAGCAATTCCTGCCATCTCTCTAAATAGTTATAAGTGAAGTAAGAGAGTTTAATTCTTTCTACAAAAGATATGCCCACGCTCTAACAAATATAAGTGAAGCAAAAGAGCATTCTACAAATGGCGGTTTTCTATGTAAAGGGAAACAGGCAATCCAAACTTCAAATGACATAAGTGAAGCACATGAAGCATTTTATAAAGCCATACTCAAAAGATTTAAGTGAAGTGCAATGAGCATTCTATAAATCAACCAACAACTATCTCATACCAGCATGGTGCATAAAATAAAAGTGAAAACTAAATGGAAACGACGCTCCAAGACTTGCACATATCGCATAAACGAAACGAATACGAAAACATACTGATACTTGTTGAAGAAAAAGGGGATGCCTTCCAGGGCATCCCCAAGATTAGATGCTTGAGTCTCCTTGAATATTTACTTGGGGTGCCTTGGGCATCCCCAAGCTTGAGCTCTTGCCTCTCTTCCTTTTCCTCCTATCGAGACCTCCTCGATCAAACACTTCATCCACACAAAACTTCAACAGAAAACTCGGTAAGATCCGTTAGTATAAATAAGCAAATCACTACTCTAAGTACTGTAGAAAACCAATTCATATTTTGTTTTTGTATTGTTTCTACTGTAACATAATTTTTTCATGGCTTAACCCACTGATATAAATTGATAGTTTCATCAAAACAAGCAAACTATGCATCAAAAACAGAACAGTCTGTAGCAATCTGAACATTCACCATACTTATGGTAGCCCAAAAATTCTACCAAAATTAAGAAAAATAAAAAATTTGTGCAGAAAGACAGTGCAAAAAGAATAATAACCGTTTGGAGTTCCTGTTAAAAATGTAAAATGGCGCACTACAGCCAAAGTTTCTGTCCTGCACCGTACAAACCAACAAGCATTGTAAACATCCTAAAGGCAAACCTTGGCACATTATTTTTGTAATACAATGGAATTGTACAAGGGGATAACTTTTTTTTATGAAAAGTTTCTGTAATCAAGATTCACACAGTTTCCGTGAGCATGAACAAAGCTCAAGGCTAGCTCCCACTTCAACAATGCTTGTCTTTCTCACTTTCACTTTCCTTTTTAAAAAGTTTTGGGTTCACCTCTTTATTTTTTTGGTTTTAGACTATATAAAAGCACTCAACAGAAATAAATGACTCTCTAAAACTTCCAGGTTGTCTCCCTGGCAGCCCTTTCTTTAAAGCCATTAAGCTAGGCATATAGTGCTCAAGTAATGGATCCACCCGAATCCCAAGGTATATCAAAATCAATCTTAATTAACAATGATTTGTGATTTAGTAGTGAGCACAAAGTAACATATATAATGCAACAACAAAGTCTAACTCTCTTCCTATGCATCGGCATGTCATAAAAGAACAATTCATGCACACCAAGTAAAGGCCAATGCATAGTATAAGCAATTTTTTGCAGTTTTATCATATTGGAAACATAGAGAGGTGGAGATATAGTTCCTCTCCCATAATAATTGCAGGTAGGAGCAGCAAGAACATGCATATTATATCTATCAACATCATCATGTCAACGGAAAAAGGCAACCCATCAATATAATCCTTAATAAGCACAAACTTCTCCGATATAGTGTAGTTTGGAGAATTCAAAAAGATAATAGGACTATCATGCGTGGGTGCAATAGCAACAATTTCATGTTTAACATAAGGAACTATAGCAAGTTCATCTCCATAAGCATAATTCATATTGGCATCTTGGCCACAAGCATAGCAAGCATCATCAAAAAGGGGTATTTCAAGAGAATCAACAGCATCATAATAATCATCATAGCAATCATCCTTCGGTAAGCACGAAGGGGGAATTAAACAATGTATGAGTTGAAGTGTTACTCTCATTAGAAGGTGGTCACGGGTAGCTAATCCGCTCTTCCTCCTTTTGTTCTTCGCTCTCCTCATCATCTTTTTCATCCAATGAGCTCACAGTTTCATCAATTTCTTCTTCCATAGACTCCTGCAAAATATTAGTCTCTTCTTGGACAGCAGAGAATTTCTCAATATATAGTTTAACATAGGCATTAGAAGCATAGTTATCATAACAATATTCAAGTATGGCAAAAAATTTAGATTTGTAAAGAGTGGCATCATACTTTTCAATCAAAGAAGCAATATCATAAGCACCCTTAAAAGAAACAAATTCTTCAATTTGTTGAACATCATAGTAATTATAAACACCCTTAGCATATGAATATACGATTCCATTATCAATAAACTCACATAGGTAGGGAACGTGTTTCTTAGGGTTTTTAGAACAACAAGTAACATCATATATTTCATATAAAGTCCAAGCATAGCATTGCAAACGATGAATTTGATGTAGTAAAAGTTTCCCTTTTTCAGATAAACGGTGTCGCGCATAAAAAGCATGCTCATCTAAATATTTGCCCTCAACTAAGCTAGTTGGGGTTTCAGCACGAGCACAACGGAATCGAAGATGATCCAAGTAAAAAGCTTCAGGAGTGTGATAGATTTTGAGTGGTTCTTCAACCATTGGTGTAGTAGGTACAACTAATTTTTTTGGTATTTTGCGTTTCCTACCCATAACTAAGGATAGAGAACAACTAAGAACAACAAATAAAAATTACTTAGTGATTAAGAAAACAAGCACACACAAGAATATTCACCCCACGCTATGACTCCCCGACAACGATGCCAGAAAAAGGTCTTGATGAACCGCAAGTATACGGGATAGTTGTAGCCTCTTTCGATAAGTAAGAGTGTCGAAACCAATGAGGAACTAAAGGTAGAACAAGTACTCTCTCAAGTCCTATTTGCCACTGATACGACACTACGCACGCTTGACGTTCGCTTTACCTAGAACAAGTATGAAACTAGAGGTACTTTGTAGGTGTGATAGGATAGGGTTGCAAGATAATAAAGAACACGTAAATAAGAAGTAGGGGCTGTTTAGATAAAGATGCAATAAAGTAAATATAGCGAGTGTGGAAAAGTGGTGGTAGGAGTTGTGGAATTGTCCCCAAGCAATTGACTACTTTACTAGACCGATACCAATTTTTATGTGGGAGAGGCCACTGCTAGCATGTCATCCCTGACTTCCAATTCTATGCACTTACGATTGGAACTATTAGCAAGCATCCGCAACTACTAACGTTCATCAAGGTAAAACCCAACCATAGCATTAAGATATATTGATACCCCTTCAATCCCATATGCATAAATTTCTATGCTAGGTTGAAGCTCCTGTCACTCTTGCCCTCCAATACATAGTCCTATCAACATACAACTAACTCTATGGTGTGATCCACGCGCGCGCTCATATGATGGGCACCAAAGGACAGCAACATAACCACAAGCAAATTAAATCAATCATAGCAATTCATTAGCCACAAATAGGACAACAAAAATCTACTCAGACATCATAGGATGGCAACACATCATTGGATAATAATATAAAGCATAAAGCACCATGTTCAAGTAGAGGGTACAGTGGGTTGCGGGAGAGTGGACCGCTAGATATAGATGGCGGAAGGTGATGGAGACGTTGGTGAAGATGGCAGAGGTGTTGGTGAAGAACGCGGTGATGATGATGGCCCCCGGCGGCGTTCCGGCGCCACCGGAAGCAAGGGGGAGAGAGCCCCCCTTCTTCTTCTTCTTCCTTGACCTTCTCCCTAGATGGGAGAAGGTTTTCCCTATGGTCCTTGGCTCCCATGGCTTGGGAGGGGCGAGAGCCCCTCCGAGATTGGATCTATCTCTCTGTCTCTCTCTGTTTCTGCGTTACCAGGTCCTTCCCCTTCACTGTTCCTTGTATATCCGGAGATCCGTAACTCCGATTGGCATGAATCTTTCACCCAGATTTTTCTTATAAAATTATCTTTCTTGCGGCAAAATAAGAGTGTCAACCGCCTTACGGGGGGCCCAGGAGAGTCCAGGGCGTGCCTGCCTCCCTAGGGCGTGCACCCTATCTCCTGGCCACCTCGGGGACCGTCTCGCGTTGATTTACTTCCCAAAAATCACAAATATTCCAAAATAATTCTCCGTTCATTTTTATCCCGTTTGGACTCCGTTTGATATGGGGTTTCTGCGAAACATAAAACATGCAACAAACAGGAACTGACATTGGGCACTAGATCAATATGTTAGTCCCAAAAAATAGTATAAAAAGTTGCCAAAAGTATATGAAAGTTGAATAATATTGGCATGGAACAATCGAAAATTATAGATACGACGGAGACGTATCAACGTTCATTGCTGGGTCATGTACGCATGTCCCTGTAAGTTAGCGCCAACTTGGGTTTATGGCTAGTCATGTCGGCCCGGGATCTTTGTCATATGGATGCTAGCGACACTGTCATATATGTGAGCCAAAAGGCGCAAACGATCCCAGGCCAGGTAAGGTGGCACCTGTGGGAATATTGTGCGTAAGGCCCAAAGTGATATGATGTTTTACATGCTAGATCGGTATGACTTAGGATCAGGGTCTTGATAGCTTTGGTATCAGAGCTTGACTGTCTGTAGGATTACCAAGCCAAACTGGTCGTAGTCGAGTCTAGAAATGCTCTAGTTATATAGGTGAATTGGTTGTGGAAGGGAACGTAAGGCTCTTTTTACTCCTTTACCTTATGCCCTTCTGATCCGAGTCATCCTGTCCTTCCTATCAGGATTACGTGTTCCTAATCCGTAGACTTATAAGATTGATGAATTCAAGTCTCAGTTCAGTTTCTACTACCTCCTTGTGATAACGCTTGGTCTCAGAACCTTGATATTGTGATGTTGAGTCATTATGCCACCATTTTGCAGGATGTCTCAAATCTTTTCAAGCATTTACAGCCGTTATACTATCCGAGTTATTCCGGGTTTCTAATAGTCTGATGCATTTGCATCTTCCTTCTTTCTGTTCCCGATGTTCCTTTGGGCCAAATTAACCACAGATGTTGAGATACTCTATTGCCTCGAGATATATGTTTGGAGCTATTATTATGACCCTGGGTGTCTTAGAGAATCCCCTACCTAGCCATGTTTTTTTTGTTCCCAGTGCGATGATTCTGGCCGTCATTCTCGAAAGCATCTCGCGATGCCATTTAGTTAGTAGGCATTCTATTCCTCAGTTTTTTAACCTGAGATTCACCCTACTCATTCATGTTAATAGTGTTTGCTAGTTCCTTTAGGTTATTAGTAACCTTTGTGATAGTCCTCGAGGTCTGTGGTATTTCCTTCTTCCAAATACCATGAACTGCTTATGGCAGAAGTTCTTTGAACCAAAAGATCACAACAAGAGTGTTCTCGATGAGTGTCGGATATCGGGTTCCGGCAAAACCCTTAAGGTTCAAACTCTGGGGTGCGTGTGAAGATCTTCCCTCTACCGATCCACGTCTCAATGCCTCGCTGAGAATCTAAGCTAAACGATGAACAACACAAGGGACACAATGTTTATACTGGTTCGGGCCACCGTTGTGGTGTAATACCCAACTCCAATGTGTGGTGTGGTGGATTGCCTCAGGGGCTGATGATGAACAGTACAAAGGAAGAACAGACTCGGGAGAGGTGTTCTTGTGGTGGTGTGCTTGGAGAGGAATTGCTCCGTCTCTGTTGGCTCTAGGTGAGAAATCTATTCCCTATCCTCTACTGTGGTGGCTATCTCTATATATAGAGGCCCTGGTCCTCTTCCCAATTTTTTTTCCAAAAGTATATGAAAGTTGAATAATATTGGCATGGAACAATCAAAAATTATAGATACGATGGAGACGTATCAGCATCCCCAAGCTTAACTCCTGCTCGTCCTCGAGTAGGTAAATGATAAAAAAGATAATTTTTGATGTGGAATGCTACCTAGCATAATCTTGGTCATAAGTCTAATCATGGCATAAATATATTAAAACACGAGTGATTCAAGGCAATAGTCTATCATTTGACATAAAAACAATAATACTTCAAGCATACCAACCAAGCAATTATGTCTTATCAAATAACATAGTCAAAGAAAGCTCATCCCTACAAAATCATATAGTCTGGCTATGCTGCATCTTCATTATACAAAATATTCTCATCATGCACAACCCCGGTTTCAGCCAAGCAATTGGTTCATACTTTTTAACGTGCTTCAGCTTTTTCAACTCTTACGCAATACATGAGCGCAAGCCATGGACATAGCACTATGGTGGTATATGGTGGTGGTTGTGAGGACAAAACAGGGAGAAGATAGTCTCACATCAACTAGGCGTATCGACGGGCTATGGAGATGCCCATCAATAGATATCAATGTGAGTGAGTAGGGATTGCCATGCAACGGATGCACTAGAGCCATAAATGTATGAAAGCTCAACAAAAGAAACTAAGTGGGTGTGCATCCAACTTGCTTGCTCACAAAGACCTAGGGCATTTTGAGGAAGCCCATCATTGTAATATACAAGCCAAGTTCTATAATGAAAAATTCCCACTTAGTATATGAAAGTGACAACATAGGAGACTCTCTATCATGAAGATCATGGTGCTACTTTGAAGCACAAGTGTGGTAAAAAGAATAGTAGCATTGTCCCTTCTCTCTTTTTCTCTCATTATTATTTTTTCTTTTTTTTCTTTTCTTTCTTTTTTTCTTTGGCCTTTCTCTTTTTTTTTGGCCTTTATCTTTTTTTAATTTTTTTATAAAGTCCGAAGTCTCATCCCGACTTGTGGGGGAATCATAGTGTTCATCATCCTTTCCTCACTAGCACAATGCTCTAATAATGAAGATCATCACACTTTTATTGATTTAAAACTCAAGAATTACAACTCAAAACTAGAACAAGATATGACTCTATATGAATGCCTCCGGCGGTGTACCGGGATATGCAATGAATCAAGAGTGACATGTAGGAAAATTATGAGGGTGGCCTTGCCACAAATACAATGTCAACTACATGATCATGCAAACAGCCATATGCCAATGATGGAACGTGTCATAATAACGGAACGGTGGAAAGTTGCATGGCAATATATCTTGGAATGGCTATATAAATGTCATAATAGGTAGGTATGGTGGCTGTTTTGAGGAAGGTAAATAATGGGTTCATGATATCGGCGAAAGTTGCGCGGCACAATAGAGGCTAGCAAAGTGGAAGGGTGAGTGTGCGTATATCCATGGACCCACATTAGTCATAAAGAACTCATATACTTATTGCAAAAGTCTACTTGACCTCGAAGAAAAGTACTAATACACATGCTCCTAGGGGAAGGGCTGGTAGGTGTTAACCATCGCGCGATCCTGACCTCCACCCATAAGGAAAGAAATCAAAGAACACCTCATGCTCCAACGTTGTTACATAACGGTTCACCATACGTGCATGCTACGGGACTTGCAAACCTCAACACAAGTATTTCTCAATTTCACAATTACTCAACTAGCACGACTCTAATATCACCACCTTTATATCGCAAAACTATTGCAAGGAATCAAACATATAATATTCAGTGATCTACAAGTTTTTATGTAGGATTTTATGACTAACCATGTGAATGAGCAATTCCTGCCATCTCTCTAAATAGTTATAAGTGAAGTAAGAGAGTTTAATTCTTTCTACAAAAGATATGCCCACGCTCTAACAAATATAAGTGAAGCAAAAGAGCATTCTACAAATGGCGGTTTTCTATGTAAAGGGAAACAGGCAATCCAAACTTCAAATGACATAAGTGAAGCACATGAAGCATTTTATAAAGCCATACTCAAAAGATTTAAGTGAAGTGCAATGAGCATTCTATAAATCAACCAACAACTATCTCATACCAGCATGGTGCATAAAATAAAAGTGAAAACTAAATGGAAACGAAGCTCCAAGACTTGCACATATCGCATAAACGAAACGAATACGAAAACATACTGATACTTGTTGAAGAAAAAGGGGATGCCTTCCAGGGCATCCCCAAGATTAGATGCTTGAGTCTCCTTGAATATTTACTTGGGGTGCCTTGGGCATCCCCAAGCTTGAGCTCTTGCCTCTCTTCCTTTTCCTCCTATCGAGACCTCCTCGATCAAACACTTCATCCACACAAAACTTCAACAGAAAACTCGGTAAGATCCGTTAGTATAAATAAGCAAATCACTACTCTAAGTACTGTAGAAAACCAATTCATATTTTGTTTTTGTATTGTTTCTACTGTAACATAACTTTTTCATGGCTTAACCCACTGATATAAATTGATAGTTTCATCAAAACAAGCAAACTATGCATCAAAAACAGAACAGTCTGTAGCAATCTGAACATTCACCATACTTCTGGTAGCCCAAAAATTCTACCAAAATTAAGAAAAATAAAAAATTTGTGCAGAAAGACAGTGCAAAAAGAATAATAACCGTTTGGAGTTCCTGTTAAAAATGTAAAATGGCGCACTACAGCCAAAGTTTCTGTCCTGCACCGTACAAACCAACAAGCATTGTAAACATCCTAAAGGCAAACCTTGGCACATTATTTTTGTAATACAATGGAATTGTACAAGGGGATAACTTTTTTTTATGAAAAGTTTCTGTAATCAAGATTCACACAGTTTCCGTGAGCATGAACAAAGCTCAAGGCTAGCTCCCACTTCAACAATGCTTGTCTTTCTCACTTTCACTTTCCTTTTTAAAAAGTTTTGGGTTCACCTCTTTATTTTTTTGGTTTTAGACTATATAAAAGCACTCAACAGAAATAAATTACTCTCTAAAACTTCCGGGTTGTCTCCCTGGCAGCCCTTTCTTTAAAGCCATTAAGCTAGGCATATAGTGCTCAAGTAATGGATCCACCCGAATCCCAAGGTATATCAAAATCAATCTTAATTAACAATGATTTGTGATTTAGTAGTGAGCACAAAGTAACATATATAATGCAACAACAAAGTCTAACTCTCTTCCTATGCATCGGCATGTCATAAAAGAACAATTCATGCACACCAAGTAAAGGCCAATGCATAGTATAAGCAATTTTTTGCAGTTTTATCATATTGGAAACATAGAGAGGTGGAGATATAGTTCCTCTCCCATAATAATTGCAGGTACGAGCAGCAAGAACATGCATATTATATCTATCAACATCATCATGTCAACGGAAAAAGGCAACCCATCAATATAATCCTTAATAAGCACAAACTTCTTCGATATAGTGTAGTTTGGAGAATTCAAAAAGATAATAGGACTATCATGCGTGGGTGCAATAGCAACAATTTCATGTTTAACATAAGGAACTATAGCAAGTTCATCTCCATAAGCATAATTCATATTGGCATCTTGGCCACAAGCATAGCAAGCATCATCAAAAAGGGGTATTTCAAGAGAATCAACAGCATCATAATAATCATCATAGCAATCATCCTTCGGTAAGCACGAAGGGGGAATTAAACAATGTATGAGTTGAAGTGTTACTCTCATTAGAAGGTGGTCACGGGTAGCTAATCCGCTCTTCCTCCTTTTGTTCTTCGCTCTCCTCATCATCTTTTTCATCCAATGAGCTCACAGTTTCATCAATTTCTTCTTCCATAGACTCCTGCAAAATATTAGTCTCTTCTTGGACAGCAGAGAATTTCTCAATATATAGTTTAACATAGGCATTAGAAGCATAGTTATCATAACAATATTCAAGTATGGCAAATTTTTTAGATTTGTAAAGAGTGGCATCATACTTTTCAATCAAAGAAGCAATATCATAAGCACCCTTAAAAGAAACAAATTCTTCAATTTGTTGAACATCATAGTAATTATAAACACCCTTAGCATATGAATATACGATTCCATTATCAATAAACTCACATAGGTAGGGAACGTGTTTCTTAGGGTTTTTAGAACAACAAGTAACATCATATATTTCATATAAAGTCCAAGCATAGCATTGCAAACGATGAATTTGATGTAGTAAAAGTTTCCCTTTTTCAGATAAACGGTGTCGCGCATAAAAAGCATGCTCATCTAAATATTTGCCCTCAACTAAGCTAGTTGGGGTTTCAGCACGAGCACAACGGAATCGAAGATGATCCAAGTAAAAAGCTTCAGGAGTGTGATAGATTTTGAGTGGTTCTTCAACCATTGGTGTAGTAGGTACAACTAATTTTTTTGGTATTTTGCGTTTCCTACCCATAACTAAGGATAGAGAACAACTAAGAACAACAAATAAAAATTACTTAGTGATTAAGAAAACAAGCACACACAAGAATATTCACCCCACGCTATGACTCCCCGACAACGATGCCAGAAAAAGGTCTTGATGAACCGCAAGTATACGGGATAGTTGTAGCCTCTTTCGATAAGTAAGAGTGTCGAAACCAATGAGGAACTAAAGGTAGAACAAGTACTCTCTCAAGTCCTATTTGCCACTGATACGACACTACGCACGCTTGACGTTCGCTTTACCTAGAACAAGTATGAAACTAGAGGTACTTTGTAGGTGTGATAGGATAGGGTTGCAAGATAATAAAGAACACGTAAATAAGAAGTAGGGGCTGTTTAGATAAAGATGCAATAAAGTAAATATAGCGAGTGTGGAAAAGTGGTGGTAGGAGTTGTGGAATTGTCCCCAAGCAATTGACTACTTTACTAGACCGATACCAATTTTTATGTGGGAGAGGCCACTGCTAGCATGTCATCCCTGACTTCCAATTCTATGCACTTACGATTGGAACTATTAGCAAGCATCCGCAACTACTAACGTTCATCAAGGTAAAACCAAACCATAGCATTAAGATATATTGATACCCCTTCAATCCCATATGCATCAATTTCTATGCTAGGTTGAAGCTCCTGTCACTCTTGCCCTCCAATACATAGTCCTATCAACATACAACTAACTCTATGGTGTGATCCACGCGCGCGCTCATATGATGGGCACCAAAGGACAGCAACATAACCACAAGCAAATTAAATCAATCATAGCAATTCATTAGCCACAAATAGGACAACAAAAATCTACTCAGACATCATAGGATGGCAACACATCATTGGATAATAATATAAAGCATAAAGCACCATGTTCAAGTAGAGGGTACAGCGGGTTGCGGGAGAGTGGACCGCTAGATATAGATGGCGGAAGGTGATGGAGACGTTGGTGAAGATGGCAGAGGTGTTGGTGAAGAACGCGGTGATGATGATGGCCCCCGACGGCGTTCCGGCGCCACCGGAAGCAAGGGGAGAGAGCCCCCCTTCTTCTTCTTCTTCCTTGACCTTCTCCCTAGATGGGAGAAGGTTTTCCCTATGGTCCTTGGCTCCCATGGCTTGGGAGGGGCGAGAGCCCCTCCGAGATTGGATCTATCTCTCTGTCTCTCTCTGTTTCTGTGTTACCAGGTCCTTCCCCTTCACTGTTCCTTGTATATCCGGAGATCCGTAACTCCGATTGGCATGAATCTTTCACCCAGATTTTTCTTATAAAATTATCTTTCTTGCGGCAAAATAAGAGTGTCAACCGCCTTACGGGGGGGCCCAGGAGAGTCCAGGGCGCGCCTGCCTCCCTGGGGCGCGCACCCTATCTCCTGGCCACCTCGGGGACCGTCTCGCGTTGATTTACTTCCCAAAAATCACAAATATTCCAAAATAATTCTCCGTTCATTTTTATCCCGTTTGGACTCCGTTTGATATGGGGTTTCTGCGAAACATAAAACATGCAACAAACAGGAACTGGCATTGGGCTCTAGATCAATATGTTAGTCCCAAAAAATAGTATAAAAAGTTGCCAAAAGTATATGAAAGTTGAATAATATTGGCATGGAACAATCGAAAATTATAGATACGACGGAGACGTATCAACGTTCATTGCTGGGTCATGTACGCATGTCCCAGTAAGTTAGCGCCAACTTGGGTTTATGGCTAGTCATGTCGGCCCGGGATCTTTGTCATATGGATGCTAGCGACACTGTCATATATGTGAGCCAAAAGGCGCAAACGATCCCAGGCCAGGTAAGGTGGCACTTGTGGGAATATTGTGCGTAAGGCCCAAAGTGATATGATGTTTTACATGCTAGATCGGTATGACTTAGGATCAGGGTCTTGATAGCTTTGGTATCAGAGCTTGACTGTCTGTAGGATTACCAAGCCAAACTGGTCGTAGTCGAGTCTAGAAATGCTCTAGTTATATAGGTGAATTGGTTGTGGAAGGGAACGTAAGGCTCTTTTTACTCCTTTACCTTATGCCCTTCTGATCCGAGTCATCCTGTCCTTCCTATCAGGATTACGTGTTCCTAATCCGTAGACTTATAAGATTGATGAATTCAAGTCTCAGTTCAGTTTCTACTACCTCCTTGTGATAATGCTTGGTCTCAGAACCTTGATATTGTGATGTTGAGTCATTATGCCACCATTTTGCAGGATGTCTCAAATCTTTTCAAGCATTTACAGCCGTTATACTATCCGAGTTATTCCGGGTTTCTAATAGTCTGATGCATTTGCATCTTCCTTCTTTCTGTTCCCGATGTTCCTTTGGGCCAAATTAACCACAGATGTTGAGATACTCTATTGCCTCGAGATATATGTTTGGAGCTATTATTATGACCCTGGGTGTCTTAGAGAATCACCTACCTAGCCATGTTTTTTTTGTTCCCAGTGCGATGATTCTGGCCGTCATTCTCGAAAGCATCTCGTGATGCCATTTAGTTAGTAGGCATTCTATTCCTCAGTTTTTTAACCTGAGATTCACCCTACTCATTCATGTTAATAGTGTTTGCTAGTTCCTTTAGGTTATTAGTAACCTTTGTGATAGTCCTCGAGGTCTGTGGTATTTCCTTCTTCCAAATACCATGAACTGCTTATGGCAGAAGTTCTTTGAACCAAAAGATCACAACAAGAGTGTTCTCGATGAGTGTCGGATATCGGGTTCCGGCAAAACCCTTAAGGTTCAAACTCTGGGGTGCGTGTGAAGATCTTCCCTCTACCGATCCACGTCTCAATGCCTCGCTGAGAATCTAAGCTAAACGATGAACAACACAAGGGACACAATGTTTATACTGGTTCGGGCCACCGTTGTGGTGTAATACCCAACTCCAATGTGTGGTGTGGTGGATTGCCTCAGGGGCTGATGATGAACAGTACAAAGGAAGAACAGACTCGGGAGAGGTGTTCTTGTGGTGGTGTGCTTGGAGAGGAATTGCTCCGTCTCTGTTGGCTCTAGGTGAGAAATCTATTCCCTATCCTCTACTGTGGTGGCTATCTCTATATATAGAGGCCCTGGTCCTCTTCCCAAATATTGAGCAGGAAGGGCGCCAACAACAGCCATTTTGAAGGGGAACATCTAGTACAAGTTATCCTGACTAAAGTTGGTCTTCGGCTGCCAAAGGCACTGGCGATGACGCCGTCTTGGGCTCCACGGTGACCTCCGTCCTGCCGCTCTGCTGGTCTTGGTCTTGTTGCACCGGAATGGTAACCTTTGCCTGATGCCTCGGTACCCATGCCTGCGCTTGCCCCCTTTAAACCAAAGAGGAAACAAGAACACTACGCTGGCCGGCGCCCGCCTAGCGCCCGCCTGGTCTCGATCGTCATGGCTTGCGTCACGAGCATGTCGCGAGGTACCCTTGCCTTGATCTCTCCGCGTCCTCACGAGCCTGCCTGGTGAGGCCGTTCCTGAGGAAGCCTTGCATCGTCCGCCCCGCGAGGCTTGGCCCCTTGCGAAGGTCTTGAGCTTGAGCTGATGAAGATGGGCCGTACTGGGCCACCACTTGAGCCACGCCGCAGGCCGCAGGCAGGCAAGTCTGGGGACCCCAGTTCCCAAAACACTGATAGTAGCCCCCGGGCCCAAGGCGCACTCGGACTTGGCTTAGCAGGGAAGCGAAGGGGCAAGTGCGGAGCGCCATGGGCCCCAACAGCATGCGGCCTTGGTCGCCGCATGGCGGTTGATTGGACGTGGGCGTCTCCGCTTCCCCATGCTGCCTCGACAACTGCCCGTCTGAAAAAAAGGCTGGCTCTGGTTAGGCTTACCTTCATTGCTCCCATTCGCCTCGCTCCAGATCCCCTTTCCTGCTCTTGCCCTCCTGCTTCCGAAATCTCCAGACCCGCCTCATCCTCTCCCCTCCAGCGAGCAATGGCGCCTCGCAAGACCGTGGCCGGGGCTCCATTGGCCTAGTACTCGCCGGCTCTGGATACCCCAAATATGACGAGGAAGAATCTCGCCCGCACACGCCTGATTACGGAGACGCAAGGCAGCGAGATGGGGGAGACTGCGCTCTGACCCGGCTCCGCCCAACCAGAGGACAAGGGGAGCACCTTCTATCCCTTCTTCATGAGCATCGTCATCGCTGGCCTGGTGCCTCCCTTTTTTGAGTTCTTCTTTGATGTCCTCCGCCATTACAAGCTGCATGCTCTGCATTTCCATCCCAACTCTGTTCTCGTGCCTCCCTTTTTTGAGTTCTTCTTTGATGTCCTCCGCCATTACAAGCTGCATGCTCTGCATTTCCATCCCAACTCTGTTCTCTTTCTGTCGATTTTCGCCTACTACTGAGAGGCGCACATCGGGGTGATGCCCTCCATGGCCTTGTTGCGCCACTTCTTCTTCCTCCAGGTCACTGGCGCCAATATATCGACGTGCGCTAGCTTTGTTGTGTACTCCAAAGCCAACACAATCTCAAAGGCCGGGAAGAGGGCCGACGGCTTCCGGAGTAAGTGGGTCATGCTGGATGCCGGGTGCATCAACTCTCGGCTGGTGCTGCCTACGGGGCTACCCCAGTCCGTCGATGCATGGCCCCGCATGATGCTTGATGACCGACGGGCGAAGCCGGTGCTGGAGAAGATGAACGCTGACCTCAGGCCGAGCAACATGAAGGCGGCAAAGCTGACCGGGGCCACACTCCTAAGGGAGTTCTTGGCACATTGGGTGGCTCCACTTCAAGCGCACTCACGCCCATTATGGAGGCTCGAGGATGCGGACGCCGACCTCCGCTTGAACTCGGAGGCCCTGGCTGATGAAGATCTGACCGCAGCTCTCCGCTTCTTGGTTGGAGAGGATGTGGCAAGCCCGGAGGGCGCCCCGGTCCCCTTGTTCCTCCGCGACGACTGGGAGCGGGTGGTCGACGCCATGCCCACCTTTGACGGGGACGGTCTGGTGCCGGCGGAGGCTCCTAAGGACCAGGCGGCAATGGTGCGGTGGACTTGTCCTCCGATGATTCCGGCGGGGGAGAGGAGGAAGATGATGAGGAGGAGGAGCGCGACTCGGAGGCGACCACCAAGGAGACGGGGAGACTTCCCCGTGGCGCAGGTCCAGCACCCTCCGCTCCATGCCGGATGATGACGAGGCCAGCACCAGGCGAGGGGGAGAGGAACCACCCGTGATCCCGAAGAAGGACAGGTCGAGGGTGATCTCCCGTGGGTCTACTCCAACCCGGTGCTGCCCAGAGCCAGCTCTAGCCCTTCTGGTGTGCCTTCCTCTGCTGCTGGACCTCCCGAGGCTGAGCCCCGCAGGAGGCTCTCGGGCCTCAAGCTCAGCCGGAGGCCGTTGGAACCCACGGCAGCCAACCAGTAAGTACTCGAACTCTGCTTTGCTCTTATTTTTGCCTTCATGGCTTGACATCCTCCATTGTTTGGGTAGGCCGCCTCCTGCGGCGAAGAGGCTGAAGGGTGACACGGCAGCCCCACTCGGGGCAACCTCGCCTGCTGTGGCCGCGCCTTCACCCTTGGGAAGGGGAGGCAGTGGAGCTCGCACCTCCCCTGCCCGATCGTCCTTGCAAGGCCAGGAGGGACGCTCTGGCAGGGAGCTAGCCCACATGGCCCCGCTGACTCTGGAGGCACCTGCACTTGACGCTGTTGTCGAGGTTGCCAAGGCTCAGGTGGTCCCGGCCTCTCAAGCCGTGATCACGCTGCCGTCTTCTCCTCCTACTCCGCCGGTTCCCGTCTCCTCTGCCTCCTCCGCCGCCTTGGACCGTGCCGCCGATGAGCTGAGCCGGCTGCAAGAAGATCTCTAGGGCGCCAACCCCCGCATGGTAGTAGGGCGCCTGGAGCTGGTCTCTCGCTGGGTTTGCTCTGACGCCTCCATCTGAGCGGCGCTGAACCAGGCTGTGACACCTTTCAAGGAGGAGAAACAAGTCACCTCCTAGGCCATAGCTGCTCGCGACGCGTCATTTAAGGATGCTTCAATTGTCAGGGGCCGCTGCAAGGCACTGGAGGACGAGTTGCAAGGCCTGCGTGATGAGCTTGCCAAGGAGGTTCACGACCGTTAGGTGAAGGAGGAGGAGATGAAGGCTCGGGAGGCCGCCATCAGGGACCGCGACGCCGAGCTCTCTGCTGATCACGGCCGGCTAAAAAACTGGAGCAGACGCTGAAGGTGGAGATGGTTGAGCTGGACGCCAAGGCGAAAGTCTTGGCCGAGGATCGGGCAGCCTTCACGGACTACGAGGTGAGATCTCGCAAGGCGCTGAAGTCGCTTTATGAAGATGGTCTGGAGAAGCCATTCGCCGGAGCCACGGAAGGCCCCACCAAGCTGCTTCCCTTCCTGGTCGAGGCGCTTGAGGAGGTCGTGACCGGCATCGGCCCCATGGCTGAGGTTGAAGCTCGCATTCTTTCCTCCGTAGCGCTGACGTAGATCCTCGGCCACGTCTATCTCCGCAACCCCGACGCCAACCTTGACGACCTGCTGGAGCCTGTGGATACCGAGTGCTCCGCCGCTGCTGCTGAGGCTGTGAAGGGCCGAGTGGAGGCCTTGCTGGCGAAGTTCCGTGCCTTCGCCACTGTGCCCAAGCGAGGCGCTGCAGGTTCTGCGACCTCTGGAGGTGGAGCTGACAAGCGCGACCCCACCACGAGCGACGGCGCTGCCCAAGGGTGATCTTCTCGCGGCTTCTTTCCTGTTTCAACTCCTGCAACATGCACTGTGCCTCGTGGAGGCATTTAAACTTGTGTCTGGTATCATGAGGACAATCTATGGTTTGTAATATTTGCTTCTGAATTTACTTCTGAATTTCCAAGATTTTGCGGTTTCCTTCCTATTTGCTTTGTGTTCTACGTCCACAGGGCCCGACCCCGCGCATACCTCAACCGCCGTTAGCCCCGACCGGATCACCAGGACGGGACTAAGGAGTGAGGGGCTACATGGTAAGTTAGGCTCCCAAGTCGCGATGCTCAGGAGTCCCCCTTGACGCGCAAACAGCAAATAGGGAGGGGGTGTAGGAGTGGACCTTTCATTCTATGTCGGCAGGGCCCGGCCCCGCGCATACCTCAACCGTCGTTAGCCTTTCTGAACTAAGGAGTGAGGGGCTACGTGACTAGTTAGGCTCGTGAGTTGTGATGCTCAGAAGTCCCCCTTGACGCTCAAACGGTCTTCATACCTTGGCTCCGCTCGGGGAGGGGGGCACGACGACAATGTCCGAGGGACCTGGCTGGGTGGCGTGCGCTCGAGCGTGGCCCAGACGTAGCCCCCGTGTCCACCCCCCTTGCATGGCGCTCCCAAGGGGAGGCGTTGCGATGAGGCCAGACACTGAGCTCTGGGCTTCCTAAGGTTGATACAGTCATGGGCTGTCCTCAGTTATTTATCACCAGCGCGGAGCATAGCGCTTCCGTATGTGTACGGGCATAGCCGCTCCTCAGCAGTGTCGTCAGCCAACACAGAGCATGGTGCTTCCACTGGTATGTGGGAGGGGGCCCCCCTCCGGGAGGAGCCCCCGGGGCGTGTACAGCCCCGCCCTGACACATGGCTAGCACGGTAGGGCTAGACGAGGTGTATCTGGGCACTCGTGAGCCAGCGTGGGACTCACAAGGCCCTACCTCAAGGCGGGTTGCACCTGATCTTGGGCCTTGGGCAGCTGAGTATTCCTGCATGGTGGTTAGATGCAAATGCTCTACGTCCTCAGGTCCCAGCCCTCGAGCAAGCTCAGCCGCCGCTGGTATGCCAGGTCACGATGCCATGGACAAGGCTAGGGGGTGAGGGCTGGAGAGCCAGTAAGAGCTCCTCAGTCGTGATGCTCAGGCGCCCCCCTTTTAACGTGCAAGCGGTTTGCATGAGGGAGAGAAAGGGGCCGCGATGGGCGAGAGACGATAACCATGAGCAAGTTAAGCGTGAAGAGCAAATCAACTTAGATAGATGCAGGAAAGATACACGCCACTAGGTCAGGCCCGACTGGCTTGGGGATGATGCAGCCCGAGGGGCGCCCCCAGCAAATTGAACTAAAGACACATGAAAAATGGATACATGCCGCAGGGACGGACCCACGTGCCCTGGGAATGGTGCAGCCCCGGGGGCGCTCCAGCTGAAATGAAACTTGAAAGATGTCACCTGATATCATTGCAGAGCGAGTGTTGGAGTAGCTGACGATGCGCGGTGAAAAAGCCAATCCTCACGAGCTTTCGGAGCCCTGAGCCTCGGGAGGCTCTGGGGGTCTGGGCGGCTCCTCGAGGTCCGTCTCCATCTCCGCCAGGAACGCGCAGTGCCTGACCTCCTGAGCTTCAAGAATGCTTCTCATCAGGCGCTAGTGAGCAGCAGCCGCGTTCGGCAGGCCGAAAGGCATGCACACATAGTTGTGGGGTGGACCCTCACAACATCCCACGTGCGAAGGCCAGAAACGCTCCTAATTCACGACTCGGTTGAGACCTTGGTAGTCGATGCAGACACGTAGCCCGCCATCCTTGTCTGGATGGGGAGCTACACCGGGTAGGTGGTGATGGCCGCACTGACTCTCGATTCCTGCAGCTCCTGAGTGACCTTGGTGATGAACTCCTGAGGGTTGGGCCCTCCTTGCCTCATGCCTTCCCGAGGGAAACGTGTCGCGAAGCACGCCTCCAAGTGGTGACCGAGCGCCTCCCTCATGATCTTGGCAAAGGCAGTGGCCCTCCAGGAGAGAGCCCCCGAGCCTTGCCCAAGGAGGGCGCCAGGCGCGCCTTCCTATGCGACGGATGGAGGCTCCCCTTGGACGGGTGCAGATCCTGGCGCGGTGCCTCCGAAGGTGTCTGCCTCCTGAGGCCTTGAGATGGGTGATGTCTTCTTCTTCTTGGGAGCTGCCTCGGTAAGGTTCCCACTCTTGTTGTCTGGGTCATCAACTGATGCGGCTTGGAAGGCATGCTCGAGAAAGCACACCACATCCTTCTCTTCGCAAGGGACCATGATGACTCCGCCGCTTCCTGGCATCTTGAGGACATTGTAACCATGGTGAGTCACTGCCATGAACTTGGACAGGGCTGGATACCTAAGGATGGCATTGTATGGCAGGTGGATGTGGGCAACGTCGAAGTCAATGAGCTCAGTACGGTAGTTCTTGCGCTGTCCAAAGGTTATTGGGAGGCGGACCTGCCCTATCGGGGTGGTGGAGCCGTCACTAACTCCTGAGAAAGGCTTGGTTGGCTGAAGCTGATCATATGGCACTTGGAGATTGTTGAACGTCTCGACGAACAGAACATTGAGGCCTGCGCCGCCATCGATGAGGGTCCTGGTGACTTGCGCATTGCTGATGACTGGGGAACAAAGCATTGGGAGGACCCCGGCTATTGCCGCACACTTGAGCTGATCTGCTGAGCTGAACATGATGGCGCACGTGGACCACCTCAAAGGGCGTGTGGCCTCGAGCTTGGGCAGGACTGCGTTCACCTCGCGAGCAAACTACTTGAAGATGCGCTAAGAGGCTGGGGCCTGAGCTCAGCTCAAGATGCAAGCGATAGCACGTGCCTCCTCGTCTGGATGGTTGTCATTCCTCCTTGGCAGTGGTGGCAGAGGAGGAAGGCCTGCTTTGCCTTGCGGGCGATCCTCACGAGGCTGATCCCTCCAAGCCCCCTCGCGAGGCTGTTCCTGCCAGCGGTCCTTGCAAGGCCGGTCACGCCACCCTTGGCGAGGGCCACGGTCGTCCCATCGTCCTCGACCTCTTCCTCCTCCTCGGTCGTAGCCTCGATCATTGCAGTCGGGCCGTCGACCGACATGTCCTTCTCGCACGGCCCTGAGCTCTTGGCATTCGTTGGAGTTGTGGGTGTGGAGGTTGTGGTACACGCAGTACCGGCTGCCCTTGGACGACTCCGGTTGGTTCCTGTCGTGCTTCGTGTCTGGCTCTGCTGCGAGCACAGGTGCTCCTTTGCGCTCCACGTCTTTAGCCATAGCCTTCTTCTCTTCAGGGTCAGCAGCTGGGAGCTCGAGAAGGGAGAGGCGTCCCTCCTTAGCCCTTGCGCACTTGGTCGCTAGGTTGAACAGCTCCAGAGATGTGCACAGATCCTCGTGGATTGCCAGTTCCTCTTTCATCTTGACGTCGCGGACGCCATCAGAGAACGCTGAGATGATGGCCTCCTCGGTCACCTTGGGAATCTTGAGGCGAGCATTGTTGAAGCGCTGGATGTACTTCTGCAGGGTTTCTCCAGGTTGCTGCTTGATGCGGCACAGGTCACCCATGACCGGAGGACGGTCGTGAGTGCCCTGTAAGTTGGCAATGAAGCGGGTGCGCATCTCGTCCCAAGAGGAGATCGTGCCGGGAAGCAGCTTTAGGAGCCAGGTGCGTGCACCATCCTTGAACGCCATGGGAAACCAATTCGCCATAACCTTCTCGTTTCCGTTGGCCACTTCAATGCCCAGCTTGTAGAGCTACAGGAACTCCGCGGGGTCGGCAGTGCCGTCATACCGAGGAGGCAGATCCGTCTTGAACTTGCCCGGCCAGGCGATACTGCATAGCTCGATGGTGAAGGCGCGACAGCCTGCGGTGGCCACCGGAGCTCTTTGCCTTGCTCCTGGGGATTCCCGTGTGCCGCTGCCAGGGGCAATGCAGGGTCTGGACGTGGTGGCACGGGGATGCGTTCATGGCGTGCCGGTGCAGGGAGCACACGAGCACCTTCCTGGGGGTGAGGGATTTCATGGCAGCTCCTTTCTTGTCGCATGGGCGCTGGACGCGGTGGATCTCGTCCAGGGGCCACGCGCCTTGGAGCCAGGGCGCCTTCTCGAGGAGGAGGTGGTGGAGGCACCTCCTGAGCTGCATCACCCACGCAGGACGGAGGGCGAGGCAGCGAGAGGGACGGCACGGGGGAGCCCCCTGCAGCACTGATGAGCTCGGTGATGCAAGCGAGCCACTCCTCGTAGAGGTCGTCCACGGGACGGTAGTGCAGGAGCTCGCGTGCTAGGAGAAACATGGCATGCGTGTCCGTGGGAGCGCGACAGGCGAGGGACGACGAACCAGCTGGAGTCAACGACGGAGTGGCGGTGCGGCCTTCCTGCCGCACCAAGGGATGCAGCAATGACACCTGCTGCTCGTTCCCCTCCGGGCCGGTGGCAGAATGGGCGGTAGGCGATGGGGAACGACGGGGAGGCCCACCGACGGGAGCCGTCTGGGCAACGTGGGCGGCAAGAGCAGCCCGACGCTCGGCGCGAGCTCAGCGAGCATCAGCCATGGATGCGACAAACGATCGAACGTGGAACAGCGGAAGAAAGACTCCAGCGCACCCCTACCTGGCGTGCCAAATGTCGGATATTGGCTTCCGGCAAAAACCCTTAAGGTTCGAACTCTGGGGTGCGTGTGAATATCTTCCCCCTACCGATCCACGTCCCAACGCCTCGCTGATAATCTAAGCTAAACGATGAACAACACAAGGGACACAAGGTTTATACTGGTTCGGGCCACCGTTGTGGTGTAATACCCTACTCCAGTGTGTGGTGTGGTGGATTACCTCAGGGGCTGATGATGAATAGTACAAAGGAAGAACAGCCTCGTGAGAGGTGTTCTTGTGGTGGTGTGCTTGGAGAGGAATTGCTCCGTCTCTGTTGGCTCTAGGTGAGAACTCTAGTCCCTGTCCTCTACTGTGGTGGCTATCTCTATATATAGAGCCCCTGGTCCTCTTCCCAAATATTGAGAGGGAAGGGCGCCAACAATGGCCATTTTGAAGGGGACATCTAGTACAAGTTATCCTGACTAAAGTTGGTCTTCGGCTGCCAAAGGCACTGGCGATGACGCCGTCATGGGCTCCATGGTGACCTCCGTCATGCCGCTCTACTACTCTTGGTCTCGTTGCACCAGAATGATAACCTTTGCCTGATACCTCGGTACTCCAGCCTGCGCTTGCCCCCTTTGCACCAAAGAGGAAACAAGGACACTGCGCAGGCCGGCACCCGCCTGGTCTCGATCGTCATGGCTTGCGTCACGAGCACCTCGCGAGATACCCTTGCCTTGATCTCTCTGCCTCCTCGCGAGCCTGCCTGGTAAGGCCGTTCCTAAGGAAGCCTTGCGTCGTCCTCCCCGTGATGCTTGGCCCCTCGCGAGGGTCTTGAGCTTGAGCTGATTAAGATGGGACGTATTGGGCCACCACTTGAGCCACGTCGCAGGCCGCAGGCAGGCAAGTCTGGGGACCCTAGTTCCCAGAACGCCTGCAACGAGTTCCCCATTCTATATTGTGACTCTGCCAGTCCTACCTTCCTGCACGGGTTATCCAGAAGAAATATGTTGAACTTGTTCGACATGCTAATCCATGCGTCCACAACTCAGAAAATAATATGTTCCTTTGAGTTGTTCTCTTTAGTTGTATTCTGACCTCCGTCTATCTGTTGATAGTCAGAAGTAGTGGTGCATTCGTATTCATGGATGCCTTTTACTATTGAGGTTTGTCAAGCCATTCTATTTTAGAATGACTAGGAGAAACAAACTCCAATACATCATCCATTTCTTGGATTGGGTCAAAATAGTTGTATTCCGCAGATCAAATGCCAATCCAGCTTTTGTTTTGTTCTACCATGGAGTGTTTCCCTCTGTATGTCAGTAATGTCATGAGAATTGCACCACCTCCTATAAATTCTTGATTTAATGATACTCTTCGCCATCATTGTTCATCTCTCGGTCCCTATGTTGTTATAACCGGAATACCGACAGGTGAACTGTGATGCGTGAAATCAATACTCCTAGGAACCATGTTGCTTGGTGGTTAATGGACCATAATCTCATTCCTATTATGTTGGTTATTGAATCATCATTCTAAGATACATTGTGCTACCTAGTCCATTTTCTTGGTGTACTTTTCGATCAAGGAGCTAGGATTGTGTCAACCCCTTGCCTATTCGATCATCTCATCCCCAATATGCGACCCTATCCTAAAGGAACTCGAAGGTCCCACCAAGGATAGAAGTGCATATTGGAGATGCTTTTGCAAGGTGGATATCATTACAGCGTACCATTACATAATAGTTGTTGATACATACATGAGGCATACAATGCCATATGAATACAACATCATCATACACAAGAGCAACATCTGACTACGGATGAAACACAAATAGAAACTCAAACGATATCCACCCTGCTAGCCCAGGATGCCGACTTGGAACCTATCCCCTGATCGAAGAAGAAGCAGAAGAAGAACTCCGAACAAGTAAACATCTCTCTCGCGTCATGATCATCGCATTACCTGCACCTGCAACTGTTGTTGTAATAATCTGTGAGCCACGAGGACTCAGCAATCCTATTACCATGGGTATCAAGACTAGCAAAGCTTAAAGGGTATGGAAAGGATAAGTGGTGAGGTTGCAGCAATGACTAAGCATATATGGTGGCTAACATATGCAAATAAGAGCGAGGAGAGAAGCAAATGGAACGGTCGAGAAGCTAGAAGTGATCAAGAAGTGATCCTGAAACTTCTTACGTTCATAAATAACTCAAACCATGTTCACTTCTCGACCCACTCGAAAAGAGACCATCACGGTTACATACACGGTTGGGTCTTTTAATTCGAATCTGGTGTCAAGTTCTCTACAATCGGACATTAACAAATTCCCATCTGCCACATAACCACGGGCACGGCTCTTGAAAGTTTAAACCCTGCAAGGGTGTCCCAACTTAGCCCAGTATAAGCTCTCACGACCAACGAAGGATATTCCTTCTCCCGGGAAGACCCGACCAGTCTCGGAATTCCGCTTACAAGACATTTCAACAATGGTACAAGACCAGCAAGACCACCCGAATGTGCCCACAAATCCTGATAGGAGCTACACATATCTCGTTCTCAGGGCACACTGGATGAGAAAGACATCGGGTTGGCATAGACCCCGGTTGCCCAGGGGGCGCCGGACATCGCCTGGTTCGGACCAACACTTAGAGAAGCACTGGCCCGGGGGGTTTAAAATAAAGATGACCCTCGGGTTAATTACTCCCAAGGGAAAGGTAATAGGTGGTTAGCCAAATGTAAAAACAAAGTTGGGCCTTGCTGGAGGAGTTTTATTCAAAGTGAACTATCAAGGGGTTCCCATACACCCGGCCGCGTAAGGAACGCAAAATCAAGGAACATAACACCGGTATGACAGAAACTATGGTAGCAAGAGTGGAACAAAACACCAGGCATAAGGCCGAGCCTTCCACCCTTTACCAAGTATATAGATGCCTTAATTAAATAAGAGATATTGTGATATCCCAACATAATCCTGTCCAACATGGAGCAATCTTCAACTTCGCCTGCAACTAACAACGCTATAAGAGGGGCTGAGCAAAGCGGTAACATAGCCAAACAACAGTTTGCTAGGAAGGGTGAATAGGTTAGAGGCTGGCATGGCAATTTGGAAGGCTTGATAAACAAGTGATAGGTAGTGTAGCATAGCAATAGAATGAAGCAACTAGCATAGCAATGATAGTAATGAGATCCAGGGTAATAGTCATCTTGCCTGAAATCCTGCTAGGAAGAAGAATGAGTCCATGAAGAAGACGAACGGGCAAAGACGAACCAAGCGTAGATGAACGAATCCTCACGATCGCAACGAATTCGGAACTATCGAGAAGAAGCACAACCGGAAAGAAGCAAACAACATGGTAAACACACAAAACATAAACATGGCATGATGCACAACCAAGTATGATGCATGACAAGGTTAAATGTTGTTAACATGGCAAGAGGCGAAGCATATGCAAACTACCTATCTAGGCAAGTTTAAATGAGGCTGGAAACAACAAACAACAATTCCAGAAAATCCCCATGTGCTTATTTTGAATTTGGTACTGTTCTGCCCTATACACAATTTTAGAGTTGTTAAACATGCCAAGTAATGCTACCATGTTAATATATGCATTTTTCTAGCCCATTTACATATAAAGAACATTTAAAACCAAGCTACCGTTGTTAAGTTATGAAATAAACCATTTTAACATGCCATTTATGCAAATGACTACAAACAACAATTTTAAACATTTTTAACAGGGATGAAAGTTGAATATTGTGAAAGTACATGAAATTCTAAGCATTTTACATATATAACATATCTCATTTGGATGCATGGATATTTAGATATGAGCAATGCAATTTTAATGGCATTTCTGAAAATATGCATGCACTAGATATATGACTAAATCACATAATGGAAAAAAACGTTGTGGGCCGAATGCAATGCACAGTGCAAGCACAGCAGCAGATCTGGCCCGAAGCAGATGTGGGTGTGCAAAACAATAGGGAAACAGAGCAAAAATAGCGGCCGGTTGGGACTTGATCCCGCGACCACCTGCATAGAGGAGCAGAGCGCTGACCAGCTGGCCTAACTGAGTGTTTGTGATAGGGAGGGGCGTAGATCCTTTTGAACAAGCAGAGGCTCAGTCTTGGAAAAGCCATGAATGTACAGCAACTTGCCGGCGACGACGGCAAGCAAAGCAGTGGCTGCCGGTTCAGCAGAAAACCGGCGGGGGTGCGGGTTTCGAGGGTGGATGCACATGCGGCGAGGCAGGCACAGCAAAGGTTCGGGTGTGCGGGATCTCAAATACGAGCCTTCCTTCTACATGGCGGATGGCTATCCCTCGCCGGCGACAGGAAGAAGCAGCGGCGACTGCTACGGCTACAAAGCACCGGCGAGAGTGCGGAAAAGGCTTGCAGTGGCCGTGGTGGGATGTGTGTGAAATGCAGGATGGGCATGAGTGCGTGGAACTGCAGTTGCTTGCGCGTACGCGTGCATGCAGAGGAAGAAGAGCAACCTCGCTGATGACCAAAATGATGGCGGATGTCTCGCCGGAATTACCTCCCGGCGTGCTCGAGATGCAAGGGTGTGCGTGTTGTGCTCATCGCGTGAATCCTCAGCTCCGAACATCCCATTCATCTCCGGACATCGATGGAAACAACGCCGGCGATGAGCAGCCGTGGAGACGTGCACTGGGTGTGGATGGATCGAGCCTATAGGTGCTACGGCTGCTATGAAACACGAACGGAACCTCGCCAGCGCGAATGCAAAGATGCAAAAGGATAAACCAGATGTCACCGGAACGAGGCCGGCGACGTGGTCGTGGTGGAAGAACTATCGGGCATGCAAACAAACGACGATAAAGGATGCAATCGATGGGGAAAAAGGTCCAAAGAAGCGTGGATGCTCACATAGGGTTGGTTGGAGGAGTCGATCGAGCTCGGGGATGACCGGCGGCGACAAATTCTGACGGTGATGTCCCGGACCCGAGGAAGCAGGAGATGAATGCGACAGCGTCTTGGCGTTCCACGGTGATGAAGAGGACGTCAGAGAGGAAGTGCCAGAGTCCTTGAGGAAGCGAGCATGGACGAAGAAGGCCGAGTCAGGGTCGCAACACTTCCCGCGGATGTAGGCGGCGGCGAAGGAAAGGATGATCGCGCAGGAGAAGAGATCGGGTTCTCTCCAGCCATGGCATCAGCGAAGCATGTGCGACCTACCTGGAGCGGCGGCGGCACGGAGGAAGGGAGGAACGGGAAGAGGAAACCCTAGGGAGTCGCTGGGCTGCTTTATAGGGGAAGCGTGGGCACCGGGGTGGCCACGGTGGCCTTGCGTGCTGCCTCACTCTTTTTTACTGTGAGAAGGAGAGGAACCAAGAGGAGGAAGAAAAGGTGAGGGGAGAGAGGTTGATAGGCGGGCCCAGGGTGAAAATGTGCTGCGTGGAGGTGGAATTACCAGAGGGCTAGGTAGTTGGCGGGCTGGGTTGTGGCTCGGCTGGGCCGCACCGCTGCTGCGCTACTTGGCTGCTGCTACTGCTGTTGTCTCTTTTCATTTTCATTTTCCTCAGGCAGAAAATAAATAGAAAACCACAGGGATAAAAGAGGGGTGTATTAGAGGTATAAGAATATCCCCACAATGCTGGAATTATGCACTAATTGAAATAATCGATTTGGGCATTTTTAGAGAATGAAAATTATCGCAAGTTTGAACTAAATTCATACTTGAGGAAATTTTGATTCCAACAAAATCAAGTCCAAAAGAGCTGAAAATTGGTAAAGATGGTTTAGGCATGGTGAACTAGCATCAGGAAAAGATTGAACATTAATGAAGGAGGGAATAATGTCGCTTGCAAAAACATGAAGGAAGAAGGAAGGGAGAGGTGATGATACATGGGCATGGCTTGAGAGAGAGATAGCAAGGGCTCATGCACACACAACATGAAAGTAACATGTAACATAAAGATGAGTGCAATGCACATGATGCTCATGGCAACAACATGAATGACCAAAAGCAATATGACAAGAGATAGGCATGGCAAAACAAGGATGTCATAATGTAATATAATAAATGATGAACATGCTGCGAGAAGCAAAATATGACAAGGCACTCAACATGGTCATGGCATCAACATAGAGTAATGAAATATGCAAAAATAATTATGATAATGCAACAAACAAATTAAACACATGACAACAACGAAAAATAAATGGAAGGCAACTCGAGCATCGGTCTTGTGGCGTTATAGATCATATCATCTTGGCCTGAAGAGAAAGATTGTTCTCGAGTTTAGTAACATATCGGTGGTATGTGATTTTTTGATTATCTTCTCGGAAGTATCACGAGGTTGCCCCCTGACGGTTATGTTGAGCTCGTGATCAAGTTGGTTTCCCGTAACCACCTCTTCTCCAAGATCTGTGTTGGATACCCCTGAGCTAGTTGGTTAAGCTAAACAACAACTTGGAGATTTGCAAGATAAAATCTTGTCCGACTTAGTTCATCTCTAAGGGATATCTTCTCTCTGTGTGTGTGTGTGTGTGTTGAAGAAATATGATATCTTCATCAATTGATCCTTGTGATCAATTGTTGGACCTATTGTCTTACCCAAATCTTCGATTTGCGTATGGGCTATCATCAAATCATATCATAACCAACAATATTTGTAATGTTGTCTTACTTGTGGTTGTCCCTCAAGCATACACCATTATATCTTTTTGGTCTGACCAATGATATCACCTTGTTCACATAATTGTGAAATTTCACTTATATGGAAACCTGGATAAATTGTTGTTGATCCCATCAACAACATTCTCATCTTATCCATGATTTTGTTGGACATTAAGTTAGTATTGGAAACCTTTATAAGCATTATCTTCTTGTCCCGTGCATGAAGCATATGTTGGATGACAGAAGTGACATCCTCTAATTCATGTGTATCTGATGCAAGTTGCCGCAATGAATTTGAGAAAGGTTTGTTTTGTTTCCTCTGGAATCATACCAAGTCAGTTATGCATGTGTGAATGTGTTGTATGGTTTGGTAGATTAATTACCTCCATTCCATATATATTCCCTAGCACACCAAGCCACTGATTGAGTTGTTCAAGTAGAAGGAGTTCCTTCTTAAGAGCATGCCCTATGCAAGGACTTCGATATCCTTGATGATGATTCCCAACCAGAACTCAGTAGTGTTTTGTTGTTAGACTACCATGTGGTCATGCTTGTTTGGGACAACGTGTTCACATGTGTGTAGCAGAACCAGCTCATGTTTTGGAGCTTGCTATCGTAGTTCATTTCCCAAGAATCTCGCAAGGTCATCTCATCGGTTTGTGTTGCAAGCTTTCGTTTCCAGACATGCTATCTGAACTATCCTGTTACGAACCAAATTTGAATCTCAGGCAAATATGATGGTTGGAACTTTTCGAAGATCTATGATGTAGGTTCTGGCAAGGGTGATGTTTTGGCCGACACACCTAGCCAGAAGATCTATTATTGTAGCTTCTTAATTGAGCAATTTGACCATCTTCCCCATGAGGATTTGACTTATTCTGCAAGTTAATCCTTATGGATCCTTGTCTTCCTAAAGTGCGACATTTACTTGATGACCATATCGATGCTACTCCAACAGCATGATCGTGGTATCTAGTACATCAAGGAGAACATTAGAAGCGGAGTGCTAAATGTCTCTTGGTCGATCATCCAGATTGTGTTTCCTTTGCGTTGGTAAGGTAAAATATAAGAAAGTGTTGCCTTCCTTGCATCTGCGCCTTCCGTCTCTAATCATTATGGTGGTATGAGGTGTCACCAAGATCTTGACATAGATGTCGGTAAAGCTATGATGATTATGAAATGCTCAAGTTCTTGAGAGCACACTCAGTCACTAGGTTATATTTTCGGCAACAACTGGAATGTGCCTTCTGTTTACTGAGTTGTCTTATAACTCTAGTTTCCCTTCCATTCTTTCGAATTCCTTCAAAGGATCAATTGTGAATTGCCTCAGGCTGGTATGAAGAGTTTCAATGATCTATACATCAAAAGTAATTCTTTTTGCCACTTAAGGGAATAATTCTACGAGTCACCTCCCCCAAGGTGTCCCGTTATGGGATCATGGTATTTTTTCCTTGCTACTTGAACGTTCGTCCTTTGTTTCTTCCATCCCTCTCGATGTATGTTTTTCGTCTGAGCTCAAGAGATGTTTCAATGTCTCATACCGTGAGTTGATCTTGAGTTGCTCGATCTTCGAGAAGGTCGATTCCTGTAGAGTTTCTTTCTTCCGTCATCGTGTTGGATGAAGATCTTGAAAGAAAAGACATCAAGAACAAGATGTTGCAAGGAATCAACATCTTTGAGAAGGGAAATCAGATCGTGAAGATTGTGCTAGCTTTGTGTCCCCTCTGTCTTACGTCACGTCTTGAATCTCGGGACGAGCTTCTTGTTTAGTGGGGGTGAGTTGTCACAGACCTAGAATATTTGTCTGTAAATAATTATATTAGTTGCATTTGAGAGCGTCATGCATCATGTATAAATTCTGAAAGTTGAATTGAGGACAGTTGAAACCCTCAGAAACCACTTCAAAAATAATCAACATTAAAATCACTTCAAAGAAGTCAAGGAAAATGTTCCTCTTAGTCTTTGAAAATATTGGCAAGAGGTAAAAATCAAACCGATATTTTTAGAGGACTAAAAGTAATTATTTTGGGCATTTGAAATTAAATCATAATGTATTTGAGTTGGATTTATTTATGCTATAAAAGAAATATATGTCCAATAATTCTAAAAAGTTGTGAGGGGCTTTGGAATAATCCATTTACTCCCTGCACAAAATTATCAGAAGCAGAAAAATTTGTTTGGGTCAAAACCCAAATTGAAACAAATGTCGGAAATAGACAAATAGAAAGAAAAAGGGAAAACCCCGAAAGTGGGACAACTTACATGGTCGGCCCAACACTGTGCAGCCCAGCCGCCAGTTGTCCTCCTCCTCGCGCCAGGAGGATGGGCATGTGCCTGCGGTACACTAGCATGCCCCGCCACCTCCTACTTCGCCGTGTCGAGCCCTCTGGCAACCTTATCCTGCGGCTAGAGACGTCCTGGATCCCTCTCTGCCTCTCCTCTCTCGCCAGACCCCCTTTCCCTCCTCTATTTCTCTTGCGTGCCTGCATCGAGCGCGGTCGTCGCCGCCGCTTGCCATAGCCACGGTCACCGCCTCTCCCTCGTCATGCCTCTGAGCCCAGGAGCACCGCCACATCTTCCTTGTCCTCCCCACCGAGTTGCGGGATGCCAGGAGGCCCTGCTTCATCGTTGCTGCGGTCTTATTTGTCCCCGGGCCACCAAGATCGCCGGCGCTGATTCGCACCACCCAGGCCATCCCCAACCTCGCCGATCGTCCCCTCATCATCGTTGTGAGCTCGCGCTCATTTCCCCCCTTCCCCCTCTTCCGTGCTTTCCCTCTAGACGCCGTCCCCACGAGCACCAAGCTCCGGCCACCGCCATGGCCGGTGAGCCTCACGCTCCCAAGCTCTTCCACTCGCACCAATAGCACCCGCGTGCTCGCCGCATACCTAGGAAATGAACGCGCCGTGCTTCTTGGTCATTATCATGCCAGAACACCATAAGCGCCGAGCCCCAAGCTCCGGCCACCGCACTTGTGGTGACCGGCGTTGATTTAGGCAGCCCCGTGATGCGCCACTTGCACCACCCGACGCGCTGCATCCATAGAGCCTAGACGCACGAGCTCTCATCGCCGGAGATGGCCACACGAGGAGCGCCGCGGCATCCTGCTTAGCACCGGCGGCTAATCACCGTTTAGATGACGTGGCACATCATTCGCAGTTAACAGCCCTGCTTTTTGACCCCCAGGGTCCATGACAGGTGGGGCCGCAATGCTAATTAACTTAAATTAGTTCTGTTAGACTGACATGTGGGCCCCGTAGGTCAGGATTGACCTGGACGGGTTAGTTGACCGCTGATGTCACCCTGACGCAGAGCTGACGCAATAAAGCAATTTCTGGAATTTAATTAAATTAAAATAATCAGGAAAATCTAGAAAATAATATAAACTTCAAATATTCATATAAATTCAACTGTAACTCCAAATGAAATAATTTATATATGAAAAATTATGAGAAAAATCCAATCTTTCCATCTGTACCATTTTCATGCATGTTAGAACAACTTTTGGCTACTGTTTAGGACAATTCAACTAAATGGCATTTAATAAATTACATGTGGAGTTTGAATTTGAATCACGGGTTCAAACCAACTTCATTTAAATCGCTGCTAGCTGCATTAGCTCAAATCACAGCATATTACCATGTCACATACATGCATCATATTGTTGCATTGCATTGATTGTATTTCCTCTCTATTACTGAAAATTGTTCCCCCTCAGTAGACGTGGTTCTGACTATGAGACCGATGACACCGATGAAGAGCTATTATTACCTTCAGAAGTGTCAGGCAAGCAAAACCCCCTTGTTCATTCCGATACAATCCCACTCTCTCACTCCTGCTCTCTTTTATTGCAATAGGACAACAATGAATCAACTATTAAATGATGCGGTAGTTGAACCCCTTTCCTCTGCATGATCTGTCTTTGCCACATTAAATAGTTGAAACCCACTAGCATGAGTAGGAGTTGCTTGAGCCATGATGTGCCTACTCATCCATTCTTGTTTGACATGTCTGCTATTTCTTAGAGTTGTGTCAGGTCTGATTCATTGGGGATGAATTGGAATGTTGTGAACATGTCCTACTGTTGAAGGCTAGGTGTGTGAACACGATTTTGTAAAGGTAGCGGTGAGAGGCCATGTAGGAGTACATGGTGGGTTGTCTCATTGAAACCGTCCTCAGTAACTCAGTTCTGTGTTTGTGATCCAAGACAGTTACTACCACACATTGGAATGCTTAAGTGCCCCTCTCAACTTATAAATCGACTCGATCTCTATCCGGAAGTTGCAACTAGTTTCTGGTGTCTGTAGGTTGTGTTAGTAGTCTACAAAGTGGCACCCGGTAGAGGTGGGCTTGCGACAGACTAGGCACCGTGGCCGGGTGCACCAAGCGTCGCCCATTTGGTGGGCTTGGGAACCCTATACACATCGTTTGGGGCTGTGAGTGATACCCCGACCGGATATCCTTGCGGATGTAACCCGAATAGGTGATAAACCTGGACTAGGGTCTTGCGTGGTTAGTCAAGTCATGGCCGACACCCTCGTCAGGCTTCCGCTTGACGGTTGCCGAGATACATGACGTGTACATGTCAGTAAGTGGCGAGAGTGTGTGTGAAGAAGTACACCCCTGCAGGGTTAACATGATCTATTCAAATAGTCACGTCCGCAGTAAAGGACTACTTGGTTGCCTATACAGTTCATAGAAAGTGAAAGTGGATACTATAAAATGCATAAGATAAGCGTGAGTGCTATGGATGGCCTTCTCATAGGGAGACGGGAGAGGATCCATAGTGGTGTATTGATATGGTGAATATGTGGACTTCTGTGCGCCACCTCAAAAGAGTTACCAGTAGCCGTAGTACAGGATAGCCACCGAGTCAAAGCTGGCTTGCTGCAGTTAAACTCAACCACCCCTTTCTTGATACCGATGCATATGTAGCTAGATTTGATGTAAGTCTTGCTGGGTACATTTGTACTCACGTTTTCTTAATTTATGTTTTTGCAGAGAGACTTCAGTCTCACTAGTAGTTCCGCATGGACTTTGATGTTTATCTTGTAACCTCAGCTACGATCTTGTACCCTTGGGAGGGTCTTGTAGATAGTCAGGCTTCACAGCCTTTCTCATTTGTAGTTGTTTGTACTCAGACATGTTATGCTTCCGTTGCCTGTATGCTCTGTATGTTGGGTCATGTGACCCATGTTTCTAATATCTGGCTCCTCGGAGCCTATTGAATAAATACTTTGAGTCGTAGAGTTTTGTTGTGATGCCATGTTGTATTAGCACCTATCGAGCATATTGTGTGTATGATTTGAAATGCTTGGTATGTGTGGATCCGACAACCTAGTTGTTTATTGTTGGTAGCCTCCCTTATGGGGACATGTCTCCAGAACACTTAAGCTGGCCGGCATGTGTCCTTCGTTCCCGTATATGTCCCTTCGGGGAAATGTCACGCGTTGTTCCTTTAAGTCCTTGTAGCTTGCTATGACTTGGGTTCATACGTTGCTGATCGACACGTTCGTTGTTGGTCATGTATGCCTATCTCTATAAGTTTGTGCCGCCTTGGGTTTACGACTAGTCATGTCGGCCCGGGTTCTCTATCATATGGATGCTAGTGACACTATCATATACGTGAACCAAAAGGTGCAAACGGTCCCGGGCTAGGTAAGGTGGCACCCGTGGGAATACCGTGCATGAGGCCGCAAATTGATCTGATGTGTTACATGCTAGATCGGTGTGACTTAAGATCGGGGTCCTGACAACACTACAACGCACAACGCTCAAGCTCGGCAAGGTGGCCTCGAGGAGGGCAGCTACGTGTGTACAAGTGCATAAGAGTCTGAATCCTTCTCCCGGTTGCCTTGGACCTCCTTTTATAGCCCAAGGGGTAACCACAGTGGCAAAACAGACATTATCTTGTGATTAGATAGCTAACAGTGCTATCATACCTAACTCTGACACTGTCGGATTTAGGGATCCGGCAACCCTTGAAAAGTTTGAACTCTGGGGTGCATGCGGAGATCTCAATCGACCCAGCCTGCCTACTCGCGATCCTCCTAGCGTAGCGCGTCAAGCTCAAAGAGACACAAAGACTGAGGGATTTATACTGGTTCGGGCCACCGTTGTGGTGTAATACCCTAATCAAGTGTGGTGTGGTGGATTGCCTTGAGGGGCTCTGGATGAACTAGTACAGTGGATGAAAAATCCTCAGGAGGTGAGGTGTTCTTGAGATGGTGTGGTGTTCTACTTGTTCTGATCTCCTCCTCCTCTATGGTGGTGGCTAAGTCCTCTATATAGTGGCCTTGGTCCTCTTCCCAAAATGAGCGGGAAGGGATTCCACACTGGCGGGATTTGAAGGGGGACAAGTAGTATAGTCTATCCTGACAAAAGTAGTCTTCCCCTGCGAAAAGCCTCTGGTCGTGACGCTGCGGGGGGCTCAGTGATGACCTCCATCCTGTCGTCCTGGTGGTCTTGGTCTTGTTGCACCAGAATGGAAACCTTTGGCTGATTCCTCGGGAATCCACGCCTATGGCTTGCCTCCCCTGCACCAAAGAGGAAACCTACGCTCTACACCCGCCTAGCGCCCGCCTGGCCTTGGTCGTCATGGCTCATGTCAGCCGAGCCTCATGAGATAACTTGCATAGAACTTTCCGCCCCTCAGGAGCCCTCCTGAAGAGGACACATCCCTTGGGGGTCTTGGCGTCGTCCGCCTCGCAAGGCTTGGCCCCTCGCGAGGGTCTTGTGGTGTTGGTGTTGAAGCTGGGCCGAACCAGGCCGTTGATGGAGTCACGCGGTGGACCGCAGGCAGGCAGGACTGGATACCCCCAAGTCGAGGTCGCCGACAGTAGCCCCCGGGCCCAAAGCACGCTCGGACATGGCTTCCAGGCGAAGCGAAGGGGCAAGTGCGGAGTGACGCGGTCCCAAACCGCCTGCGGCCTTGATGACGCGTGGCGATTGATTGGACGTGGGCGACTTCGTTTACCCACGCTACCTCGGCAACTGCTCGACTTCACAACTTTATGCTGCATGCAGAGAGGATCATCATTACTGGAAATTGTGGGAGGCCAACGATTTACCTTCTCCCAGCTATAAATGTGCGAGCGGGTGGAGCCCCTGCCCATCTCTCTTTCCTCTTGCTCCCGCGTGCTTCTTCTCCTCTCCATCTAGCTCTCATGGTGCCGATCAGGAGGTTCTCTATGGCAGAAAAGGGGAAGGCTCCTAGGGAGGGTCCGGACCCTCTCCCACCAAAGAAACGGCTCCACCTCCCTAACGACGCCAGCGCGGGGTGAGAGGTAGCCAGGCCTTGGCAATTGAGGCCTCCTCCTAGCTCCTCCCTCCCCCTATACGCCCGGGCACAAGGTGAAGGAGTGCGCCATCGAGTGGCACCTTGTGAAGATGGCAGGGCAGCCATTGCCCTGTCGACCGCATCATGGAGCCATGCCAAGGGTAGCTCGCGTGAGTTCATGGTCTGGGCGGCAATGCGCCCCCAACACCTGGATCCGACTCCCGCGGTTCTTCGCCAGCGGGCTGCCTCCGAGGGGACAGGTGGAGCTATGGCTACAGCATGCAGGGTGCAGTAGCCTAGCCGTCGGAGCTGAGGTCGAGGTCATGCCGCCTGGAGACAACTTCATGACGCGAGGATGGGGCAAAGTCGCCCAGGCTTGCCGAGCGGAGGTAGCCCTGGCGATCCACTTCGAGTACGACGGCGCGACCACCTTTTTCTTCAAGGTCTTCAACGAGGAGGGCGAACGGCTGGAATGCTGCCCTAGGGGAGACAGCGTGAGGGACGGCCCAACGGGTGCTGGTTGCGCCACTGCCCCCTTTAGCGCTTCGTCCAGCAGCAGTGACGACTCCTAGGAATCCACCGACTCTCCTCAGCCCTGTGATTCTCCAGAGTCAAGCAACGACAGCTACGTGCCGCCAAGCTCCCGTTGAGGTTGCAGCGCGGCTGCGGCTGCCGCCCGGCGTCGTCAGCGATATCGCAGGGCCCTGTAGTTGTTTCTCCTGCGCAAGATGGAGATCAGCCCCCATGGGGCTTGTAAGGATCGTGATGTATTTAATATTACCGTTGTTTCTTTTGACTTTGTAATGGATGCGAGTATTCCAGTTTGGCTGAGTCCCTCCCTTTTCTCTTCCCTAGACAGCGTGGTGCTACGCCGACAAGACCCAGTCCCCTGGCAGGCTTCAGCCGTCGCTAGTATGCCATGTCATGATGACGTGTTCAAGGCTGGGAGGTGAGAGGCCCAAGGTCCGGTAAGAGCTCATGAGACGCGATGCCCACGAGGTCCCCTTTGGCATGCAAGCAGATGTATAGAAAATCAAAAAGGGGAGTCGAACCGCCCAAGTGGAACTGCAAGGCGAGGCGTAGGGAGCAAAACTGATGCTGTAGCGAGCCAAGACTTATCTTTTGTTGTTTGAGTGCATCGGCGAGGTGATGCTTGTTGTCGCGCCAGTGGTACCGTCAGGTGCGGCTTATATTGGCCACCCTCCTGCCTCGCTCGCCGAAATGCTCTACGTCCTCGGGTCCCGGCCCTCGAGCGAGCTCAGCCGCCATTGGTATGCCAGGTCGCAATGCCGTGGTCAAGGCCAGGGGGTGAGGGCTGGAGAGCTAGTAGGAGCTCCCGAGACGGTATGCACAGGAGTCCCCCCCCTTTAACGTGCAAGTGACTCGCGAGGCCAGACAGTGGTTGTCCAGGCCAACCTTTGGCCCATCGCTGGGTGAACCTGTAGGTTGGATGACAAAGGAGGCCGAGAGCCCCCAGGGCATGAGACGGAGGCACCGGGGACCCTGTGAGGTGGTGTACGCGAGGCGGGCCGCGAACCAGAGCTCGATCCCCGGGTTTATCAGTGTTGCAGGGACGGACCCGATCACAAGTGTCATGCCAATGTGAGTATCGTGCAGTGATGCGGGAATGGCTTTGGTGAGAATGCATGAAGGTCGTGAGGCGATGGTCACGAGGTGACAATCATAGACAAATTCACAGAAATGATTAGATAGACCTGGTAAATGCAAAACGATACATGCCGTGCGGATGGACCCACACGGCATGGGGATGATGCAGCCTGAGGGGCGCCCCCTAACTGAACGAACTAGGGAGATGTCACCTGGTATCGTTCCTGAAGAGTAGTTCAAGTAGCCAAAAAATGTGTGCTGCTGAAGCCGTTCGTCATGAGCCACTCCGATGACTAGCGTCGGGAGGCTCGGAGGGACCGGAAGGCTCCTGAAGGTGCTCCTCCATCTCCGCCAGGAGCGCCTGGTGCCTAGCTTTGCAAGCCGTCTGAGCGTCCCTCATGCAGCGCTGGAATGTCTCAACCACGCCCGCTAGGCCAAAAGGCATGCGAATTTAGCTGTGAGGCGAACCCTCACATCGACCGACTTGAGATGGCCACATGAGCTACCGACACACGGCCCTGTTGAGCCCGGGGATGTCGATGCAGACGCGGAACTCCATACCCTCGCCAGGGCAGTGAGCTGCACCACAAGGCGGGCTATGATCGCCTTGCAGAACCCTTCCTTCCTGAATCTCCTTGATTGCCTTGCTGATGAACTCCTAAATGCCTGGTGCCACTCACCTACTACCTTCTCCTGGGAAGTGTGCTCTGAAGGGAGCCTCCACATGGTGCCCGAGCACCACTCTCGCGACATTGGCTAGGTCTGAAGCCCTCCAAAGGAGAGCCCCCGAGCCTAGCATGAGAGGGACGTCAGGCGCGCCTTCCTATGCAATGGGTGAAGGTGCCGCGTCCGGAGACGCGAGACTTAGCGTTGTGTCCTCGAGTGATGCTCCCTCATGAAACCCGTGGCTCAGCTGCAGCTTCTTCATCTTGTGGGCGACCTCAGGAGGGAGGGCGCCGTCTTCGTCTTCTGGGTTCTCAACTGCTGCAGCCTGGAAGGCGCGCTCGAGGGAGCACACTGCATCCTTCTCTTGGCAGGCGACCGTGATGATGCCACCGCTTCCTGGCATCTTGAGGACGTTGTAGCCATGGTGTGTGGCCGCCATGAACTTGGCCAGCGCTAGGTACCCTAAGATGGCGTTGTAGGGCAGGCGAATGTTCGTGACATCGAAGTCGATGGGCTCAGTGTGGTAATTGTTGCGCTCGCCGAAGGTGACAGGGAGGCGAACTTGCCCGATTGGATGTGTCGATCCATCGGTCACTCCTGAGAATGGCTTGGTGGGGTGTAGCTGGTAGTATGGCACCTGAAGCCTATTGAATGTCTGAATAGAAAGAACATTGAGCCTGCTCCGCCATTGATGAGAGTCTTGGAGACGGTCACATTGCTGATGATGGGGGAGTAGAGCATGGGGAGTGCGCCTGCGGTGGCTGCGCACTTGAGCCAGTCCGAGGAGTCGAAAGTGATGGAGCACTTGGACCACTTGAGTGGGCGAATCGCCTCGGGCTTCGGGAGCGCTGCATTCACCTCGCGCGCAAACTGCTTGAAGACACGGTGGGAAGTTGGGGCCTGCGAGCCGCCCAAGATGCAGGCGATGGCCCGAGGCTCCTGGAATCCCCCATCCCCCTCGTCATGGTGGGGATCTTCGTTCCTTCTTGGCGGTGGAGGCAGAGGAGGCAAAGCTGCATTGACCTAAGGGCGGTCCTCATGAGGCTGCTCCCTCCAGTTGCCCTCATGAGGCTGGTACTGTCAGCGGTCCTCACAAGGCTGGTCGCGCCACTCCTGATGGCGGTCGCGTCCGTCCCAGCGCCCTCCACCTCGGCCACCTGCACGACCGTAGCCCCGATCATTGCGGTCGGGGCATCGACCAAGGAGCCCTTCATGGTGAGCCCTGAGGTCCTGGCAGTCGCTGGTGTTGTGGCTGTAGACGTTGTGGAAGGCACAGAACAGCCACTTGCCCTTGGATGGCTCGGGGTGGTCGCAGCCACGCATGGTTTCTGGCTCGGCCGCAAGCACGGCTATCCCCTTGCGGTTCGTGTCCTTGGCCTTGGTCTTCTTATCTTCTGGGTCAGCATCAGGGAGCTCGAGGAGGGAGAGGCATCCCTCCTCGGCCCTTGCACACTTGTTCGCCATGTTGAACATCTCCAGAGTGGTGCAGAGGTCCTCGTGGATGGCTAGCTCCTCCTTCATCTCTTGACATCGCAGACGCCATCAATGAACATGGAGATGATGGCCTTGTCAGACACCTTGGGAATTTTGAGGTAAACATTGTTGAAGCGCTGGATATACTTATGCAGGGACTCTCCAGGCTGCTTCTTGACGCAGTGTAGGTCGCCCATGGCCGGCGGTCGGTCGCGAGTGCCCTGGAAGTTGGCGATGAAGCGGCCGCGCATCTCCTCCCATGAAGAAACCAACCCCTTATTTAGGGTCAGGAGCCAAGAACACGCGCCATCCTTGAGGGCCATCAGGAACAAGTTTGCCATGATCTTCTCGTCGCCGTTGGCCGCCCCGATGCTCAGCTCTTAGAGCTGTAGGAACTTGGCGGAGTCTGCGGTGCCGTCGTAGCATGGAGGCAGGTCAGGCTTGAACATGCTCGGCCAGATGACGCTGCGAAGCTCTATAGTGAACGCATGGCATCCTGCCGTGGCCACTCGAGGTCGTCGAGGGGGTGGAACGTAGTGCTGGTGCACGTGCACCGCCACCTCCTGTGGGGCCTCGCGAGCCTGGTGCTGGGGTGCTAAAAGCACGCGCGCTTCTCCTTGGGGACATTGCACCACCTGGCAGCTCACATCATCTCGAGACGGCGACAGGCGCTATGGGCCACGCCCCGGGGCCAGATGCGTTGGCTCGATGATGGCACCCCGGTCTAGAGGTGGAGGAGGGGTCCCGTGCGCGACGTTGCCCGCTGCATGTGGTTGCTGAGGCAGCGAGCGAGCCGGCCCGCCGGAGCCCCCGTGCGTGACGCTGATGAGCTCGGCGATCCGCTCGAGCCACTCCTTGAAGAGATTACCCACAGGACGGTAGCGAAGAAGCTCCCGCACCGTGAGCAGAGCGGCCATGAGAACAAAGTTGTTATCTATGATGATTATTGTGATGACATGTATGCTATAAAGAATAATGATAACCATGAAACTTGTAATCTTGATTTTAATTTTCAATTGGATTATGCCTCATATGATAACTATTTTGTTGAGTTTGCTCCCACCACTATTCATGAGAAGAAATTTGCTTATGTGGAGAGTAATAAAAATTCTATGCTGATGCATCATGAAAATAATGCTTTATGTGATGGTTATATTGTTGAATTCATTCATGATGCTTCTGAAAAATTATTATGAGGGAGGAATATATGCTTGTAGGAATTGCAATAATATCAAGTTTCCTCTCTATGTGTTGAAAATCTTGAAGCTATGCTTGTTTTGCTTTCCTGTGCTAGTTGATTATTGTTCCCATAAGTTGTTTGCTCACAAAATCCCTATTCATAGGAAGTGGGTTAGACTTAAATGTGCTAGTCATATGCTTCATGATGCTCCCGTTATGTTTCAATTCTTATCTTTTATGTGAGTATCATTGAAATAATCATGCCTAGCTAAAAAGGCATTAAAGAGAAGCGCTTGTTGGGAGACAACCCAATATTTACCCATACTGTTTTTGTGTGTTCACATGATTAGTCTACTATAATAATCATGTTTTATAGCTTTTTTGTCAATAAAGTGCCAAGTCAGACCTTTGGAATGGCTTACTGTAATAGTTGATTTGATCTTGCTGAAAAACAAAAAAGATTGTACTCACGAAAACAATTTTTGTAATTCATATAAGAGTGATTTTAAGTTGATTCTTTTTGCATAAGATTAATAAAGAAACTTATTAGGACTTCCTAATTTCTCAGGATTTTGCAGTTATAGAAGTATTCGAGAGTTACACATTACTACAAACTGTTCCATTTTTGACAGATTATGTTTTCTATGTGTTGTTTGCTTATTTTGATGAATCTATGAGTAGTATCGGAGAGTATGAACCATAGAGAAGTTGGAACACAGTAGATATTACACCAATATGAATTTAGAATGAGTTCACAACAGTACCTAAGTGGTGATTTCTTTTCTTATACTAACAGAGCTTGCGAGTTTTCTGTTAAGTTTTGTGTTGTGAAGTTTTCAAGTTTTGGGTAAGGATTTGATGGACGATGGAATAAGGAGTGGCAAGAGCCTAAGCTTGGGGATTCCCAATGTACCCCAAGGTAATATTCAAGGACAACCAAAAGCCTAAGCTTGGGGATGCCCCGGATGGCATCCCCTCTTTCGTCTTCGTTCATCGGTAACTTTACTTGGAGCTATATTTTTATTCACCACATGATATGTGTTTTGCTTGGAGCGTCATATTTTTTTTGGTTTTTATTTCTATTTGAATAAAATATCAAGATCTGAAGTTCTTAAGTTTTAGGGAGTCTTCACATATTTACATAATTATTCGACTACTCATGAATCTTCACTTCTATCTTTTGGAGTACTTTGTCGTTTCCTCTAGTGCTTCACTTATATATTTTTAGAGAACGGCAGTGGTTTTATTTTGAAGAAGTAGATGAACTCTCATGCTTCACTTATATTATTTTGAGAGTCTTTTAGAACAGTATGGTAATTTGCTTTGGTTGTCCTAATTTGATAGGCATCCAAGAGGGATATAATAAAACTTTCATATAAAGTGCATTGAATACTATGAGTAGTTTGATTCCTTATGATTGTTTTGAGATATGAAGATGATGATATTAGAGTCATGCTAGTGGAGTAATTGTGAATTTGAGAAATACTTGTGTTGAGGTTTGTGATTCCCGTAGCATGCACATATGGTGTACCGTTATGTAACGAAGTTGGAGCATGAGGTATTTCCTTAATTGTCATCCTTTGTGTGGAGGTCGGGATAGCACGATGGTTAACTCCTACCAACCCTTCCCCTAGGAACATGCACATAGTGCTTGGTTTCGATGACTTATAGATTTTTGCAATAAATATGTGAGTTCTTTATGAATAATGTTGAGTCCATGGATTATACACACTCTCACCCTTCAACCATTGCTAGCCTCTCTTGTACAACGCAACTTTCGCCGGTACCATACACCCACCATATACCTTCCTCAAAACAGCCACCATACCTACCTATTATGGCATTTCCATAGCCATTCCGAGATATATTTCCATGCAACTTTCTGTCGTTCCGTTTATTATGACACGTTTCGACGTTGTCATATTGCTTTGCATGATCATGTAGTTGACATCATATTTGTGGCAAAGCCACCTTTCATAATCCTTTCATACATGTCACTCTTGATTCATTGCACATCACAGTACATCGCCGGAGGCATTCACATAGAGTCATATTTTTGTTCCAAGTATCAATTTGTAATTCTTGAGTTGTAAGTAAATAAAAGTGTGATGATCTTCATTATTAGAGCATTCTCCTAGTGAGGAAAGGATGGTGGAGGCTATGATTCCCCAACATGTCGGGATGAGACCCCAGACGAAAAAAAAGAATCAAAAAAAAGAGAGAAGGACGAAAAAAAAATGAGAGAAAAAGTGAGAAGGGGCAATGCTACTATCCTTTTACCACACTTTTGCTTCAAAGTAGCACCATGATATTCATGATAGAGAGTCTCCTATGTTGTCACTTTCATATACTAGTGGGAATTTTTCATTATACAACTTGGCTTGTATATTCCAATGATGGGCTTCCTCAAATGCCCTAGGTCTTCATGAGCAAGCAAGTTGGATACACACCCACTTTTTGAGATTTCATAAACTTATAGCTCTAGTGCATCTGTTGCATGGCAATCCCTACTCACTCACATTGATATCTATTATTGGGCATCTCCATAGCTGGTTTGATATGCCTAGTTGATGTGAGACTATCTCCTTTTTTTGTCTTCTCCACAACCAGCATTCTATTCCACCAATAGTTCTATCTCCATGTCTCACGCTCATGTATTGCATGAAAGTTGAAATGTTTTAGAATGCTAAAGTATGAAACAATCGCTTGGCTAAAACCGGGGTTGTGCATGATCTAAATATTTTGTGTGATGAAGATAGAGCATAGCCAGACTATATGATTTTGTAGGGATAAGCTTTCTATGGCCAGGTTATTTTGAGAAGACATAATTGCCTTGTTAGTATCCTTGAAGTATTATCGTTTTTGTGTCAATATTAAACTTTTGTTTTGAATCTTATGGATCTGAATATTCTTGCCACAATAGAGAAGATTACATTGATAAATATGTTAGGTAGCATTCCACATAAAAATTCTGTATTTATCATTTACCTACTCAAGGACCAGCAGGATTAAGCTTGGGGATGCTTGATACATCTCCAACGTATCTATAATGAAAAAGGTTGAGAAGCCTGACTATCTAAAATACCCTCACAAGGGTACAAGATCGTAGCTGAGGTAACAAGCTAAATGTCGAAGTCCATGCGGAACTACTAGTGAGATTGGAGTCTCTCTGCAAAAACATAAATTAGGCAAACGTGAGTACAAATGTACGCAGCAAGACTTACATCAGATCTAACTACATATGCATCAGTATCAACAAAGGGGTGGTGGAGTTTAACTGCAGCAAGACAGCTTTGACCCAGTGGCTATCCTGTACTATGACTGCTGGTAACTCTTTTGAGGTGGCGCAGACGAGTCCACATATTCACCATATCAATACACCACTATGGATCTATTCATGTATCCCTATGAGAAGGCCATCCATAGCACTCACGCTTATCTTGCGCAATTTAGATTGTCCACTTTCACTTGTCTATGAACTGTATAGGCAACCCAGTAGTCCTTTACTGTGAATGCGGCTATTCGAATAGATCATGTTAACCCTGTAGGACTGTACTTCTTCACACACGCTCTCACGACTTACCGCCATGTACACGTCATGTATCTCGGCAACCTTCAAGCGGAAGCCTGGCGAGGGTGTCAGCCATGACCTGACTAACCACACAAGTCTCTAGTCGAGGTTTATCGCCTATTCGAGTTCCATCCGCAAGGAGATTTGGCCGGGGTGTCACTCACGGCCCCAAACGATGTGAGCAGGGTTGCCAAGCCCACCAAACAGGCGACGCTTGGTACACTGTGATACGTCTCTAATGTATCTATAATTTTTGATTGTCCCATGATATTTTATTGTCCGTCTTGGATGTTTTATATGCATTTATATGCTATTTTATATGATTTTTGGGACTAAACTATAAACCTAGAGCCCACTGCGAGTTTCTGTTTTTTCCTTGTTTTTTAGTTTTATAGAAAAGAAATGTCAAACGGGGTCCAAATGAGCTAAAAATTCCTGATGATTTTTTATGGACCACAAGAAGCCCCCGAAGCAAAAGAGTTGGGCCAAAACGGAGGAGTAGAGCATGGGGAGTGCGCCTGCGGTGGCTGCGCACTTGAGCCGGTCCGAGGAGTCGAAAGTGATGGAGCACTTCGACCACTTGAGTGGGCGAATCAACTCGGGCTTCGGGAGCACTGCATTCACCTCGCGTGCAAACTGCTTGAAGACACGGTGGGAAGCTGGGGCCTGCGAGCCGCCCAAGATGCAGGCGATGGCCAGAGGCTCCTGGAAGCCCCCAGCCCCCTTGTCATGGTAGGGATCTTCGTTCCTTCTTGGCGGTGGAGGCAGAGGAGGAAAAGCTGCGTTGCCCTAAGGGCGGTCCTCAAGAGGCTGCTCCCTCCAGTTGCCCTCGCGAGGCTGGTACTGCCAGCGGTCCTCACTAGGCTGGTGGCGCCACTCTTGATGGCGGTCGCGTCCGTCCCAACGCCCTCCACCTCGGCCACCTCCGCGACCGTAGCCCCGATCATTGCGGTCGGGGCCTCGACCAAGGAGCCCGTCATGGTGAGCCCTGAGCTCCTGGCAGTCGCTGGTGTTGTGGCTGTAGACGTTGTGGAAGGCGCAGAACAGCCACTTGCCCTTGGATGACTCAGGGTGGTCACAGCCACGCTTGGTTTCTGGCTCGGCCGCAAGAACGGCTATCCCCTTGCGGTTCATGTCCTTGGCCTTGGTCTTCTTATCTTCTGGGTCAGCATCAGGGAGCTCGAGGAGGGAGAGGCATCCCTCCTCAGCCCTTGCACACTTGTTCGCCATGTTGAACATCTCCAGAGTGGTGCAAAGGTCCTCGTGGATGGCTAGCTCCTCCTTCATCTCTTGACATCGCGGACGCCATCAATGAACATGGAGATGATGGCCTCGTCAGACACCTTGGGAATTTTTAGGTGAATGTTGTTGAAGCGCTGGATATACTTATGCAGGGACTCTCCAGGCTGCTTCTTGACGCAGTGTAGGTCGCCCATGGCCAGCGGTCGGTCTCGAGTGCCCTGGAAGTTGGCGATGAAGCGGCCGTGCATCTCCTCCCAGGAAGAAACCGACCCCTTAGTTAGGTTTAGGAGCCAAGAACACGCGCCATCCTTGAGGGCCATCAGGAACAAGTTTGCCATGATCTTCTCGTCGCAGTTGGCCGCCTCGATGCTCACCTCGTAGAGCTGTAGGAACTCGGCGGAGTCTGCGGTGCCGTCATAGCGTGGAGGCAGGTCAGGCTTGAACTTGCTCGACCAGATGATGCTGCGAAGCTCTGTAGTGAATGCATGGCATCCAGCCGTGGCCACTGGAGGTCATCGAGGGGGTGGAACGTAGTGCTGGTGCACGCGCACCGCCACCTCCTGTGGTGCCTCGCGAGCCTGGTGCTGGGGTGCTAGAAGCACGCGCGCTTCTCCTTGGGGACATTGCTCCACCTGTCAGCTCACATCATCTCGAGATGGCGACAGGTGCTATGGGCCACGCTATGGGACCAGATGCCTTGGCTCGATGATGGTGCCCCAGTCCGGAGGTGGAGGAGGGGTCCCGTGCACGACGTTGCCCGCTGCGGGTGGTTGCTGAGGCAGCGAGCGAGCCGGCCCGCCGGAGCCCCCGTGTGCGATGCTGATTAGCTCGGCGATCCGCTCGAGCTACTCCTTGTAGAGATTACCCACAGGACAGTAGCAAAGAAGCTCCCGCACCATGAGCAGAGCGGCCCGCGCGTCCACCTGACCGCGGCGCGCATGGGATGATGAAGTTGCAGGGGTCAGTGATGGAGTGGCGGTGCGGCCATCAGAGCGCACCGACGGGTGCAGCGATGAAGCTTGCTGCTTGTGGCCGGCAGAGCCCGTGGCAGCATTGGCCACCAGAGAAGGAGCGCGGCGGGCACAGCCGTCACCTGCCAAAGTCGTCTGAGCGACGTGGGCGGCTACTGCAGCCCGACGCTCAGTGTGAACCCTGCCCGCGTCGGCCATGGAGGTGTCGGAACAATGGCGGGTCAAACGACAGAAGAGATGATCCAACGCACCCCTACCTGGCACGCCAAATGTCGGATTTAGGGATCTGGCAACCCCTTGAGAGGTTCGTACTCTAGTGTGCTGGCGGAGATCTCAACCTGCCTAGCATGCCTACTCGCGATCCTCCTAGCCTAGCGCGTTGAGCTCAAAGAGACACAAAGACATAGGAATTTATACTGGTTCGGGCCACCGTTGTGGTGTAATACCCTAATCCAGTGTGGTGTGGTGGATTGCCTCGAGGGGCTATGGATGAGCTAGTACAGTGGATGAACAAGCCTTAGGAGGTGAGGTGTTCTTGAGCTGGTGTGGTGTTCTACTTGTTATGATCTCCTCCTCCTCTATGGTGGTGGCTAAGTCCTCTATATAGTGGCCTTGGTCCTCTTCCCAAATATGAGCGGGAAGCGATTCCACAACAACGGTATTTGAAGGGGGGCAAGTAGTACAATCTATCCTGACAAAAGTAGTCTTCGCCTATGAAAAGCCTCTGGTAGTGACCCTGCGGGGGGCTCGGTGATGACCTCCGTCCTACCGGTCTTGGTCTTGTTGAACTAGAATGGAAACCTTTGGTTGATTCCTCGGACTCCACGCATTTGGCTTGCCTCCCTTGCACCAAAGAGGAAACATGCGCTCTACACCCGCCTGGCGCCCGCTTGGCCTTGGTCGTCATGGCTCACATCAGCCGAGCCTCATGAGATAACTTGCATAGAAATCTCCACCCTTCAGGATCCCTCCTTGGGAGGCCTCTTCCCTCGGGGGTCTTGGCGTCGTCCTCCTCGCGAGGGTCTTGTGGTGTTGGTGTTTAAGCTGGGCGGTACCAGGCCGTCGATGGAGTCATGCAGTGGGCCGCAGGCAGGAAGGATTGGATACCCCCAAGTCTAGGACGCCGACAGACACTTTGGACAAAATGCCATAAATGCTACCTTAGGTGGCGTGTGGAGGTGCATCCCTGACAAGGTTATACCAACGCTTAACCATCTTCTGCTTATCATCTTGAGATACCTCTAGATGGGTGTCAAACGGGTGTGATCGGTCTTCCAGCAAGCTGCCACATGCTTAATGAATGCCACTTAATCACCTGTAAGGCTTGACACTGCATCGATAAGTAACTGGCTTCATGGTGCGGTGGAGCGGTGGCAACTTGGCGGGTTTCCTTGTTGAATAGAGCTTGGCGGGGGTTTGTTCCCGGCGGCCCCGGCAAGCCTTGCCGGGGGGGGGGATCTTGACTTATCCTCGGGGCGGTCTAGACCAGGCCTAGTTCTCCTGCCCGGCAAGGGAGCCCTTCCCAAGGTGCTATCTTGCTTTCATATTCTTCTTAATGCGCTCCATCATCTCACAAAAATTGGCTTTTTTGGCTTAGCCTTGTGTTGATGTAGTTATTTGGATGTGCGATCATCAACACGCCTATGTACAAGTTTGGTCAACGAATGCAGATATTCATTGCACCAACAAGAGCCCCGGGCCTGGCCCATGCATGCCTTCAGGCATCATTGGGGTAGCCCCCAACAAGTACACATGCTGGTGCTTCGACCAGGCCGCAGCGGGGATCCATGCCTTTTTTGATATCTTCTTTGCTTCTTTATTACCTGGGATTGAATTAGCTTCCGGCTTCCCGACGAGTCATGCGCTATCAAACGCCATAGGATTACCCACGTATAAGGGCAGGGGGCACCCACGTTCTGGGGAAGTTAATTGAAGTGCCCGCGCACAACCCCGAGGGAAGAGGTAACTGCCGTTTAACTCACCCCACTATACCCGTGGTTTCCTCCATGTATGTTGCATGCATGCGCAGGGTAGGTAACGGATGCGTAGGGAGAGGGAATGAGTTCCATGGTAGAAGGCTAGGCGCCCCAGATAGGGACAGGATGGCAGTTCATGAATCTGGATGCTGTCAGCGGCACTGAAGAACTAGATAGGCGAGGCGGGGCGGTTGCCTTCTGGGTGGTGAGAAGCTAGCCCCGAGCCATGCTCTGCTAGAAAATGAGGCGCAGAGGCGATGGGAGGGACTCACCCACGCATTCCCTTCTCCTTCTGCTTGTGCCCCTTTTCCACCATGGTGAGGGGAAGTGGGCATGGTTGAGCTCCACCAGCGGTGATGAGGGCCTCCTCTTGGCACCGTATCGCTGCCACTGCTGGGTACGCGGGTGCTGGGTCCAGTGTGCAAGATGGTGCCATGGGACATGGTCACGGCCGGCATGGAGCTCGGGACCTGGGAGGAAGACGCGGCGGCCCGACCACCCCTCCTCCAGCTGCCTTGACTCTGTTGGAGGGCCATATCGGGGACACGGTGCTGGAATTCATCTTCAGGCTGCGTGAGCCCCCGCACAGCCGCCTTCGACTTCACACTCCCTTTGCAAGGGTAATGAAGCTCGACCAGCCGCACAGACTGAAGCTACACGTGAGAGGTTGCTGTAATGGCAACATGCGGGTGGATGTGGAGTTCCCCGCACCTCATGTCATGCTTCTCCGTAATGGCTGGAAAACCTTTGCTCGTGCCCATATCTTGGTGGATGCATATCGTATAATCAAACCCGCGGATACTTGAGGTGACATTAGAGTATCTAGGTGACATTAGGGTTTTGGTTGATGTGTGTCTTAAGGTGTTATTTTACTACGAACTCTAGGGCTGTTTGTGACACTTATAGGAATAGCCCAATGGATTGATCGGAAAGAATAACTTTGAGGTGGTTTCTTCTCTTCGTTTGTTTTTCGTTACTAGTGACTTTCAAGTGACTATTTGTTGCACGTTGAGGGATTATTATATGATCCGATTATGTTATTATTGTTGAGGGAACTTGCACTAGTGAAAGAATGAACCCTAGGCCTGGTTTCGAAGCATTGCAATACCATTTTCGCTCACTTTTATTACGTGTTACCTTGCTGTTTTTATAATTTCAGATTACAAAAACCTATATCCGCCATCCATATTGCACTTGTATCACCATTACTTCGCCGAACTAGCGCACCTATACAATTTACCATTGTATTGGGTGTGTTGGGGACACAAGAGACTCTTTGTCATTTGGTTGTAGGGTTGTTTGAGAGAGACCATCTACATCCTTTGCCTCCAACAGATTGATAAACCTTAGGTCATCCACTTGAGGGAAATTTGCTACTGTCCTACAAACCTCTACACTTGGAGGCCCAACAACGTCTACGAGAAGAAGGTTGCGTAGTAGACATCAAGCTCTTTTCTGGCGCCGTTGCCGGGGAGGTGAGTGGTTAAAGGTATATCTTTAGATCTTGCAATCGAATCTTTTAGTTTGTTGTTTTTATCACTAGTTTAGTCTATACAACAAAAATACAAAAAATGGAATTGAGGGTGCCTCGTATGCTTCATCTTTTTAATATATTCGTGAAAATGATGGAAAGGAAAATTGTGCTCAAGTATTAGAAGAAGAAGTCTATAAATATTTGGCACCAAATCTTTGAATGAAGAGCATGATTGCAGTGTTGCTAGTATGAATACTTTCAATATCCTTGATGCTAATGATATGCAAAGCCACGAGCTTGGGGATGCTATGTTTAATGCAGATGATATTTTTAGTCCCCCATGTTTGGATGAGCAAATTTATTATGATGATAGCCTTCCTCCTATTTATGATGATTATACTGATGAAAGTGGGTTTGGAAGAGTGTCGATTTTCGGAAGTAATGATCCCACTATTTTGGAGGGTGTTGAATCTTATTGTGATAATTACGAAAGTGTATTTGGAGAGGACATGACTTTATTTAGTGATGAATCCACTATTTCGAAAGAGGTTCCAATTGATTATGAGAACAAAGTTGTTATCTATGATGATTATGTGATGACATGTATGCTATAAAGAATAATGATAACCATGAAACTTGTCATCTTGATTTTAATTTTCAATTGGATTATGCCTCACATGATAATTATTTTGTTGAGTTTGCTCCCACCACTATTCATGAGAAGAAATTTGCTTATGTGGAGAGTAATAAAAATTATATTCTTATGCATCATGAAAATAATGCTTTATGTGATGGTTATATTGTTGAATTCATTCATGATGCTTCTGAAAAATTATTATGAGTGAGGAATATATGCTTGTAGGAATTGCAATAATATCAAGTTTCCTCTCTATGTGTTGAAAATCTTGAAGCTATGCTTGTTTTGCTTTCCTATGCTAGTTGATTATTGTTTCCATAAGTTGTTTGCTCACAAAATCCCTATTCATAGGAAGTGGGTTAGACTTAAATGTGCTAGTCATATGCTTCATGATGCTCCCGTTATGTTTCAATTCTTATCTTTTATGTGAGTATCATTGAAATAATCATGCCTAGCTAAAAAGGCATTAAAGAAAAGCGCTTGTTGGGAGACAACCCAATATTTTCCCATACTGTTTTTGTGTTTTCACATGACTAATCTACTATAATAATCATATTTTATAACTTTTTTGTCAATAAAGTGCCAAGTAAGACCTTTCGGATGGCTTACGGTAATAGTTGATTTGATCTTGCCGAAAAACAAAAAAAATTGTGCTCACGAAAACAATTTTCGTAATTCATATAAGAGTGATTTTAAGTTGATTCTTTTTGCATAAGATTAATAAAGAAATTTATTAGGACTTCCTAATTTCTAAGGATTTTGCAGTTACATAAGTATTCGAGAGTTACACATTACTACAGACTGCTCCATTTTTGACAGATTCTGTTTTCTGTGTGTTGTTTGCTTATTTTGATGAATCTATGAGTAGTATCGGAGACTATGAACCATAGAGAAGTTGGAATACAGTAGATATTACACCAATATGAATTTAGAATGAGTTCACAACAGGACCTAAGTGGTGATTTATTTTCTTATACTAACGGAGCTTGCGAGTTTTCTGTTAAGTTTTGTGTTGTGAAGTTTTCATGTTTTGGGTAAGGATTTGATGGACTATGGAATAAATAGTGGAAAGAGCCTAAGCTTGGGGATTCCCAATGTACCCCAAGGTACTATTCAAGGAAAACCAAAAGCCTAAGCTTGGGGATGCCCCGGATGGCATCCCTCTTTCGTCTTCGTTCATCGGTAACTTTACTTGGAGCTATATTTTTATTCACCACATGATATGTGTTTTGCTTGGAGCGTCATATTTTTTTATTTGGTTTTTATTTCTATTTGAATAAAATATCAAGATCTGAAGTTCTTAAGTTTTAGGGAGTCTTCACATATTTACATAATTATCCGACTACTCATTAATCTTCACTTCTATCTTTTGGAGTACTTTGTCGTTTCCTCTAGTGCTTCACTTATATATTTTTAGAGAACGGCGGTGGTTTTATTTTGAAGAAGTAGATGAACTCTCATGCTTCACTTATATTATTTTGAGAGTCTTTTAGAATAGTATGGTAATTTGCTTTGGTTGTCCTAATTTGATAGGCATCCAAGAGGGATATAATAAAAACTTTCATATAAAGTGCATTGAATACTATGAGAAGTTTGATTCCTTAGTATTGTTTTGAGATATGAAGATGATGATATTAGAGTCATGCTAGTGGAGTAATTGTGAATTTGAGAAATACTTGTGTTGAGGTTTGTGATTCCCGTAGCATGCACGTATGGTGAACCATTATGTAACGAAGTTGGAGCATGAGTTATTTCCTTAATTGTCATCCTTTGTGTGGAGGTCGGGATCGTGCGATGGTTAACTCCTACCAACCCTTCCCTTAGGAGCATGCATGTAGTGCTTGGTTTCGATGACTTATAGATTTTTGCAATAAATATGTGAGTTCTTTATGAATATTGTTGAGTCCATGGATTATACACACTCTCACCCTTCAACCATTGCTAGCCTCTCTTGTACAACGCAACTTTCGCCGGTACCATACACCCACCATATACCTTCCTCAAAACAGCCACCATACCTACCTATTATGGCATTTCCATAGCCATTCCGAGATATATTTCCATGCAACTTTCTGTCGTTCCGTTTATTATGACACGTATCGACGTTGTCATATTGCTTTGCATGATCATGTAGTTGACATCATATTTGTGGCAAAGCCACCTTTCATAATCCTTTCATACATGTCACTCTTGATTCATTGCACATCACAGTACATCGCCGGAGGCATTCACATAGATTCATATTTTTGTTCCAAGTATCAATTTGTAATTCTTGAGTTGTAAGTAAATAAAAGTGTGATGATCTTCATTATTAGAGCATTCTCCCAGTGAGGAAAGGATGGTGGAGGCTATGATTCCCCAACATGTCGGGATGAGACCCAGGACGAAAAAAAGAGGCAAAAAAAGAGAGAAGGACGAAAAAATGAAAAAAACAAAAAAATGAGAGAAAAAGTGAGAAGGGGCAATGCTACTATCATTTTACCACACTTGTGCTTCAAAGTAGCACCATGATCTTCATGATAGAGAGTCTCCTATGTTGTCACTTTCATATACTAGTGGGAATTTTTCGTTATAGAACTTGGCTTGTATATTCCAATGATGGGCTTCCTCAAATGCCCTAGGTCTTCATGAGCAAGCAAGTTGGATACACACCCACTTTTTGAGATTTCATAAACTTATAGCTCTAGTTAAATTCGTTGCATGGCAATCCCTACTCACTCACATTGATATCTATTGATGGGCATCTCCATAGCTGGTTTGATATGCCTAGTTGACGTGAGACTATCTCCTTTTTTGTCTTCTCCACAACCACCATTCTATTCCACCTATAGTGCTATGTCCGTGGCTCACGCTCATGTATTGCATGAAAGTTGAAATGTTTTAGAATACTATAGTATGAAACAATCGCTTGGCTAAAACCGGGGTTGTGCATGATTTAAATATTTTGTGTGATGAAGATAGAGCATAGCAAGACTATATGATTTCGTAGGGATAAGCTTTCTTTGGCCAGGTTATTTTGAGAAGACATAATTGCCTTGTTAGTATCCTTGAAGTATTATCGTTTTTTGTGTCAATATTAAACTTTTGTTTTGAATCTTATGGATCTGAATATTCTTGCCACAATAGAGAAGATTACATTGATAAATATGTTAGGTAGCATTCCACATAAAAAAATTGTAGTTATCATTTACCTACTCAAGGACGAGCAGGAATTAAGCTTGGGGATGCTTGATACATCTCCAATGTATCTATAATGAAAAAGGCTGAGAAGCCTGGCTATCTACAAGACCCTCCCAAGGGTACAAGATCATAGCTGGGTAACAAGCTAAATGTCGAAGTCCACGCGGAACTACTAGTGAGACTGGAGTCTCTCTGCAAAAACATAAATTAGGCAAATGTGAGTACAAATGTATGCAGCAAGACTTACATCAGATCTAACTACATATGCATCAGTATCAACAAAGGGGTGGTGGAGTTTAACTGCAGCAAGCTAGCTTTGACCCAGTGGGTATCCTGTACTATGACTGCTGGTAACTCTTTTGAGGTGGCGCAGACGAGTCCACATATTCACCATATCAATACACCACTATGGATCTATTCCTGTCTCCCTATGAGAAGGCCATCCATAGCACTCACGCTTATCTTGCGCAAGTTAGATTGTCCACTTTCACTTGTCTATGAACTGTATAGGCAACCCAGTAGTCCTTTACCGCGAATGCGGCTATTCGAATAGATCATGTTAACCCTGTAGGATTATACTTCTTCACACACGCTCTCACCGCTTACCGCCATGTACACATCATGTATCTTGGCAACCTTCAAGCGGAAGCCTGACGAGGGTGTCAGCCATGACCTGACTAACCACACAAGTCTCTAGTCGAGGTTTATCGCCTATTCGAGTTCCATCCACAAGGAGATTTGTCCGGGGTGTCACTCACGGCCCCAAACGATGTGAGAAGGGTTGCCAAGCCCACCAAACAGGCGACGCTTGGTACACCATGATACGTCTCTAACGTATCTATAATTTTTGATTGTTCCATGCTATTATATTGTCCATCTTGGATGTTTTATATGCATTTATATGCTATTTTATATGATTTTTGGGGCTAAACTATAAACCTAGAGCCCAGTGCGAGTTTCTGTTTTTCCTTGTTTTTTAGTTTTATAGAAAAGAAATGTCAAATGGGGTCCTGATGATTTTTTATGGACCACAAGAAGCCCCCGAAGCAAAAGAGTTGGGCCAGAAGAGTCCCAAGTCATCCACGGGGGTGGAGGGCGCGCCCTACCCCCAAGGGCGCGCCCCCTACCTCGTGGTTGACTCGGAGACCACCCTTACATGAAACTGACGCCAAAAATTCCTATAAATAAAGAAACGCCTGAAAAGAAACCTGGATCGGGAGTTCCGCCGCCGCAAGCCTCTGTAGCCACCAAAAACCAATAGGGACCCTATTCCGGCACCCTGCCGGAGGGGGGATCCATCACTGGTGGCCATCATCATCATCCCGGTGCTCTCCATGATGAGGAGGGAGTATTTCACCCTCGGGGCTGAGGGTATGTACCACTAGCTATGTGTGATCTCTCTCTCTCTCTCTCTCTCTCTCTCTCTCTCGTGTTCTTGATATGCACGATCTTGATGTACCGCGAGCTTTGCTATTATTGTTGGATCTTATGATGTTTCTCCCCCTCTACCTTCTTGTAATGGATTGAATTTTCCCTTTGAAGTTATCTTATTGGATTGAGTCTTTAAGGATTTGAGATCAGTTGATATATGTTTTGATCTGTGGTGACAATTGGATATTCACGTGATCTACTTGATGTATGTTTTGGTGATCAACTTGCGGGTTCCGTGACCTTGGCAATTTATGCATGGGTGTTGCCACACGTTTTTGTCTTGACTCTCCGGTAGAACCTTTGGGGCACTCTATGGAGTTCTTTGGGTTGGTTTGAATAGATGAATATGAGATTGTGTGATGCATATCTTATAATCAAACCCGCGGATACTTGATGTGACATTGGAGTATCTAGGTGACATTAGGGTTTTGGTTGATGTGTGTTTTAAGGTGTTATTTTACTACGAACTCTAGGGTTGTTTGTGACACTTATAGGAATAGCCGAATGCATTGATCGGAAAGAATAACTTTGAGGTGGTTTCGTAACCTATGATAATCTCTTTGTTTGTTCTCCGCTACTAGTGACTTTGGAGTGACTCTTTGTTGCACGTTGAGCGATTATTATATGATCCAATTATGTGATTATTGTTGAGAAAACTTTTACTAGTGAAAGTATGAACCCTAGGCCTTGTTTCGAAGCATTGCAATACCGTTTTCGCTCACTTTTATTACTTGTTACCTTTCTTGTTTTATAATTTCAGATTACAAAAACCTATATCTACCATCCATATTACACTTGTATCATCGTATCTACAATCTATTGGGTGTGTTGGGGGCACAAGAGACTCTTTGTTATTGGGTTGCAGGGTTTTTTGAGAGAGACCATTTTCATCCTACGCCTCCCATGGATTGATAAACCTTAGGTCATCCACTTGAGGGAAATTTGCTACTGTCCTACAAACTTCTGCACTTGGAGGCCCAACAACGTCTACAAGAAGAAGGTTGCGTAGTAGAAATCACACCGTGTCACAGTGCTTAGTCTATCCCAAGCCCACCTGTATCGAGTGCCACATGGTAGACTACTAACACAAGCTACAAACACCAGAAACTAGTTGCAACTCATGGACAGAGATCGAGGCGATTAATAAGTCGAGAGGGGCACTTAAGCATTCCAATGCATGGTAGTAACTGTCTTGGATCAAAGACACGGAACACAGTTCCTGAGGATGATTTCAATGAGACAACCCACCATGTACTCCTACATGGCCTCTCACCGCTACCTTTACCAAATCATGTTCACACACTTAGCTCTCAACAGTAGGACATGTTCACAACATTCCAATTCATCCCCGATGAATCAGACCTGACACAACTCTAAGCAATAGCAGGCATGACAAACAAGCATGAATGAGTAGGCACATCATGGCTCAAACAACTCCTAATCATGCTAGTGGGTTTCAACTATTTACTGTGGCAAAGACATGTCATGCAGAGGAAAGGGGTTCAACTACCACAACATGTAATAGTTGAATTGTTGTTGTCCTAATGTAGTAAAGGAGAGCATGAGCGAGAGAGTGGGATTGTATCGGAATGAACAAGGGTTTTTTGCTTGCCTGGCACTTCTGAAGATAGTATAGTCTTCATTAGTGTCATCAATCTCATCATTGGAACAACGTCTACTGAGGGGGAACAAACAGCGGCAACAGAGAAAGAACACAATCAATGCAAACACTACTGCAGGATGCTGCTGACGCGACACTACGATCAGAGACCCTTTGAGAAACTGTGTGCGATGCAATAATCATAAACGATGGTGTAAGAGAACCGTCAAAGATGTGCCAAACATTTGCGATGATGGATGCATCAAACACGGTTCAGATTTTAGTTGTGTGTGCGATGCAGGGCATACGGTTCAATTCAATTAACTATTTGCGATGAGGAGGAACAAAAGAAATGGGCAGTGAAGGCGTGTGTTATACACAAAATAGGGTTCACTCGGATGAACTGTTTGTGATTAGGCAACACAAAAGAAATGGTCAACCAGATGAAGGTGTGTATGATATACATCATGCGGTTCACTCGGATGAATAGTTTGTGTTAAGACAAGAGAACAGAAACGGTTCAATATAACAAGATGTGTGTGATACGCGGCAAACAGGTCTATAATCAGAAATGTGTGGGAAGACCGATAACAACACAGACGATTCCAGTTAACAAGCGATGTGTGTTTTGAGCAAACGATTGCTGGTATACAGTTGTTAGTGATTGATGAAATCATCACCGACAGGTTCCCTTGTTTAGTCTGTGTGCGATGTGATTTGCTCTATCTACAGAGAAATAAACATATATACTTAAAAAACAGCATTGCATAACCAAATTAAGCATACAATTACACAACTGACTACACAAATAACATTTTGACACACCGAAGTAAGCAATTACATGCATACTAAACTAGGAGAAATGAGGATCTAATCATCTACTTCTTGTTGCGATGACGCTTGCCATTGCTCTGCTTCCAGCTGGATCCCTAGCCGTTTTGGGGAAGGAGGCACTTCCTCATGTCAACGATCCGCCTGTACATGTCATAGCATGTGTACGCCTCCTTGGCCGCGTACACGACATGAGCTTTGTCGAGTTTCTCCATCCAGGCCGAGTGCTAGGCACGCTTGACATTGTTGCAGGAATTCTTCATGTCTCTGTAGTAGGGGTCGATGACGGCCTCGGCATGGTGAACCAGTGAGTCCTTCTCATTCTCCTTGTTTCATCAGATCTTGTATTGGCCCTGGATGTTGACAAGATTCTGGTAGGCGATGCCCGAATTCTTGAGCACCTTGACATCGTTGGTGATGTCGACCGTAGGGAACATCTAATGGGGGCTGTTGACAAACCTGGCGACACGCTCGCAAGGCCTTGTGGCCAGGCAATACTAGCAGGTGAGTATGTGGTGGCCCACGCACATCTAGGGAACCATGACCTTGGGACGAGACCCGGCACGAGCGCGGGTGTGCTCGATGTCGAACCCGACCACCTTGTATTTCTCGTCGGCAAGCAACAACTCCATGATACGGATGGAGTGCTCCACTCAGACAACAGTGGTTGGTGTACACCACCAAGAGCTCCTCGAACCTTCAGTGGGTGTCCACCACGGCATGGATGGTGAACTGCTGCTCGTCATTAGCAGCCACTCGGTGCGCCATTGGAGCCGTGCAGGATACTCTCTAAGAATTTGTCGTGGTGGGTGTGCTTCTTGCAATGGTGGGGTGCGATCGAAAGGTTGAAGAGACATAAGGGTAAAATAGCCGCTGTAACAAATGGGGGCTAGCCGGCATGTAATCATCAAGTCTTGTAACGACGTTCATAGAGGAGTATTCCAGTGCACGCTTGACAACACCGCACCGCAGTGAGGATTCTAGTGCACGCTTGACAACACTGCACCACGGTTTGACCACGCGTGGGCTCGAAGAGGCGCCAAATGTATTTTTGGTGAGCCTGTTCCCACGCTACCGCATAGTTTACCACGCAAGCTTCCCGCCCGGCTTGGTTTGCCACGCGTCGGCTAGAAGAGGGACAAATCATGGGCGTTTATTGGAAAAAAAGCTTTGTAAAAACGAAGTGTGTGGAATGACTTCGGTCGTAAGTTTACACGTGGGTGATGAGGTCAAAGTTACACAGAAGGGTGATGACAAACACTCGAGTGCGATAATTAATTCTACGCTCTATAGGGCACACGATGGAAGAAACCAACTGTGTGCAATAATGTCCAAGATCGTAGTCGAGTTAGCTATACAGATCGTGAGTTGTGAGATCGACAAGGTAGACAGATTAGAGAATGGTTAATAAAATCAAATCTAAGACGACGCATCTTGAGTTCAAAATAGTGCTACCAATATACAAGTCCCATATGATGCCATTTCAACAATTGTACCACAAAGGTTCGAAATATTACAAGGTTCAAATTCAAGAGTTATATGGTTCAAATTCAAAGATTACAAGGTTCAAACTGATATTAGAAATGAAATTCAGCTCATCAGCTGCAAATGCTTGCACTAATCCACTGAACCTGGATATCAGAGAGGTTCAAACTAATATTACCACATCTAAGTCTAGTTTTGAAACCTCAGAACTTTTTCAAAGGGGTCAGCCACTAAGAAGTCATGTATGGGGTTGACACGATGAGTTCGGATTACTCTATTATATGAAGTTCCAAAATGAAATTCAGCATTTTTGGAGCCTATTCCATTCTGCCACAGGCACCGGCGCTGATCAACAAACCATTCATTTTTCCAAAATAAATGTTGGGCAAACCTCATTACCTTCAGCACCCTTGCTCTGAAAACAAAGATCCTGGCATTCAACGTAAGGTCCCTCGGTAGGAGTTCAAAGTAATTTCTGAGAGATGCAGATCTAGGCATTTAGCGTGATAGTTATATTATATCACATTATCCACCACTGGGCCTAATCTTAACTGCAAAAGAAGAAAACATGTTAGTGCCTAGATGCAGGTTTGAACACTACTACATGCCTATTTGGTTTGCAGAATTTGTAAAATGCACTAACATGCCATCTTCGATCTGACATGATTAACATGGGTATTAACATGCCATCATCGATCTTCACAAGATGTTGGAGTGGATGAAAAGTTCCCTAAGAAAACTAGTACAAATGAATCCAAAGGAGAAATGCATATGGATTGTAACCAGATGGATCAAGCATTGTCATTGTAAACTTGGAAAAGGAGACATGTATGTACTGAAATCCTCCAAAAGAATCCTTCAGAAATCATAGTACATTGTCATTGTAAACTTGGAAAAAGGTGTCACAAATTGAATCCCTTATGGTTAACATTTAACAGGAAAGGAACATCACCTCGATATATAGGTTCTCGAGGCACGGAAAGCATCTCATGAAAGTGACAACTTGCTCCTGGTTGGGGCCGATAGATTCTAGTGCCAAGACTTTCACTGTGTGCAGTTTCGCGATCAGGCCTGTCAGAATCATTTTTTGAATTACAAACGAACAAACATCTTCAAAATTAGAAATAATGTTAATTTGTAAAAGGAGAGGTACAAGGCGGCTATTGTACCTAAATCGGTGTGGATCCAATAACAAGTTCAGAGTATTTGTTAGACGAGTAGCCCAGCGCTGTCAATTTTGACGCAGAAATGTTGATTCTTGTTGGACCTACTTGATCAAGTACAAGTAATCTCTCAAGTCCAGGTGTGTCCCCAGTGACCATACCGTGGTACACATCTTGTGATGTCTTCCTGCCGAACCAGCAACACACATCAATAGTCCGGAGAGTCATGGAGGTGATGTGGAATGTACTCAACCCATTGATTCGTTGAAGACGAAGGTACTCGAGTGCAGTGCGGCGACGGAGCAGGCGCTCCATGTCACCATTTGAGAGGCAGATAGCAATGAGCTCGAGGTGCTTCAGTCGTGGTAGAATAAGAGTGGGCGCGTCATTAAGTGGGGGGCGGGAACGACAGTTCTTGGACTTGGCGATGTGCAGCATGGGCGCGAGGCGGAGCGCAGACGTTGGCAGCGAGCGCATATGCCCATCATCAAGAGTGAGCTCCTCGAGCTGATCTAGGGCGGGGGATCCGAACCAGCCATCATGCTTGGCTCGGTCCCTGCTGTTGGAACAGAACTTGCCCATTCTAAGGCCCCTGGTTGGGCCAGGGTGACTGCCAAGGATCTTGGAGAACGCATGTAAGCTTTTGTCATAGCCATGGCAGAGCTCGTCGGTGTCGATGAGGTCGAGAGGGGTGAAGTTCCATAGGGGGTGCCACCACCGGGAAAGGACGGTTGTCCGCACCCCATATTTCATTAGGAGGAGGGAGATGATGGCTATCAACATATCATCGGAGAGGCTGCTGATGAAGTCGATGCCTGCTGGAGTCACTTGCGGTTCTAGCTCGCCCCGCCTCCGCTTTTTGGTAGCCCCATTCTCCACCTCCGGAGTCTCCTTGTCAGCAGCGCTTTCTAATAGAAATGAGAGTACATGGAATATTTAGTTAAAGCAGGGCAATAGAAAAGTGTATTGGTAACTAGAAGTTATTAGGTAGGAATATAGTAAGAAAAGGGAATAATAGTTGGTTGCTTAAATACTACACAATTCATTTAACATTGTTGGGTGAGTCAACATGCAGATATTTGAAAAGAAAACTTACTTTGAACAAATTCGGGATGGGTGATTTTGTCGGGAAGTTAGCATATATCTCATGACGAGGCCCTTTTATGTGCAGTCCAATTTTAGTGCCAGCTTTCAGTACATAAAACTTAGAAATTTCTTTCCAAAAGCCAGCGCCAAAATAGGAGTGACCATGTTTATCAAGTCTTATAGTAGCAACGATTGTAAGTCCATGGTTTGTGTGCAGTATGACCTCCCTGCAGCCTTGATCTATGTAAAGGGAAAAATTGTGCACTACATATTTTGTTGCATAGCAAGGGATGCGATGCAGAAAATAGAAGGATTGCTAAACAAAATATTGTAACATGCAAATATGGACCCAAATTGAAAGAACTGTATAACAGTTGAAATCAAAGGACAAAAATCTATAATTAAACAAATAAGGTAAACATGATATCATGGAAATATGAGAGTAATCGAAAGAACAATACATCATTTTGCCTAATATAGAAAGAAGAGGGGGAAAATCCCTTTCACGTATATGGTGCATGTGGCACCTTTTATCCAAATGTAGCAATATTTAGAATATCTTCAGGAAAGTAGGCCATGCCAACCGATTCATGGTGAGATTGAACATACCGCGCACATGCTCAAGTCATATGGTACGATGAGATGGAATCTCTGGCGGAGGTCGCAAGGTCCTGATGTGTCGACGCACTGTACACTCTATGAATGAAAGAAAACCCTCAAATCAGCTCGAATAAAATTGAATTCACGGCCATTTCCTTCGGGTGATTAAATGAGGCATATGAACTGGGATGAGGGATGAGATAATATATCATTAAATTAGTTACCTTGTCGTCCATGAGAAAAAACCTCAGTATGGCAGATTCCCCAACCGAGTGGAGCTGGGTCGACCACGAGTAGCGTCGAGAAAGTCGATGGCGATAGGCAGCGGCAAGCGGAAGTGGCAAAATGCGGTGGGGTTTGCCGGCAGCCTGGCAGTGGTGGCAGGCATCGAGCTAAGTGGTTACCGCCGCGATAGGAGTTTCCATGCATAGACATGGAGGAACTTGTGCAGGTATGAATGGGGACCGGAGGTATGGGGTGGCGGGCGGGGGTGAGGGTTTTTGTGACGTGGGGATGGCAAGGGTTTTCTTTTTTCTGTTTTGAATTGGGTGGAGAGGGTTTTTTGTCCCACAAACAATTTCGGAGGTAAGGGTTTGCTAGAGCCAACCGTGTGAGATTGATGCAACAAGCAAAACAAAATTCATTGCACATGGTTCCAATTTTGGGAACCGTATGTGATTGAAGCAACAGGCAAAATGAAAGTCATTGCACACGGTTCCAATTTTGGGAACTATGTGTGATTTACGTACTACCTCCATCTTGGTTTATTGGCCCCCTCTGTAATTTGTACTGAATTTCAACTTAATATTTGACTAAGAAATGTCTATGCATGTCACCAAAAATTATATCATAAAACACTATGTTCAAATACACATCCAATGATATAATTTGTGCTGACCTGCACTAAAATTTTGTCAGTTAAATCTTTGGTCAACATTTAACACAAATTACAAAGGGGGATAATAAATGAGGATGGAGGTAGATTCCATCAACCGAACTGATTGCATCCAAATCCCACAGTTAGACATAAGTAAACATAGATTAACCATACTTAGACATAGATAATAAGCGTACACGTACACAAGCATAGTTCAACCATCATTAAGCATGCTGAAGCATACATAGTTCAATCCCACATCTCATCTCACAAGCCGGCATGATCCTGAAGCTTCTCCAGGTACTCGGTGTACGCGTCGTGCTCCACCCTGCGAGCATACTTCTGCTTGAAGGAGCCAACGGCCCATCCTCTTGCATGCGCTAGTAAACTTTGATACGCGTGATGAAGCTTGTGGTTGCAAAATGGGCATCGATAGCCGTCGTCCCCGGTCGTAATATGCCTGTTATGCATTCCCGCATAAAGCTCCCTCAGGATTTGCCTCTTGTACCTCCTCTGGACATCTTCATCCTCGCTGTCCACATCGTCAGTCAGCACCTATACAAATAGTAAAAAAATGTGGCGTCAAATTAATGGTTACAAACTAATCTCTAGCAAACATTTGGCAGTTGCCAAAAATTGGCATCAAATCAACGATTACATGTCGTGAAGTAGGATTAGGACTTTATGGCTATTTACTTATACATATCCAAAGATTATGGTTCGGTTTTTAAGCACATTCGTCTATGTACAGACCAATCTTGAAGAAAATAATGGCACAAACATATGTAGGTGATATGTCTCCAACGTATCTATTTATGAAGCATTCAAGTTATTTTATTATCTATTTTGAATAATTAAGGGCTTTATTATACACTTTTATATTACTTTTGGGACTAACCTATTAACCGGAGGCCCGGCCCATGTTGATGTTTTATTGCCTATTTCAGTATTTTTAAGAAAAGGAATATCAAACGGAGTCCAAACGGAATGAAACTTTCGGCAGCGTGACTTTTGGAACGAACGTGACCCAGGAAACTTGGAGTGCAAGCCGAGGAAGCATCGAGGAAGCCACGAGATAGGGGGGCGCGCCCACCCCCCTAGGTGCGCCCTCCACTCTCGTGGCCCCTCGAGGCTCCCTCGACCGACTTCTTTCGCCTATATAAGCCCACATACCCTAAAACCTTCGGAGAAGAAGATAGATCGGGAGTTCCGCTGCCGCACGCCTCTGTAGCCACCAAAAACCTCTCGGGAACCCGTTCCGGCACCCTGCCGGAGGGGGGATCCCTCACCGGTGGCCATCTTCATCATCCCGGCGCTCTCCATGACAAGGAGGGAGTAGTTCACCCTTGGGGCTGAGGGTATGTACCAGTAGCTATGTGTTTGATCTCTCTTTCTCGTGTTCTCTCTATGGCACGATCTTGATGTATCGTGAGCTTTGCTATTATAGTTGGATCTTATGATATTTCTCCCCCTCTACTCTCTTGTGATGAATTGAGTTTTCCCTTTGAAGTTATCTTATCGGATTGAGTCTTTAAGGATTTGAGAACACTTGATGTATGTCTTGCCGTGCTTATCTGTGGTGACAATGGGATATCACGTGATCCACTTGATGTATGCTTTGGTGATCAACTTGCGGGTTCCGCCCATGAACCTATGCATAGGGGTTGGCACACGTTTTCGTCTTGACTCTCCGATAGAAACTTTGGGGCACTCTTTGAAGTATTTTGTGTTGGTTGAATAGATGAATCTAAGATTGTGTGATGCATACCGTATAACCATGCCCACGGATACTTGAGGTGACAATGGAGTATCTAGGTGACATTAGGGTTTTGGTTGATTTATGTCTTAAGGTGTTATTCTAGTACGAACTCTTGAATAGATTGACCCGAAAGAATAACTTTGAGGTGGTTTCGTACCCTACCATAATCTATTCGTTTGTTCTCCGCTATTAGTGGCTCTGGAGTGACTCTTTGTTGCATGTTGAGGGGTTGTTATATGATCTATCTATGTTATTATTGTTGAGAGAACTTGCACTAGTGAAAGTATGAACCCTATGCCTTGTTTCCTACCATTGCAAAACCGTTTACACTCACTTTTATCATTAGTTACCTAGCTATTTTTATATTTTCAGAGTACAAAAACCTATATCTACCATCGATATTGCACTTGTATGGCCATCCATATTGTTGAGTGACTCTTTTTTATTTGGTTGCAGAGTTGCTTGAGAGAGACCATCTTCATCCTACGCCTCCTATGGATTGATAAACCGTAGGTCATCCACTTGAGGGAAATTTTCTACTGTCCTACAAACCTATGCACTTGCAGGCCCAACAACGTCTACAAGAAGAAGGTTGTGTAGTAGATATCAAGCTCTTTTCTGGCGCTGTTTCCGGGGAGGTGAGTGCTTGAAGGTATATCTTTAGATCTTGCAATCGAATCTTTTTGTTTCTTGTTTTATCACTAGTTTAGTTTATAAAATAAAACTACAAAAAATGTAGTTAAGTTTGTCTCATACGCTTCTTCTTTTTAATATCTTTCGTGAGTATGATGGACAGAAAAAATTGTGCTCAATTGCTAGAAGAAGAATGCATTAAAATGCATGGTACTGAATCTTTGAATGATGAGCATGATTGCAATGTTGTTAGTATGAATTTCTTGAATATCCATGATGCTAATGATATGCAAAGCCACAAGCTCGGGGATGCTATGTTTTATGAAGATGATATGTTTAGTCCCCCAAGCTTTGATGAGCAAATTTATTTTGATCATAGCATGCCTCCTATTTATGATGATTATATTGATGCATGTGGATTTGGAAGAGTGTTAACTTTAAAAAGTAGTGATCCCACTATTTTGGAGGATGTTGAATCTTATTGTGATGAACATGAAAGTGGATTTGGAAGAGTGTCAACTTTATTTAGTGATGATTCCACTATTTCGGAAGAGGTTCCAATTGATTATGAGAAGGAAGTTGCTATCTATGATGACTATTGTGATGAATTGTATGCTATTAAGAATAATGATAACCATGAAACTTGTCATCATGATTTTAGTTTTCAATTGGATTATGCCTCACATGATAATTATTTTGTTGAGTTTGCTCCCACTACTATTCATGAGAAGAAGTTTGCTTATGTGGAGAGTAGTAAATTTTCTATGCTTGTATATCATGAAAAGAATGCTTTAGGTGCTGGTTATATTGTTGAATTCATTCATGATGCTACTGAAAATTATTATGAGCGAGGAACATATGCTTGTAGGAATTGCAATAATGTCAAGTTTTGAACTTATGCTTGTTTTGCCTTCCTATGCTAGTTGATTATTGTTCCCATAAGTTGTTTGCTCATAAAATCTTTATGCATAGGAAGTGGGTTAGACTTAAATGTGCTAGTCATATGCTTCATGATGCTCCCGTTATGTTTCAATTCTTATCTTTTATGTGAACATCATTGTCATCATCATGCCTAGCTAGAAAGGCATTAAAGAAAAGCGCTTGTTGGGAGACAACCCAATATTTATCCTTACTGTTTTTGTGTGTCCACATGATTATGCTACTGTATTAATCATGTTTTATAGCTTTTATTTCAATAAAGTGCCAAGTAAGACCTTTAGGATAGCTTACGATGATAGTTGTGTTGATCCTGCTGAGAATTAGAAACTTTTTCACCCAGTAAATTAGTTTTGTTAATTCACAGTAACGTGCTTCTGATCTGATTATTTTTTCTCTGGATTGGTACACAAATTCCTTAGGACTTCCTTATTTGGTACTCCCTCCGTAATCTAATATAAGAGCGTTTAGAATACTAAAGTAGTGATCTAAACGCTCTTATATTAGTTTACAGAGGGAGTAGCATTTTTGGAGTTCCATAAGTATACGTTTGATATAGATTACTACAGACCGTTCTGTTTTTGACAGATTTTGTTTTCTATGTGTTGTTTGCTTACTTTGATGAATCTATGAGTAGTATCGGAGGGTATGAGCCATAGATAAGTTGGAGTATAGTATATATTACTCCAATATGAATTTAGAATGAGTTCATTACAGTACCTAAGTGGTGGTTTTATTTTCTTATACTAATGGAGCTTACGAGTTTTCTGTTGAGTTTTGTGTTGTGAAGTTTTCAAGTTTTGGGTAAAGACTTGATGGACTATGGAATAAGGAGTGGCAAGAGCCTAAGATTGGGGATGACCAAGGCACCCCAAGGTAATATTCAAGAATAGCCAAAAGCCTAAGCTTGGGGATGCCCCGGATGGCATCCCCTCTTTCGTCTTCGTTCATCAGTAACTTTACTTGGAGCTATATTTTATTCACCACATGATATGTGTTTTGCTTGGAGCGTCATTTTCTTTTGTTAGTATTTTCTTGCTGTTATTTAGAGTAATGTTTTGCATCTATATTTTCAATAAAAATGTCAAGGATAGCCTTTTCCATGCTTATTTTGCTAGCATACATGTTGTTTAAAAATAGAAAGTTTACCGCTGTTGCAAAAATTCCCTAGAAACGTCATAGAATGGTATTGTCGGGGAAACTGATCCACGAACACCTATGGGACCGGTGGACCGAGCCCCTTTCGGTTCGGCGGGGGGCGGAGATCGCACGAAGAGCGGATCGAGGCGAAGCACACGAGCAGTTTACCCAGCTTCGAAGCTCTCCGGAGAGATAACACTCCTACTACTGCATGTCTGAGTGTATTGAGTTCTTGCTCGGGAGCGCTGAATGCTATAGTACACACTAGCTGCTAACGAGACCGAGCGTGAGTGTTTTTCTGCCTTTTTCCCCCTTTCCTACGTTGTGCATGGGCCTCCTTTTATATGCTAAAGGGGTCTCCGACAGGTGCCAACGTAGACAAGGGTAAAAATGGAAAAGGAATTGCGGTTGGTACAACTACCTGTACAGTGTATCATACCTAACCCTGACGGCAGGGGACAAAGGCATTAAATGCCCGTCTGCGTCGCTCAAACAGTGCAGAAAGGGACCGTCAGGGACGCCACCACTCGCCACGATGGCAATCTTGTCAGTGTCGCTTGCCACCGCGCACCGCTGGCTGTACAGCCTCTTGCCACGCGCGCCTGGAAAGGCCCCAGGGCGACACGTTGGTGGATGTGCTGGAGCGCGGGTACAGAGCGGTAGCTTGCCGCGGCAAGCGCCTTGCCGCGGTCGTTGTCTTGTTGCGTCCGGAAGCTTGTCGCTCACCGGGCCTTGCCGGGACGCGTTGCGCGTCGCGGCAAGTTCCTTGAGATGCCTTGGTTGGCCTTCCCGGCAAGCTCCTCTTACCGGGGCCTTGTCTCCTTGGCTTGAATACTTTGTTCTTGAATGGCTCCAAAGGAACCACGGAGGACCTTGGCGGTCACCCGGCAAGCCTTGCCTCGGGGTGCTGCGACTGCCCGTGCACAAGTTCGGGATACTAGGGTACCCCTACTCTAGTACGCCGACAGGAGCCCCCGGGCCTGGGCCACACATGGCACCGAGCGCTGTTGGGCCAGGCCCAAAACAGGGCACGAGCACGCGCGGCCTGGGTTACGCCGTATCTTACTCCGTATCCACCGCGCCCTCCCCGAGCGGCACGCGTCGAATGCGGCGTCGTGGGAGAGATCGTGGGTGGTATCTTTATTCGGAAAGATGGAACGCCCGCCCCCTCCCTCTTTATAAGCAGGGGAAATAGGGGCGGTTCGCCCATCTCGCCGGTTGCTACTCCAATCTCAGAAATCTCCGCCGCTCCCCCCTTCTTCCCAAAGCTGAAAGAGAGCAGCGCTCCGCCCCCCATCGCCACCAGCATCACCAACGCCGTCGATCTCCCCCACCACCTCCGGCATGGCTCCGAAAGCCGACAAGGGGAAGGTCGTGAAGTCGGCCGAGGCGCAGCGGCTCGCGGCACTGCGAAAGGAGCGGGCAATCTCCCCCCCCAGCTTGCCGCGAAGGAGCTGAGGGAGTACTACTACCTCTTCTGGTCGACGGAGACGCGAGCGCATCCGCGTACGAAGGTACTCCCAGCTGCCGCTTTGGAACTAGCTCCGAATGGATACCCTTTCTTTGCGTTGTTCTTCTACTGCGGGCTCTGCCCGCCTTTCTCTGAATTTTTCTGCGATATCATGAACACCTACGGGTTCCGCCTCCTGGACTTCACCCCCAATGCTGTTCTGACCATGGCAGTTTTCGCACATCTATGCGAAAACTTTGTCGGAGTCTATCCAAACGTAGCTCTTTTCCGCCACTTCTTTATGCCCCGAGTTGAGAGAGGGGAGCCTTTATCCGGCAGAATCGCCTGGATCTCGAGAGCCGGCAAGAAGGAAGCTTATCTGGAGGGAGAGCTCCGCAGCAAGTGGGAGGAATGGAGAGCAGAATGGTGCTGGATCGTCGAGGAGAACCCGCAGCCATTTAACGCCCAGCGCGAAGCCCCAATAGCGCGCGGCAACGATTGGAGCAACGTGGCCCCGGAAGACGATAGGCTGAAGATTGCCGTCACCCGGATCCTACGCCTCAGGCTTGCCGGGCTCACCATAGGCGCCGTTGGCGCAGATTTTCTTCGCCGCCGCATCGCCCCCTGCAGGAGAGGAGGAGACCCGCCTGGGAGTTCCAGAACTCGGCGGATATCATGAGGCTGCGCCTGGGCCTCAACTTCAACTTCACTGTGCTGGAACTGGATGCGATGATCCTGGAACTGTTCAAGCGCGATCCTCAACATCCCGAAGCATTCATGTTGCCGAGGGGTGTCGTTCCGCTGTGCAACAACTCCTCGCTCGACCGCATCCGTGCAATGATGCCGTTGTGCGATTCGCATGGAATTGTCCCAACTTGGCAAGAGCCTGCAGACGACGTCGTGCGGGATTTCTTTGACGGCTTGGTAGAAGTGCCGGTCCACTTAGATGAACAGAAGAGCCTTACTCACGACACCACCGGTGCGGAGATGCAGCGCATCGCCACTAGGCTGGAAGAGGCGGCAGCAGCTGCTGCCGCGGGCGAGTTTGGATTCACCGTGGAGGAGGCAGAGGCAGCAGAGGTGGCAAGCCTTGTTGAGCGAGAGGAGCTTGCCGGCGAGGAAGAGCTTGTCGGGCCTGAAGCTGAGTCGAGCGAGCCCGCCGAGGGCGCAAGCGACTCATTGAAGATCGGCTCCTCCTCCTCCCCACCTTCAGCCAGCTCGCCGCAAGCGGAGCCCCCAGCTCCACCAAGAAGGCGTCTCCGCAAGGCCGGGGACGTAGCGGGGCGGCAGACGAGGCAACAGCCGCCATGCCATGCGACACGCTCTACCGCGGCAAGCACTGTTGCCGCGGGAGCACCTCACGCCGCTGCGGCAACTGGAGCGGGGTCTTCCCAGTCCACCGCTACTGCTCCTGCTAAGCGGACAAGGGAACCTACTCCTCCGCCTCGTCGCACTGGAGGCGAGCTGGACTTCGATCTCTCCGCACTCAGTTCCGACGAGGAAGAAGAAGAGTAAGATTCTTTGTTGTACTTGTAGTTCTTCAATTCTTGCTGTTTTCTCTTGTATCTGATTTGCTTTACTCCGAATCCATTCCTTTTCAGGACTCTGGCCCAGAGAGCGGCGAAGAGAGCCAAGGTCCCGGTGATTGTCATCGAGGACGAACTCACCACGACAGCAGGGGGTGTGTCCGAGACCACCTTGCCGGACCCGGCAACTTTTCCCCAAAGCAGCCCCCAGCGCAGCCCCTAGTGTAAGTATATGGTTTACTTCCTGCTGTCAGGCGCGCATGGGTGCTCTTTCTTTGCTGACATCTGACTGTTGGTTTGTGTCGGAGCAGAGCAGCCTCACCAGGAGTGCCCGGAAGCCGCTCCCGAAATGCCATCTGCTTCGACTACACCGCCAAGGGAGGATTCCCCGTCAAGGGAGCGTTCTCTGGCAAGGGAGCGTTCTCCGGCAAGGGACAGTTCCCCGGCAAGGGAGAACACTGGCGACCCTCCGATGGTTGAGACCATGACTGCAGATCCTAGTACAGGTAATCTTCTTGCTTGAAAACTTCCCTTGGGTTCTTCTTCTTCTGATTTCTTTTTGGATATTTGCTTGACTTTTCTCCTTTTTCCGTTTGTCAGATCCATCTGCCACGGAGCCGATGGAAACCGAGGTTGCCGGCGAGAAGAACACGCGCAGCAATACCGACGACGCCATTGCCATCGAAGGAGAAGCCGGCACTGATGATCCCGCCGGCGAAGAGGCTGCCAAAGCTGCCGCCGCAGAAGCTGGCGAGGGATCCAGCGATCGTACTGACGGCCCCGAGGCCGCAGGAGCGTCAGGCGTCAAGCTCCCCTGGGCGTCAAGCTCCAGGGCGCCGGTCGAAGGAGAGATCTTGGCTAGAGAGGTGCTTGCCTTCACTGGGCTGACGTTGGTCGATGCCCCAAGCAGCAGCAGCGACGAGCCTGAGGAGGAACGGCTGCTGCGGAAGCTGTTGTCGCTTTACCGCGCCCGACAGGCCAAGCTGGAATCCCAAGAAGCGCTTGTCACGAAGGCGGGAGTGGACATCGAGAAGCGCGTGGAGGAGCTCCGGGGTCTCAGGCAGGAAGCTCTCCGATCCCTGGCAGAGGAGCGGGAGCAAGTTGCCGAGGAGCGGAAAGCCTTCCTCCTCGAGAAGGCTGAAGTTGAAGAGCAACAGTGGCTCGTTGCCGAGAAGCTATCTGCGCAGGAAGGCGAGTTGGCGCAGCGCAAGGTCAACCTTGACAGCCACGAGGAGGAGCTTGCCGCGCGCGAGCGAGCAATTGGCGGGGCTCTCAAGGAAGCAGAGGATGCTGCCGCAGCTGCCGAGGCCGCCAAGAAGGAGCTGGAGACAAAGATGGCGCAGCTGGAGGCCGATCTCAAGGCGAGCGGCGAGGAGCTCGCTGCGCTCAAGCGTGAGCATGAGAAGGACGCCGCCGCTCATGGCGAGCTGCAGGGTCATCTCGCTGAGAGGAGCAAAGAGCTTAGCGCCGCCAAGGACTCCAACGCAGATCTTGAGTTGAAGCTGGCCACTTTGACCAAGACGCTGGACGGCGCCAGGGAGCAGGAGGTGGCCTTGAAGGAGAAGATCAAGGCCGACGAGGCACTGCTGGCGAGTGCCGCTGCCGCCCAGAACGCTTTTAGAGAGACTATGGAGCACTGGACCGAGGGTCTCGTGAATGTTGCCGCAGCCATCGACGGGGAGCTGGGCAGCTGGGGATGGAGGATCTCGAGTATCCCTCCGATGAGCACCTCCAACCCAGCGCCAAGCTCAGCTTGTTCTTCAAAGGCGTGGCGACGGCCCTCCAGCGACTCCGGGAGAAGATCCCAAAGCAGCTGGCCGACGAGTCGCGCAAGATCTGCGCGGGAGCTCTTCAAAAGGTGCTGGTGAAGGTGGCCTTCCGCAACCCAGGCCTCAACCTCACCAACATCCTCAAGTCCCTGCCGCCGGATGCTGATCTGGAAGCGCTCAAGGCCCTTGTCGCACCCATTGTGGACAAGGTGAGCGGGATCAAGAGGGTTGAGGGCAATTGCGTAGATTAGGCCGCCCGTTTTCTCTTTTTCTTTGTCGCTGCTGGTCATGTCATGAGAACAATCGGTTAGAGCTGCGACAAGCTATCTTGTAATATAACTCTATTTTGGGTAGAGATTGTTGTGTTATTTCCTGTACTTGATTCCTTCCTTTGTATGTTTTTGCCCTACGCTTTTAGGGAACTTGTCGGCGCAGGCACCTGGGCCGCGAGCGCTGAGTGTGGGACGTTAGCAGCCTGCTAGCGGTGCCGCTTCCGACAAGAAACCTTGTCTCAACTAGTCGTAGCCCACTTAAATTGTTGAGCGGACTCGAAACAAAGTAAGGGCGCAACTAGCTACGAGTTGGTTCCTCCGCGCACAGGTTTTCCATACAAAGTACGGTCGTTCGAGGAAGATAACTTAAAAATTAAAACCGATTGCTCAAACTTTGTCAACTTAGCTTTTCTGTCGTTTGCTTTCCGATAAGGTGAAATTTCCTTGAACGATGCCTGAGTCCACACTATTATCTTCTCCTTTCCCCCCCGGCAAACTTGTGGGCGAGGGAACCTTCCTTTCCTTTTTGAGAAAAACAAAGAAGAGAAAATAAAGATATGGAGCCTTACGGCTCGTTATTGCTTACCGGGGGTAGGCGCTGCACAAAGTGTCAGATAACGCATGCCAAAAAATAGTAGAAAGCATGAAATTGACAAGATGTGCGGAGCACATGAGCTTTACTTATGCATGGGGTCTGCGCCCGGCTCCGTACAAAGGATTACATGCAACATCAGCAAGACTTGTACAAAAGGTGGTTGCCGGAAAAGGTTCCGGCAACCGCGCCCTACGGGTAAAACTTACAAAGATGCTCAATGTTCCAGGAGTTGCTCACCGGAATGCCATCTTCGGTCTCAAGGCGGACAGCGCCAGGCCTAGTGACTCGTTTCACCCGGTAAGGGCCTTCCCACTTTAGCATCAACTTGTTGGAATTCTTGGCGGACTGAACGCGCCGAAGAACAAGGTCGCCTTCCTCGAGACTTCTGGCATTAACTTTGCGGCTATGGTAGCGGTGCAAAGCTTGCTGGTATCGAGCAGCTCGTACAGCAGCCTGAAGACAGTCCTCCTCAAGGAGCAGCGCGTCATCTTGTCGCAACTGCTCTTGCTCAAGCTCATCATAAGCGAGCACTCGAGGAGACCCGTATACGAGTTCCGTGGGGAGAACTGCCTCTGCTCCATAGACTAGAGCAAAAGGTGTATGGCCAGTGGCTCGATTTGGCGTCGTCCTGATCGACCAAAGAACCACCGGCAGCTCCTCAATCCAGTTCTTTCTGCACTTGCGCAGCCTGTCGAAAGTCCTAATCTTGAGCCCGCGCAGCACTTCAGCATTCGCCCTCTCCGCTTGACCGTTACTTCTCGGATGAGCAACAGAAGCGAAGCAGACCTTGGCGCCAAGGTCTTGGACATACTGCATGAAGGTGCGGCTCGTGAATTGCATGCCGTTGTCGGTGATGATCCTGTTAGGGATCCCGAAGCGGCAAACAATCGACCTGAAGAACTTGATTGCTGACTGTGCTGTCACCTTCCTCACTGCTTCCACTTCCGGCCACTTTGTGAACTTGTCGATTGCAACGTACAAGTACTCAAAGCCCCCGACAGCTCGGGGAAAGGGGCCGAGGATGTCGAGCCCCCAGACCGAAAATGGCCAGGATAAAGGGATTGTCTGGAGAGCTTGAGCTGGCTGGTGTATCTGCTTGGAATGGAACTGGCACGCTTCACACTTGGTTACTTGTGCAGTCGCATCCTGGAGGGCTGTCGGCCAAAAGAAACCTTGCCGGAACACTTTGCCGGCAAGCGCTCTTGCGCCAATGTGGTGACCACATATGGCTCCATGTATCTCTGCCAACAGCTTTTGTCCGTCTGCCCGGTGAATACACTTCAATTTCACACCATTGAGTCTTCTTCTGTACAGTATGTTGTCGACAAACTGGTACATACTTGACTGCCGGGCTACTCTTTCTGCTTCTTCTTGCTCTTCAGGAAGTTCTCCTGTCTGAAGGAAACGGACAATCTGTTGTGCCCATGCTGGAGCTTGCGGCTCGACAACAAGGACTAAAGGCACATCTGCTGCTGTGGGAACATCCGCTTCTACGGCGAGAACCTGCGGCTCAGCCGGAGCTTGACGTTCCCCGGCAAGCTTGCCAGAGCAAAACTTGTCGGGAGCGTCTGCTTCAACGGAACATACCCTATGGCTTGCCGGAGCAGACTGCTCCTCAGCACCCTTGGTGTTGATCTTGAGGACCTTCTTGGCAGCGGCTTCGGGGAGCTCTGCCGGAAAATATTCACTAGAAATCAACTTCCTCTTCTTGCTCTGTCCAGTTGATGGCGTTACAGACGGTTGAGTCAGCTTGATCACAAAGATCCCTGGTTCCACAGGTAACTTAAGTGCGGCATACTTTGACAGGCCATCGGCAATGTCGTTCTAAGCTCTTGGAACATGTTCCATCCGTAGGCCGTCAAAGCGCTCTTCTACCTTTCTCACTTCATCAATGTAAGCTTCCATCAATAGACCCTAATAATTCTTGTTCACTTGGCGGATGACAAGCTGTGAGTCACCCCTGAGAATGAGCTTCTTGATCCCAAGGTCTGCTGCGATCCAGAGACCAGCAAACAAACCTTCATACTCTGCGGTATTGTTCGTTGCTTGCTCCTTGGGAAAGTGCCTCTGGACTACGTACTTGAGGTGCTCTCCGGTGGGTGCAACAAGTAGCACGCCCGCACCGGCGCCTTGCAGCGAGAAGGCACCATCAAAGTACATCAGCCACTCTTTGCTTGCTTCCTTGACGGGGATGCTTGTTTCTGGAATTTCTTCATCTTGTGTTGGCGTCCATTCTGCTATGAACTCCGCCAATGCTCTGCTTTGGATAGTTGAAGTGCTCTCAAACTTGAGGCCAAAGCTTGACAGTATCTCTTTAAGTCCTGCAGTGCAGCCTCCGCTTCCGAAGTCCATTTCATTGGACCTGCCTTTTTCAATATTTTGAAAAACGACAGGGCGCGCTCAGCAGACCTAGAGATAAACCTGCTGAGAGCAGCTACGCAACCGTCAAGTCTTCATACATCCTTGACGCGCTTTTGTGCTTCAATCTGCTCAATGGCCTTGATCTTGTCGGGATTGGCTTCAATTCCCAACTAAGACATGAAGAACCCGAGAAGCTTGCCGGAGGGGACTCCAAACACACACTTCTCGGTGTAACGCCCCGAGACCGATGTGCAAGGTGTCGTTCAGTTATTCGTTGTTGTTGTCTTGTCATTGGCTTGCGTGTTGCATTTCATCATGTCATCATGTGCATTGCATCATCATGTTTTCAAAACTTGCATCCGTCCCGGTCTCCTCGTTCCGTCCGTTGTCCGTTCTGAGCCCAGACACACTTGCACGCGCCCGCGGCACATCCGAAATATTATTTTATAAGTGGCCGGAAAATTTTCTCGGATTGGGTTGAAATTTGGTGTGTGGTCTTATTATAGTGTAGACAGACCTCCTGTCCAGTTTCATCGCAATTGGAGTTCGTTTGACGCCCCAACGGATAAATATAGCGGCAGTATAGCCGGTCTAACGTCGGACGTTTTCGGTCTCCGGAAAACAGTCGCCGGGCCTCCCTCTCTTCTCTTCTCTCAGCTCGAGACCGTCTACACAGCTCACTATCTACCGCCAGGTCAAACCTAACCTCTCTCGTCAGCCCGCGGCTCTCCTCGTGCGCGTCCGAAAGTTGTCCCGGACCCGAACCGAGCTGTCGCCACCGTTGTATCCGGATCATCCCCAAACGTCTACAAAACGTCACCATTTTCTTATTTGGACTTCCTAGCTATTTTATTCGCGATCGTTCGATTGCGATCGGAGGGACGATATACCCCTAAGTCAACCCACCTACTATATATATAGTCTATCCCTAGTCCATTTTGGACAACCCTAATTTTTAGGGATCCTCCCAGCCGCCGCCACTCTCTCATCGGGTTCTTCCCCGATCCAGATCCACCTCGTTTTCTGCAGCCAACCAACCCGCGCCGCTCGCTGATTTTCCTCGTGCCCGAGGCCCCCAAGTCACTCCTCGCCGGCAACTAGCAGGAACGTCGCGTCCCCCTCCTCTGGATCTTCCCGTGTATTTTCTTTCCCCTTGTCCCTCGCTCATATCTCTCTCTGTTTCTCTGTAGCAGCAGTCGCCGTCAAGCTCCTGCAGGTCACCGTCGCGCCAGCCCGTCCCGTCTGGCAAGCCTTGGTGCCGCCACCCACCGGACCCGGCCGCCTCGCCTCCAATTCTTCCTTCCTCGGCGAGATCCGCCGCGTCCCCGTTGAAGTGGTCCTCCAGCGCCTCCTGCCTCCTCATCCTCGCCAGAACCATCTCCGCGCCGCCGCTTCGTCGGAGAACAACGCCGAGGCCCTCCTCTCCTTCTGATCTGGCGCCGTCCCACGGAGCTTGCCGCTGCCTCCCCGTCGTCATCGCACCGCAGCACCCGAGGCCACGGTTGTCCTCTGCTCCCCAACGAGGCACCGGCTGCCGGATCCGAACCCAGCTGCTGCCCTCGCCCGCTCCCGCGTCCGGTCGCTGCCGTCCTTGCCCTGCTGACCTCGCCGGAGGCCTGCTGCGTCCGCCTGGGTTCGTCTCGCGCCAAGCCTGCTGCTGCAGTTCTTGCCGCTTGCTTCCTCTGCTTCGAACGAGAAGACTAGCGCCGCGCCCCGCTTCCTCTGAATCAAAGACGAGCGCAGCCGCTCGCCCCGTTGACTGCGCCTCACGCAAGCGCGCGCCTGGGCTGCCACCCCTCCGACGCCTGTAGATCCGGCCCAGCTCCAGCGCAAGGGAGGGCCCAGCTCCGCGTGGGCCACCGCAGCACCCGAGGCCTGGATCTGCCTCCACCGGTCTCCTCTTCATGGCCCAGCCGCAAGCCGGCCTGCCTGTGTCCCTCACCACCGACCGGGCCGAGGCCCATGGGTGAGCCGCCCCCTCTCCTTTTGCACTATTGACCCATGTGCAGTTTCGGCCCATAGCCTTTTTTTCCCAGATCTGCGATTTAACGATTTTTCCAGAGATTGCCAGTTTTGCAGAAACACCCTTGCACTTCATGCATATAATAACTCTCAAACCATGCATCGGTTCAAAATAATTTATATATGAAACTTGTTTAAAATTATGTGTAGATTAATAATATGTCAATTTCTTGCCATGTTAAAATGTTAAAATGTTGTTTGCATTAATTTACTCCTATGGCATGCTAAAATGATTTAATTCATAACTAAATAACCGTAACTCCGATTTTAATAAATTATATATGTAAATGGGGTAGAATTTTGCCTAGTTTATCATGGTGACATCACTTTGCATGTTTAACAACTTTAAATTATGTTTAGGGCAGAACAGTACCAAACCTAATATATGCATATGAGGAGTTTCCGGACTTGTTGTTCGTTGTTTCCGGCCTCATTTAACCTTGACTAGATAGGTAGTTTTCATTTGCTTCACCCTCTTGCCATGCTTAACAACATTTAATATTGTTGGGTAGCTTAAACGAGAGATAACTAAATAATTGATGTGGTGTTCCGTCAACATGCACCTCGTTGCATATTGAGCTCCACTTAACTTGTAGTATTGTTTGTTGCACTTTGCCATGCCATGCCTCATTAAACCGGACATGCATCATACGTGTTTGTGCATCATGACTTGTTTATGCTTGTGTGTTTACTATGTTGTGTGCTTCTTTTCCGGTGATTGCTTCTTCGGGTTGGTTCCGATAACGTCGCGTTTGTGAGGATCCGTTCAACTACGTCCGTTTGTCTTCTTCATGGACTCGTTCTTCTTCCTTGCGGGATCTCAGGCAAGATGATCATACCCTCGAAATCACTACTATCTTTGCTATGCTAGTTTGCTCGCTCTTTTGCTATGCCAATGCTACGATGCCTACCATTTGCTTGTCAGCCTCCCAAATTGCCATGTCAAACCTCTAACCCACCATGTCCTAGCAAACCGTTGATTGGCTATGTTACCGCTTTGCTTAGCCCCTCTTATAGCGTTGTTAGTTGCAGGTGAAGATTGAAGTTTGTTCCTTGTTGGAACATGGAGATGTTGTTCCTTGTTGGAACATGTTTACTTGTTGGGATATCACAATATATCTTACTTAATTAATGCATCTATATACTTGGTAAAGGGTGGAAGGCTCGGCCTTATGCCTGGTGTTTTGTTCCACTCTTGCCGCCCTAGTTTCCGTCATATCGGTGTTATGTTCCCGGATTTTGCGTTCCTTACGCGGTTGGGCTATAATGGGAACCCCTTGACAGTTCGCCTTAAGTAAAGCTCTCCAGCAATGCCCAACATTGGTTTTACCATTTGCACTAACAACCTACCACCTTCCCTTGGGTTCTGCAGACTCAAGGGTCATCTTTATTCTAACCCCCCCCCGGGCCAGTGCTCCTCTGAGTGTTGGTCCGAACTAGAGCCCTGTGCAGCGCCCCCTCGGGGAAACTCGAGGTTTGGTTTTAGTTGTACGGATTGCTCATCTGAGTGTGCCCTGAGAAAGAGATATGTGCAGCTCCTATCGGGATTTGTCGGCACATTCGGGCGGTGTTGCTGGTTTAGTTTTACCCTGTCGAAATGTCTTGTTGTACCGGGATACCGAGTCTGATCGGAACGTCTCGGGTGGAGGTCTATTCCTTCGTTGACCGTGAGAGCTTGTCATGGGCTAAGTTGGGACACCCCTGCAGGGTATTATCTTTCGAAAGCCGTGCCCGCGGTTATGGGCAGATGGGAATTTGTTAACGTCCGGTTGTAGAAAACCCGAAGTTGACCTTAATTAAAATACATCAACCGTGTGTGTAACCGTGATGGTCTCTTTCCGGCGGAGTCCGGGAAGTGAACACGGTGTTGGAGTTATGCTTGACGTAGGTTGCTATAGGATCACTTCTTGATCATACTTTTATCGACCGTGCTTTGCCTTCTCTTCTCGCTCTCATTTGCGTATGTTAGCCACCATATATGCTAGTCGCTTGCTGCAGCTCCACCTCATTACTCCATCCTTCCTATAAGCTTAAATAGTCTTGATCTCGCGGGTGCGAGATTGCTGAGTCCCCGTGGCTCACAGATACTTCCAAAACCAGTTTGCAGGTGCCTATGTTACCGTGCAGATGACGCAACCAAGCTCAAGGAGGAGCTCGATGAAGATCTTGCCCTTTGTGTTGTTTCGTTCTAGTTGATCAGTAGTGGAGCCCAGTTGGGGTCGATCGGGGACCTTTGTCGCATTTGGGGTTCTTCTTTTATTTTGGTTCCGTAGTCGGACCTTGATTGTATCTGGATGATGTAATGCTTTATTCATGTAATTGTGTGAAGTGGCGATTGTAAGCCAACTATGTATCTCTTTCCCTTATGTATTACATGGGTTGTGTGAAGATTACCTCACTTGCGACATTGCTTTCAATGCGGTTATGCCTCTAAGTCGTGCTTCGACACGTGGGAGATATAGCCGCATCGAGGGCGTTACAAGTTGGTAATCAGAGCCTTCCCCGACCTTAGGAGCCCCATTGCTTGATCGTTTTTAGCGGCCGAGTTGTGTCTAGAAAAATATTTTGAGTCATTTAGGATTATATATCGGAGAGTTAGGAATTCTTTTTACTCCCCAGTCTCTTCATCGCTCTGGTAAGGCATCCTGACGTAGAGTTTTGACTCTTCTCTTCTCAAATTTCACTAAAAATTTTTTAGGATCACGCGGGTATCTTGGAATCGTTCCGATGGTTTTATGATGAGAACATTGTCTTGGTGCCTCCTGTCAGGGGTTTAGTGGAAGTGTCCCGGGGAGTTGAGCTCTGAGGTGTTGTCGTCATAATTTTATCGTTGCAGTTCTGGAATACCTGAGTTTAGTACGCCGACATCGAAAATCTCTTTTATGCAGTTGTTGGTGAGATAACCCCGATAACCCAGTACTGAGGTGAGTACGGGAGTATTGCCATAACTTGTATAACGGATGCTTTTCGAAGGTTGAGGTAGACGATTTCCGAAGGTTTCTTGGTTATGTGTTGAAGGATGGATACAGCTGGATGTAGGATTTGTTAGTTTTGGGTGAGATATTATGCTTCCCCTGTATCCCCAACACCTGATTGCATAACCGGAAAATTTCGGGAGTTTCATAGGTGGGAATTCAAGTAGCTCTTAGGATATCTTTCCGACGGATGTATGATATGAAATTGGGGTTCGATGTCTAGTGGTCCGCCTATTCACGGTCGATTTTACAGTGGTCTCGTTGTGTCTTAAAGAGTCCTTGGCTATGCCGACTCGGGGACGCTTCGTATGTCATGTGCACTGCCTTGTACATGATGGTGCTGTACGATCGAGCCCGTGTAGGCCCCACCATGAAAACTTCGGACGAAATCTCTATCATATGTTTGTTCTGGCTTATTTTGCAAGCCAATCCCTTGTTTTGTTTTGAGCTATGGTATTCAAGTTGCTTCAATGTCAAGTGTTGATTCCATACCTTTCCGAAATTGTGTTCTCATACTCCGATGTGAATACCAATCCTTCTCGACAATCAAGATTGTCATGTCAATCCTTTTCAACCGGCGTGTTTCTCTTCAAGTGGATCCGATCACTTCAACATCAGCAAGACCAATTATCATTTCTTCTCAACAGTGTTTGTTTCATCCGTCTCCAAGTTGCCTTTGTTTTTTCCCGCCCACCCACCCTTTTTCCTCAAGGACTAAGATTTCTTTACCAAGTATCCTTTTATTTTTGTGAAGTTTCTCCATTCTTTTCCGTCAATGTTCTTACCCGGTGGTTCCGAAGAAGATGTTCTACTAGTTCGTCATTCCTCATTCCTTTCTCTTCTCCGGTGGATTCAAGTCAAGTTTTGTTGATCATACCTTTTCCTCATTTCAATGTCTTCTCATACCGGTGCACCTCATTATCATTCTACTTCTCGCTATTTGTTATTCCGGAGTGCTCAAGATATCTCGAAGATTCGTGTTTCCACTCTGCATTCGTTCAAGCTCTTTCGAGATTGTATCTCATTCAAGTCATTTAATTCAACCGGTGCAACATCTCTTTAAATCTTTTCAACGGTGTTCTTTTGAGTGGGCCCTAACCCACAGGTCTTTTCCCAGGATCTTACCTGACTCTTCTATTTTCCCAGAGCTATCCTAAATTCTTCTCCAAGTTTGACGTAAGAATGAGTTATCATTAGTCAAATGCTTTTCTCCAAGATCTTTCAAATTCTTTTCATAGTTGGCTCAACCTCTTCGCTTTTGATTCTTCCGGTGTGCCTCAATAATTCTTGGTGGTGTTTCTCGTTGTCATTCTCATCATTTGAAGACCGAAGAAGAGTTTCTCTTTAATCTTGCTCCATTCTCTTCAAGATTCATGGTGCTAGCTTGTTGCCATCCTCTCATAATTGTTTTCGATTGTGAGAATCTTTTCACCCATCAGGAGATATTCAAGAGTCTTCTCAATTTCTTATCCGGAATCCATCTTTTCAAATATTATTCATTCTCAGTTTTCAGCTCACGTTCTTCAATTTTACCGATGCTTCGTGCAAGTGATCTTTAATCAGCTCGTGATCTCTGCGCTCTCATGTATCTAAATCCTCTCAAGCATCCTCGTTCATTTGCAAATTCTTCCGGTGATTTGTTATCTTTTATTCGTTCTTTTCAATTCTTCATGTGGTTCGTTCAAGAGTTTTCTTCCTTCGTGTATCATATCTATGTATTTGTTATTTCAATCCTACCGGTGGTTCGTTGAAGACCTTCTCAAGTTTACGCTATATCTCTTTTAATCTTTTCTACGAGAATAAGTAGTATGCCAAATCCGTTGATTGTCGTCAATTTAATTGGTGAAGGATAAGCATAACATAATTCTTATTCTTGTTCATCCAAGTGATTAATTCTTTATTCCGGAGGCCCTTAAAATTCTCGGTTTCATTTGTTTCATCTTCTCTTTTTCCCGGAGTTCCAAGCTCTAATTATCACGGAGATCCATCTAAATCATTGCAAGGATTCACCTTGTGTTTTCAATTTCTCTTTCTTTTCATTCCTTTTGTTTACCGGAGTTCTTCATGGTGGTTCTACATGATGGTTCATCAAGGATTTAATTCCCTTCTCAAAGTTTTCATCGAGATTCTTTCCTAAGGAGCTCAAGCTTTCTTCATATGGTAATCCGGAGTGCAATTCTTTCTACCATATTTTGGAGGTGGTATTATGTCATTCTTGATAATTTGAGTTCATGTTCCATGATTCACATGTTGTTAAGAATGAGTTATTTTTAAATCCATCAACCTCGTTGTTGGAGTTATCTTGTGTCATATTTCACCTAAAAGCCTTCCATTGGGAATGTTGCTATTTGTGGTGCTTGCCAATGATCCAAGTTATCTCTTTATCATCTTGGTGGAAGAAGTGTTCATCTCTTCGTCGATCTAAAGCTAGCAATCGTTTCCGTTAGTGGCTGGTTGTCACCTCATAATTTTGAGATGTTTTCCATAAGCCCACTACAAGCTTATTCGTTTCGTTGTTGGTTTTTCCCAACAACCCCGTTGTAACCTTCTTGGAAGAGTGCTTTCCAAGCTCAATTGTGGCAGAAGTTGCCATTTCCCCCTCCATTCTGTTATTCCAATGACCTATCTTCTAATCTTTCTTCCGGAGGCATTGTGACGTTGCTCTTTTCACTCACCATCTCGATTCGTGAGGATCGTGTTCTTTTCATGCTTATCCATTTAACCGGAGTGTCCTGCCTTTTTCTTTCAAGTACTTTTTCATCTTATCAAGTCTTGCATCTCTTTCCAACCGGAGTGCTGTCCGATTTTGATCTTCCTTGTTCCTTGTTTATCTCGTTTCAACCAGAGTGATTTCAATTCCTTCTTGTCCATTGTACTCGTCATTCATAGCTTCGCAACCTTCAAGTCCTCGTAGTGTTCCTTGTTCCTCTTTTCTAACGGATTGTTTGCAATCTCGTTTGTCTCTGTTGTACTCTTTCTTTTAAATTGCTCAACCTCTCAAGGTTCATGGTTTCACTCATTGGTCAAAGAAGCAACTTAGTTTTACCGTTTCTCTTCCTTTTCCGTTTTCCCTCCGGTGCCATTCTAGATCTCGGGACGAGATCCTCTCGTAGTGGTGGACTGTTGTAACGCCCCGAGACCGATGTGCCAGGTGTCGTTCAGTTATTCGTTGTTGTTGTCTTGTCATTGGCTTGCGTGTGCATTTCATCATGTCATCATGTGCATTGCATCATCATGTTTTCAAAACTTGCATCCGTCCCGGTCTCCTTGTTCCGTCCGTTGTCCGTTCTGAGCCCAGACACACTTGCACGCGCCCGCGGCACGTCCGAAATATTATTTTATAAGTGGCCGGAAAATGTTCTCGGATTGGGTTGAAATTTGGTGTGTGGTCTTATTATAGTGTAGACAGACCGCCTGTCCAGTTTCATCGCAATCGGAGTTCGTTTGACGCCCCAACGGATAAATATAGCGGCAGTATAGCCGGTCTAACGTCGGACATTTTCGGTCTCCGGAAAACAGTCGCCGGGCCTCCCTCTCTTCTCTTCTCTCAGCTCGAGACCGTCTACACAGCTCACTATCTACCACCAGGTCCAACCTAACCTCTCTCGTCAGCCCGCGGCTCTCCTCGTGCGCGTCCGAAAGTTGTCCCGGACCCGAACCGAGCTGTCGCCACCGTTGTATCCGGATCATCCCCAAACGTCTACAAAACGTCACCATTTTCTTATTTGGACTTCCTAGCTATTTTATTCGCGATCGTTCGATTGCGATCGGAGGGACGATATACCCCTAAGTCAACCCACCTACTATATATATAGTCTATCCCTAGTCCATTTTGGACAACCCTAATTTTTAGGGATCCTCCCAGCCGCCGCCACTCTCTCATCGGGTTCTTCCCCGATCCAGATCCACCTCGTTTTCTGCAGCCAACCAACCCGCGCCGCTCGCTGATTTTCCTCGTGCCCGAGGCCCCCAAGTCACTCCTCGCCGGCAACTAGCAGGAACGTCGCGTCCCCCTCCTCTGGATCTTCCCGTGTATTTTCTTTCCCCTTGTCCCTCGCTCATATCTCTCTCTGTTTCTCTGTAGCAGCAGTCGCCGTCAAGCTCCTGCAGGTCACCGTCGCGCCAGCCCGTCCCGTCTGGCAAGCCTTGGTGCCGCCACCCACCGGACCCGGCCGCCTCGCCTCCAATTCTTCCTTCCTCGGCGAGATCCGCCGCGTCCCCGTTGAAGTGGTCCTCCAGCGCCTCCTGCCTCCTCATCCTCGCCAGAACCATCTCCGCGCCGCCGCTTCGTCGGAGAACAACGCCGAGGCCCTCCTCTCCTTCTGATCTGGCGCCGTCCCACGGAGCTTGCCGCTGCCTCCCCGTCGTCATCGCACCGCAGCACCCGAGGCCACGGTTGTCCTCTGCTCCCCAACGAGGCACCGGCTGCCGGATCCGAACCCAGCTGCTGCCCTCGCCCGCTCCCGCGTCCGGTCGCCGCCGTCCTTGCCCTGCTGACCTCACCGGAGGCCTACTGCGTCCGCCTGGGTTCGTCTCGCGCCAAGCCTGCTGCTGCAGTTCTTGCCGCTTGCTTCCTCTGCTTCGAATGAGAAGACTAGCGCCGCGCCCCGCTTCCTCTGAATCAAAGACGAGCGCAGCCGCTCGCCCCGTTGACTGCGCCTCGCGCAAGCGCGCGCCTGGGCTGCCACCCCTCCGACGCCTGTAGATCCGGCCCAGCTCCAGCGCAAGGGAGGGCCCAGCTCCGCGTGGGCCACCGCAGCACCCGAGGCCTGGATCTGCCTCCACCGGTCTCCTCTTCATGGCCCAGCCGCAAGCCGGCCTGCCTGTGTCCCTCACCACCGACCGGGCCGAGGCCCATGGGTGAGCCGCCCCTCTCCTTTTGCACTATTGACCCATGTGCAGTTTCGGCCCATAGCCTTTTTTTCCCAGATCTGCGATTTAACGATTTTTCCAGAGATTGCCAGTTTTGCAGAAACACCCTTGCACTTCATGCATATAATAACTCTCAAACCATGCATCGGTTCAAAATAATTTATATATGAAACTTGTTTAAAATTATGTGTAGATTAATAATATGTCAATTTCTTGCCATGTTAAAATGTTAAATATGTTGTTTGCATCAATTTACTCCTATGGCATGCTAAAATGATTTAATTCATAACTAAATAACCGTAACTCCGATTTTAATAAATTATATATGTAAATGGGGTAGAATTTTGCCTAGTTTATCATGGTGACATCACTTTGCATGTTTAACAACTTTAAATTATGTTTAGGGCAAAACAATACCAAACCTAATATATGCATATGAGGAGTTTCCGGACTTGTTGTTCGTTGTTTCCGGCCTCATTTAACCTTGACTAGATAGGTAGTTTTCATTTGCTTCACCCTCTTGCCATGCTTAACAACATTTAATATTGTTGGGTAGCTTAAACGAGAGATAACTAAATAATTGATGTGGTGTTCCGTCAACATGCACCTCGTTGCATATTGAGCTCCACTTAACTTGTAGTATTGTTTGTTGCACTTTGCCATGCCATGCCTCATTAAACCGGACATGCATCATACTTGTTTGCGCATCATGCCTTGTTTATGCTTGTGTGTTTACTATGTTGTTTGTTTCTTTCCGGGTTGCTTCTCTCGTTAGCTTCGGTTTCGTTCCGGAGTTGTGAGGATTTGTTCGTCTACGACCGTTTGTCTTCTTCTTGGATTCGTTCTTCTTCCTTGCGGGATCTCAGGCAAGATGATCATACCCTCGAAATCACTACTATCTTTGCTATGCTAGTTTGCTCGCTCTTTTGCCATGCCAATGCTACGATGCCTACCATTTGCTTGTCAGCCTCCCAAATTGCCATGTCAAACCTCTAACCCACCATGTCCTAGCAAACCGTTGATTGGCTATGTTACCGCTTTGCTTAGCCCCTCTTATAGCGTTGTTAGTTGCAGGTGAAGATTGAAGTTTGTTCCTTGTTGGAACATGGAGATGTTGTTCCTTGTTGGAACATGTTTACTTGTTGGGATATCACAATATATCTTACTTAATTAATGCATCTATATACTTGGTAAAGGGTGGAAGGCTCGGCCTTATGCCTGGTGTTTTGTTCCACTCTTGCCGCCCTAGTTTCCGTCATATCGGTGTTATGTTCCCGGATTTTGCGTCCCTTACGCGGTTGGGCTATAATGGTAACCCCTTGACAGTTCGCCTTAAGTAAAGCTCCTCCAGCAATGCCCAACATTGGTTTTACCATTTGCACTAACAACCTACCACCTTCCCTTGGGTTCTGCAGACTCAAGGGTCATCTTTATTCTAACCCCCCCCCCCGGGCCAGTGCTCCTCTGAGTGTTGGTCCGAACTGGGCAGCCTGCGGGGCCACCTCGGGGAAACTTGAGGATTGGTTTTACTCGTAGCTTGACCTATCTGAGTGTGCCCTGAGAAATAGATATGTGCAGCTCCTATCGGGATTTGTCGGCACATTCGGGCGGTGTTGCTGGTTTAGTTTTACCCTGTCGAAATGTCTTGTTGTACCGAGATACCGAGTCTGATCGGAGTGTCTCGGGTGGAGGTCTATTCCTTCGTTGACCGTGAGAGCTTGTCATGGGCTAAGTTGGGACACCCCTGCAGGGTATTATCTTTCGAAAGCCGTGCCCGCGGTTATGGGCAGATGGGAATTTGTTAACGTCCGGTTGTAGAAAACCCGAAGTTGACCTTATTTAAAATACATCAACCGCGTGTGTAACCGTGATGGTCTCTTCTCGGTGGAGTCCGGGAAGTGAACACGGTGTTGGAGTTATGCTTGACGTAGGTTGCTATAGGATCACTTCTTGATCATACTTTTATCGACCGTGCTTTGCCTTCTCTTCTCGCTCTCATTTGCGTATGTTAGCCACCATATATGCTAGTCGCTTGCTGCAGCTCCACCTCATTACTCCATCCTTCCTATAAGCTTAAATAGTCTTGATCTCGCGGGTGCGAGATTGCTGAGTCCCCGTGGCTCACAGATACTCCCAAAACCAGCTTGCAGGTGCCGATGAGTACCGTGCAGATGACGCAACCAAGCTCAAGGAGGAGCTCGATGAAGATCTTGCCCTTTGTGTTGTTTCGTTCTAGTTGATCAGTAGTGGAGCCCAGTTGGGGTCGATCGGGGACCTTTGTCGCATTTGGGGTTCTTCTTTTATTTTGGTTCCGTAGTCGGACCTTGATTGTATCTGGATGATGTAATGCTTTATTCCTGTAATTGTGTGAAGTGGCGATTGTAAGCCAACTATGTATCTCTTTCCCTTATGTATTACATGGGTTGTGTGAAGATTACCTCACTTGCGACATTGCTTTCAATGCGGTTATGCCTCTAAGTCATGCTTCGACACGTGGGAGATATAGCCGCATCGAGGGTGTTACACTCGGGGTTAAGCTTGAGGTTGATCTTGCCCAGATTTGTAAATGTTCCGTTTAAATCTTGAATCAGAGTCGCCTTGTCCTTGCTCTTGACCACTATGTCATCCATGTAGGCTTCCACATTTCTGTGTATTTGCGGCTCAAAAGCGTCATGGACTACCCTTGCAAATGTTGAACCAGCATTCTTTAAACCGAAAGGCATCCGTACGAAACAGTATGTGCCACATGGGGTGATGAATGCGGTCTTCTCCTCATCCTCTTCTTCCATGAAGATCTGATGGTATCCTGAGTATGCAACAAGAAATGAAAGCAAGTCACATCCGGCCGTGGAGTCAACGATCTGGTCGATGCGTGGCAAGGGAAATGGGTCCTTGGGACAAGCTTTATTGACATCGGTAAAGTTGATACAAAGCCTCCATTTCCCATTTGCCTTGCGCACGACTACAGGGTTGGCCAACCACGTAGGATGGAGCACTCCTCTGACAAGGCCTGCTGCTTCCAATTTCTTGATTTCTTCTGTGATGAATTCTTGGCGCTCCACTGCCTGTTTCCTGACTTTCTGCTTGACGGGCCGCGCATGAGGACAGACGGCAAGATGGTGCTCGATTACTTTCCTGGGAACACCGGGGATGTCTGACGGTTGCCACGCAAACACGTCGACATTCGCCCGCAGGAAAGCAATGAGCGCGCTTTCCTATTTAGGGTCGAGAGTGGCACTGATGGTGAAGGTACCACCAGTGCCGTCCTCCCTGGTGGACACCTTCTTGGTCTCTGGTGGAGCTGCCATTGTCTTCTTACGCTTGCCGGTGGAGCTCGATGGTGCGTCCTCGACGGTAGCGCAGCACTCCGAAGAGGTGCGCTTGCTGGAGTGGGCATCAGAACTCTTGCCGGACTTGGTCTTCTTCCTCGCCCCGGGAGCTTCAACGGCAAGTGACTTGCGATCTGTTGCGGCTGCTGCTTCCTGGTAGATCTTGTCGGCGGAGATAAGAGCATCCTTCTTGTCGCCAGGGAGAGAGATGACACTCATCGGGCCTGGCATCTTCAGCATGTTGCATGCATAGTGAGAGGCTGCCATGAATTTGGCGAGTGCTGGACGGCCGAGTATCCCATTGTAAGGCAATGGAAAGTCAGCAACGTCAAAAGTGACCCTCTCAGTCCTGAAGTTCAACTCGCTGCCAAATGTCACCGGCAACGTGATCTTTCCCTTCGGCTTGCTCCTTCCCGGATTGATTCATTGGAATGTGCCGGTCTCTTCGAGCTCTCCATGAGGGATCTGGAGTTTCTGGAGTACCGCGGAGGAGATCAGGTTCAAGCCAGCCCCGCCGTCAACTAGCATCTTAGTGACCTTGAGGTTGCGGATAGTTTGTGAAACCAACATCGGCAAGCACCCGACTGCAGTTATGCGATCAGGGTGGTCCTCAATATCAAAGATGATAGGCATGCTGGACCACTTCAGAGGCTTGCGTGACTCGACGGGTGGTTCTGCTGCATTGACTTCCCGCACCCACTGCTTGAGCTGGCGGTGTGAAGTATGCAGAGAAGCACCGCCATCAACGCATAGGACCTCTGTGGCTTTCTGGAACTCCTGCTCATCGGTCTCATCATCATCCATATCTTCACAGTCGTCGTCATCTTCATCCTTGTCGCGGCCGCGGGGAGGTCTGTCTCCTTGCCGCTGCTTGGCCTTGCCGCGGCGTCCTCCTCGGCCGGGGCATTTCTTGCCGGCTCCTCCGGCACCTTCCTGGGCCTTCTCCTTGTCACGTCGCTTGTATTCAGCTTTTTGCTGCTCGACAAGCTGCTCGACCTTCTTGCAGCTCTGGAGGTCATGGCCCTTGGTGTGGTGGATCTTGCAGTACTGCTTGTTGATGCTGTCCTGCTTGTCGGCGACCGCCACAGCCTGGTAGTTGGTGCCCGCGGCAATCTGCTCGCCGGAGCTACCAGCTTTGGCTTTCTTGGCGCCACCTCCGTTGCCGGACTGCTCAACGACTAGCACATCTTTGCCTTTCTTTTTCATGTTGTTCCGCCGCCGGTTTCTCTTTGCCGGGGCAGCCTCCTCACTATCAGATCCTCCTGCTTCTGTATTCTCTCCAGGGAGTTTCCTCCCTTCCTCAGCACGTGCACACTTGTGGGCCAGGGCATATAGCTCACTGACGTCTCTGATCTTGCACATCGCCATCTCCTCCCGCATCCTGCGGTTTCGCACGTTCTGATGGAATGCGCTGATTACCGCGGCAGGGTGGACATCTGGGATGTTGTGCTGTACGCGGCTGAATCTCTGAATGTACTTGCGCAGGGGCTCTCCTTCCTTCTGGGCGAGCAGATGAAGGTCGCTTTCTTGGCCATGAGGTTTGTGGCCGCCTGTAAAGGCGCCGACAAACTGATGGCATAGGTCTGCCCAAGAGGATATGGAGTTGTCCGACAAGTGCATGAGCCAGGATCTAACGTTGGGCTTGAGTACCCGCGGGAAGTAGTTGGCCAGGATCTTGTCGTCCCGCCCCCCGGCAGCCTGCACCACGATGGTGTAGATGCCGAGGAACTCCGACGGATGCGACTTGCCGTCGTACTTCTCTGGTACATCTGGCTTGAAATTCTTCATGCTGGGCCACTGGACTTGCCGCAGCTCACGAGTGAACGCAGGGCAACCTACCGCGTACGGCAAGTCGCCTGGTTCCCCTCGCGCATGCATGTCGACAGAGGGCCCAGCGCGCTGGTCCGATTGACGCCGCGCTTCTCTTCGGCGCTCGATGCGGGTTCGAGCGTCTTCTTGCTGTCATTCGTGAAGAACTTGGCACTGATCGCGATGAGCTCGTGGATCTGATGATGCGGTGGAGTCGCTGTCGAGGTGGATCCGTCGAGCCGGCGATCTTGGCCTTCGGGGTGGAGAGTGCATGGTGGTTGCACCCCCACCGGTTTCGTCGCCATCGGCTCGTGCCTGGCAGTCCTGCCGCGGCAGCGATGTATTCGGCTGCCGCGGAGTGTCACTGTTGGCGAAGCCGATGAGACTCTGAATAGTGGCCCTCCATTCATCGATCTTGTCTGCCGTTGGAGGGTAATCCAGGAGCAGTTGAGCTCGCGCCAAAGCTTGTGTTGGAGTGGTGGGCGGCAGTGGCGAACGGCGTGAGGAGCGGGATATGCTCGGACTTCTAACGATGTAAGAAGGAGCAGTATCCCGTCCAGGCGACCGTGTCTCGCTCGTGCCAGCATGTTGGCGTGCATGCTGGTCTTGAGCACCCCGAGATCCACCAGCTCGATCTTGGTCCAACAGACATATGGTACTGCGAATACCATGACACTGTCGGTCCTGCGCCTCCTGAGATGGGCGCGGTGCATGTACGGACGCCGAGGTCTGCGCGGCCTTGTCCTTGGACCTGGCAGCACCGTGAGCTCCCTCGTCGATGTCCGTTCTTCCGCTGGCGTCTACCCCACGACCCGCTTGCTCCGGTGGTGGTGGGATCGACGCGGACGGAGCAACTGCCTCCGAAGCCTTCTTCTTCGGTGGCATATCTATGAAGAAGATGAAGATCTAGCTCGTGTGAACGCCAGATCAGGTTCACACAACCTCGACGCCCCCTACCTGGCGCGCCAAAGATGTCGGGGAAACTGATCCACGAACACCTATGGGACCGGCGGACCGAGCCCCTTTCGGTTCGGTGGGGGGCGGAGATCGCACGAAGAGCGGATTGAGGCGAAGCACACGAGCAGTTTACCCAGCTTCGGAGCTCTCCGGAGAGATAACACTCCTACTGGTGCATGTCTGAGTGTATTGAGTTCTTGCTCAGGAGCGCTGAATGCTACAGTACACACTAGCTGCTAACGAGACCGAGCGTGAGTGTTTTTTTGCCTTTTTCCCCCTTTCCTACGTTGTGCATGGGCCTCCTTTTATATGCTAAAGGGGTCTCCAACGGGTGCCAACGTAGACAGGGGTAAAAATGGAAAAGGAATTGCGGTTGGTACAACTACCTGTATAGTGTATCATACCTAACCCTGACGGCAGGGGACAAAGGCATTAAATGCCCGTCTGCGTCGCTCAAACAGTGCAAAAAGGGACCGTCAGGGACGCCACTGCTCGCCACGATGGCAATCTTGTCAGTGTCGCTTGCCACCGCGCACCGCTGGCTGCACAGCCTCTTGCCACGCGCGCTTGGAAAGGCCCCAGGGCGACACGTTGGTGGATGTGCTGGAGCGCGGGTACAGAGCGGTAGCTTGCCGCGGCAAGCGCCTTGCCGCGGTCGTTGTCTTGTTGCGTCCGGAAGCTTGTCGCTCACCGGGCCTTGCCGGGACGCGTGGCGCATCGCGGCAAGTTCCTTGAGATGCCTTGGTTGGCCTTCCCGGCAAGCTCCTCTTACCGGGGCCTTGTCTCCTTGGCTTGAATACTTTGTTCTTGAATGGCTCCAAAGGAACCACAGAGGACCTTGGTGGTCACCCGGCAAGCCTTGCCGCGGGGTGCTGCGACTGCCCATGCACAAGTTCGGGATACTAGGGTACCCCTACTCTAGTACACCGACAAGTATAATGTTGAAACTTTTTAAATATTGAGATCTGATAAATCTTCTACGGCGTAGTATTTTTCTCATAATTTTTGGAGTTAGCGAAATATGATGAATATTGCATTCTTTACAGACTATACTATTTTGGTAGATTGCTGTTATGGTTGCATTGTTTGCATATGTTTGCTTGTTTAATGACTCTATTTGAGGATATGAGTATTAAGTATGCAGAGAGGCATTTAGTATGAAATGTTGAATAATAATTTTAGTGATTTGTTACAGTAGAAAATGATAAGGTTTTGCATTGGTTTATACTAACCTATCTCACGAGTTCTTGTTGAGTTTGGTGTGGATGAAGCTTTAATAAAAAGAGAAACCATGATATGAGAGGAATTAAGGAGACACAAAAGTTCAATCTTGGGGATGCCCAAGGCACCCAAAGATAATATTTCAAGAAGTCTCAAGCATCTAAGCTTGGGGATGCCCCGGTAGGCATCCCACCTTTCTTCTTCAACAACTATAGGTTAGTATCGGTTGAGCCTAAGTTCTTGCTTCTTCACATGAGTTGTGCTATCCTTGCAATGTCATTTTATTTTGTTTTGCTTGCTGTTTGAATACAATACCAAGATATGAAATTCTTTAATGAGAGAGAGTCTTTTCATAGTTACATAATTATTTCGCTACTCATTGATCTTCACTTATATCTTGTTGGAGTAGTTTTTCATTTACTCATGTGCTTCACTATCCTATGAGTAAATTGTTGAATGAGTTGATTGTCATAAATCTGATTATATATGTCTCATTTGCTTATCCCATGGGTAGTAATGACTTCACATCTAAAAGTAGAGGGTGTAAATTTATTGAAAGTTAGCAAGCATTGTATTGGTCATTTGAACAATTCATGAAAGAATATTGAAGGAGGAGAGATTTCACATATAAATATACTATCTTAGAAATCTATTATAATTGTGAGCACTCATTAGGTATGACATGCTAAAGAGTTGATGTTGGACAAGGACGACAACATAATGGGTTATGTTTTCTCACATCTCAGTTAAAGTATATTGTCATGGATCATTCAAACATGTTGAGCTTGCCTTTCCCCCTCATGCTAGCCAAATTCCTTGCACTAAGTACAGATACTACTTGTGCTTCCAAATATCCTTAAACCCAATTTTGCCATGAGAGTCCACCATACCTACCTATGGATTGAGTAAGATCCTTCAAGTAAGTTATCATCGGTGCAAGCAATAAAAATTGCTCTCTAAATATGTATGATATATTAGTGTGAAGAAAATAAGATTTATACGATCTTGTTATGGAAGCTATAAAAGCGACGGACTGCATAATAAAGGTCCATATACAAGTGGCAATATAAAGTGACGTTCTTTTGCATTAAAATTTTGTGCATCCAACCCTAAAAGCGCATGAAAACATCTGCTTCCCTCTGCGAAGGGCCTATCTTTTACTTTATGTCTTTTACTTTATGCATGAGTCAAGGTGATCTTAACCTTTCCCTTTTTAAATTTATGCTTTGGCAAGCACCTCGTCTTGAAATATCCTGATATATATATCCAATTGGATGTAAGTTAGCATGAACTATTATTGTTGACATCACCCAAAGGTGAATACGTTGGGAGGTAACAATAGAAGCCCCTATCTTTCTCAGTATCCGATTAAAACTCCATAACCATTAGTATTGCGTGAGTGTTAGCAATTGTAGAAGACTATATGATAGTTGAGTATGTGGAGTTTGCTAAATCAAAGCTCTGACATAGACCCTTCCTGAAAATAAGGTGAATTGTAATTGGTTGATAACTAAGAATGAAGTTTGCTAGTTTATGGTCTATGATTTCAACATGTGAATTGCTTGTTACTTGTTCGTGAGAAGTTTTATGAGATGAACTACTGTTATGACATACAATCATGCTAGAAAAGGTGATTGAAATTATCATTGATCAAACTTGTGCACCTTCTAGCATTCACACATCATAAGTTCTTTCTTTTATATTTACCTACTCTAGGACAAGCAGGAATTAAGCTTGGGGATGCTGATACGTCTCCAACGTATCTATAATTTATGAAGCATTCATGCTATTTTATTATCTGTTTTGAATAATTACGGGCTTTATTATACACTTTTATATTACTTTTGGGACTACGTATTAACTGGAGGCCCAGGCCATGTTGTTGTTTTATTGCCCATTTCAGTATTTCGAAGAAAAGGAATATCAAATGGAGTCCAAATGGAATGAAACCTTTGGCAGCGTGGTTTTTGGAATGAACGTGACCCAGGAAACTTGGAGTGCAAGCTGGGGAACCATCGAGGAAGCCACGAGATAGGGGGGCGTCCCCCTAGGCGCGCCCTCCACTCTCGTGGGCCCCTCGAGGCTCCCCCGACCAACTTCTTTCGCCTATATAAGACCATGAACCCTAAAACCTTGGGAGACGAAGATAGATCGGGAGTTCTGCCGCCACAATCCTCTGTAGCCACCAAAACCTCTCAGGAGCCCGTTCTAGTACCCTACCGGAGGGGGCATCCCTCACCGGTGGCCATCTTCATCATCCCGGCGCTCTCCATGACAAGGAGGGAGTAGTTCACCCTCGGGGCTGAGGGTATGTACCAGTAGCTATGTGTTTGATCTCTCTTTCTTGTGTTCTCTCTATGGCACCATCTTGATGTATCGCGAGCTTTGCTATTATAGTTGGATCTTATGATGTTTCTCCCCCTCTACTCTCTTGTGATGAATTGAGTTTTCCCTTTGAAGTTATCTTATCGGATTAAGTCTTTAAGGATTTTAGAGCAATTGATGTATGTCTTGCCGTGCTTATCTGTGGTGAAAATGGGATATCACGTGATCCACTTGATGTATGTTTTGGTGATCAAGTTGCGGGTTCCGCTCATGAACCTATGCATAGGGGTTGGCACACGTTTTCGTCTTGACTCTCCGGTAGAAACTTTGGGGCACTCTTTGAAGTACTTTGTGTTGGTTGAATAGATGAATCTGAGATTGTGTGATGCATACCGTATAACCATGCCCACGGATACTTGAGGTGACAATGGAATATCTAGGTGACATTAGGGTTTTGGTTGATTTGTGTCTTAAGGTGTTATTCTAGTATGAACTCTTGAATAGATTGATCCAAAAGAATAACTTTGAGGTGGTTTCGTACCCTACCATAATCTCTTCGTTTGTTCTCCGATCCACTATTAGTGGCTTTGGAGTGACTCTTTGTTGCATGTTGAGCGGTTGTTATATGATCTCTCTATGTTATTATTGTTGAGAGAACTTGCACTAGTGAAAGTATGAACCCTATGCCTTGTTTCCTACCATTGCAATACCGTTTACACTCACTTTTATCATTAGTTACCTTGCTGTTTTTATATTTTCAGATTACAAAAACCTATATCTACCATCCATATTGCACTTGTATCACCATCTCTTCACCAAACTAGTGCAGCTACACAATTTACGTTTGTATTGTGTGTTTTGGGGACACAAGAGACTCTTTGTTATTTGGTTGCAGGGTTGCTTGAGAGAGACCATCTTCATCCTACGCCTCCTACGGATTGATAAACCTTAGGTCATCCACTTGAGGGAAATTTGCTACTGTCCTACAAACCTGTGCACTTGCAGGCCCAACAATGTCTACAAGAAGAAGGTTGTGTAGTAGACATCAGTAGGTCATTCAAAATCAATTGTCAAGTCCTAGCTAGGAATTATTAGCATGAACACTAACCCTAGTCGGATTACTAGTAGAAATCATTTCCATAGATGAAACAACTAATCACTTATCACTTGTACCATTCAAACAATCAATACACTATAGGGATCTAACGAAACTTAATCAGATTTCATGGATTGGGAGAATATAACCATTGGATTTCTATTCCGAAAAGGGGAGGCACGAGTAACCAGAGAAACCCTGGGATCTATTTGACACATAAATGGGTATAGATGACTAACCAGTTGTCCATCATCGTCGGAGTCGTCACCGGATTGGTTGTCGGAGTCGTCGCCTGAGTCGTCACCGAATTCGGTGTGGAACTCCGCCTTCGGTTGTGGAAGCTCGTTGCCGTTGACAACGTAAGGTTACAGCGATAACTCGCCAGCAGTGAAGGCAACCTCTGTCTACATCTCCACTCCGTGCTCCGGTGCTTTAGAAGCCCCAGCGTCGCCACTCCCTTCGATGGGACGCTTTGGCGGCATCCTCATACACCGACGGCTTTGATGACTGAGAGCGGCGTCGAGGATGCAAGCAAAGAGAGGGGATTGTGTGTGTGTGGCAAGGATGGGGGTGCGGACGCTTGGGCGCTCCATTAATATGGAGTAGTGGGAGAGAGGCGGGCGGTGGTCAAACTGCTGGCTCGCCTCCCGGTGATCCTGTGCACCGAACTGCTGGCATGCCTACCATCGTTTCACACAGCTACTCGCACGCCTCCCAATGACACTACATAGCGAGCACGCCTCCGTCAATTCACACCTGCATGCACACCTCCCGGTCTGCCTGCGTGGCGGACTGCTCGCATGCGTCCCGTCAACTCACGCCTGCTCGCACGGTACACGGTTCGCGTGGCGGCACGTATGTTGTTTTTCTATTTGGGTGATTAATGATTCCACTTTATTTTTTGCTTAACCAAAGCATGGCACATATCCATTGTTGGTCTAACGCTCATGGTTTGAATAATTAGTCCGTTTGGGATATTGGTTCCCAATTATTAAAAAATCTCCCATTGTAACTAGATAAAGATTACATCAAAACTGTTCTCAAATTTTACCCAAAAAAGTACAATGCAACTTTGTATTGGTGTCCATATGACAACAGGATAAGTTTCATGAACTTCAAATAAGTTTTGGATGTACTGGAATTTAAAAATCAAGATTCTTATTGTTTGAAATTTTTTTGCAAGGGGAGTGAACTTGCACCCAGTGAGACACATGTGTTTTTGCAATCCATTTAGCTGCACTGTCACGTGTGCATGTAGCTTGAATTTGATTTTTGCACATTATACCCATAGAAAATCAATCAATTAATGTACTAAAACATCTTAATGATTTCTTATTTTTTTAAATTAAAACTTCCCTTCTTTGGTAACATATATATGTTCACTGTGGGATAATTAATTCAACATGCATCGTAGTTGCGGTGGATTCGCGGTGTGTGTGTGGGTGTGTGGGTGGCGAGTGGATCACAGTGCACTACAAGTTGTGAGCCACCGTGTGGGTCGGCCGTTTTGTTAGGCAGGCCGGTTCCACATCAGAGTCGTGAATTCGTAATTTAAAACATTACACAACCCTTTCATGCATACATGTTTTAGCCACATGCAGTCAATGGTTGTCCTACATGACACTCGATACTCGCGTATGATGCTTTCTATGGGCCCGCGAGGTCATAGTCCATCACTTTGATGAATAGCCAGTGGTGAGGTTAATTGGACCAGCAAGGTAGAATATTTTTTGTTTGTGTTATGGTGGTATATAGTACACGTCGAAGAGGTGGGCGGGGAATACCATATATATATATATATACATATATATATATATAAATATATACTATACATACGCGTGTGTGAACAAGTACACCTCACTCAGTGACGGGACTTTTCGGTTTCCGAGGCACGTGCCACATCAAAATTGTGAAATGGCTATTCAAACATCACACAACACCTCTTTGTGCCAAATGCATGCAGGCGGTGGTTATCCTAGCTAGGACACTCACGTGTGACGCTTCCATCTGAGGGCCCATGAGGCCATCATCGATGCATGTGCATCACTTTTACCTACACCGTGAGAGGTTAATTAGTTTCACCATCGATGAGGATTCTTTTTAGCTTGTATTACAGTAGGAGTATATAGTTTGGGTCGAAGAGGGCGAAGGGGACCATCATATGTAGTACGCTTCATGAACCTCGCTCTGTGTGGGTGCATGGTTTACGGTTTTGAGGCATGTGTGGCACATCAAAGTTGTGCATTTTAGGTATTATATTCAACATATGTTTGGCCCACTTGCAAAGCAATGTTTGTTGTCCTCTCGCACCCACTTCAGCGGTTATCAGCGATATCGCTGCTTTCCATTTGTGGGCCCGCTTGGTCCTCAGTACTTTTTGCCTGACAACGAGAGTGGATAATTTGACTTAGGAGGGGGTTATTTTTTTGCTTGTAAATACTATATATATATATATATATATATATATATATATATATGTATATACATATATATATGAGCGCACACGGATGCATCTGTACGCATGAATCCCTCCTATCGGGTCGAAGTAGCTAGTACAACGACACGTCATGAGCCGATCTCGATCTGTGTGGGGAGAGTGTATGATTTTCAACGCACGCACCACATCAATGTTGTGAAATTCTATTCAAACATGCATGCACGCATCACCTCCATACATATGCATGTAGTGATTGTCTTCGAACGATACACTCCCTCGCGTGGTTCTTGGCGACAAGCCTATATATGCGTGGGCCCGTGTGGACATCCATGATCACCTTGACCAACAACAAGATAGGTTACCATGGAGGATTCTTCATTTTGTTTGTGTTATCATAGTATAGGTCATGGTGAGATTCAGACCTAATTAAAGTTTGAGTGCATATACTATCCACGCATGCAAGCATGAATCCCCGTCGTCAGCTTGAAGTATGGTGTAACATACATATGCATCATCAACCTAACCCTCACTCAGTGTGGGGATTTCTAGTTCGAAAGCACAGTGCCACATCAAAGTTGTTCCATTGTGTACTAAAAACACACCTGATCCATACATATGTTTGGGCCACACGCATGCAGTGGTTGTCTTCGGGGACTAGCTACTTGCGTGATTATTGGCGAGTTAGCCTATCTAGGGTCGCATGGACGGCCATCACTTTGACCAGTAACAAGAGAGAGGTTGTATGACCAAGGTGGATTATTCTTGGTCAGTTTTATGATTAATTTTGGTGAGATGCCTCTCTGGCCCGCCGACTAAAAGTGTGTGGAGGGGGGCTGCTACTTTGCACTTTTCTAGGTGAACCTCAGTTGGGGGGCGGGGGGCATTCATATCTTAGGATTCCCTTCATGCCAACATGAGGGGGGCTGCTAGCTACTTCACACTTTGCTAGGTGAACCATGGTTGGGGGGCATCCATTGATATCTTAGGATTCCCTTCATGCCGACACGAGGGAGGTGCGGCTGCTAGGTTCTTCGCACTTTGCTAGGTGAGCCTCGGTTGGGGGGTGGTCATGCATTCATAGCTTAGGATTCCCTTCATGCTGACACGAGGGGGGCTGCTAGCTACTTCATAGTTTGCTAGGTGAACCACGGTTGGGGGCATCCATCCATAGCTTCGGATTCCCTTCATGCCGACACGAGGGAGGGGGGCTGCTAGCTACTTCGCACTTTGCTAGGTGATCCTCGGTTGGGGGGATGCATTCATAGCTTAGGATTCCCTTCATGCCGACACGAGGGGGGCAAGCAATACCATGCGCTTTGTGAGATAGGTGCGACATCAAAGTTGCATTCGGAATTTGAAAATCAAACTACCCTTTTCATACATATAAATTTGGTCCACATGCAAGTGTGTTCGTGTTCTGACCCTCTCCCGCGTCATTTTTCGCCAAATTTATGAACATTAGACAAGTCGGATGATGCAACAGACACAGTTCACTCAAACTAACTGTGTGCCACGCCAGTGCCCCTGTCACGCACACAACCGCATAGTACATTGGGCTCCACGAGGCTCCCCCTCTCAAAATTATCTACCCGCCTCAAGGGTTTTTCTGTTCCATAACACATGGTTGTTTTCTCCGGACCGTGTGCGATGTTTCTTCTTCCCAATCCCACCTGAATCCCTAGAAAATATCTACCCGCCTCGAGGAGGGTTTTTCTGTTTCATAACACACGGTTGTTATCTCCGGACCGTGTGCGATGTTTCTTGTTCCCAATCCCGCCTGCCCGTGGAAAATATCTGCCCGCCTCGAGGGTTTTTCTATTTCATAACACACGGTTGTTATCTTCGGACCGTGTGCGATGCACCATCATCAAAATTTTCAATAGCCCCGGCATTTCACTCCCGCATTTGACTCCCGCGTAGTAAATTTTTTAATACCCGCGTCATTTCCTCAAACACACCCCGCCCCCTCCCCCCTCCACACATACACACACACACACCAAAACCTCCTCGGACGCATGCGCACACACACACCCTCCCTTGCTGGAAACTCTAGAAAGGTCCCCGCCGCCACCACGAGACCTTCATTGTCAACATCTGTCGGTTTTCCCGTGTAGCTTACACACTGATCTCCATACCTAGGTCGCTCTGAGTTTCATAGATGACGCCTATCAAACGCCTCTTCACCATATATCCCCATCCCCATCCCCATCCCCCACTCCAGTGTGTCGCAGCCTATGCCCAGCTATGCTACCCATGCAGCTCGAGGAGCAACCGGCCCAAAAGAGGTGTATCGCGGTCTCTTCGCCTGATGTCATCGAGGAAGCTGACGAACATTACTTCAGCAGGTACTCAAGAAGCAGGCTAGAGTATGCTGGCATGTCTCGGCCGCCGGCTATGACATCAAGGTCATCGACAATGATGTCCTGAGGCAGGCTATGTCACAGGTTAAGTGGCCCACCCCCATCCCATCGGGTTCAACCGCCATTGATCTCATGCATGGCCCCACGGCTGATCTCCTCTTGCTCATTGTAAACAACTTGCCATCCTACATCGCCATCGAGGCCCTTTTATCATTTTTGAAGGACATGTTCTGCGACGCTGGCTTGGCATCCACAACTTCCAAGTCAGACCTCATCAATGGAGACCACGAGGAGGGCACCCTCTGCGGCTCTTCCAAGGGGAAAGATCCCATCTGCTCTTCCAAGGGGAAAGAGCCCGTCTGCGACATCAGGGAGGGAACCCTACAGTCGTGCTCTTCCAAGGGGAAGGAGCCCATCTGCAACAACATGGAGTGCATCCAGGGTCCATGCTCTTCCCACGGGAATGAGCCCATCTGTGACAAGTGAGGAAACCCATGTTTTGTCATGCCTCTTCGTAGGGGGAAACCCATGATTTGTTTTGTCAAGTCCCTTCTGTAGTGTAGTGAGAATATGTCCAGTTTTAATTTCTATATCTGCTTGTTTGCAGTATGCCTTGTTTATTTCAGTTGTTCACAATGCGATTCTCTATATGTGCAATTATTTACTGTGCAGTACATTTCATCAATCTAGTTTTAAACATATTGATAGGACTGCATATATTTGCTTGCTGTTAAGCTTGTTATAGCTAGCATACGCCTCTTTTAAAGTTTTTTGATTGTTCTATTGTTTGTAGTTAGCATATGTCCAGTTTCAAATGCTATCTTTGGTTGTTCGTAGTATGCCTTGTTTATTCCAGTTATTCACAACGTGATGTTCTATATGTGCAAGTATGAACTGTGCAGTTCAATTTCATCAGACCAGTTTCAACAATACTACTTTGGCCCTGCTTGTTTCAGATTCTGGGACCAGATTCAGCTTTGCCAGTGAAGCCGATTCTGGAATCCGAAACAAACAGCTATTAGGAATCAGCTTTGCGAGTGAGGTGAATCTGGATTTGGGTCATTTTTAGTGCAATTTCCTGAAGCACCTCAAAGTGTACTTCGATGGTGAAGCTAATTCACAGAAACAGCTTCGCCACTGAAGCGAATCCATAGGTGATTAAAATCCAAGCAAAGCTGAAACAAATAGGGCATGAATGACTACATTTGGTTGCTGCATCTTGTAGTTAAACATGCTTTCCATTTTTATTTAATGATAACAAGTGTACTTAGACCAACACAATACCAGTTTGAATGACTATGTTTGCTTGTTGTAAAATGTTAGGCCTGTTGCAGTTAACACACCTTATCACTTGTTTTGCTTTACTAGCGTGCTTAAACTTGCACACTTAAGCTATCTTTTGGACATTATTTTGTCTACCATGGATAATTTTGTTTGATGTTTAGCCTATTATGCTTAACACACTTCTCAATGTACCTACACAGGACAATTTTGGGAACAACTGATGTTTTCCATCGAGGTTAGTTTCATCCCATGGCTTATATATGCTAACTGTTCAGGATATCGGTAGATGGTACCATATAGGCCGGGGGCTGATAAGGGACTAATCCATGAATCGGACTTTTAACTGACTATATCTGCAACCCATTTATCGTTAGGTTAACTAGGGCCATATGTAATATATCTGAGGCTACATAGCAACATGAACTATACTTAATGTCTACATATGCAATCGTAGGCTACATAGCAAGGAAGAGTGTTACCTTAATGTTCTGATGATGTCTAGATACACGTAGAAGAGTAGCAGTAGAAACAACAACAACACATCCCTGTTTGGATACTCAACTTAGCTTAGAGGTTAGAGTGAGTTTCTAGCTCATGACTAACCCTGAACTAACTCCATCAAAAGAGGTGTTTGGATAACAGAGTTAGATACTTAGATTGACAATAAATGCACTAGGAGAACTAGCTCCAATTAGCACCTCTTGGGTTGGATAGTTTTTTGGGTGGGTTATAGATGCAACTAGCTCAAACTATCCCTCATGTTTAGATATACTTTAGGGCTATTTGAGCCCAATTTAGCTCAAACTAACTCTAACCCATGGATACAGCAATAGTTAATTAGCCGATAATTTATAAGAATGCAATAAACTCCTTCCGTCCCATAATATAAGATGTTAATTCATCAAATATGTGAGTATATTGGATGTTATAAGATATTATAAAAGATTGTTGTACTACATCATTGTGCAATTGGTGTTTAGCTTCTAATATTACCTAGGTGCTTTTAGGTACATATGTCATTGGTAAAGATCCGCGCTTCGACCCTTTCTACGTATGGGGTAATGAGATATCGATGAACCAGCATCAAGTTAGGAAGCTGATAAAGATTGTTAGGAAAATGGGTCAAAAGATGGCAATTAAACTATTTGTTTACACTTTATCAATACAACAGCGAACTGCAGGATGGTAAGTAAGAACTCTGCAGCCTTGTTTTTACTACCCATAATGAGTTGTGTTAGATGACAACGTCTGAATCTTTTTTCCTTTGGAGTGGTTCCCAAAGCAGTTTACTAAAGATTACCTCTCAAACTACATGATTGGTGGGACTGCAAAGGTTAAAGTATTTCTAGCAGAATACGATGATTATCAATATGTTTTCATGAAGACCATGAAGGATGGGCGGTCGGCCATCATAAGGGGTTGGACTAGAGTCGTGCGTGCCTTCTACATGGAGGATGACACAATATGGGCATTCTACTTCACCTTGTTCAGCAACCAGAATGTATTTCGCCTCTTTCTTTACCGTTTTTAATAGTACAAGTATACAACTGTGGTTCATCATTCTTTATTTGGTTGTTATCTAATTCTTGATGTGTACCTATGAATCAAATAATGCATTGGTTGTCTGAACCTGATGGATATGAATAAATCTATAACATACATTCAATTTCAATTTCAGTTTGATATAGCAGCAATTAAATACGGTGAAATTACGCTCTCTAGGTTGTTACAGCACACACGGTTGGTAAAACACAAATGTTTGTGATATACACCATAATCGGAAATGTTTCGCGGAGAGGAAATGTGTGCAAACATGCACACAGTTGCTGTTTGCAAAGCGTGTGTGATGTCAGACAATATCACAAATGGTGCTGTCAAACTAAGAGTTTGCGATAGTTGCCTTATCGTCCATGATTCGCAACCATGAACTATTTTTGATGAAGTATGCATCGTAAACATTGCACCACAGAATAGCGTGTGCGATAGTTGTCGTGTACGACGATGTTACGACGGTGCGACGTTTCGTAATCCTATCCGACACTCGTACGACGATTAGCTAATCTTCTTAATTAGTTATCGCATACGGTTTGTGAAAAGCAAATGTGTGTGATTGTATGCTTATCATACATGTTCTATAATAGTGAACCATTTGTGATGGGCCGCGCATCGTAAACGTAGCACCACAGAATACCGACTGCAATGGCAATGCAAGCACAAATGAGTAGGAGTACTATAGGGTCCCTATCACGGACGGTCTCTGGGTCGTGTGGGAACGACCCCCCATCATCGTCACTCACTAGGCGATGGTTCCAAATGCCCTCGCGGAAAGGGGTGGAAAACCATTTGTATAGCATCGACATGTACCAGTGAATGCAACAATATGATGCATGATCATGACATGGCAATATGCTATTGATTTCAGCTAATGCAACTAAAAACAATTTAAATGAAGTTGGTTTGAACACAGGATTCAAATTCAAACTCCACATGTGGATATTCAAATGCCATTTATTTGATTTGTCCTAAAAATAGCCAAAAGTTGATCTAACATGCACGAAAACGGTACATATGGATAGATTGGATTTTCCTGATAATTTTTCATATATAAATTATTTCATTTGGAGTTACAGTTGATTTTCTATGATTTTTAGAAGCTTTTAACATTTTCTGAAATAAATAAATCATTTCTGATTTATTTAAAACTCCAGAAAACATTTACTGCATCAACATTATGTCATAGTGATGTTAGTAGGTCAACAGGGTCATCCAGGTCAAACCTGACAGCTGGGACCCACACATCAGCGACACAGTGTCAGCTACAGAGCCTGGCAAGTGGGTCTCGGTCAACGCTTACATGGCCAAGTCAAAGATGACAGACGGGGCCCACTGAGATTAGTACTAATCTAACAAAGAAGTTAAACTAATTAATTTAGGCAGTGGGGCCTACATGGCGGTGGCTCTAGGGGTGGTTAGCAGGGTCATTAGCGGTTAATCAAGTTGTCATGTCGGCAAACGGTGGCTAAACCCGGGTGACACACAAACGCGGCGACGTTGCTCGTCCCGGTGATTCCGACGATGAGAGTAGGCGAGGTTGGGCTCGTTGGAACGCCCACGACTTGGGCGTCCAGCGGTGGCTGCGGCTGCGGATGGGGTGGCCAGTAGCGGCAACTGTGGCGAGTGAGGCGGCGGCTGGAGCGGTGGTGGTTGCGGCTAGGGGGGCTAGAGCGCTCGGGCGAGCAACGCGAACGGCAGCGCAGCAACTAGGGTGCTCCACGAACATGCTAGACACATGGGAGCGATCAAGATATCACGACACCAAGGACTACGACAACCATGGCAGACGGCGGCCTCGGAGCTCGTGGGGCGGCCATTAGAGATGGAACACGAGAGGGGGAGGTGAGGGGAAAATCTTAGAGGCTCACAGGGGTCATGTCGAGATGGTCAGTGAGCTCGGGGAAGCAACAACGATGGAAAATCGACTATGAAGATCCCCGATGGCCGGTGGGAGAGAAGGTGACGGTGGAGACGATGGCGGCCGTCCGGGCTCGCTTTGTTCGGTGGAGAGGTGCTACAGGGGCTGGTGGAGCTCGTGGTCATCATGATGAGGCACGGGGGAGGCTGTGGCCGCGGCGATGCACGGCGGTGCTCTCGGGCGCGCTCAGGTCCAAGCGAGAGAGAGAGAGAGAGAGTACGGGGAAACATAGGGGAAGAGTGAGAGATGGTCCAGGGGTCGCATGGCGATATCAGAGTCGTCCAGGGTGTCGGGGGGTGCATGCAGGCAGGAAGGAGGTGGCCGATGTGTGGCCGCGCTCGCCAGGCACATGCCCTCATGCCCACTGGTACGAGTTTGAGGATGACTGGCGGATGGGCCTGGTGATTTCACTCAAGAATAAAGAAGAGCTTCATAACAAGTCTAGTGGTGCATATAAAGCCTCATGTGATGCTCTTCCCACATCAAGTGAAAAACAAGTCTTCAATGAGGAATTGAGTTTAATGGTGAAGAACCTCAACAAATTCTACAAGAGTAGAAGCAAAGAAAGAAGCTCCAAGTCAAGATCCTACCATGACAAAAGATCTTCTAGTTGTGAGCGAAATTGCTATAATTGTAGACGACCTGAACACTACTCCAGTGAGTGTACAACTCCCTACAAAAGAAGAGAAGACTCACCTAAAAGAAGAATTAGAAGAGAAGAATCACCTCCAAGAGAGAGAAGTAGTAGAGATGATCGTTATGAACGAAGAACCTCTCATAGAAGCCAGGATTCAAAAAGGAAGGACAAGTCATCAAAGAGCTATACAAAATGAAGACATCAAGCTCATGTTGGTGAATGGGATCCAGTTCTGACTGCGACCACCACTCCAAGAGAAGTTATCACCCCGACTCCGAATATACTCAAGATGAAGGTGTTGCCGGTCTTACTTGTGTCAACCAACTCCTACGACATATTTGACTCACCAAATGTAGGATTTGGAAGATGCTTCATGGCTAAAGTCCCCAAGGTATCACACCCCAAGTATATTGATTTCAGTAGTGATGAAGATGATTTGCTGGGTGATGATGAGTTACTTGTTGAGAATGCCAGTGATGAAAACTATAATGAAACTGTTATTAATCATGCTAATCAAGATGAAACGAATGACAATGATCATAAGGAGATTGAGTGTCTAACTAAAAAACCAAACACTCTTAAGTTAGCTCATGATACTACTTTTAGAAGATCATCGAGAACTTTTAAAAACTCATGAGAAGCTACGCTTTGAGAAGCTCAATCTAGAGCAAGAACATGGGTTCTTAAAAGCCATCAATGATGATCTTCAGAAGAAAAGTTCTTCTTACATTGCCAAGCATTTAGTCTTGTCTACTTACATGCCACAAGTAAAATCTAGCAACAAGAGTAAGAAAGATTCTTCTTCTAGTAGTAACAATAATCAAGATAAATCCAATATTATTGCTTCTAGTAGTTCTCTTGATTCCACTTGAGCCAGAAAATAGCTTATTGAAGGGAATTATAGAGAAAGGTGTTTACAAGAGCCTTGCCGGAAGTAAGCAATTTGAGGAAATTGTACGCAAGCAAGGAAGGCACCGGAAGAATCAAGGTGTTGGTTTTGAATGAAAGTTCAATGCCAATGGAGTTGAGTGGGAAGAAGATCAATACCCCAAGACGAAGTTTGTTCCTCAACAAGAGAGTATGATCCTACTTCCTTCAAAGGGAACGCAAGCTCAAGATGATCTTCCACCACAAGACCACAAGCCAAAAGGCAAGGACAAGCTTCTAGAGGAGATTGATGCATTTGAAGAAGCTCCAATGGCCTTGGTTAAGTGGGTTCCCAAGTCTACCTCAAATTCTACTTCATCAAGTACATCTACAACCCCAAGGGTTCCCATCATGATGATGTGGATCCTGAAGAAGAAAAACTAGAGAGTTCTTGAGGGTGACCTCGCCAACATACTTCACTCATAATGCACTAGTTCAAGGAGTCACAAACCCTCTTGCTAGTAAGTCAAGGGACAAGGTAACACAATGCTTTCATGGACATCATCTTGTGTGTACTTCACTCTATGTCCATGGATATCCTTGTTTGTTCCTTGTGGGACTAACCCATGTAGATATTGAAAGTACAACTCACTCCAATGGATTGCTCCAAATGATCTACATCAACATTGAGCATCCACATCTTCAACATCTACATGAAGTCTTCATCGACAAAACCCAAGGTTAGTTCATCCCTCTAAAAGCGGTTATCACATCTAGGGGGAGCTTTACTCTAAGAATTGAGATAAAGCAACTCTAATGGTGTGAGCACAACAATGCTTTATGTAAAAGTGGTAACCCCACTTCTGCTTAAACGATGAGCCTGACCTATGATCAAATGTTCTCATTTGACTCCTAAATAAATATACTCATATATAGATGACCTAGTTATCGCCAATTGCTTGATAGATGCAAGAGTGTTTGTGCACGCTTTGCCACATATTTCATTTGCTATCTTTTTGTGTGAGCATGTTGGTTGCATAATTTTCTTCATTCGAGGACATCCATTTGTTGTTTTGATTGTTTGGTCTTTTCTTTTGCCAAATGGATGGACAAGAATGCCTAAGTATTCCCTCTAGCTATCTATGCTTTTCTTGTCTCAAACTATTCATGCTACATCACAAAGTTTGATCTAAGTCAGATTCAAACCCTCTGGGTGAGGATCACTCGGAGCCACTGATTCGTCATAGACTTAAAACTTCCAAAACCTCTTGATGCATTTCGGTCTGACCAATTCATTCATTTCGGTCATACCGAGTTCATTAGGTTGATCTTGGTTTCAATCTTGGTGCAACCGATATGAACACTTCAGTCTAACCGAGTTGCAGTAACCGCTTGCGATTCTCCATCTTGGTGCCACCAAGTTTTTCCACTCGGTCACACTGACGGGGTCATGATATATATACCCACTGGCCAAATTTTTGCAAATGTCTCCGAAACCCTTCGCCTGCGCAGTCCAGCTCTCTCGACTCGAGGTCTCCAAATCATCGCCTCCGGCGCCAGCGACCCCCTACCGCTGGTCTCCGCAGCCGTCAACGGATTCTCCTCCCCTGTTGTCACCGTGGCGAGCTCATCACCAAGTTAGAGTATGATCTCAACCCCGTGTGCAATCTTTTCATCTGATTCCTGCACTTAGGTCAATGCCATGAATCTTACCAAATTTGAAACACTTCTATCCAATCAAAAACCTCATTAGAATAGTTTTCATTCAAAAACTTAGTGTTAGGTTTCCTCCGAACTCATCTCGGATCGACCGAGTAATAGAAATCGATCTGACTGAATCTTGCAAATCGGTGTGACCGAGTTTAGATCTCTGTGAAACCCTAGAAGTCTCGGAGTCACTAGACTTTGTCTCGATCTGACCGATGTCACCAGTTTAGACTCTAAACATTGCTTCAGTGTCATCGAGTTCAACAAATCGGTAGCTCCGAAATGCCTTCTATAGAAAACTATAACTAAGTTTTTGGCTCAACTTTTTTGCAAAATCTCTGCACTTTGTGATGCTCATCCACTCTATCTCATCTATATCTATTCACAGGGTCAGCCTTCAGCTTTTAGCATGTTTGACAACAGTGACAACCAGAATTAGTCTTAGGAACAGGTTCAGATGAGTGAGGGCACTAGTCCCTCTGAGAGCAGTTATGATGGTGGGAGCAGAAGCACTCCCAGCAACCTGCCCAAAGCAGCAACTAGGGAGAAGAAGAAGAAGAAGAAATCAGACCCTAAGGATGAGGACTTCAAGGTTGAAGAGGAGGTCACTTCCAAGAAGAAAGTGGTCAAGAAGGAGTTTGGCACAACTAGTAACACCAAGGCAGGGATTAATCTGAAAGCTCCTGCATGAAGAGTTCCTATGTCCAAAGCCAGAGCCTCGACCCAGAAAACCATGGAGTTCATACTTGAACCCAAAGAGGCTGGTGAGGGCAAGAAGAGGAAGGAGAAGGTCAAAAAGACCATGGCTAGAGTTACTGGGAGATCTTCTATGATCAGAGACCCAGATGATGAAGAAGAGCAAGATGAACCTCCTGCAAAGACTCAGAAATTGATGGGGGATGCAATCAGATCAGGGGCCGCTCCATCAAAGCCCAAGACTGCCCCCAAGGCTGCTGCTCAAGCCCCCAAGAGGTCCACCAGAAACATTCCAGCAGCTGAAAACAACAAGGCCCCAATACCTAAAGTGGAAGAAGAAGAGGAAGGGCAAGTGCTTAGAAAGTTGAATCCCAAGATTCCAGACCATGATGACACCCATCCAGTGGCTGAGAACAAGAAGCTTAGAAAGGATGCAGGTCTCAGGCTATGGTGGCAGAATGACCCATATGCCATAAGAAGAAGGACAATTGTTGACTACAGGTTCCATACAAAGGAACATCAAGACTTCTATGAGACTGTACTTCTGGACAAGCCAATAGTAGGTGACATGAGATGTGTGGACTGGAAGTTCATTGACAGCAATGAAGATCATTTCCCAGGAGTCCATGAGAGTTTCAGATCAACAGAGTTGATGCATTTGTTGGTAAGAAATTAACAAAATGGAATGATGAGTTGATCATGCAGTTTTATTCCACATCACACTTTTACCTTGATGGTAAAATTGTTTGGATGACATAGGGTACCAGGTACCAATCATCAGTTGCTGAGTGGGCAAAGTTGATTAATGCCCCAGAAGAGCATGAGGAGGACACTGATGTATATGCTAATCCAAGAAAAGGACATGACTCAATGACTCACATGTACAAGGAAATTCCAGATGTTGCCTTGGTTACCCACAAGTTTGGGTCACTTTATTATCTGCTGTCAGCTCTGCCAACTATAAATACAATACTCAGACACACTCTGCTTCCCAAGTCTGGAGATGACAGAACGATCAGAGGGCACTCAATAAATCTGTTGGATATGTTTGATGTGCCTGAAAAATTCAAAGTGATAACACCGATTGTTTAAACAATCAAGAGGATAGCTGCAGACAAAAAGAGATCATGAGGCTATGCTCCACATATTAAGATGCTCATCAACTCCAAGATGTGAAAGGGCATGTATCTCCTGGATAAGGAACATCTTCCCCTGCTGCTAGAGTTTGAAGACAATGTGGTTGTCATGGATCCATCCCATCCCACTTCTGTCCAGGCTCAGGAGAAGAAGGAAAAAGCTAAAGTAGAGAAGGCAGCCAAGACACCAAGTGATGAAGAAGCGTCCCAGATATTTCTAAAGTCCAAGCAAGATCAACTTGGTTATCTTGTTCAAGCCACGGTGAGGATTGAGAAAGGACTGGCCACCCTAACTCGGAACCAAGAGATTCTTGAGAGGATAATTGAGACTAAAATTCATGACTTAGATGTGAAGGTCACAGAAATTCAGTCAACAGTGGAGAAGATCAAAGAAGAGCTTGAAGATAGGGATGAGAGACCTACTACAGATGCTTTTCAGAAAGTCCCAAGGGGACCAAGGTCATCAGATGTGCTAGTTGTAACTGATCCCAAACCCAAAGTGGCAGCACATGCAGCTACAACTTCAGTTGCTCCTCCAGTTGCCACTCCACCAGCTCCTCAGACTTCTTCGGATGCATTCGTTGCAGGACTCCTCTCCATGCCACCTTCGCACTCGGGAGATCCCAGAGATCATGCTTAGAGAGCCACATAGCACTATGCATTTTCAAGCTTTTTGGTAATTTGTTGCCAAAGGGGAAGAAAGTGTATAGATCATAGGCGTCGAGAGAGATAGAGCGTGTTTGCTTATTTTTGCCTCTGTTGCTACTCTATATGCTTTGCTTGTTTGGATGATACAATGTTTTATGTTTGTGTGTGAGATACTTCTATGAACATATGTTTGATCATATCATACTTTAATGCTTGTGCTCAATGATGATATTCTATATCTTATGTAAGATCATTCATATCTTGTTGGTGATGAGTGCATATTTCATATTCTATCATTTTGAGTGCTCCACCAAGATGTATGTAACATGGAAGAGTGACCCATGATCCAAATTGATTGTGCATTTACATTCAAAAGCAAATTTCAAATAATGCACAAATTTAGGGGGAGCTCTTGCTTATCACATACTTCTCAAAGAGACAATGTACTTCATTTATATTATCATTTGATGAAGCTTTGATCTATATGTTGTCATCAATTACAAAAAAGGGGGAGATTGAAAGTGCAACTAATCCCCTGGTGGTTTTGGTAATTCATAACAACATATAGCTCATTGAACTAATATTCTATCAAGATAAATGTTTCAGAAAGTTCAAAGGTTGGTATGGCATGGACTAGAGACGTGGACCACTCAAAATGCTAAGGACACATATTGGCTAATGCTAAAGACTCTACATTTTGATTTTAGTGATCCAAGATCACATTGAGTCCATAGGAAAGCCAATGCTATTAAAAGGGGATGAGGTATTACTTAATGGCTTGCTTGCTCAAAATGCTTAGTGATATGCTCCAAAAACCCTCAACCACTTTCTCATTTCCACTTATGTCCTAAACCTAAAGTCAAACTCGTCCCCACCGATTTGATCTATCTAGCGCCACCGAGTTCACTTGACATAGCCATATCCACAAACCCTAATCAGTTTGGTCTTACCAATAGGGATCTCGGTCTCACTGAGATGGGATTGCAAACTCTTTGTTTCCCTTTGTAACATTTCGGTCTAACCAGATGAGCGATCGGTCCCACCGAGTTAGCAGTGCAAACTCTTTGTTTCCTTTTCGTAACATTTCAGTCTAACTCAGATGAGCGATTGGTCCAACTGAGTTTGCCTGACCAAGTCTCTGTTGGCTAGTTACTGAAATAGGTCTCACCGAGTTCATGTGATTGGTCTCACCGAGATGAGCCTCTTCCCTAACCCTAGCACATCGGTCTCACCGAGTTGATGTTGTCGGTCCCACCGAAAAGCCTAACATTCACATTTTGAACCAAGTCGGTCTCACCGAGTTTCACTATTTGGTCCCACCGACACTGGTATGTCGGTGCTATACAAACATTTTTTAATCCCTTTCCGCGAAGGCACTTGGAACCGTCACCAAGTGAGTGTGGGTGATAGGGGGGTCCTTCCCACATGACCCAGAAACCGTCGAGGATAGGGAGCCTTGATGCATATAGTTGCCCCTATATAACCGTTTATGATGTCTCGCATATCCGAAACGCTTCATCCTTGCTACTCATTTGTGCTCGCATTGCCATCGCAGTCGGAGTTTGTGGTTTTACCTAAAACCAGGCAAATTCCAGGTAGTTCCAGGCACGGGAGTTTTCTTGGCACGTACCAAACTAGCTCTACGTTTACGATGCCTGGCACATCACAAATAGTTCATGATTATAAACCGTGTACGATAGGTGGACACTCACACGCATTTAGTTCTCCCGCACCATATGTGATAGTGTCTGACATCACACACGCTTTGCAAAAAAAAACTGTGTGCATTGTTACACATGTTTCCACTCCATGAACCATGTCGGATTATGATGTATGTCGCACATGTTGTGCTTTATTAACTGTGTGCGCCGTAATGACCTGCACACCATAATTTCTCCCTAATTTAATTGCTGCGATTTAAAATTGTACCTAATTTAAACTTGAAAGTAGGCTATAGCTTTATTCATATCCATCAGGTTCAAACAACCAATGCATTATTCAGTTCACAGGTACATATGTTTAAGAATTACATAAGCACCAAATAAAGAATGATGAACTAGGGTTTTATACTTGTATCATTACAGATGGTAAAGAAAGAGGCGATAGACATTCTGGTTGCTGAACAAGGTGAAGCGGAATGGACCTATTGTGCTCTCCTGGATGCAGAAGGCACGCACGACTCTAGTCCAACCCCTTGTGATGGTGGGCTGCCAATCCTGTAGTTTGATAGGTAATCTTGAGTAAAGTGCTTCAAGATCCACCGCAAAGGAAAAAAGATTCAGACATTGTCATCTAACACAACTCACTACAGGCAATAAAAAGAAGGCTACAGGGTTCTTACTTACCATCCTACAGTTGAGTGTTGTCTTGCATAAAGTGTAAACATACAGTTCGATTGACATCTTTTGACCCATTTTAGTAACAATCTTTATCAGTTTCCTCACTTGATGCTGGTTCATGAATATCTCATTGCCTCATACGCAGAAAGGGTCGAAGTGTGGATCTTTGGCAACGACATGTGTACCTAAAAGCACCTAGTTAATGTTACAAGATAAACAACAATTGCAAAATGATGTAGTACAACACTCCCTCCATCCCATTATATAAGATTTTATACACGTATATCTAGACATCATCAGAACATTAAGGTAACACTCTTCCTTGTTGCTATGTAGCCTGGGATTGCATATTTAGTCATTCAGTGCAAATGCATGTTGCCATGTAGCCTCAAATATATTAAATATGGCCCTATTTAACCTACTAATAAATGGGATACAGATATATTCATTGAAATGTCCGATTCTATAGGATTCCGGGTTTCGCAAACCCTTGAGAGGTTCAAACTCTAGGGTGCGTGCGGAGATCTCCAGCTACCATGCCTGCCTACTTACGATCCTCACAGCCTAGCGCGTAGAGCTCAAAGGGACAAAGAGACACAGGATTTATCCTGGTTCGGTCCACCTTGCGGTGTAATCCCCTACTCCAGCTTTGTGGTGGGTTGCCTCGAGCGCTGAGGATGAACTAGTACAGTGGGTGAACAGCCTCAGGAGGTGAGGTGTTCTTGAGCTTGGGTGAGTTGGTGAAGGAGGAACGACTTTTCTCCGTTTGGGTCCCCCTTCTATTGTGGTGGCTAAGTCCTATTTATGGTGGCTTTGGTCCTCTTCCCAAATGTTGGAGGGAAGAGATCCCACAACTGCCAGATTTAAAGGGGGACAAGAAGTACACCCTATCCTGACTAAAGTGGTCATCGCCTGCAAAAGCCTCTGGTCGTGACGCTGCGATGGGCTCGGCGATGACCTCTGTCCTGCCGTCCTGGCAGTCTTGGTCTTGTTGCACCAGAATGGAAACCTTTGGCTGATTCCTCGAGACTCCGCGTCTGCTACTTAGCTCCTTTGCACCAAAGAGGAAACTGGTACTCTGCGCCCACTGGCGCCCGCCTGGCCTTGGTCATCATGGCTGACGTCAGCTGAGCCTCATGAAGTGCACCTTGCATAGAAGACTCCGCTCCTCAGGAGCCAGTCTGAGGAGGCCGATCCCCTTGGAGGTCTTGGCGTCGCCCGCCTCGTAAGGGTCTTGATTTGTTGATACTAGAACCGGGTCGTACCAGGTCATTGATGGAGCCATGCAGTGGGTCACAGGTAGGCAAGTCTGGGTACCCCTGTATCCAGAACGCTAAGAGTAGCCCCCAGGCCTAAGGCACACTAGGACTTGGCCTCTAGGCGGAGCCAAGGGGCAAGTGTGGAGCACCGTGGGCCCTAACCGCCTGCGGCCTTGAACGACGCGTGGCGATTGATGGGACGTGGGCGTCTCCACTTCCCCATGCTGCCTTCAAATCACTCCAAGCCTGGCGGCCGCCCCGTTGCCAGAGCAGCCCGCCCCTGTAGATTGTCGCACTTGGCCCTCGCTTTCCCAGGCTTGCAATCCTTTGTGCAGATCTTGTGCTAGCGCCACTTCCCCTTCCTATCTTCTGCCATGGCCCCGCAACAGAGGAAGAAGAAGGGGAGGTCGCGTGCGCCGGCTGGACCCCCGCCGGCCTTGGAGCCGGCTCTCGAGCAGTCGACGGTGATCAATCGGGAGGGGCTGAACAAGGTCCACCCCGATCTTGCAACCGATTCCAATGAGTGGAAAGTGACGGCCGTCCGGCCCGCATCTTGGCTTGTGGATGATATGAGCGCCACTGGATTCCCATCTATCTTCATTCTCTCTTCGCAGGCCTGATTCCACCTTTCTCTCCTTTCTTCAACGCCATAATCTCGCACTACCAAATCCACCTGCTGCACCTGGATCACCGCTCCATCATCCTCCTTGTTGTCTTCGCCTTCCTTTGCGAGGCCATAGTCAGCACTGCTCCTTCTGTGGCCCTGTTTCTCCACTTCTTCTTGCTCCGTCTGGTCGACGCCCGCCAACGCTCGGGGTGCGTGACCTTCTAAGCTATTGCGGCGACTGCTGTCTCAGGGGTTGACTTCGAGCTATCGCCTGACGCCAAGGGGTTCCGGAAGCAGTGGCCATTCATAGACGCTAGTACGCGCAGTCCCCTTCTTCTGACCCCTTGGGTGCCTACGGAGCCCAACACTGGCAGGGGGCATGTGGAGCTTGTCGACCGTCGGCTTACCCGCGTTTGGAAGAGGCTCGCCAGGCTGCAGAAGCTGGGGGTGAGAGCTCCAATGGTGGTGAAGGAATTTTTCCTGTGGCGCATTGCCCCACTTTAGCGCCATTCCCGCCCGATGTGGGCCTTTACCGGTTCCAAGGACTCCATGAGGCTCCAAGAGCCAACGCTATGTTCCAAGACCCTGAATAAGGTGCTTGAGCTTCTGACAGGCAACTCCATACCCGCCGATCTTCTACGACATGGCTGCCTCCTCTACCAATGCTCGAACAAGGTGGCCTTCGTGGAGCAGATGCCCATCTTCGACGAGTGGGGGTTATCCTAGCGGGCCTTGAGGGGCCTCGCGAGAATCCGATCCTCGTGGATCCCCTTCTACTTGATCATGCAGCGTGCTCCCCACGTGTGGAAGCAGGGAGGTGCACGCCACCAGCCGCCGTCGAGGAGACCTCCGGAGGTGCTGCACCATCCATTGCTCTGGAGGCCGAGACTCCTGGGATCCAGGAAGGGGCCACCGCGGGGTCAGCGCAACCCGATGCTCCGGAGGCAGAGGCTCCTGAGGCTCGGGGTCATGGTTCCGAGGTGGCTTCTGATGGGGAGGCGCCTCCTGGTGCCCCTGAGGCTAGCGCATAGGAGACCCTGCTGAGCGCTCCCACTCTAGAGGCTACCTCCCAAGGATCCCCGCCGAGCGCTCCTGCTCTAGAGGCTGCCGCCTAGGGCACCCCGCCGAGCACTCCTGCTCCTTGGGACCATCCTTTGAGGCCCGCCTGGCTTCGCCTAAATCTTGAAGCGCTCCGCAAGAGGAAGGGATCTCCGAGTTGTAGTGGTGACGTCGGCCGACCGCTGAAGCTGAGGAAGTACATCGTTGTGGATGAGTAAGTACCTCATTTTGCGATTCCCTGCGCGCCATGCTCTTTTCTTACTAGGGCCTCGCAGGGTCCCTATGACGGTGAAGCGTTAGGAGAGGCGTCCTTTCGAGGATCATGGCTCGATCCCTACGCACATCCCCCCGTGCCAAGGCTCCGCCCAAGGCACGGGGCCGACCCTAGCTACTAGGGCACCGCAAGGGGGCCCCGGACTCTAGACTCCTACCTCCTTCTTACGCAACCTGTCCTGGGGGCGAGGGGCGTGCCGACGGCTCTCCCACATATCACTGCTAGCGGTTGGGAGCCCCTTGGGCCGTCTTCGTCTTCGGGTTGTGGAGCTGCATTGGCCAGCCCCCGGTCGAAGGCAGGCGAGATGTCCGACGCCCATTCGGCGGCTCCCGGGGCTGAAGAAAGGCTTGGCCGCGTGCTGGCGTTCATGCGTGGGCGCAGTGCTGTCCGCTTCGAGTTCTTCGGCAAGGTGATGCGCACGATGATCTGGCTTGGTGGAGAGCTAGCCGACATCGACACCCGGCTCGAGGTAGAGGACCGCCGGTTGGCACATGAATGGCACCAGCTGAAGGTTGCCATCAACCTTGGGCAGCTTCAGCGCGATTAGGCCGACACGCGTGCGGCTACCTCCCTCGCAACTTCTCACGAGGCTTGCGCCCGTGCCCTCGAGAAGGCCGACACTGCCAACCGCCATTGTGAGGCAGCCGAGGAGCGAGAATGGGAGGTGCTGTCTTCAAACGCCACCCTCAAGCAGGAGATCGAGGCGCGGCGGGCCCTCCTGGCCGTGTCACCGAGTGAAGTGCCTCTTGTCGAGGCGGAGCTTCTGAGGCATCAAGAAGACCTGGTGCTAGAGGCTGTGGTGCATAGCCTAGTGTTGGAGCGGCTGGAAGTGACGAAGCGCTAGGCGGCTATGGCTGAGGAGCCGTCGCCGCCGAAGAGGCCCGGGTCCAGCTGGAGGTTTAGGAGAAGGCGGCGAAGGCACGCACGGACCTGGATGAAGAGTACCGCCTGGAGCTGGAGCTGCTCAAAGCCAAGCTCAAGGGAAGGACCGCCGCCCTGAAGGTGAAGCTGGAATCTGCGGAATAGCATGAGAAGGTTGCCAAGGAGGCTCTAGCCTCTTCCGAATCTGCCTTGGCCTCTGTCCACGCGGAGTTATCCTCCCTCCAGCAGCAGGTCAAGGATAGCGCGTCCCTTGTGGAGAGGACCGTGAATGAAGCGAACGCTGCCGGACGCTGGAGCGCGAGCACAGCTCGATGCTACAGGATCTCAAAATCAGAGCTAACCGCGCCTTGGGCACAATCTGCGACGAGAGTGCTGCTCATCCACACGAGAACGACTATGCCAGCCACCTCAACTTCTTCATCGGCATTGTGACCCGCTTGGAGGATCGGTCCGCGAGAGCTCACGACCTGGTTGGAGAGAGGAGCCGGGGTCTTCTTGGGCGTGCATTCTCACGTGTGTTCAGCAACCTTCTCGACCGTGATTCCCACTATGACTTCAGGGTTGTGCTAGCCCCCGTGCCCACGGTTACTCAGGACAGACTGGCCAAGTGGGTGGATAACCATGTGGACGCGCTGGTGGAGGAATTTTGTCCGAAGGACGACACGGTGGCGATTGTTGCAAGAGAAGGTGGCACATGCGGTGATGATGAAGAGGATGGTCATGATGACGTGATCCGCACGAGCAACGCGGATGGAGGTGATGAAGAGGGCGCATCCAGCTAGGACTGCATTTCTTTTGCTTTAACCTGTATGACCAAAACTTGGACGCCTCCTCATGAGAGCATTTTGAAAGGGGGGCCTCTTGCAATGTATATGATTATGAAATGCTTTTGAAGTAACGCCTGTGGTGCGACCCTGTAGGTCTGCAGCCCCAGGTAGGGTGGCTGTTATGACATCTTTGGTTTCGTGGGTCTCGCGTGAGCCCTGATGCTGCAGCAACGCTTGTCCCCTCGTGGCGAGCCTGTCGTAGGCTCATGAGGGTCTGACCCTCCCGAGGAGCCTGCTGAGCTGTCCTGGAGTGCTTTGCGAGGGACTAACTGCCGGACCACGGCAAGGTGCACGTGTGGTGGCCGCATCCCTGTTCCCCAGGGGGAAGCCTTTGCATGCTCAGGCCCGGCCCGATCATGCTTGCGTGCACGCACTACACCCAGCCCCTGCTCGTGAGGCGCTCGGGGGAAGGGCAGCAGGCACGAGTCCCGCTCAGAAACACAAAACTAGAAAATGAAAGAACGACGCAAGACAAGAAAACTCCCCCCCCCCCGCTTTTCTTTTGGTAAATGCACAAGAGCCAAGTTCATTCCAAAAACCCAGCGAATTGGGTACAAAAAGAGAGGCGAAAGCAAACGGCCACGTCCGGTGCCTAGCTAGTCTTCAGGTCTTCTCACCAGCGCGGAGCTAAGTGCTTCCACTGGGCGTGGGCATAGTCGTTAGGGGACAGTGTCGACGGCCAACGCGGAGCATGGTGCTTCCACTTGGACATGGGTGGGAGCCCCCGTGAGGCCCCAGGGCGGCGCTCAGGAGACTCCGGGGCATGTACAGCACTACTCATTATTACGTGGGAGTGTCACGAGCAGAGACCTTCATAGGCCGGAGCCCTGCTTCATGTCACCCGACAAGGACACCTCCCTGCGCCACCCCCGACCACCGTTGGGGCGTCCGGAAACCAGGACAAGACCAAGGGGCAAGGGGGATGCTGGAGGCGCCCTCGGCGTCCATAGGCTTTCCACCGGGGGGGAAGGGCTCGCCGGCGCCTTCCCCGGCGGGGGACCTACCTCCGAGCAGCGTCTTGCTCTGCGCAGCGCGTGGGAGGCCCTATCCCCGGGCTCCACCAGGCCGCTCCCAAGGTCCTCCGTGCTCCTGCGGCTGGGCCGCCACCCCGTGAGCCCTGGTGGTGGCTGCGTCCTAGTTCACCTGCAATCCATGGTTAGCACAAGCATGCTCCTGAGGCATTAGCTGTACCTAGTGGTTGTTGCTATCGAAGGCGTTGGTGGAGCCTTGCAACGGCTCGCAAAGAGCCTCGGCTTCGTGTACCTCCGGCGCCCAGCCTGGCATGGGGGATCGGCTGGGGCCGTCTCCCGGCGCATACCTTAGGTCCACTACGATGAGCATGTAGGCTTCTGGGCTGGGTGCGCCTGAGTCGCTGCCCAGTTGCCTCACACTTCTGCCCCCCCCCCCCGTGGTCGTTATCATGTCCTGGTGACCGAGGGCTAGTGCCCCAGCGCGGCCCCAGGGGAGGTTGCTCGGAGTCGCCCTGCCCCGAGGTGGCATGGTCGAAGCAGTGCGGGCTGCACCGTGAGGTAGGCTGACGCTGAGAGGCTCTTCAGGGGCCTTTGTAGGGGGTGCACGGGTATGGCGAGGGTGAGCGCGCGCCCCCGCCATCGCTTACGAAGTGGGCAGGGTGCAGAATGGTGATGCGCCCCTGCATGCTGCATCCAGCAACTCAGCAATCCGGTCCAGCAAGGCGTCGTGGCCGCTTTTCGCCAGCCTGCACCTGAGCAGTTCTCGAGCCACTATGACCGCGGCCCGCATGTTCGCCTGCACCCTACGAGTGTGCGGTGTTGTTGCTGTGGCATAGCTTGAGGACCATGCGGCAGCGCGGTTGTGACGCGGTGCAAGAGGAGGGGGCTATGGCCCGCTCCTCCCGCGGCCGACGACACCAGGCAGAGTGTGGCCGCGAGCAGCACGGAGTGGAGGTCTTCCTTGTTGGCAGGTGTTATCGAAGAAGCCCGGACAACCCAGTGCTCAACGTGGGCTCTCGGGGTGTATCGGCGGACCGGTCAACGGAAGAGAAGATCCGACGCACCCCCTACCTGGCGTGCCAAATGTCGGATTTTGGGTTCTGCAAACCCTTGAGAGGTTCGAACTCTCGGGTGCGTGCGCAGATCTCAACCTACTCTACCTGTCTACTCACGATCCTCACAGCTTAGCGCGTCGAGCTCAAAGGGACAAAGGGACATAACAGTTTATCCTGGTTCGGGCCACCTTGTGGTATAACACCCTACTCTAGCTTTGTGGTGGATTGCGTCAAGGGGCTGAGGATGAACTGGTACAGTGGATGAACAGCCTCGGGATGTTAGGTGTTCTTGACCTCAGGTGAGCTGGTGAAGGAGGATTAGCTTTTCTCCGTTCGGGTCCCCCTTCTATGGTGGTGGCTAAGTCCTATTTATAGTGGCCTTGGTCCTCTTCCCAAATGTTGGCGGGAAGGGATCCCACAACGACCAGATTTAAAGGGGGACAACAAGTACACCCTATTCTGACTAAAGTGGTCTTCGCCTACAAAAGCCTCTAGTCGTGAGGCTGCGGTGGGCTCACCGATGACCTCCGTCCTGCCGTCCTGGCGGTCTTGGTCTTGTTGCACCAGAATGGAAACCTTTGGATGATTCCTCGGGACTCCGCGTCTGCTGCTTGCCTCCTTTGCACCAAAGAGGAAACTAGTACTCTGCACCCGCTGGCGCCCGCCTGGCGCCCGCCTGTCCTTGGTCGTCATGGCTCACATCAGCTGAGCCTCATGAGGTGCACCTTTCATAGAAGTCTCCGCTCCTCGGGAGCCAGCCTGAGGAGGCCGATCCCCTTGGAGGTCTTGGCATCGCCCGCCTCGCGAGGCTTGGCCCCTCGCGAGGGTCTTGAGTTGTTGATGTTGGAACCGGACCGTACTAGGCCGTCGATGGAGCCACGCAGTAGGCCGCAGGAAGGCAAGTCTGGGTACCCCCGTATCCAAAACGCCGACAGATTCAACAATTAATACCTTATCAGCCCCCAGGCTATATGGTACTAGCTACCGAGATCCTGAACAGTGAGTACATATAAGCAATGCGATGAAACTAACCTGATGGAAAAAGCATCACTGTTCTCAATATTGCCATGTATGAGTACATATAAAGGCATGTTAGGCCCAACAGGCTAAACATCAACCAAATATATCCATGGTAGACAACATAATCTACAAATGATAGCTTCAGTGTGCAGGCTTAAGCACGCTAGTTAAGCAAAACAAGAAGTGGAAAGGTCTGTTAACTGGATCAGGCATAACATTTATAAACAAGCAAATAGTCATTCAAACTGGTATTGTGCAGGTCTAATGTACACTAATTATTGCTAAAAAATGAAAAGGCATGTTAACTACGATATCCTTAACATCAACCAAATATCGTAATTCATAGTGGTATTGTTGAAACTGTTATTGATGAAATTGAATTGCACAGCAAATAGTTGCACATATAGAGCATCATAATGTGAAGAACTGAAATAAACAAGGCATAAGGCCATATCTAGCCAATCCTTTAAAAGTTAAAGGATTAAAACAATTAGTGGATATATATACTCTAGCAATTTTTGGCCGTTTCTAGTCGATCGCCTAAACTTAATGTTGTAACTTCAATTTGATCAATGATACGTCTCCAATGTATCTATAATTTTTTATTGTTCCATGCTATTATATTATCTATTTTGGTGTTTAATGGGCTTTATTATACACTTTTATATTATTTTTGAGACTAACCTATTAACCGGAGGCCCAGTGAAAATTGATGTTTTTTTGCCTATTTCAGTGTCTCGCAAAAAAGGAATATTAAACAGAATCCAAACGGAATGAAACCTTCGGGAGAGTGATTTTTGGAACAAACGTGATCCAGAGGACTTGGAGTGGACATCAAGAAAGAATCGAGGAGGCCATGAGGCAGGGAGGCGCGCCTGCCCCCTAGGCACGCCCCCACCCTCGTGGGCCCCTTGCAGCTCCACCTACCTACTTCTTCCTCCTATATATATCCATATACCCCGAAAACATCCAGGGGCACCATGGATCAGGAGTTCCGCCGTCGCAAGCCTCTGTAGCCGCCAAAAACCAATCGGGGCCCTGTTCCGGCACCCTGCCGAAGGGGGGATCCCTCACCGGTGGCCATCTTGATCATCCCAGCGCTCTCCATGACGAGGAGGGAGTAGTTCACCCTCGGCGCTGAGGGTATGTACCAGTAGCTATGTGTTTGATCTCTCTCTCTCTCTCTCTCTCTCTCTCTTGTGTTCTTGATTTGGCAAGATCTTGATGTATCGCGAGGTTTGCTATTATAGTTGGATCATATGATGTTTCTCCCCCTCTGCTCTCTTGTAATGGATTGAGTTTTCCCTTTGAAGTTATCTTATCTGATTGAGTCTTTAAGGATTTGAGAACACTTGATGTATGTATTGCATGTGCTTATCTGTGGTGACAATGGAATATTCACGTGATCTACTTGATGTACATTTTGGTGATCAACTTGTGGGTTCAGTGACCTTGTGAATTTATGCATAGGGTTGGCACACGTTTTTGTCTTGACTCTTCGGTAGAAACTTTGGGGCACTCTTTGAAGTACTTTGTGTTGGTTGAATAGATGAATCTGAGATTGAGTGATGCATATCGTATAATCATGCCCACGGATACTTGAGGTGACATTGGAGTATCTATGTGACATTACGATTTTGGTTGATTTGTGTCTTAAGGTGTTATTCTAGTACGAACTCTTTGATAGATCAAACGGAAAGAATAGCTTCGTGTTATTTTACTACGGACTCTTGAATAGATCGATCAGAAAGGATAACTTTGAGGTGGTTTCGTACCCTACAATAATCTCTTCGTTTGTTCTCTGCTATTAGTGACTTTGGAGTGACTCTTTGTTGCATGTTGAGGGATTGTTATATGATTCAATTATGTTATTATTGTTGAGAGAACTTGCACTAGTGAAAGTATGAACCTTAGGCCTTGTTTCCTAGCATTGCAATACCGTTTACGCTCACTTTTACCACTTGCTACCTTGCTGTTTTTATATTTTTCAGATTACAAAAACCTATATCTACCATCCATATTGCACTTGTATCACCATCTCTTCGCCGAACTAGTGCACCTATACAATTTACCATTGTATTGGGTGTGTTGGGGACACAAGAGACTCTTTATTATTTGGTTGCAGGGTTGCTTGAGAGAGACCATCTTCATCCTACGCCTCCCAAGAATTGATAAACCTTAGGTCATCCACTTGAGGGAAATTTGCTACTGTCCTACAAACCTCTGCACTTGGAGGCCCAACAATGTCTACAAGAAGAAGGTTGTGTAGTAGACATCAATCAAGTTCAAAGCAGGTTCAACCGAAAGTAGCATGCATTCAAACATAAACATAGATAGTTTTGCATAACCGAACATAAATAATAAATTTAAATTAAGCTAAACTACTTTTGGTCGAAGTAGAGGTCGAGCCAAGCCTTCCTCATTAGGTACGGTGTGCCACGAGCCGGGTCCGGGCCAGTGCCGTCATCGGGGTCATTGGGGAAGGCACTCCTCCACTCGTCGATGTCGATCTCCTCTTCCTCGCCTCCCACCTGGACGCCCTCTGTGCCGCCATCCTCGCCACCTTAGACCTCGTCATCGGAGGCAAGCGCGATAACCTCGCCGCCCTCTGCACCGGCAAAGATCGCCCGCTCCGGCTCCACGAGCTTCGGGTGCTACCGGCGGATCTCTTGCATGTAGGCCTTGGCCTCGAGGCGCTCCCACACCTCACGGACCTCCCACGCCATAGCCGAGATCACCTGCCCTGGCTCCGGTAGAACAAGGTGGACCGGACATGTGCAGAAGGGGAAATTGAGCCTAGCCGCCACGCCGTGGTAGAGGACCTGCCAGCGGTCATACTCTACGGCCGCGAGCTCGGCCATGTGGAAGGTACCGAGCCATCGGCGGGTGTGAGTCTCCCGATCTATAATCTCGGCGACCCACGTCCCCACCGCTGCTGCCAGACCCCAAGGTAGGACCTCATCGGCTGCCAGGTCCGAGGGAGGACAGGGAAGTCCTCGAACCGGCGTAGGAGCGCGACGGCGGGTGGATCAGGGGACTGGTGACGGCGGATCGATAAAGAGCCCGCGGAGGACGACGGGGACACCACGGCGTCCACCTCACCGAAGTCGGGCAAAGAGGCCGCAATAAACCTCTCTTGGGCCATTGGCTCCTCAATCTCCCCGGCACACAGGCAAAGGTTGAGGATGGAGGCGGCGGCAATGGTGGCGACCTACCAATGGTTACGAGGGTGGTGTGTGTCGATGAGCGCAGGTTTTGTAGAGTGTGTGGTCTGTGTGGAGGGGGCGGGGGGGGGGGGGGGGGTTAAGTGTTTGAGGAAATACCACAGCAACTGAAAATTTTACTAGGCGGGAGTAACAAGGTGGGGGTTACTGAAAATTTGGATCAAGGGCGAGCAGATATTTTTGAGATTGCGAGGGCTGTAGAGGCGGGAGTATTTGGGGAGTGAGCTAGTGTGCTTGACACGCCGGCTGTGGACTGTAGCCGGCGCTCCTTCTTGCGTAAGCCATAGGCGTATTGTACACCAACGGTGCTCCAGGATATTTTGTACTGCATCTCACACGGTTGTTGATAATAAACTGTGTGGGATCTACGATTTTTCATTTTGATTTGAATTACATAATGGGGTCACTGCGGCATTGGATAGTGTTTGAATTGCTAGACCTTCTATCTGCAGTGAACATGCAACTATATGTGTGTCATAAAAATTTGGAATTATTCAGGGTTCATTTGGAAATTTTATACATTAAATTGGTTTTCTAGCAATTTCAGGTGCACAATTCGAAATCAAAGCACATGCTCCAGTCCATAAGAACGGGTTGCAAAATCAAATGTTTGTCCTTGGTTGCAAGCTTAGGTCACATGCAAGAAATTAGAATGGATGTCAAACACCTTGACATTGTCGCTTAGCCGCTAACATTGAGATACATGGTTCTAAAATTCTAGTAAATCAAAAACTCGGCTGAAATTCATGAAACTTGACATGATATCATGGAATGGCATCGACATGTCGTGGTAAAAATATTTTCCCATTTGGGGCAGGATTGAGTATAAGCTTCTCACAAACAGGAGCTTCTCTGACAACAAGCCAGATGGTTTCTGTAGGGAACGTGCCCCCTTGGGGGACAAACGATATATGTTGCATATTCTTACTTTCTAAATTTTTCTCATGTCAAGATAGAACAACACGAGTGTTTGTCATATTTTGGGAGTTTTTGGGGTTCGCTTGGACATTTTTATACATTTACTGAGTTTTCTATGTATTCATGTGCATAATTCAAATTTGAACTACATGCACATGCTCAAGTCCATATAAAGTGGTTCAGAATTGGAATGTGTGTTCTTGGTTACATGCTTAAGTCCATTCAAGAAATGAGAATGAATGGCAAACACCTTGCAACCGTGGCTCGGCCGCTAACATTGAGAAATTGGTTTTTAAATTCTAGTAAATCAAAAACGCGTATGAAATTTAGGAACCTTGACACGCTAGCATGGAACAACATCAACATGTAGTGGTAAAAATATTGTCCCATTTGGGGCAGGTTGGGGTATATAAGCTTCTGACAAACCAGAGCTTCTCACAACTAGCCTGATGGTTTTGGTAGGAAATGTTTCACCTTTCTGGACGAAACAATAGCCGTTGCCTATTCTTGATTTCAATTTTTTCTCTAGTGTCAACATAGAACAACATGAGTGTTGTGTTAAATTTTAGAATTTATCGGGGTTCATTTGGACGTTCTTATGCATTAATTGACCTTTCAATGCATTTATGTGCATAATTAAATTTTTAACTACATGCACATGCTCTAATGCATATAAATTGGTTGAAAATTCAAATATGTGTCCTTGGTTGCATGCTTACGTCCCATGCAAGAAATAGGAATGAATGTCAAACACCCTGCCATCATCATTCGACCGCCAACATTGAGATGCCTAGTTTTTGAATTCTAGTAAACCCAAAACTCGTCTAAAATTCATGAAACCTAGCATGCTATCATGGAATGGCACCTGACATGTCGTGGTAAATTTTTTTTGCCCCATTTGGGGCAGTTTTGGGTATATGCTTCTTACAAACCAGAGCTTCCCACAACTAGCCTGATGGTTTTGGTAGGAAATGTTTCACCTTTCTGGACGAAACGATAGCTGTTGCCTATTCTTGATTTCAATTTTTTCTCTAGTGTCAACATAGAACCACATGAGTGTTGTGTTAAATTTTGGAATTTTTTCGGTGTTCGTTACCACATTTCTTATGCATTAATTGATTTTTCAATGCATTTATGTGCGTAATTCAAATTTGAACTACATGCAAATGCTCTAATGCATATAAATTGGTTGAAAATTCAAATCCGTGTCCTTTGTTGCATGCTTAGGTCCCATGCAAGAAATGGGAATGAATGTCAAACACCCTGCCACCGTTACTCGGCTGCAAACATTGAGATACCTGGTTTTTAAATTCTAGTAAATCCAAAACTCATCTGAAATTCATGAAACCTGGCATGCTATCATGGAATGGCACCCGACATGCCGTGGTAAATTTTTTGTCCCATTTGGGACAGGTTTGGGTATAAGCTTGTCACAAACCAGAGCTTCTCACAATAAGCTTGATGGTTCCAGTAGGGAACATGCCACCTTTGGGGACGAAACGATACTCGTTGCCTGTTATTGCTTTCAAAAAAATTCTAGTGTCAACATAGAACAACAGGAGTGTTGTGTTAAATTTTGGAATTTTTCAAGGTTCGTTTGGGCATTTTTATACATTAACTGGGTTTTCTAGGTATTTTATGTGCATAATTCTAATTTGAACTACATGGATGTGCTCTACTGCATATAAATTGGTTGAAACATCAAATCTGTGTCCATGGGTGCGTGCTTAGGTCCCATCCAAGAAATGGGAATGAATTTCAAACACCAGGGCACTATTGACTGTTGGCAAAATGTTGAGATACTTTGTTTTTAAATTCTAGTAAATCCAAAACTCGTCTGAAATTCATGATACTTGGCATGCATAATGGAATGGCACCTGACATGCTGTGGTAATTTTCGTGTCCATTTGAGAGAAGGTGCACTCGAATAACAGACAACAAAGGCATTTTGAAATAACTAGTTGCCACTCTAACATCGCAAATGTTTTAGATAGAACACCCGTATGTACACTAACAGCTTCCCCAGTAAGCCAAGGGAAAATGCGCGGAGCAGGATTTGCCCAGCTCTTCATCGCAAACGTTTTAGATAGAACACATGTATGCAAAGTGAGAGCTATGGTCTTCCGCAGTAAGCCAAGGGAAAATTCGCTGCGCATGATTTGTGCATCTCTTCAAAGCAAACAGTTAAGATTGAATAAGGTATGCAAAGCAAGACTTCGGAGCTAAGCCAAGACAAAATCTGGCAAGCAGGATTTCTAATATCAGTTTGAACCTTGTAATCTTCAAATTTGAGCGATATAACTCTGGAATTTGAACCTTGTAATATTTCGAGCCTTTGTGGTACAATTGTTGAAATGGCATCGTACGAGACTCGTATATTCGTAGCACTATTTTTACCTTAATATGCAATGGTCTTAGATTTGATTTTATTAACCATTCTCGAATCCGTTTATCTTGGCGATCTCACAACACATGATCTGTATAGCTAACTCGACTCCGATCTTGGACATTATTGCACACAGTTGGTTTCTTCCACCATGTGCCCTATATAACAGAGAATTAATTATTGCACTCAAGTGTCCATCATCACCCTTCTGTGTAACTTTAACCTCATTACCCATGGGTAAACTTACCACTGAAGTCATTCCACACACTTTGGTTTTATAAAGCTTTTTGCCAATAAATGCCCACGATTTGTCCCTCTTCTGGCCAACGCATGGAAAACCAAGCCGGGTGGGAAGCTTGCGTGGTAAACTACATGGTAGCGCCGGAACAGGCTCACCGACGATACATTTGGCGCATCTTCGAGCCCACCTATGGTCAAACTGTGGTGCGGTGTTGTCAAGCGTGCACTGGAATCCTCACTGCAGTGTGGTGTTGTCGAGCGTGCCCTGGAATCCTTCGGTATGAACGCCGTGACAAGACGTGACGATTACAGGCCGGCTGGCCCCCATTTGTTACAACGGCTATTTAACCCTTGTGTCTCTTCAACCTTTCGAACGCGCCCCACCATTGCAAGAAGCACACCCACCACAACAAATTCTTAGAGGGTATCCTGCTGGCTCCAATGGTGCTGCAAGCGGCTGCCGATGACGAGAAGCAATTCACCATGCATGCCGTGATGGACACCCACCGAAGGTTCCCGGAGCTCTCGATAGTGTACAGTAACAACCCGGTTTGGGTGGAGCACTCCATGCGCATCACGGAGTTTTTGCTTGCCGACGAGAAGTACAAGGTGGTCGAGTTCAACCTCGAGCACACCCGCGCTCATGTCGGGTCTCATCCCTAGGTCGCTGTTGCCCAGATGTTCGTGTGCCACCACGTCCTCGTCTACCACTACTGCCTGGCCACAAGGCAATGCGAGCATTTCACCAGGTTTGCCAACAACCCCCACTACATGTTCGGTATGGTCGACATCACCAACGATGTCAAGTTTCTCCAGAATTCGGGCATCGCCTGCCAGAATCTCGTCGACATCCAGGGCCAATACAAGATTTGTGGCAGCAAGAAGCATGAGAAGGACTCAATAGTTCACCTTGTTGAGGCCATCATCGACCCCTACTACAGAGACATGAAGGATTCCTGCAACAACGACAAGCATGATTGGCACTCGGCCTGGATGGAGAAATTCGAAAAAGCTCACGTTGTGTACGCGGCCAAGGAGGTGTACACGTGCTACGACATGTACAGGCGGATCATTGACATGAGGAAGTGCCTCCTTACCCAAAATAGCTAGGGATCCAACCAGAAGAAGAGCAATGGCAAGCATCGTCGCAACAACAAGTAGATGATTAGATCCTCATTTCTCCTAGTTTAGTATGCATGTAATTGCTTACTTTGGTGTGTGAAAATGTTATCTATGTAGTCACTTGTGTAATTGTATGCTTAATTTGGTTATGCAATGCTGTATTTTTAAGTATATATGTCGATGCTCTGCAGATAGAGCAAATCACATTGCACACGGACTAAACAAGGGAACCCATCGGTGATGATTTCATCAATCACTGACAATTGTATACCAGAAATCGTTTGCTCACAACACACGGCTTGTTAACCGGAATCATCTATGTTATTATCGGTCTTCCCACACATTTTTGATTACAGACTTGTTTGCCGCGTATCACACACATCTTGTTATATTGAACCATTTCTGTTCTCTTGTCTCAACACAAACTGTTCATCCGAATGAACCACATGCTACATATCGCACACAATTTGATCTGGCTGACCATTTCTTTTGTATTGCCTAATCACAAATAGTTCATCCGAGTGAACCGTATGCTGTGTATCGCACACGCCTTCATCTGGCTGCCCGTTTCTTTTGTTCCTCCTCATCGCAAACAGTTAATTGAACTAAACTGTATGCCCTGCATCGCACATGCAACTAAAATCTGAACCGTGTTTGATGCATCCATCATCGCAAACGTTTTACACATTTTTGACGGTTTTCTTGCACTACCTTTTGCGATTATTGCATCGCACATAGTTTCTCGAAGGTTCTCTGATCATAGTGTCGCGTTAGCAGCATCCTGCAGTAGTGCAATTTTGGTTGTGTCTAATGGTTAGATTTTGTGTGGAGGCTATATATACCCCTCCACCCCCTTCTCCTTTTGAGAGAGATCCATCAGAATGTGCCTACACTTCCACTACACATTTTTTGAGAGAGAACCACCTACTCATGTGTTGAGACCAAGACATTCCAATCCAACCACAAGAATCTTAATCTCTAGCCTTCCCCAAGTTGCTTTCCACTCCAATCATCTTTCCACCATAGCCAAATCTATGACATAGAGTTGAGTGTTGGGGAGACTATCATTTGAAGCACAAGAGTAAGGAGTTCATCATCAACACACGATCTATTACCTTTTGGAGAGTGGTGTCTCCTAGATTGGTTAGGTGTCACTTGGGAGCCTCCGTCAAGATTGTGGAGTTAAACCAAGCAGTTTGTAAGGGCAAGGAGATCACCTACTTCTTGAAGATCTACCCAAGTGAGGCAAGTCCTTCGTGGGCCATGGCCATTGTGGGATAGACAAGGTTGCTTCTTCGTGGACCCTTCAAGGGTGGAGCCCTTCGTGGACTCACGCAACCATTACGCTTTGTGGGTTGAAGTCTCCATCAATTTCGATGTACGATAGCACCACCTATCGGAACCACACCAAAAATCTCCGTGTCTACATTGTGTTTGCTCCCTCCAAACTCCTCCCCTTTACCTTCATATGCAATGATTTACGTTCCGCTGCTATACTCTTAGAATTGCATGTGTAGGTTGATTGCTTGACTTGTGCTATGTTGCTAAAATCTGCCAAGACTTAAAATTGGGAAAAGGCTAATTTTTATTTGGTCAAGTATTCTAATCACCCCCCCCTCTAGACATACTTTTGATCCTACAGAGAACCAAGGTATCAATCCAGTAGGAGACAATGCACAAGTCACTAAATACCTGCACAAACAATCAAAACTTGTACCCAACGTAATAAAGGGGTTGTCAATCCCTTCACGGTTACCTGCAAAAGTGAGATTTGATAGAGATAGATAAACGGTAAAGTAATATTTTTGGTATTTTTTGTTTATAGATCGGAAAGTAGAAGATTGAAAAATAGTATATCGAAAACTATTATGATGGAAAAGAGAACTTGATATGATGGAAAAGATACCTGGGGGGCATAGGTTTCACTAGTGGTTTCTCTCAAGATGGAAAATAATACGGTGGGTGCACAAATTACTACTGAGCAATTGATAGAAGATCGCATAATTATGAAGATATCTAAGGCAATGATCACGAACATAGGTATCACGTCTGTGTCAAGTAGACCGAAATGATTCTGCATCTACTACTATTACTCCACACATCGACCGACTCCTACTTGCATCTAGAGTATTAAGTTCATGAAGAACAGAGTAACGCATTAAGTAAGATGACATGATGTAAAGGAATTAACTCAAGCAATATGATGAAAACCCCATCTTTTTATCCTCGATGGAAACAATACAATACGTGCCTTGCTGCCTCTATTGTCACTGGGAAAGGACACCGCAAGATTGAACCCAAAGCTAGGCACTTCTCCCATTGCAACAAAAACCAATCTAGTAGACCAAACTAAACCGATAATTTGAGGAGACTTGCAAAGATATCAAATCATGCACATAAGAATTCAAATAAGAATAAATAATATTCATAGATAATCTGATCATAAATCCACAATTCATCGGATCTCGGCAAACACACTTCAAAAGAATATTACATCGAATAGATCTTGAAGAACATCGACGAGAACATGGTATTGAGAATCAAAGAGATAGAAGTCCTCCGTGATCGAATCCCCCTCTGGGAGGACATCGGAAAAGGCTGCTAGATGGGATCTCACGGGTAAAGAAGGTTGCGATGATGGAAAAGTGTTTTCATGGCTCCCCCTGATGGTTTTGGGGTATAAGAGTATATATGGGCGAAAGAATTAGGTCAGGAGACCTCCGAGGGGCCCACGAGGTAGGGGGCACGCCCTATCCCCCTAGGCGCTACCGCCACCTTCGTGGCCACCTCGTTCCATCTCCGACTTCATCTCCAAGTCTCCTGGTTTTCTTCTGGTCCAAGAAAGATCATCGCGAAAGTTTCATTCCGTTTGGACTCCATTTGGTATTCCTTTTCTGCAAAACTCTAAAACAGGCAAAAAACATAAACTAGCAGTGGGCTCTGGGTTAATAGGTTAGTCCCAAAAATAATATAAAATATCATATAAATGCATATAAAACATCCAAAACAGATAATATAATAGCATGGAACAATCAAATATTATAGATACGTTGGAGACGTATCATCACCCTGAGCGCAACGACCATCGCTACGGCCGCAGAGGAGGTTGCGGCGGAGGCCGCTAGGACGATCGTGGCCCCCATCAGGGTTGGTGCGATCAACCTCATGAAGACCACTGGCAGGACTAGCTTCACGATGGACCGTGGCAGGTTCACCCTCACGACGACCGTCCTCGGGGCAACATTGGCCTCCCTCCGCTGCCGCTGCCACCAAGAAGGAACGGCGACCACCGCCCGGACGATGGGGCTGGGGGCTTCCAAGAGCCTCATTCTATCGCCTGCATCCTGGGGAGCGCTCAGGCCCCGGGCTCCCATCACATCTTCAAGAAGTTCGCACATGAGGTGAATGCGGCCCTACCCAAGCTCGAGGCATCGCGTCCACTGAGGTGGTCCAAGTATGCCATCACTTTCGACTCTTCGGACTAGCTCAAGTGCGCGGCCACTTCACGCGCGCTGCCCATGCTCTGCTCACCTACCATCAGCAACGTTCTCGTCACTAGGACACTCGTCGATGGCGGTGCTGGGCTCAATGTCCTCTCCGTTGAGACATTTGACAGGCTCCAGGTGCCATATGACCAAGTTCAACCCACCAAGCCATTCTCAGGAGTGACCGATGGCTCTACCCACCCCATAGGGCAGATCCGTCTCCCCGTCACCTTTGGCAAGCGCGACAACTGCCGCATCATGCTCATCGACTTCAACATCGCTCACATTCTCCTGCCGTATAACACCATCCTCGGGTACCCAGCCCTCGCCAAGTTCATGGTAGCCACGCACCACGGCTACAACGTCCTCAAGATGCCAGGAAGTGGCAGCATCATCACGGTCGCATGCGATGAGAAAGACGCTGTGTGCTCCCTCGAGCGCGCCTACCAGGCTGCAGTAGTCGAGGACTCAAATGGAAAGCGTGTCACCCATCCCCCTGAGGTTGCCCCCAAGAAGAAGAAGCAGCTCCTCCTCAGGGGCTCTCAGGAGGCTGGCATGCCTGATGATCATGACTCGGGCCCCTCGCCCTCTGCTGGGGCGCCTTTCCCTCTCACATAGGAAGGCGCACCCGGTTCCCCCTCAGGTTGGGCTCGGGGGCTCTTCTCTGGAAGGCCTTTGACCTGGCCAACGTCATGAGGGAGGAGTTCAGGCACCATGTGGAGGCATGCTTCAGTGTACACTTCCAGAAGAAAGGCACAGGATGCGAGGCACCAAGCGTGCAGGAGTTCATCACCAGGGCAATCAAAGACCTTTAGAAGGCCCGGGCCATGCGAGGCGAGTGACGACCTGTGTCACTCAATCTAGCTGCTACTCAGGACGCGGGCAGCAAGCTGCGCATCTCCATCAACATCCCGGGCCTCAACGTAGTTGCTTCTCTGGAGCTCTTCTGGTCGTCCAGCGTCGGTCGGTGTGGAGGCCACCCCCACAGCTATGTCTACATGCCATTCAGCCTGTCAGGCGTGGCTGCCTTGCTCCAGCAATGCATGCATGGCGTCCTGGCGTCTCGTGAAGCCAGGCGCCAGGCAGTCCTGATGGAGGAGGAGCCAGAGCCCCCGGAGTGCCCCGAGGCCCAGGAGCCTGCTGGCTCATGAGGAGCACCTTCTGTGGCATGCATCTTTAGCTACTTCAACACTTCTACCCCAATGGTGCTAGGTGACTTTTTTAGTTCGTTCAGTTAAGGGCGCCCCTCGGGCTGCATTATCCTCAAGTTGTATGGGTTCGTCCTGCAGCATGTATCATTTTGCGCATCTATCAGAACCGATTTCCCCCTTTTATGAGCTACTTTATACTATAACCTTCCTATTCGGTGCTTCGCCATCATGAACGTTGTGTGCCCTTACGTACCCACCCACGACCGCCTCGTGATTAAGGACTGGCATGGCGTCTGTGCTCGGGTCCATCCCTGCAGCGTCGCTAAACCCAAGCGGCCGAGCTCCATCTCACGGACCAGCCCCGTGTACGTCACCTCCCGTGGCCCTTGGTGCCTTGTTCTCGCATGAGCTAATCACGAGTCGATAAGTTAGGGTGCATGCCATGGTGCCTCTCCATTACGGGAGCTGCGCGCCAGTTATCTTTCTTTGGGATTGATGCATGAGAAGTCTGGGCACGGCGTCCGTGCTCAGGTCTGTCCCTGCAGCGTCGACAAATCTAGGGGATGTTCTTTGTCTGGCGGGCCGGCCCCGTTCACGTCAACTCCTGGAGTCGCTGGTGCTTGGCCTTCTCATGCAATATCCTATGGAGATTCACTCAGCATTGGTGTACTAACCATCTTGCAGGATTCCAATGAGCTTCCTTACCAAAAATTCAGGTGCAACCCGCCTTGAGGTAGGGCCTCGTGAGTCCCGCGCTGGCTCACAGGTGCCCATATACACCTCCTCTAGTCCTGTCGTGCAAGCCACATGCCAGGATAGGGTTGTACACGCCCTGGGGCCTCCCCCTCAGAGGGAGCCCCCTCCCATGCACCAGTGGAAGCCCCATGCTCCATGCTGGCGGACGACACGATCGAGGAGCGGCTATGCCCATGCAAGAGTGGAAGTGTCATGCTCCACGCTAATGATAAACAACTGAGGGCACCCTAGCGGCTGCACTAACCTCAGGAGAGCCCCAGGGCTCGTCCTCTGGCCCCACCGTGCCAACTTTCCACCAGGAGAGCCGCACGAGGGGGTTGGGCATGAAGGCTGCGTCCAGGTCACGCCTGGCGCACGCTACCCTACTAGGTTTTAGGCACCTGGTCATCTCGCGACCCTCAGAGCCAAAAGCTGGCAAGGAAAGGTATGAGGACTCAGGATTAACTCAGACGTTGATTGCACTTCCTTCACGAGGCCGTTCATATGTTAAGGGGGACCCTTGAGCATCGCGACTCGGGGGCCTCACTGGTCACGTAGCCCCTCACCCCTTCGTCTCATCCTGGCAATCCGGACAAACCAATGGCGGCTGAGGTATGTGCGGGGCCAGGCCTTGCCGACGCAAAACATTAAAGGCAAACGGAAGGAAATCGAGCATGGAAAGTAAAATCAAGGAATCCTAGCAAATTATTACAAACCAACAAAGCAGAAGTTCTTACGCCTCCACGAGGCACGTTAAATGTTTGAGGAGAAAGATGGGAGGTGCCGCCTTTAGCCCTGCTCACTGCCAGTAGCCGCCTTGGAGAGCGCGTCCTCGATGATGCCGCTGTCGCCTTCGCCGCCGGCTGCGGCCGCCAAGGCCTCAGGGTCGATGCAGTGGAACTTCACCACCAAGGCCTCACCTGCTCCTTCACGGCTTTGGCGGCAGTGACCTGGGACTCGGGCACCACCGGCTCCACAGCGCGCCAAAGTCCAGGCTGGGGTACAGGAGATGAAGATGGCTATAGACGCACGTCGCGGCCACGGTGAAGAGCGCGCGGCACTCCCCTTCCACCATGGAACCTAGCGCGGAGGAGATGTTCCCCAGATCCTCGACAAGCTTGGTGAGAATACCAGGAAGGCCACTATCCTGGGATGCCAGCGGCTCGTTGTACCCTTCCCCATAAAGATAGTGGAGTGCCTCGCGTCACTTCAGCTCAAAGGAAGTGAAGGCGTCTCCCTGGCCTTCTTAGCCCTGGCTAGCATCTTCTCACTGGCCTCCAGCTTGACCATCTCCTCCGAGACATGCTTGGTGTGGGACGCCTGGGCCGCGTCTACCTCCTCCTTTACCTTGTCCAGCCGGCTCTGCTGCATGCCTTGTTCTTGGGATGCCTGCTCCAGCTCAGCCTCACGGTCAGCAAGCACGGACTCCCGGGCCATGAGCTCCTCCTCCCGTGTCTAGAGCCCGCGCGCTTGGGAGGTCTGCTCCTTGTGAAGCTTCTTCAACACGGCCTCCACCTCGCTGTAGCAGGTTTTGGCAGTCGCGGCGTCGGCCAGCATAGCATCGCGATCCACTGTGGCTTCTATGTCCTTCTCCTTGGCATCCGCGACAGCGGCTTCGGCCTGGACCCAAGCCGTCCTGATGGATGAGTCGACTCAAAGCCACCCCGAGATCAGCTCCAGGCGCCCTGTCGCCGCACGCCCGTCAGCACACTGGAGATCGTCCCGAAGTCGGTCCAGCGCACGTAGGCTTCCTCCAAAGCACCGGGCCTAGCGGAGGAGCCCTGGTCCGCTAGCGTGAGAGCCCAGGAAGGAAATGGCGCTGGCACTTGCACTGACGCTACCGTGATGTCAGTCGGGGCAGGGGGCTCCGGGGGCTTCACGCCTCCCACGGGCGCGTTAGGAGCTGGCACTTTCGGGGTTCGCGACGCCTTGGGAGCGATGCCCTCCTTCTTCTTCTTTGCCTCGAGGGCCAACCTGGTCGACAGGAGAGCAACATCATGAGAATGGTATCACGACAGAAGGTAAGAATAAAGTAAGGTGCTTACTCGTCTTCGGCTATATACGCCCTTTTCTTGTCCAGGACAGCGCTGCCCCCAAGCTTCTGCAGTAAGCACCTCGCCACAGTCGGAGTCTCGGCCGGGTGCGCGACGGGAGGCTCTGGAGTGACGGCAGCAGGTGACATGGCGAGGGCGCTGCCCTGAGACGGTGTCAGGGTCGTTCCTCCCTTCAGGCCCCCGCAGATCAGCCATCCCAGCAGGGTCCCCCGGACATCATGATAACCACGGCGGGATGTGGGGACCCCACAACCAACCCTTCCCTGGCGTCATCATCGTCAGGAAGGCGACGGAGGAGCTCGCTCGGCCACGCAGGAGAAATCTCCCCCATCCCTTCCTCGATCGCCTCCGAGTCTTCCTCCTCCTCCCCGCCCTCGACGGATTCCTTGCCAGAGGACACCATCACTGGAGGATCGGGGGGCGCGGACGGCACGAGCACCCGCTCGTTGAAGACTGGCATGGAGGCGGCCAGCGCCGCCACTTCGTCGCGGCGGTACTTGGGGTCGCAACAGTTTTCGATAAGTAAGAGTGTCGAACCCAACGATGAGCTAAAGGTAGAATAAATATTCCCTCAAGTTCTATCGACCACCGATACAACTCTACACACGCTTGACGTTCGCTTTACCTAGAACAAGTATGAAACTAGAAGTACTTTGTAGGTGTTGTTGGATAGCTTTGCAAGAAAGTAAAGAACGCGTAAATATAAACTAGGGGCTGTTTAGATAAAGATGCAATAAAGTAAATATAGAAAGTGTGGAAAAGTGGTGGTAGTAGTTGTGAAATTGTCCCTAAGCAATTGACTACTTTACTAGACCGATAGCAAGTTTTATGTGGGAGAGGCCACTGCTAGCATGTCATCCCTGACTTGGAATTCTATGCACTTATGATTGGAACTATTAGCAAGCAGTCCGCAACTACTAACGTTCATTAAGGTAAAACCCAACCATAGCATTAAGATATATTGGTCCCCCTTCAATCCCATATGCATCAATTTCTATGCTAGGTTGAAGCTTCTGTCACTCTAGCCCTCCAATACATAGTCTTATCAACATACAACTAACCCTAAGGTGTGATCCACGTGCGCGCTCATATGATGGGCACCAAAGGACAGCAACATAACCACAAGCAAATTAAATCAATCATAGCAATTCATCAACCACCAATAGGACAACGAAAATCTACCCAGACATCATAGGATGGCAACACATCATTGGAAAATAATATGAAGCATAAAGCACCATGTTCAAGTAGAGGGTACAGCGGATTGCGGGAGAGTGGACCGCTGTAGATAGAGGGGGGAAGATGATGGAGATGTTGGTGAAGATGGCGGAGGTGTTGGTGAAGATCGCGGTGATGATGATGGCCCCCCGGCAGCGTTCCGTCGCCACCGGAAGCAAGGGGGAGAGAGCCCCCCTTCTTCTTCTTCTTCCTTGACCTTCTCCCTAAATGGGAGAAGGGTTTTCCCTCTGGTCCTTGGCTCCCATGGCTTGGGAGGGGCGAGAGCCCCTCCAAGATTGGATCTATCTCTCTGTTTCTCTCTGTTTCTGCGTTCTGGAATTATGCCCTGGCACCGTTTCCTTTATATCTGGAGATCCGTAACTTCGATTGGATTGAAACCTTCGCCCAGATTGTTTTCCAAAAATTAGCTTTCTTGCAGCCAAAGAAGGGCATCAATCGCCTTACGGGTGGCCCATGATGGTGGGGGGCGCGCCCACTTTAAGTGGGCGTGGACCCCTATCTCATGGCCACCTCGGGCATCGTCTCGCGTTGATTCTTCCTCCCAAAAATCACAAATATGACAAAATAATTCTCCGTCCATTTTTATCCCGTTTGGACTCATTTTGATATGGGGTTTCTGTGAAACATAAAACATGCAACAGACAGGAACTGGCACTGGGCACTGGATCAATATGTTAGTCCCAAAAAAATAGTATAAAAATTTGCCAAAAGAATATGAAAGTTGTAGAATATTGGCATGGAACAATAAAAAATTATAGATACGACGGAGACGTATCAGCATCCCCGAGCTTAATTCCTGCTCGTCCTTGAGCAGGTAAATGATAAAAAAGATAATTTTTGATGTGGAATGCTACCTAGCATAATCTTGATCATGTGTCTAACCATGGCATGAATATTAAGACACGAGTGATTCAAAGCAATAGTATATCATTTGACATAAAAATAATAATACTTCAAGCATACTAACCAAGAAATTATGTCTTATCGAAATAACATAGCCAAACAAAGCTCATCCCTACAAAATCATATAGTCTGGTTATGCTCCATCTTCATCACACAAAGCATTCAAATCATGCACAACCCCGATGACGAGCCGAGCAATTGGTTCATACTTTTTAACATGCTTCAGCTTTTTCAACTCTTACGCAATACATGAGCGCATGCCATGGGCATAGCACTATGGTGGTATATGGTGGTGGTTGTGAGGACAAAAATGGAGAAGATAGTCTCACATCAACTAGGCATATCAACGGGCTATGGAGATGCCCATCAATAGATATATCAATGTGAGTGAGTATGGATTGCCATGCAACGGATGCACTAAGAGCTATAAGTGTATGAAAGCTCAAACTAGAAACTAAGTGGGTGTGCATCCAACTTGCTTGATCATGAAGACCTCGGGTGTTTGAGGAAGCCCATCATCGGAATATACAAGCCAAGTTCTATAATGAAAATGCCCACTAGTATATGAAAGTGATAACTCAAGAGACTCTCTATATGAAGAACATGGTGCTACTCTGAAGCACAAGTGTGGTAAAAGGATAGTAACATTTCCCCTTCTCTCTTTTTCTCTCATTTTTTTTATTTTCTCTTTTTTTGGTGGGATTGTTTGGCCTCTTTTTTTATATTTGGGATTCTTTGGCCTCTTTTATTTTTCATAAAGTCCGGAGTCTCATCCAAACTTGTGGGGGAATCATAGTCTCCTTCATCCTTTCCTCACTGGGGCAATGCTCTAGTAATGACGATCATCCCACTCTTATTTACTTACAACTCAATATTACAACTCGATATCTCGAACAAAGATATGACTCTATATGAATGCCTCCGGCGGTGTACCGGGATGTGCAATGATCTAGCATAGCAATGACATCAAAAAATGGACAAGCCATGAAAACATCATGCTAGCTATCTTACGATCATGCAAAGCAATATGACAATGAATGCTCAAGTCATGTATATGATGATGATGGAAGTTGCATGGCAATATATCTCGGAATGGCTATGGAAATGCCATGATAGGTAGGTATGGTGGCTATTTTGAGGAGGGTAAATAATGGGTTCATGATACCGGTGAAAGTTGCGCGGCACAATAGAGGCTACCAAAGTGGAAGGGTGAGTGTGCATATATCCATGGACTTATTGCAAAATTCTACTTAGCCCTCGAAGAAAAGTACTACTACGCATTCCCCTAGGGGGATAGATTGGCAGGAAAAGACCATCGCTCGTCCCCGACTGCCACTCATAAGGAAGAAAATCAAAAAAACACTTCATGCTCCAACTTCGTTACATAAGGGTTCACCATACGTGCATGCTACCGGACTTGCAAACCTCAACACAAGTATTTCTCAATTTCGAAATTACTCAACTAGCACAACTCTAATATCACCACCTTTATATCGCAAAACTATTGCAAGGAATCAAACATATCATATTCAGCGACCTTACAAGTTTATGTAGGATTTTATGACTAACCATGTGAATGAGCAATTCTTGTCATCTCTCTAAAAAGGTATAAGTGAAGCAAGAGAGTTTAATTCTTTCTAGTTTCTACAAAAGATATGCCCACGCTCCAACAATTATAAGTGAGGCAAAATAGCATTCTACAAATGGCGGTTTTCTATGTGAAGAGAAACAGGCAATCCGGACTTCAAATGATATAAGTGAAGCACATGAAGCATTCTATAAAGCCATACTCAAAAGATTTAAGTGAAGTGCAATGAGCATTCTATAAATCAACCAAGGACTATCTCATACCAGCATGGTGCATAAAAGAAAAAGTGAAAACTAAATGCAAAAGACGCTCCAAGACTTGCACATATCATACGAACGAAACAAATACGAAAACATATCGATACTTGTTGAAGAAAGAGGGGATGCCTTCTGAGGCATCTCCAAGATTAGACGCTTGAGTCTCATTGAATATTTACTTGGGTTGCCTCGGGCATCCCCAAGCTTGAGCTCTTGCCTCTCTTCCTTTTCCTCATATCGAGACCTCCTCGTTTGGACACTTCATCCACACAAAACTTCAACAGAAAACTCGGTAAGATCCATTAGTATAATAAAGGAAATCACCACTCTAAATACTGTTGCAAACCAATTCATATTTTGTTTTTGCATTTTGTCTACTGTAATATAACTTTTTCATTGCTTAAATCCACTGATATAAATTGATAGATTCATCAAAACAAGCAAACTATGCATCAAAAACAGAATCTGTCAAAAACAGAACAGTCTGTAGCAATCTGAACATTCACCATACTTCTGATACCCCAAATATTCTACCAAAATTAGGAAAAATAAACAAGTTGTACAGCAAGACAGTACAAATGGAATCAGAACAATTTGACGTTTGAGTTAAAAATGTAAAATCGTGCACTACAGCCAAAGTTTCTGTCCTGCACCGTACAAACCAACAAGCATTGTAAACAAACCTAAAGGCAAACCTTGGCACATTATTTTTATAATGCAATGGAATTATACAAGGGGATAATTATTTTTGTTGAAAATTTTCTGTAATCAAGATTCGCAAAGTTTCCGTGAGCATGAACAAAGTTCAAGGAGCTCCCCCACTTCAACAATGCTTGTCTCAATCACTTTCACTTTCCTTTTTGAAAAGTTTTTGTGTTCCCCTCTTTATTTTTTTTGTTTTTAAACTATATAAAAGAACTCAACAGAAATAAATGACTCTCTAAAACTTCCAGGTTGTCTCCGTGGCAGCGCTTTCTTTAAAGCCATTAAGCTAGGCATTTAGTGCTCAAGTAATGAATCCACCCGGATCCCAAGGTATATCAAAAGCCAATTTTAATTAACAATGATTTGTGATTTAGTAGTGAGCACAAAGTAACATATATCATGCAACAACGAAGTCTAACCCTCTTCCTATGCATCGGCATGTCATAAAAGAACAATTCATGCACACATAGTAAAGGCCAATGCATAGTATAAACAGTTTCTTGCAATTCTATCATATTGGAAACATAAAGAGGCGGAGATGTAGTTCCTCTCTCATAATAATTGCAAGTAGGAGCATCAAGCACATCCATATTATATCTATCAAAATTATCATGTGCAATGGTAAGAGGCAACCCATCAATATAATCCTTAATAAGCACAAACTTCTCTGATATAGTGTAGTTTGGGGAATTCAAAAAGATAATAGGACTATCATGTGTGGGTGCAATAGCAACAATTTCATGTTTAACATAAGGAACTATAGCAAGTTCATCTCCATAAGCATAATTCATATTGGCATCTTGGCCACAAGCATAGCAAGCATCATCAAAAAGGGATATTTCAAACAAATTCAAGGGATCATAGCAATCATCATAGCAATCATGCTTCGGTAAGCACGAAGGGGAATTAAACAATGTATGAGTTGAAGAGTTACTCTCATTAGAAGGTGGGCACGGGTGATCAATCCTCTCTTCCTCCTTTTGTTCTTCGCTCTCCTCATCATCTTTTTCATCCAATGAGCTCACAGTTTCATCAATTTCTTATTCCATAGCTTCTTGCAAAATATTAGTCTCTTCTTGGACAGCGGAGACTTTCTCAATAAATGCATTAATATTGTAATTGTATTCATAATTTTCATAGCAATATCTAAGTATAGCTAAATTTTCTGGTCTATAAACTGAATCATCAAAATCATCAAATGCTTTAAACATAGATTCAATCTCATAAGCACCCATAAAAGCAACAAATTCTTCTATTCGTTCCACATCACAGTAACCATATCTACCATTAGCATAAGAAGATAAGGTTTCATTATCATTGAATTTGCATGAAAAGGGAAGGTGTGGATCCTTCATCCTAGAGCAACAAGTATAATCATGTATCATACATAGTTGACGAGCATACCAGCACAACATAGAAATTTGATCCCATAATAATTCCCCTTTTTGTGTCAAGCGATAATCCCTAAAGTATTCATGTTGATCCAACGTATCTCCCATAACAAAGTTGAATGGGGTTTTCTCAGGATTATTAAAGTAGAACATAATTTCTCTCACATAACGAGCATCGAGGGTTTTAGGAGGTTCCCCATCTCCATGAGAAGCAAGTATACCTAATTTTTTTGTATTTCGTGTTCCATATCCATAACTAAAGATAGAGAAAAACTTAGAACAGCAAATAAAAATTACTTAGTGATAAAGCAAACAAGCACACACGAGAATATTCACCCCCACGCTATGACCCCCCAGCAACGGCACCAGAAAAAGGTCTTGATAACCCACAAGTGTAGGGGATCGCAACAGTTTTCGATAAGTAAGAGTGTTGAACCCAACGAGGAGCTAAAGGTAGAATAAATATTCCCTCAAGTTCTATCGACCACCGATACAACTCTACACACGCTTGAGGTTCGCTTTACCTAGAACAAGTATGAAACTAGAAGTACTTTGTAGGTGTTGTTGGATAGCTTTGCAAGAAAGTAAAGAATGCATAAATATAAACTAGGGGCTGTTTAGATAAAGATGCAATAAAGTAAATATAGAGAGTGTGGAGAAGTGGTGGTAGGAGTTGTGGAATTGTCCCTAAGAAATTGACTACTTTACTAGACCGGTAGCAAGTTTTATGTGGGAGAGGCCACTGCTAGCATGTCATCCCTGACTTGGAATTCTATGCACTTATGATTGGGACTATAAGCAAGCAGTCCGCAACTACTAACGTTCATTAAGGTAAAACCCAACCATAGCATTGAGATATATTGGCCCCCCTTCAATCCCGTATGCATCAATTTCTATGCTAGGTTGAAGCTTCTGTCACTCTAGCCCTCCGATACATAGTCCTATCAACATACAACTAACCCTAAGGTATGATCCACACGCGCGCTCATATGATGGGCACCAAAGGACAACCACATAACCACAAGCAAATTAAATCAATCATAGCAATTCATCAACCACCAATAGGACAACGAAAATCTACTCAGACATCATAGGATGGCAACACATCATTGGAAAACAATATGAAGCATAAAGCACCATGTTCAAGTAGAGGGTACAGCGGGTTGCGGGAAAGTGGACCACTATAGATAGAGGAGGGAAGGTGATGGAGATGTTGGTGAATATGGCAGAGGTGTTGGTGAAGATCGCGGTGATGATGATGGCCCCCGGCATCGTTTCGGCGCCACCGGAAGCAAGGGGGAGAGAGCCCCCCTTCTTCTTCTTCTTCCTTGACCTTCTCCGTAGATGGGAGAAGGGTTTCCCCTCTGGTCCTTGGCTCCCATGGCTTGGGAGGGCCGAGAGCCCCTCCAAGATTGGATCTATCTCTCTGTTTTTGTGTTCTGGAATTCTGCCCTGGCACCGTTTCCTTTATATCACGAGATCCGTAACTCCGATTGGATTGAAACCTTCGCCCAGATCATTTTCCAAAAATTAGCTTTCTTGTGGCCAAAGAAGGGCATCAACCGCCTTACGGGTGGCCCACGAGGTTGGGGGCAAGCTCACTTTAAGTGGAAGTGGGCCCCTATCTCGTGGCCACCTCGGGCATCATCTCGTGTTGATTCTTCCTCCCAAAAATCACAAATATTCCAAAATAATTCTCTGTCTGTTTTTATCCCGTTTGGACTCTGTTGATATGGGGTTTCTGCAAAACATAAAACATGCAACAGACAGGAACTGGCACTAGGCACTGGATCAATATGTTAGTCCCAAAAAATAGTATAAAAAGTTGCCAAAAGAATATGGAAGTTGTAGAATATTGGCATGGAACAACCAAAAACTATAGTTACGACAGAGATGTATCAGAAGGCAGCCTGGATCCTTCCCGAGCAAGACCCGCACAGCCTTGTCCAGCTCTCATCCGTCAGGTTTCCATGGCACTGCCGGAGGTCATCTTCTACGCCTTTGAGGTCCCACATGAGGCACGAGTGAGCTTGGAGAGGGGCCAGGCGCTGCACCAGGAACTCACGGACAATCATAGCCCCCGTTGAAGGAGTGGTGGATTAGGCGGTATCTGGACAACCGGACTATATACTTTAGCCGGACTATTGAACCGTGAAGATACAAGACTCAAGACTTCGTCCCGTGTCCGGATGGGACTCTCCTTTGCGTGGAAGACGAGCTTGGCGATCCGGATATTATATTTCCTTCTTTGTAACCGAATCCATGTAAACCCTAGTACTCTCTGATGTCTGTATAAACCGGAGGGTTTAGTCCTTAGAGACAGAATCATAATCATCATAGGCTAGCTCCTAAGGTTTAGCCTATAGATCTCGTGGTAGATCAACTCTTGTAACACTCATATCAGCAATATCAATCAAGCAGGAAGTAGGGTTTTACCTCCATCAAGAGGGCCTGAACCTGGGTAAACATTGTGTCCCTTGCCTCCTGTTACCATTAGCCTAAGACGCACAGATCGGGATCCCCTACCCGAGATCCGCCGGTTTTGACACCGACATTGGTGCTTTCATTGAGAGTTCCTCTGTGTCGTTGCTCCAAGGCTCGATGGCCCGTCTCGTTGTCAAGGACAACATCACCTCTGGGGGAGCGCTGGCTGTAGGCTAAACTCTTCGACTATGCGGCTTCATCATGGTCGCCCAATCGGCTATCGCGCCGACGATGACCTCTCAGGTCATCACGAATAGCCTCCACGTCAATTCGGAACTCGCCAAACAGATGGATCCAATGGATCTCTCCTCCCTTAATGATCTCTTGGATCGCATCGCCGCTTTGGGATTCGCCACAGACTATGACCGGATTGGGCTTAAACCCGACCAAAGGGATATTAAATCCCTGCCGGTCACCCACGAGATAGCGGTAGTGGAGGAGCCACATATGGATTATCCCTCTATTTTGAGGACGAATTATGTCCGGATCACCGAGCTCCCTGAGCCGGACACCCGCTCAAGGGAAGACATGACCCAGACCCCGGACTTAGAATCGGGTATTGGGCCGGAAAAATTGGGCAGCCCCCCGGATCCTGAGCTGTCAAGCACGGAAGCTCCCCTGCCCCAGGGCATTAAATCGGATCAGAATCCAGATTCAGCTACACCCACCCACCTGGACTTAAACCTTCTCTCCCATATCAGACAAGAGCCCCAAGAGACAGTACATCGCTACTATGCCAGATTCCTCCTTGTGCTAAACAAGGTGAAGGACTGTCGTGAGGAGGACGCAGTCTCACTTTTCTGCAAAAACTGCATGAACAAAGGAATCCTTAATGCTATAAGTCGCTGTGATATAGTACACTTTGCTAATTTAGCAACCATAATACAGAAGTATTGTGCCATGGAAAACGCCTGGAAAACCCAAACAGAATTTTGGGATAGTCCGGCTCTCACTAAAACCTTTGTCCGAGCTAAACGGGCGAACTCTCGTAAGTCAGCCAATCCAATCCCCAAGAAACCAAAGCCCACCCCAGGGCGTGGAACCGTATTGGAAGAATGTCTCAATGGGCCATGTAAACTCCACAGCACGCTGAACACTACACTAACACATAGCCTTAGAGCATGTTGGATACTCCGGTAGGTAGCAAAAAGTGGTGAGGATCTTCTTGTAAGCCATAAAGCAGAACAACATCCCGCCAAAGAAAACAATACGGTACTAACAGTCTTCGAGACTTTCGCCTCAAACAATAGGCGCAAGCGAGCTCATTGAAACTCCGCTGAAATCTACCACGTGGCAAAAAGAAATCCGTGGAACGACACTGCTATAACTTTCAGTGCCAGTGATGAACCTCAATTCCAGACAGTCCGGGCACCAGCCGCTTTTGTCCTTAGCCCAATCATGGACAGCTTTCGGCTCACTAAAGTACTCATGGACGGCGGAAGTGGATTAAACTTGATCTACGAAGAAACACTCAACAAGATGGAAATTGATAAAAGCCGCATTGAGCAAAGCGGCACAACCTTCAGGAGAATCATCCCTTGTCGGGAAGCACGGTGTGTGGGAAAAATCACACTCGATGTGGTATTCGGCACTCCGGAGAATTACAGGTCCGAAGAAATCACATTCCAAGTGGATCCTTTCAGCAGCGGATACCACGCCCTTTTAGGGCGGGACGCGTTCACAAGCTTTCAAGCTATACCCCATTACGGGTACATGAAGCTTAAAATGCCCGGACCCAACGGAATCATCACTCTAGCCAGTGATCCGGACATCACACTTCACGCCGAAAACAAAACCGCAGCACTAGCCCTGGAAGCATTATCCGAAGCTCTAGCAGCCGAAGAACTAACAACACTACGTGCCACCGTGGACAGAGACGATGTGATACTCGAAAAGCGACCCAAGTCCACCTCATTCAAACCCGCAGACGAGATAGTCAAATTCTAGGTCCACCCAACGGACCCCACGCAGACAGCTTCCATCGGGACATAGTTGAGCCCCACAACGGACGCCGCACTACGAGCATTCCTACGCGAGAATTGGGACATCTTCGCCTGGCACCCTTCGGACATGCCGGGCATCCCATGCAGACTGGCCGAACACAACCTCAATATACTGAAAGGATACAAGCCTGTCAAACAGACTCTTAGGCGCTTCTCAGAGCCCAAGTGGCAAGCCATGGGGGAAGAGCTAGCCAAGCTACTCGAGGCCGGATTCATCAGAGATATCAAGCATCCGGATTGGCTGGAAAATCAGGTAATGGTACCAAAGAAGGACAAATCCCGGCACCTATGCATCGACTTCAAAGATCTCAACAAGGCTTGCCCCAAGGATCCCTTCCCCCTCCCTTGCATCGACCAAATCATCGACGCCACCACAGGACACGACTCACTGTGTTTTCTCGACGCATACTCTGGATACCATCAAATAATGATGGCAGAGTCCGACCAAGATGCAACGGCTTTCATAATGCCATATGGTCCTTTCTGCTTCAACACTATGCCTTTCGGGCCTAAAAATGCCGGCACAACCTATCAACGCATGATTCAAACATGCTTGGAAAAGCAAATCGGCAAAACAGTGGAGGCATATGTGGACGACGTGGTCATAAAAACAAGACATGTCGAAACCCTAATAGACAACTTAAGGCTCATGTTCAATAACCTCCGAACATACAACATCAAGCTAAACCCAAAAAAATGTGTTTTCGGCGTGCCCTCTGGGAAGCTGCTCGGCTTCATTGTTTCCAATAGAGGAATTGAAGCGAATCCGGCAAAAATCCTAGCTCTTTCGCTGTTGGCTATACCAACAGACCTCAAGCATATCCAGAAACTAGCTGGATGTGTGGCTGCCTTAAGCAGCTTTATCTCCCGGTTAGAAGAAAAGGCATTACCTCTTTACCGCCTTCTTCGGCGCACCGAACACTTCGTGTGGACGGATGCGGCCACGGCTGGACTGGACGAAATAAAGACCTTATTGGCCAGTAATCCAGTCCTAACAGCTCCAAATACTGGCGAACCTATGCTATTGTACATAGCTGCAACACATCAAGTTGTAAGCGCAGTGCTCATCGTCGAACGAGAGGCTGACGGATACAAATTCCTGCTCCAGAAGCCGGTATATTACGTATCCACGGTCCTCACCCCATGCAAATCCCGATACCCACACTATCAAAAGATAGCATATGCGGTCTTCATGGCATCCCGGAAGCTACGACACTACTTTCAAGAGCGATCGATTATGGTGGCCTCCGAAGTACCACTCAACGACATAATAAATAACCGCGATGCTACATGCCGGATTGCTAAATGGGCCATCGAGCTCCTTCCGTTTGACATAACATACAAGCCATGGCGGGCCATCAAGTCGCAAGTACTGGCTGACCTTGTCGCCGAATGGACAGAAGCCGAACTCCCTAAAGAGTACGACGCGTACTCTAACTGGATCATGCACTTCGACGGCTCTAAAATGCTGGCCGGATTGGGAGCAGGTGTAGTTCTGACATCTCCCACCGGAGACACGATCCAAGACGTACACCAAATATTATACAAGGACTCCAACAACACAGCCGAATATGAGGCTCTGTCGCACGGTCTTCGGATGGCAGTCTCTATGGGCATTCAATGCCTGGAGGTGCGCAGGGATTCAAACCTCGCAATATCACAAATAAACGGAGACTTCGATGCCAAGGATCCAAAAATGGCGGCCTACCGTAATGTCGTCCTCAAAATGTCAGCTCGGCTCGAGGGGCTCGAATTCCACCATGTGGCTCAAGAAAACAATCAAGCGGTGGATATCCTCGCCCGCATCGGTGCTAAACGCGACCCTGACCCACCTAACATATTCCTGGAAAGGCTGTTCAAGCCATCCATGGTATGGGAAGGGGAGTCCGGCAACACTAGCACGGATCCAAATACACCCCCATATTCCAAACCATCAGACATAATCGGAGGCTCCACCACTAAAATAACACCCTTGGTGTCAGGACCCCGACTCAATGCCACATCGATCTAGCATGTAACACCTCATATCACTTTGCGCCCTCACGCACAGTATTCCCACGGGTGTCGCCTTACCTTTTCCCGGGACCGTTTGCGCCTTTTGGCACACGTATATGATAGTGTCGCTAGCATCCATATGATAAGGAGCCCGGGCTGACATGGCTAGTCGTAAACCCAAAGTGGCACAAACTTACAGGGACATGCATCCATGACCCAGCATCGAACGTGTCGGTCATCAGCGAGTGAATCCAGGCTGTAGCACTGGGCTAACAGGACTCCGGTGAACCGGGCTGTAGCGGGCTAACACGACTCCGGTATTCATCGTGTGACATTTCCCCAAAGGGACAGACACAGGAACGAAGAAGGGCACATGCCGGCCAGCCTAAGTGTTCCGGAGCAGTAGCAAGCTACCATGGCTCAGTGGAAACACTAGGAGACATTTCCCGGTAAGAGAGGCTACTAAGGATAAACAACTAGATAGTCGGATCCCACACATACCAAGCATTTCAATAACATACACACAATATGCTCGATATGTGCAAATACAACATGGCATCATAACATGACTCTACAACTCAAGTATTTATTCATTAGGCTCCGAGGAGCGAGATATTACAAACATGGGTCTCATTTCCCAACAATCAGAGCATACAAGTCAAAGCACATACGAAAGCTTAACATGTCTGAGTAAAGACATCTAGAAATGAAAAAGGCTGAAAAGCCTGACTATCTACCAGATCCTGCCGAGGGCACAAGATTGTAGCTGAGGTAACAAGCTAAACGTCGAAGTCCACGCGGTACTACTAGCGAGACTGAAGTCTCTCTGCAAAATCATAAATTAAGCAATGTGAGTACGAATGTACCCAGCAAGACTTACATCAGATCTAACTACGTATGCATCATTATCAACAAGGGGATGGTGGGGTTTAACTGCAGCAAGCCAGCTTTAACTCAGTGGCTAACCTGAACTACGACTGCAAGTAACTCTTTTGAGGTGGCGCACACGAGTCCACATATTCACCATATCAATACACTACTATGGATTCGCTCCCGTCTCCCTACGAGAACACCATCCATAGCACTCACGCTTATCTTGCGTATTTTAGAGTATCCACTTTCACTTGTCTATGAACTGTACAGGCAACCCAGAAGTCCTTTACCGCGGACATGGCTATTCGAATAGATCATATTAACCCTGCAGGGGTGTACTTCTTCACACACGCTCTCGCCACTTACCGCCATGTACACCTTGTGTATCTCAGCAACCTACAAGCGGAAGCCTGGTGAGGGAGTCGGCCACGACCTGACTAACCACACAAGTCTCTCGTCCAGGTTTATCGCCTATCCGGGTTCCATCCGCAAGGAGATCCGGCAGGGGTTTCACTCACGGCCCCAAACGATGTGAGCAGGGTTCCCAAGCCCACCATCCGGGTGCCACTTGGTTCACCGTGCCACTGTGCCTAGTCTGTCCCAAGCCCACCTGTACCGGGTGCCACTTGGTAGACTACTAACATTACCTACAAACACCAGAAACTAGTTGCAACTCCTGGACAGAGATCGAGTTGATTAATAAGTCGAGAGGGGCACTTAAGCATTCCAATGTGTGGTAGTAGCTGTTCATGGATCACAAACACATAACTCGGTTCCTGAGGACGGCTGCAATGAGACAACCCACCATGTACTCCTACATGGCCTCTCACCGCTACCTTTACCAAATCGTGTTCACACACTTAGCTCTCAACAGTAGGACATGTTCACACACCTCCAATTCATTCCCGATGAATCAGACCTGACTCAACTCTAAGCAGTACCAGGCATGACAAACAAGCATGAATGAGTAGGCACATCAGGGCTCAAACAACTCCTACTCATGCTAGTGGGTTTCATCTATTTACTGTGGCAATGACATGTCATGCAGAGGATAAGGGGGTTCAACTACCGCAGCAAGTAACAGTTGAATCGTTGTTGTCCTAATGCAGTAAAAGAGAGCAGGAGCGAGAGAGTGGGATTGTATCGGAATGAACAAGGGTGTTTTGCTTGCCTGGCACTTCTGAAGATAGCATTGAGTCTTCATCAGTGTCAACGATCACAGCATTGGAACATCGTCTACCGAGAGGGGACAAGCACCGACAAACAAAGAAGAAACACAATCAATGCAATGCACAATATGATGCATGATTATGACATGGCAATATGCTGTGGTTTGAGCTAATGCAACTAGCAACAGATTAAATGAAGTTGGTTTGAATCCAAAATTCAAATCCAAACTCCATATGTGAAGTTTTAAATGCCATTTATATGATTTTTCCTAAACAGCAGCTATAAGTTGTTCTAACATGCATGAAAATGGTACAGATGGATAGATTGAATTTTTCTGATCATTTTTCATATATAAATTATTTGATTTGGAGCTACGGTTGAATTTCTATGAATTTTAGAGGTTTTGGGCATTTTCTGGAATTTTTAGAATTAAATTAAATCCAGAAAATGGTTAACTGCGTCAGCATTGCATCACTATGACGTCAACGGGTCAACTACGGTCGACCCGGTCAAATCTGACCAGTGGGGTCCGCTGGTCAGTGGCTGGGGCAGGTTAGTGTCGCTGACATGTGGGGCCGGGTCAACAGACACGTCATCAAGTCAACTCTATCGTGTGGGGTCAGTCAACGTGTGACGTGGCCAGGTCAAACTGACCTGTGGGGCCCGTGGGGGTTAGTTTAAACTAAACAGGAGCTAAACTAGGTTAATTAGGTAGTGGGGCCCGTATGTCAGTGAGAGAGAGGGCTAATTACCGGAGTCATTAGCGACTAATGACGGTGCCACGTCGACTTCGCCGGAGTTCGGCTGGCGACGACCAAACCAACGGCGGAGGCTCACCGAAGTTGAGATGCAGGTAGCGGCTGGACGCGCGAAGGCCACCAGGAGGTAGCCCGTGCTCTTCCTCATCCAACGGAGCAGGAAGGAGCGGACGGGGTGCGCTGTACTCGCCGGAGTCGAGCTCACGGCGGCGTCCGGAGCTCGGCCGTGCACGAGCAGGGGGTTGCGGTGCACTAACGACCCAAAGGAGAGGTTGGGCGGCGTCGCTGGGCTACCCAGAGCACGACGGCCAGCAGCGCAAGGCGAGGTGAGCTCAACAGCGAGTGGAGCAATGGCAATGGCGGACGGCGAGCTTCGATGACGTTCGGTCGTTCGCGGGAGAGAGAAACAGAGGAGGGGGGAGGAGCACAGGGAGAGTGAGAGAGAGCTGGATAGCTCTTGGGGTCGCATGGCACCCTCAGGGGAGGCCGGGGCTAGCAGGCAGGGAGGAGCCGGCCAGGACGCGTGCCCGCGCGCGGCAACCACGCGCCCCTGTCCTTCTGTCCAGGGAGGAAGACGACAGGGGGTTGCGGTGGTGGGTTGGGCCAGAACAGGAGCTGGGCCGACTGTGCTGCAGGTGAGCGCTAGGTAACTTTCTTCTCTCTCTCTTTTGTTTCTTTACTATTTCTGTTATTTTGTTTTGATTTAGTTTCGAAACTAAACCATTTTAAAACTTTCTGTAAATTTTTATGTGAGCTCAGAGAGCTAGTCCAAGGTCACATGCAAACTTACAAAATATTTGAACATTATTTCTTATATAGCAGAAATAATTCCAACCCAAATATATAATTGATTTAAATCAAAGACCCAAAATAAATTATTTCTGTGACTCCAAAAATATTGGTTTGAATTTTACCTCATGTCGATATTTTCACAGAATAACAGGAACATTTTCTTGGACTCATTTGATGAGATTTAAATGTTGGTTATTTTTAGAGGTTTTTCTGAGGCTTTTGAAAATTCCTCAATTCAAGTTTCATTTGAATTTAAACATGATGCTAACATGGAAACTAGCATAGGTCAGACTAGAATTAGGGATGTGACAACTGGCCCACAAAATAATGGCTGTAATGGCCTCGTCGACTGAGCCTTTCATGGCCTACCTAAATAGGCAAGAGCTCCCCGAGGACCAAAATGAAGCACGTTGCATCGTGCGGCGTTCTAAAGCTTACAAAGTCCATGAAGGGGAACTCTATAAGAAAAGTGCGACCGGAGTGCTCCAATGGTGCATCTCCGAAGAGGAGGGGCGGCAGCTCTTGGCTGAAATCCATGCCGGACTCAGCGGACACCACGTTGCGGCTTGGGCCCTTGTTAGCAAGGCCTTCCGCATAGGCTTTTATTGGCCTACAGCCCAAGCAGACGCACAGGACCTCATCCAACACTGCGTCGGTTGCCAGCTCTTTGCCAATCAGAGCCACATGCCCCCTACTGCTCTCCAAACAATCCCCATCACTTGGCCCTTCGCGGTCTGGGGGATGGATATGGTCGGACCCCTTAAGGGGGGAAGCCACAAGAAAAAATACTTATTGGTCATGGTAGACAAGTTCACCAAATAGATAGAAGCCAAACCAGTCAAAATGGCCGAATCCGGACAAGTGATAGACTTCATATCCGGGGTTGTACACCGATACGGCGTCCCCCACAGCATCATCACTGACAATGTCTCAAACTTCACAGCCGATGAAGTAAAAACTTGGTGCGGCAACATGGGCATTAAGCTCGATTACGCCTCCGTCTACCATCCCCAAAAAAACGGCCAGGTCAAACATGCAAACAATCTCATCATGAGCAGCATCAAACCCCGACTAGTGTGATCCTTGACAGAATCGGACATGCACTGGATCGAGGAGCTCGACTCCGTACTCTGGGGGTTGCGGATCACGCTGAATCGCACCACCGGATACACACCATTTTTTATGGTGTACGGCGCAGAAGCAGTACTACCCTGTGACATAATACATGATTCGCCTCCCGTGCGCATGTACGAAGAGAAGGAAGCTGAGTTAGATCGGCGGGACAACTTAGATGCCCTGGAGGAGGAGCGCAACGTTGCAAAAGCCCATTCCGCATTCTATCAGCAGCAGGCTCGACGGTACCAAAGCAGAGAAGTGCGGGCCAAAACTTATAATATTGGCGAACTCATTCTATGCCTACCGGAGAAGAAGGACAAGCTCAAACCTAAGTGGGAGGGTCCCTTCGTTATTGATAAAGTTCCCACCGGAGGAGCGTACTGCTTACGTAATGCATCCGATAACAGACTCGAGCCGAACCCATGGAACGCGGCCAGACTCTGGAGATTCTACGCCTAGCGCCGAACTCAGTGTTCGTCTCCTTACCCCCTCCTTTTTCCTTTCTCGACCTTTTTCCTTATTCACACAAAGTACTTAATACAGTGCGGACGCCGGATCACTCCGAACACACTATGTGTGTAAGCCTTACCTGGCGGCTTCCTATACGGAAGCTAAATATAATTACTTTAATGGCTTTTTGCCTATCACATATGTGTTCCTTTTCCATATGTGCCTTTTCCTCACCATTATATGCATCGATATGACTTAAGATGTGGCCATGCTGGGTTGCCTGGCTCTTGTGTTTATGCCCTACGTTCGCATTAATTTGGCTAGGGCATAATGGGAGCACCTTTGCGATTGTTACTGCCGGTTCAGCCGGATGTGTACCGCAGACTGGGTGAAGCCGAAAGCTAGCGTTCTTAAGGGAATATTCGGTCGGTGAACAAAAGATGTTCCTTTCGTTTATTACAACGTAAATCGCCGGATGTTTTGTATCATGCGTCTCTGTTCGCAGTCCGGACATGTACATCGATGCATGCGTACCCAGGGAAAGGAACCCCTAACAGAACTATTCTCCCTGGAAGATGTTTCTTACTATCCATGTAATATAACATAGCTAGTTGGGTACTTGTCTGTTCAAGCACTTATGACCCCTACGGCTGGTTTCCATGCATACCCCGGTTCTGCATAATTGAGCGGGTATTCAGATACACCCCAGACTATCGGATCCAGGGGCCAAAGCAAAAAGGTCCGCCATGACAAATGATTTTTAATCCGGCTGGGGACTACATATGTCCATTGAATTACATAGTCACTTGGACTGACTATATTCTTCCTCTATACCGTCCAACATCTTCCACAATTGGAAGCACCACCGTGCTCCTTGGAGCACATCCACGAGCTCCCCCATGCCTTTTGGAAGGGAGGTGGATGGCCACAAGGCCTAGGCAATACCTGCATCACCTGCCGAGCTCGCTCGTGCAGCTGTGAGAGGTCTTGCAGCATATCACCCGCGGACGCCGGCATCTCCTCTTCAGGGCAGCCCATCAACATACCTACAGACATAAACTTTTTCAATAGGCTTCCTCGCTGAGCTGTACTACAGTTCGTCTAGGCACATACCATAAATGCCGTGGCGAAGCCTTCTGTTCTCCTTTACGGAGTCCGCCAGCTGAGCGCGAACATCTTTTAATTCGACGCCCAGCTGCACATTGGCATCTTGAAGATTGTTCTTCTCCTGCCTAACTTGCGTAAGAACACGCTCTCCAGCTTTTAGCTGCCTTTGGAGATGCGACTCGTTATCTCTTACGACCTCCGGATTCACCCCAGGATTGTCTGCACAATTTTCTGTTAGACTTATCATACAAGCCACTTACTAACTGGTACATTTCCATACAATTGAGACAAATGTTACCAGATGAGGCTTTCTAGGATTCCTCTAACTTGGCAACCGTGGCCCTCAGCTGGGTCTTGCACTCCTCCAGCTCTCGAGACAATTGGGCATTCTTATCTAGAAGGACCTGGGCATAAATTGATCCTTAAAATAGTTGTTCCAACAGTTTCAAGTCTTAGGGGCTACTGCTATATATGCTTTTCAAATTTTCTTACCCGTATGTCTTTGGCATACTGGTCCGTCGCTCGGGCAATCTCGCCTTGTGCAGCTCGGATGTATGCGTCTCCCGAATTGAAAGCATTAAATGCCTCTTTGGAAAGGAGGTTGTTGCAAAGTATGACCCGTCGGCGTCGGTGATTCATGGTGCTCTCTACTTCGGAATTCATGGCAGAGAGCATATCCGCATCCTCTATCGGAGGACAATTCGGCATCGGCCCCGCGTCCGCCTCCTCTCTCGAAACCGGTTCTAGAATCCGGTTGGTGGAGGCGTGATTGGCAGGATCTCCAGATATAGTCCGGCTACTCCTCTTTCTTCCAGGACATGAAGGACGTTGTTACATTTCGAACACAATAATCACGGAGCAGGTTTTTACCATACCTCTGTCGCGGCGTTTCGGCCCTAACTGCCTTCCTCTTAAGCCTGCCCGATCCGGACGCCCTTTGCCGACGAGCCCCCAGGGGCTCGACGCCGCGTTCCGACGGTCGTCTCTACAAAAAATACGATATTTCAGGCATGACATCATAAAGGAGTCCTCTTCGAAGGATAGGGTTTTGGCCTTGCTTACTCGCGATGAAGGCAGCAGTCCGGTATAGTCAGTGACAATAGCCACCGAGGCACCATCACATCTAGCCTGATAACATGTCCCATTGACAAGCTCCACAGTAATATCCGGATCTTCTACAAGTCCGACATCGAAGACCCTTCCGGGGTCCTCTGGCCGCGGGGAGGGACTGCTGAACCCTTCTACGTCCCTCCTCAGTTCCTGCTCGGAAATGTTGAGGTAAATAATCATGACGAAGGACGCCAGAATGAATGGAGCGGGGGGAAGGAGTGGCGACATACCCAGCTTGGGGGGTTGTACATAGAAAACCCATCTTGTGGTTAATATGAAGGAATTCTTCTTCTTCTCCTTTATATAGATCGGACAATATCCTCGCTAGAGCAGTGGCGGAGTCCGGACCCTTACGGCCACAATGGGTGGCATCATGTTCCCTGTTGTAGTGCCACATGGGCTTCCCCCAATATTGAAGCGGCTGCTCTCCCTGCATTATGCATATTGCCATAACCTCGACTATCGTCAGCCCGGATTTGGCCAGTAACTTTATCATGCTCATCAGGAAGTGCATTTCTCTGGTATCCTCCTCTTGGGGGCCCCGAGGGTGCCAGCTTCGACGTGCCTTCGGTGCAGCATCACTGAACTCATGGAGACCTTTCTGGACTGGATCCAGAAGGGGAACGTCGTCGACATAAAACCACTCTGAAGGCCAGTTCTCCTGTGCCTTCTTGGGAGTATCGGATAGGTATCCGGTCTCGGCGATGCGCCATACTTCGGCTCCACCCACTTGACATAGGGATTCTCCTTGGTTGCGAGGGACGAGGCAGAACAACTTCTTCCATAACCCAAAGTGAGCCTAGGAGCCTAGAAATAGTTCACAAAGGGCAATGTATCCTGCTATATGCAGCACGGAGGCAGGGGTGAAGTTGTGCAACTGGAGGCCGTAGAACTCCAGGAGCCCGCGAAGGAATGGGTGGATTGGAAACCGACGCCTCTTAGCAGATGCGGGATAAGGCATATTCGCTACCTTAGGGATGGATTAGGAGATCTCTCCGCTTGCTCCCCGCCATTATAGGTGGCTTGTCCAGCTTGGACGGGGACCATGAACGCCAGGGGAAGGAACCCTTGGGTCTGTAACTTTATCAAACAACTTTGAGGAACTGAACACTCTTCCCAGTCGCCTGGCTTGGAGCGAGGGGAATGAGAAGAAGAGCTGCGGCGACCGGCCATGTTGGAATGGTTTTTTCCGGAGCACTCTGTTGGTTGCTTGCTCGAGGGAAGGGGGTGAGGTTTGGATCTGATAATCCCCGTCTCTTCAAATAGACGGTTTGCCTGCCAGACCGGGGGTGGCAAATGCAAAAATGCCTCGGCTCCTCGTATTCGCTCGACACGTGGAGATGGTCATTATTAAAGAACAGAAACTGAGGAGTAAAACATTGATGGGAAGCCGGACACTGTTTGTTGTAACAAGTACTTTGGAGTATTTGGAGATGGAACCCGCCTTGCAATGCTGAAGACAAACTACGCGCCGGACTCATCGTCATTGAAGCCTGGTTCAGGGGCTATTGAGGGAGTCCTGGATTAGGGGGTATCCGGACAGCCGGACTATATACTTTGGTTGGACTATTGAACCGTGAAGATACAAGACTCAATACTTCGTCCCGTGTCCGGATGGGACTCTCCTTTGCGTGGAAGACAAGCTTGGCGATCCGGATATTATATTTCCTTCTTCGTAACCGACTCCATGTAAACCCTAGTCCTCTCCGGTGTCTATATAAACCGGAGGGTTTAGTCCTTAGAGACAGAATCATAATCATCATACGCTAGCTCCTAAGGTTTAGCCTCTACAATCTCGTGGTAGATCAACTCTTGTAACACTCATATCATCAATATCAATCAAGCAGGAAGTAGGGTTTTACCTCCATCAAGAGGGCCCGAACCTAGGTATACATATGTCCCTTGCCTCATGTTACCATTAGCCTAAGACGCATAGATCGGGACCCCCTACCCGAGATCTGCTAGTTTTGACACTGACACCCGTTAGCGCCCAGGAAGCCCATGTCTGCCTGCATCTTCTACAAGACCGGCGCCGCCCGGGGGTCGGTGAGCTTCTCGTGAGACCACTGAGGCAGCTTCTCCGGCCGCCCAGTCGGCAGCTCTAGCCAATCGTGATGGCTCCGAGCGTCCAGGTAGATCCACCTGCGCTAGAAGTCATCCACCTTCTTCCCGACCTTCATGAGCTTGTTATTATCATGGAGTGCGACGAAGGAGATGCATCCAGAGCGCTCGCTTGAGCCATGCATCCGAAGGGAGAAGAATGGTCAAACAGTGCAACGGACGGCTTCACCCCCACGAAGGCCTCACAGTAGAAAGCAAAGACCGATCGGAGGAGGACGGAGTTGGGTTGAAGATTAAGCGCGTGGATCTAGTAGTGGTCAAGGATGGCGAAGAAGAACCTAGAGAAAGGCGGGACGAGCCCCACGAAGAGGCTGTGGAGGAAGAAAGGGAAGAACGCGCCCACCAAAACTCCCTGCTCGGTGGAGCTGACCCGAAGCTCAGTCGCTCCCCCTCTTCTCCTTGCCCGCCTTCAGTAGGAGCACGACGGCGAGATGCTCGACTTTGGTGAGGGTTGATGGGCTGAAGGCCGCTTCGAGAGCAGGAGCGGCGGTCACGGCCATGCCGGCAAGCTTTGACTTCTTCCCCACCATTGGTAAGGAGCTTAGGAGTAGGAGTTAGTGGATCTGGAGGCGCCCTCGGCAGGACATGGATGAGATGTGGAGCAAGACGAAGGGAAGGAAATGAAAGCTCGGTTGCGGGAGTTGGCCTTTTCGTCAGGCCGCGCCAGTTGCCGAGGCAGCATGGGGAAGCAGATATGCCCACGTCCCATCAAGCTCCACGCATCGGCTCGATCCGTAGGCGATTGGGGCCCGTGGCATTCCACACTTGCCCTTTGGCTTCGCCTCGAAGCCAAGTGCGAGCGCGCCTTGGGCCCCGGGGCTTCTTTCGATGTTCTGGGAACTAGCGTACCCAGACCCGCCTGCCTGCGGCCCACGACGTGGCTCCATCGACAGCCTGGTATGACCCAGCTTTGACTACAACAAGACAAGACCCTCGCAAGGGGCCAAGCCTCGCGGGGCAGGCGACACCAAGACCTCCTAAGGGAGTGGCCTCCTTAGGTGGCCTCCTGATGGAGCGGAGATTTCTATGCAAGACCCAGCCTCACGAGGCTGGAATGACATCAGCCATGACGACCAAGGCCAGGCGCGCGTCAGCAGGTGCGGAGCGGCATGTTTCCTTTTTGGTGCAAAGGAGGAAAGCGCAGGTCCGAAGTCCCAAGGAATCAGCCAAAGGTTGCCATTTGCATGCAACAAGACCAAGACCGCCATAACTGCAGGATGGATATCATCGCCGTGCCCACCACGATGTCACGCTCAGAGGCTTTGTAGGCGAAGACCACCTTTCGTCAGAATTAGATGCAATTCTTGTCCCCTTTAAAATATGGCCTTTGTGGGATCCCTTCCCGCCTAAGTTTTGGAGGAAGAGGACCAAGGCCACTATAGATATAGCCCAGCCACCACCATAAATGGGGAAGACCGGTCGACTCACCAGGTGAACAGCTCATCGAATCCCTAAGAGCTCATCACAAGAACACGCCTCATGAGGTTGTTCTTCCACTTGTACTAGTTCATCCTCAGCCCCCCACGAGGCTAATCCACCACAATGTAGGAGTAGGGTCTTACACCACAAGGTGGCCTAAACTTGGGTAAATTGTCGTGTCTTTCTCTGTCATGTTCATCAAGCTAGGTCGGAGAGAAACAGGTCGATCTGCTTGAGAGGTTGAGTTCTTCATACACGCCCCTGAGTTTGAACCTTTCTTGGGTCTGCGGAGCCTGGAATCCGACAGTATTTATTGGCAGCCAGAATCTAGATCGACGGGAACAGTACACACGCCGGTCGCCAGAATTTACGAGTACTGTAGTTTGAATTACACATGATTCCCGCAGTAAAATCCACGTGTGAACTTAATAGCTGACTGTTTCCAATACAGAACCGTGTCTGATTAATAACCCCCGCCACTCACCTTCCAAACCTCGAGGCACGAAATAGAGTGCCAATCCTGTGGGGGGCGGTTGTCTTGCCACATCTTTATATTTTCTTTTTTGAACACCAGATATTTACATTGTCTGATGATATTTTAACTCTCACACAAGTACAAAAAATATGATTTTTCAACCATTATGGTTAGTCGTTGCATGTAGATGTAGTTCAAATTTGAATTACGGTCATTAAACGGCTAGAAAATCACTTAAATGTCTTTAAAAGGTCAAATGACCCCTAGAATTTTCCAATTTTTCACGTGACATTTGTATTAGTGCACGTTAAACGTAGAAAGAATTTGAAGGTCGTAAGAGGAAGCTATCTCCGATTCGTCATCAAACATGCATTGTTCCCTCTCGGAACCACGAGCCTACTAGTGAGTTGCTCTGGTTTGGGAGGGGTGTGTCTCCAAACTTTCGTCAAACAGGCCAATTTTGTTTACCACATCATCTTGCTAAAATGACATTACATCATGCAAGGTTTCATGTTTTTCTGATCATTTTTTAATTTTTTGGAATTAAAATGCCATGGCACTCCATGCATGTGTCGATGTCGTGAGACCAATATGTTTTAAAATTCCTTCTAATTTACTGCACATGGAATTAACTCGCACACAAGTACAAACATATGATTTTTCAAACCGTTATTATTAGCCGTTGCATGTAGATGTAGTTCAAATTTTGATTGCAGTCATTAAATGGCTAGAAAATCACTTAAATGTCTTTAAAAGGTCAAATGACCCCTTAAATTTTCCAAATTTTCACATGACAGTTGTATTACAGCATGTTAAACATAGAAAAAAGTTGGAAGTCGTAAGAGGAAGCTATCTCCCGTTCGTCATCGAACATGCATTGTTCCCTCTCAGAACCACGAGCCTTCTAGTGAGTTGCTCCGGTTTGTGCGTGGTGTGTGTTCAAACTTTCGTCAAACATGACAATTTTTTACCACATCATCTTGGTGGCATGACATTACATCAAGCAAGGTTTCATGTTTTTCTGAACATATTTTTAATTTTCTGGAATTATAATGACATGGCACTCGATGCATGTGTCCATGTCGTGAGACCAATATGTTTGAAAATTCCTTCTTATTTACTGCACATGGAATTAACTCGCACACAAGTACACCAATATGATTTTTCAAACCGTTATGGTTAGCCGTTGCATGAAGATGTAGTTCAAATTTGAATTACGGTCATTAAATGGCTAGAAAATCACTTAAATGTCTCTAAAAGTACAAATGGCCCCTAGAATTCTCCAATTTTTCACATGGCAGTTGTATTAGTGCATGTTAAACGTAGAAAAAATCTCACAGTCCTAGCTAGTCCTTGCTTGTCATTGCTTAAGCATCCATGCATCATGTTAAGTTCAAAGGAAAATTGAATTGGGGATTGATAAACCCTAGCACCAAATGAAATGCAACTAGGATCAAAATAAAAATATTTTCAATAACTTAAAATGCCCTGCAAAAAGTTCATGAGTTTTGAATTTGTCTAGAACCTCTGCCAAAAATGGTGCATAGTTTTCTAGGTCATTTATGGATTTCTGAATTAACTCATATTGTATTTGAATTAGGGCATTTAAATCCTATAAATATTTTAAATGCTCTAGTAATTCTGAAACTAGTTGAGGGCTGTTGGGAATAATTTCAACAGTGCCCACAAATATTTTCAGGAGTATTGGAAATGGTTTAGTATTTTTGCTAAATCAAAAACAGAAAGAAAGATAGGAAACGGAACAAAATAAGAAATGCACAGAGAGAGGAAAAATCTACCAGGCACTTACCGCAGCCCACTGGCCGGCCCAGTGCTGTGCAGCCCAGTTGCTAGTCATCGCCTAGCTCACGCCAGAAGGACGCGAGGCGCGTGGTCGTTGCACACCGGCCACCTCCTACCTCTCTGCCTGTCCGCTCGTTACCCGGAGGACGCCATGCAGCCCCCTCCCTATCCTCTCCCATGTCTCTCTTCCCCGCCGCTGCCAAGCGCCTTGAAGCGCGCCGTTGCTCGTCAACGCAGCCACCATGCTCCCCCCCATTACCTCACCATGTTTGGAAGATCCTCCGCGATGCCCTTGACCTCTCCACCGAGCCACGCAGCGTCGGGCGCCCTCTGACGTGGCCCCCAAGCTCGCCTTCGTCTTCTACATCTAAGCCCCGCCATCTCCGTTTCGACGCCGCCTGGACCTCCCCGAGCCCGCTGACCCACCCTACAGATTTGCTGTGAGATCCCTTCCGTTTCCCCCCTTACCCCGTCGTCACGCATGAAGCCTAGCTAGTTTCCCCGATGTGCCATGAGCATGTTGCCGCCGTGTCTGTCGCCACCATCGTTGCAGGTCACCGAACTCGCGTTCGAGCACGACCGCGAGCTCGTGGAGCTCCCAGGAGCCCGCCCAGCCTCTCAGATTTCTCGCTTGCCAAGCGTAGCCCCGCACCCATGCTAGCCCAAGCTCCAGCCACTGCCACGAGCTCGTTCTGGCGAGCTTTGTCCACCCCCCCCCCCCCCCCCCCCCCCCCCCCGCGTGCTTCCGCTGGATGCGCGCGAGCAAGGGAAACCCTCTGGTGCCCTTGGCCCAACACCGGCCGTAGCACCGCTCCAGCAACCCTCCGGTGACGCTGACGTGGACCCATCATTAAGTGCTAATCACCACTAACCCCCCTAACAGACACTGACGAGCAGGCCCCACGTTTGGTCAAATCCCAGTCAACACGAGATTAACCCCTAATTAACTATGAGCATATGACATGTGGGACTGGGTCGTCAGGTTTGACCCCGTTCAACCCTTTGACTGGGATTATTTCTAATTTGAAAATTCTAGAAAATTAGCAAAACTTCTAAAAATTCATATAAATTCAACCGTAACTCAGAATGAAATAATTTATATATGAAAAAGGATCAGAAAAATTCAATCTATCCATCTGTAGCATTTTCATGCATGTTAGGCCAATTTATAGCTGCCGTTTAAGAAAAATCATATAAATGGCATTTGAATATCCACATACAAAGTTTGAATTTGAATCTTGGATTCAAACCAACTTCATTTACCATGTTATTAGTTATATTAGCTCAAATCACAGCATTTTGCCATGTCATGATCATGTATCATATTGTGCATTGCATTGATTGTGTTTCCTTCTCTGTTGCTAGTGGTTGTTCCCTCTCGATAGACATTTTCCGAAGATGAGTTCGATGACACCGATGAAGAGCTATACAATCTTCAGAAGTGCCAGGCAAGCAAACCTCCCTTGTTCATTCTGATACAATCCCACTCACTTGCTCCTGCTCTCTTTTATTGCATTAGGACAACAATGATTCACCCACTACATGTTGTGGTAGTTGAACCCTTTTCCTCTGCATGACATGTCATTGCCATAGTAAATAGATGGAACCCACAAGCATGAGTAGGAGTTGTTCGAGCCCTGATGTGCCTACTCATTCATGCTTGTTTGTCATGCCTGCTATTGCTTAGAGTTGTGTCAGGTCTGATTCATCGGGGATGAATTGGAATGTTGTGAAACATGTCCTACTATGTGTGGGCTAAGTGTGTGAACACGATTTGGTAAATATAGCAGTGAGAGGCCATGTAGAAGTACATGGTGGGTTGTCTCATTGAAACCGTCCTCAGGAACTGAGTTATGTGTCTGTGATCCAAGACAGTTGCTACCACACATTGGGTTCCAGTAACTCGACCCCTCTCGACTTATTAATCAACCTGATCTCTGTCCAGGAGTTGCAACTAGTTTCTTGTGTTTGTAGGTGGTGCTAGTAGTCTACCAAGTGGTACCCGATACAGGTGGGCTTGGGACAGACTAGGTGCAGTGGCACGGTGTACCAAGTGGCACCCGAATGGTGGGCTTGGGAACCCTGCTCACATCATTTGGGTCCGTGAGCGACACCCCGGCCGGATTTCCTTGCGGATGGAACCCAAATAGGCGATAAACCTAGACTAGAGACTTGTGTGGTTAGTCAGGTTGTGGCCGACACCCTCGCCAGGCTTCTGCTTGAAGGTTGCCGAGATACATAATGTGTACATGGCGGTAAGTGGCGAGAGCATGTGTTGAGAAGTACACCCCTGTAGGGTTAACATGATCTATTCAAATAGCCACATCCGTGGTAAAGGACTACTGGGTTGCTTATACAGTTCATAGACAAGTGAAAGTGGATACTCTAAAATATGCAAGATAAGCATGAGTGCTATAGATAGCCTTCTCGTAGTGAGACGGAAGCGGATCCGTAGTGGTGTATTGATATGGTGAATATGTGGACTCGTGTGCGCCACCTCAAAAGAGTTACTTGCAGTCGTAGTTCAGGATAGCCACAGTCAAAGATGGCTTGCTGCGGTCAAACTCCACCACCCCCTTTGTTGATACTCATGCATATGTAGCTAGTTTTGATGTAACTCTTGCTGGGTACATTTGTACTCACGTTTGCTTAATTTATGTTTTTGCAGAGAGACTCCAATCTCACTAGTAATTCCGCGTGGACTTCGACGTTTAGCTTGTTACCTCAGCTACGATCTTGTACCTTGGGAGGGTCTTGTAGATAGTCAGGCTTCTCAGCCTTCTTCATTTTAGTTGTTTGTACTCAGACATGTTATGCTTCCGTTGCCTGTATGCTCTGTATGTTAGGTCATGTGACCCATGTTTGTAATATCTGGCTCCTCGGAGACTATTGAATAAATACTTTGAGTTTTAGAGTTTTGTTGTGATGCCATGTTCTATCTGCACATATCGATTATATTGTGTGTATGATTTGAAATGCTTGGTATGTGTGGGATCCGACAACCTAGTTGTTTATTCTTGGTAGCCTCTCTTACTGGGAAATGTCTCCTAGTGCTTCCACTGAGCCATGGTAGCTTGCTACTGCTCTGGAACACTTTGGTTGGCCAGCATGTGTCCTTCTTCGTTCCTGTGTCTGGCCCTTCAGGGAAATGTCACGCGTTGTTCCTTTAAGTCCTTGTAGCTTGCTACGACTTGGGCTCATACGTTGATGATCGACACGTTTGTTGATGGGTCATGTACACCTGTCCCTGTAAGTTAGCGCCACCTTGGGTTTACAACTAGTCATGTCGGCCCGGGTTTTTTGTCATATGGATGCTAGAAACACTATCATACACATGAGCCAAAAGGCGCAAATGGTCCCAGGCCAGGCAAGGTGGCACCCATGGGAATACCATGCGTTAGGCCGCAAAGTGATATGATGTATTTCATGCTAGATCTATGTGACTTAGGATCAGGGTCCTGACAGCTTTGGTATCAGAGCTTGGCTGCCTGTAGGATTACCAAGCCAAACTAGTCGAAGTTGAGTCTAGAAATTATTTAGTTATATAAGGGAATTGATTGTGGATGGGAACATAAGGCTCTTTTTACTCCTTATACCTTATGCCTTCTGATCTGAGTCGTCTTAACATTCCTACGGGGTTAAGGAACTAGGCTTTCTCATCTTTCTATCAGGATCACGTGTTACTAATCCGTAGACTTATAAGATTGATGGATTTAAGCCTTAGTCCGGTTTCTACTACCTCTGAATGTTGACCATTGATTTCGGAACCTTGATATTGTGATGTTGAGTGGTTATGCCATCTTATGCAGGATGTCTCAAATCTTTTTGAGCATTTATAGCCGTTATGTTGTCCGGGTCATCCCAGGTTTCTAAACAATCTGATGCATTTGCAAATTCCTTCTTACCGCTCCGAAGCTCCTTTGTGCCAGATTGACCACACTAACCGGTGGGTTGAGGTACTCCATTACCTCGACATATATGTTCGAGCTATTGTTATGGCCCTAGGTGTCTTAGGGAATCAGCTAGTAATCTAGCCATGTTTTGTGTTCCCAGTGTGATGATTCTGGCCATCATTCTCGAAAGCCTCCCATGATGCCATTTAGTTAGTACGCATTCTATCCTTAGGTTTCGAACATGAGATTCACCCTACTTACTTCATGTTGATAGTGTTTGCTAGTTCCTTTAGGATATTAGTAACGTTTGCGATAGCCCTCGAGGTCTATGGTATATCGTTCTTCCGAATACCATGAACCATCCTTGGCAGAAGCTCTTCTGAACCAAAAGATCACAACAAGAGTACTCCTGGTGGGTTCTCCATCCTATATTGTGAATCTGCCAGTCCTACCTTTCCGCATGGGTTATCCGGAAGAAACATGTTGAACATTGGTCAACATACTAATCTATGCATCCACAACTCAGAAAATCATATGTTCCTTTGAGTTGTCCCTCTTTAGTTGTATCCTAACCTTCGTCTATTAAGTGATAGTCACGAATGGTTGTGCCTTCGTGTTCATCGGTGCCTATTATTCGTGTGGTCTGTCAAGCCATTCCATTTTGGAATGACTAGGAGAAACAAACTCCAATACCTCATCCATATCCAGGATTGTGTCAAAGTAGTTGTATTCCGCAGATCAAAATGCCAATTTAGCTTTTGTTCTGTTCTACCTTGGAGTGTTTCCCTCGTCATGTCAGGATTGTCATCAGAATTGCACCATCTCTTATGAATTCTTGGTACAGTGATACTTCTCGCCATCACTACTCATTCCTCGGTCCCCATGTTGTGGTAACCAGATTGCCCACAAGTGAATTGTGATGCGTGAAATCAATACTCCTAGCAACCATGTCGCTTAGTGGTTAACGGACAATAATCTTATTATTAGTGTGTTGGTTATGGAATCATCATTCTATGGTTGATCGTGTTACCTAGCCCATCTCCCTGGTGCACTTCTCGATCGATGAGTTTGGATTATGTCAATCCCTCGCTCTTTTGATCATATCGTCTTTCCCTGAACAGCAACATTGTTCCTGAGCTTAGTAACATGTCAGTGGTTCATGATTTTCCGAGTATCTTCTCGGAAGTATCATCAGGTTGTCACCTGACCGCTATGTTGAGTCCATGATCAAGTTGGTTTTCGAAACCACCCTTTCTCCAAGAATCTGTGTTGGATACCCTGTGCTAGTTGGTTAAGTTAAACAACAACTTGGAGATTTGGAAGATAAAAGTTTGTTCTACTTAGCTCATTTTAAGGGATATCTTGTATGTGTGTTGAAGAAAGATAGTATCTTCGTCGATTGACCCTCGTGATTAGTTAATGGACCTATCATCTTATCCAATCTTTGATTCGAGTATGGGCTATCGTCAAATCAGATCAGAACCAATGATATTCGTAATGTTGTCTTACTCGTGGTTGTTTCCTCCAGCATACACCATTATATCTTTTCGTCTGACCATTGCTACCACTGTATTCACATAATTGTGGTATTCCATCTATATGGGAATCTTGATGACTTGTTGTTGAGCTCATCAGCAGCATTTTTTCTTCTCCATGATTCATGTTGAACATTAAGCTAATGTTGGAAACTTTGTAAACAATGGCTTCATATTCCGTTCATGAGGTATATGTTTGGATGAGAGGAGTGACTTCCTATAATTCACGTGTATTTGATGCAAGTTGCCGACGTGAATTTGAAAAGTTTGTTTTTTGCTTCCTATGGAATCATCCCAAGTCAATCATGCATATGTGCGAAGTATTCTCTGGTCTCGAGACTTGCAACCTTCATTCTATATGTATCTCTAGCACACCAAGCCACTGATTGACTTGCAACCTTCATTCAAGGAAAAGAAGTCTATGCTTGGGATCTAATCCATGGACTTACGTAATGACTTTGATATCCTTGATGATGGTTCCCAACCAGAACTTGGTAGTGTTTCGTTGTAAGACTATTGTGTGGTCATGCATGTATGGGACAGCGTGTTCACATGTGTTTAGCAGAACTAGCTCATGTTTTTTGAGCTTACTACCGTAGTTCGTTTCCCGAGAATCTTGCAACGTCATTTCATTGATTTGTGTTGCAACCTTTCACTCTCAGACATGTTGAGTCTGGAGTATCCTATCATCAACCATATATGAATCTCAGGCAGATATAATGGTTGGAACTTTTCCCAAGATTTATAATGTTGGTCCTATAAACCGTAAAAGTGGATGTTGTGGCTACCCCACCTAACTAGAAGGCCAATTATTGTAGTATCTTGATTCATCAATTTAGCCACCTCCCCATGAGGATGTCATATGACTTATTCTAGAAGTTGTTCCTTATGGACCATTTGTCTTCCCGAAGTCCGACCTTTTACTTGATGTTCTAGATACCATACCATATCTATAAGTGGGTTATGCTAGTACATCAAGGAGAACATTGGAAGAGGAGTGCTAAATGTCTCTCGGCTGATCATTCAGATTTCATTCCCTTGGCTTCGCTAAGGTGAAATCTGAAAAAAAAAGTGTTGTCTTCCTTTGCATCTTCATTGACCATCACTATTCATGATGGTAGTAAGAAGCGTTGTCAGGATCCTCGGCACGGATGTTGGTAAGACCTTGATGGGTATGGAAATGCTCAAGTTCTTGGGAGCACACTCAGTCACTAGGTTATATCCTCGGTATCAATTGGAATGTGCCTCCCGTTTGCCGAGTTGTTCTATAACCATAGTTTCCTTTCCGATCTAAGTATGCCATTTCTTCGAACTCCTTCAAACGATCTATTGTGAATTTCCTTAGTCTGGTATAGAGAGTTTCAATGATCTCTGTGTCAAAAGTAATTCTTTTTGCCACTTAAGGGAATAATACTATGAGTCACCTCCTCTATAAGGTGCCCCGTTATGGTATCATGGCAATTATTTTCCTTGCTACTTTGAAACCCTCGTCAAATTTGTTCTTCCATCCCTCTTGATGTGTGTTTGGGCATCTCAGCTAAAGAGATGTTCTTACCTCTCACTCCATGAGTTGATCTGGAATTGCTCGGTGTTCGACAAGATCGACTTATCTTCCTATAGTCATCGTGTTGGATGAAAATCTCAAAAGCAAAGATGTCAAGATCAAGATGATGATCGAATCAACGTTCTTATGAAGTGGAACCTAGACCATGAGGATTGTGTTAGCTTTGTGTTCCCTCTATCTTCTTACCTCACGTCCTGAATCTCGGGACGAGATTCTTGTTTAGTGGGGGTGAATTGGCATAGCCCTATCTAGTCCTTGTCTATCATTGCTTAAGCATCCATGCATCATGTTAAGTTCAAAGGAAAATTGAATTGGGGATTGATAAACCCGAGCACCAAATGAAATGCAACTAGGATCAAAATAAAAATATTTTCAATGAACCCAAAATGCCCTTCAGAAAAGTTCATGATTTTTGAATTGGTCTAGAACCTCTGCCAAAAATGGTGCACACTTTTCTAGGTCATTTATGGATTTTTGAATTAACTCATATTGTATTTGAATTAGGGCATTTAAATCGTATAAATATTTTAAATGCTCTAATAATTAAACTAGTTGAGGGCTGTTGGGAATTATTCCAACAGTGCCCACAAATATTTTTAGGAGTTTTGGAAATGGTTTAGTATTTTTGCCAAATCGAACATAGAAAGCAAAATAGGAAACAAAACAAAATAAGAAAAGCAGAGAGAGAGGAAAAACCTACCTGGCCCTTACTGCAGCCCACTGGCCAGCCCAGTGCTGTGCAGCCCAGCTGCCAGTCATCGCCTACCTCGCGCCAGAAGAATGCGAGGCGCGTGGTCGTCCCACACCGGCCACCTCCTGTCTCTCTGCATGAACCCTCGTCGCCCTGAGGACGCCATGCAGCCCCCCTGATTTCTATCTCACTCTCCCTGTCCCTATCCTCTCCCCTATCTCTCTTCCCCGCCGATGCCGAGCGCCTCGCAGTGTGCCGCCGCTCGTCGATGCAGCCACCATGCTCCCCCCATTGCCTCACCGTGTTCAGAAGATCTGTCGCGATGCCCTGGACCTCTCCACCGAGCCACGCAGCGTCGGGCGCCCTCTGACGTCGTCCCCAAGATCGCCTTCATCCTTTGCATCTGGTCCCCGCCATCTCCGTTTCGTCTCCGCCAGGATCTCCCCGAGCCCGTTGACCCACCCTACCGATGCATTGTGAGCTCAAGTCTGTTTCCCCCTTACCCCGTCGTCACGCATGAAGCCTAGCTAGTTTCCCCGCCGTCCCATGAGCTTGTTGCCCGCGCCTGTCGCCGCCGTCGTTGTAGGTCACCGAACTCGTGTCCGAGCATGACCTCGAGCTCGTGGAGCTCCCAGGAGCCCGCCCAGCCTCTCAGCTCGCTCGCTCGCCAAGCGTAGCCCTGTGCCCGTGCTAGCCCGACCTCCAGCCACCGCCACGAGCTCGTTCCGGCGAGCTTCGTCCACCCCGCGCCCTCCCGCGTGCCTCCGCTGGATGCGTGCGAGCAAGGGAAACCCTCTGGTGCCCTTGGCTTGACCGAACACCGTGCATAGCGCCGCTCCGGCAAATCTCCCCCGTGGTTACAGGTCGCCAGCGTTGAATCCGGCGATGCTGACGTGGACCCATCATTAGGCGCTAATCACCACTAACCCCACTTAACAGACACTGACGAGCGGGCCCCGCGTTGGGTCAAATCCCAGTCAACACGGGATTAACCCCTAATTAACTATGAGCATATGACATGTGGGACCGGGTCATCAGGTTTGACCCTGGTTAACCCTGTTGACTTGCTAACGTCACAATGATGTCATGCTGATGCAATAAATGATTTTCTGGATTATTTCTAATAGAAAATTCCAGAAAATTAGCAAAACTTCTAAAATTCATATAAATTCAACCGTAACTCAGAATGAAATAATTTATATATGAAAAATGATCAGAAAAATCCAATCCATCCATATGTACCATTTTCATGTGTGTTAGAACAACTTATAGCTGCTGTTTAGGACAAATCATATAAATGGCATTTGAATATCCACAGACGGAGTTTGAATATGAATCTTGGATTCAAACCAACTCCATTTAACCTGTTGTTAGTTGCATTAGCTCAAATCATAGCATTTCGCCATGTCATGATCATGCATCATATTGTGCATTGAATTGATTGTGTTTCCTTCTCTGTTTCCCGTGGTTGTTCCCTCTCGACAGATGTTTTCCGACGATGAGTTCGATGACACCGATGAAGAGCTATACTATCTTCAAAAGTGCCAGGCAAGCAAAACTCCCTTGTTCATTCTGATACAATCCCACCGTCTCGCTCATGCTCTCTTTTACTGCATTAGGACAACAACGATTCATCTGCTACATGCTGTGGTAGTTGAACCCCTTTTCCTCTGCATGACCTGTCATTGCTGTAGTAAAGAGATGAAACCCACTAGCATGAATTCGAGTTGTCCGAGCCCTGATGTGCCTACTCATTCATGCTTATTTGTCATGCCTGTTATTGCTTAGAGTTGTGTTAGGTTTGATTCATCGGGGATGAATTGAAATGTTGTGAAACATGTCCTATTGTGTGTGAGCTAAGTGTGTGAACACGATTTGGTAAAGGTAGCGGTGAGAGGCCATTTAGGACTACATGGTGGGTTGTCTTACTTAAATCATCGTCAGAAACTCAGTTCTGTGTCTGTGATCCAAGATAGTTGTACCACACTTTGGGTTCCGGTAACTCGACCCCTCTCGGCTTATTAATCAACCTGATCTCTGTCTAGGAGTTGCAACTAGTTTCTTGTGTTTGTAGGTGGTGCTAATAGTCTACCAAGTAGCACCCGGTACAGGTGGGCTTGGGACAAACTAGGTGCAGTGGCACGGTGTACCAAGTGGCACACCCAGATGGTGGGCTTGGGAACCCTGCTCACATCGTTTGTGGCCGTGAGCGACACCCCGGCCGGATATCCTTGCGGATGGAACCCGAATAGGTGATAAACTTGGACTAGAGACTTGCGTGGTTAGTCAGGTCATCACCGACACCCTCGCCAGGCTTCCGTTTGAAGGTTTCCGAGATACATGACGTGTACATGGCGGTAAGTGGGGAGAGCGTGTGTGAAGAAGTACACCCCTGCAGGGTTAACATGATTTATTCGAATAGCCGCGTTCGCAGTAAAGGACTACTGGGTTGCTTATACAGTTCATAGACAAGTGAATGTGGATACTCTAAAATACGCAAGATAAGCGTGAGTGCTATGGATGGCCTTCTCGTAGGGAGACGGGAGCGGAACCATAGTGGTGTATTGGTATGGTGAATATGTGGACTCGTGTGCGCCACCTCAAGAGAGTTACTTGCAGTTGTTGTTCTGGATAGCCACAGTCAAACGTGGCTTGCTGCGGTCAAACTCCACCACCCCCTTTGCTGATATTCATGCATATGTAGCTAGTTTTGATGTAAATCTTGCTGCGTACATTTGTACTCACGTTTGCTTAATTTACGTTTTTGCAGAGAGATTCCAGTCTCACTAGTAGTTCCGCGTGGACTTCGACGTTTAGCTTGTTACCTCAGCTACGATCTTGTACCTTGGGAGGGTCTTGTAGATAGTCAGGCTTCTTAACCTTCTTCATTTGTAGTTGTCTGTACTCGGACATGTTATGCTTCTATTGCCTGTATGCTCTGTATGTTGGGTCGTGTGACCCATGTTTGTAATATCTGGGTCCTTGGAGCCTATTGCATAAATACTTTGAGTTGTAGAGTTTTGTTGTGATGCCATGTTGTATTTGCACATATCGAGCATATTGTGTGTATGATTTGAAATGCTTGGTATGTGTGGGATCCGACAACCTAGTTGTTTATTCTTGGTAGCCTCTCTTTCCGGGAAATGTCTCCTAGTGCTTCCACTGAGCCATGGTAGCTTGCTACTGCTCCGGAACACTTACGATGGCCGGCATGTGTCCTTCTTCGTTCCTGTGTTTGTCCCTTCATGGAAATGTCACGTGTTGTTCCTTTAAGTCCTTGTAGCTTGCTAAGGCTTGGATTCATATATTGATGATCAACACGTTCGTTGCTGGGTCATGTATGCTTGTCCCTCTAAGTTAGCGACACCTTGGGATTACGACTAGTCATGTCGGCCCGGGTTCTTTGTCATATGGATGCTAACGACACTATCATATACGTGAGCGAAAAGGCGCAAACGGTCCCGGGCCAGGTAAGGTGGCACCTATGGGAATACCGTGCGTGAGGCCACAAAGTCATATGATGTATTACATGCTAGATCGGTGTGACTTAGGGTCGGGGTCCTGACAAAAAATTGAAGGCCGTAAGAGGAAGCTATCTCCCGTTCGTCATCAAACAAGTGTTGTTCCCTCTCGAAACCATGAGCCTTCTAGTGAGTTGCTCTGGTTTTGAGGGGTGCGTGTCCAAACTTTTGTCAAATAGGCCAATTTTTTTACCACATCATCTTGGTGGCATGACATTACATCAAACAAGGTTTCATGTTCTTCTTATCATTTCTTAAATTTTTCGGAATTAAAATTCCATGGCACTCCATGCATGTGTCCATGTCGTGAGACTAATATGTTTGAAAATTCCTTCTAATTTACTACACATGGAATTAACCCGCACGCAAGTACAGAAATATGATTTTTAAACCATTATGGTTAGCCGTTGCATGTACATATAGTTCAAATTTGAATTACGGACATTAAATGGCTAGAAAATCACTTAAATGTCTTTAAAATGTCAAATGACCCCTGAAATTTTCTAAATTTTCACATGACAGTTGTATTAGTGCATGTTAAACGTAGAAAAAATTTGAAGGCCGTGAGAGGAAGCTATCTCCCATTCATCATCAAACATGCATTGTTCCCTCTTGGAACCACGAGCCTTCTAGTGAGTTCCATCGATTTGTGACGGGTGTGTGTCCATTCATCAAACAGGCTAATTTTTTTACCACATCATCTAGGTGGCATGACATTACATCAAGCAAGGTTTCATGTTTTTCTGATCATTTTTTAATTTTTTGGAATTAAAACGCCATGGCACTCCATACATGTGTCCATGTCGTGAGACCAATATGTTTTAAAAATCCTTCTAATTTACTGCACATGGAATTAACTCGCACACAAGTACACACATATGATTTTGTAAACCGTTATGGTTAGACGTTGCATGTTGATGTAGTTCAAATTTGAATTGCGGTCATTAAATGGCTAGAAAATCACTGAAATGTCTTTAAAAGGTCAAATGACCACTGAAATTTTCCAAATTTTCACGTGATAGTTGTATTACTACACATTAAACATAGAAAAATTTGGAAGCCGTAAGAGGAAGCTATCTCCCGTTTGTCATCAAACATGCATTGTTCCCTCTTGGAACCACGAGCCTTCTAGTGAGTTGCTCCGGTTTGTGCGGGGTGTGTTGTCACACCCAATATGCGACCCTATCCAAAAGGAACTCGAAGGTCCCACCAAGGATAGACCCGCATATTGAAACGCTTTTGCAAGGGGGATATCATTACATCAACATTACATAATAGATGGGGATACATACATAAGGCATACAATGCCACACGAATACAACATCACAATACATAAGATCAACATCCGACTACAGATGTAACACAAACAGAAACTCAAACGACATCCACCCTGCTAGCCCAGGCTGCCGACCTGGAACCTATCCCCTGATGGAAGAAGAAGCAGAAGAAGAACTCTAATACAAGTAAACATCGCTCTCGCGTCATGATCATCGCATAACCTGTACCTACAACTGTTGTTGTAGTAATCCGTGAGCCACGAGGACTCAGCAATCCCATTACCATGGGTATCAAGACTAGCAAAGCTTAAAGGGAAAGGAAGGGGTAAAGTGGTGAGGTTGCAGCAGCGACTAAGAATATATGGTGGCTAACATACGCAAATAAGAGCGAGAAGAGAGCAAGCGGAACGGTCGTGAAGCTAGCAATGATCAAGAAGTGATCCTGAACTCCTACTTACGTCAAACATAACCCAGAAACCGTGTTCACTTCCCGGACTCCGCCGAAAAGAGACCATCACGGCTACACACGCGGTTGATGCGTTTTAATTCAGATCTCGTGTCAAGTTATCTACAACCGGACATTAACAAATTCCCATCTGCCTATAACCGCAGGCATGGCTTTCGAAAGATTATACCCTACAGGGGTGTCCCAACTTAGCCCATGATAAGCTCTCGCGATCAACAAAGGATATACCTTCTCCCAGGAAGACCCTATCAGACTCGGAATCCCGGTTTACAAGACATTTCGACAATGGTAAAACAAGACCAGCAAAGCCGCCCGATGCACCGAGAAATCCCGATAGGAGCTCCACATATCTCGTTCTCAGGGCAACACCGGATGAGACTAGCTACGAGTAAAACCAACCCTCAAGTTGCCCCGAGGTGGCCCCGCAGGCAGCTCAGTTCGGACCAACACTTAGACAAGCACTGGCCCGGGGGGGCTAAAATAAAGATGACCCTCGGGTTGGCCGACCCAAGGGAAAGGTATAGGTGGTGCTGAGGCAAATGGTAAAACCAAGGTTGGGCCTTGCTGGAGGAGTTTTATTCAAAGCGAACTGTCAAGGGGGTCCCATAAATCACCCGACCGCGTAAGGAACACAAAATCCGGGAACATAACACCGGTATGACGGAAACTAGGGCGGCAAGAGTGGAACAAAACACCAGGCAAAAGGCCGAGTCTTCCACCCTTTACCAAGTATATAGATGCATTAATAATATAAGAGATATTGTGATATCCCAACCAAAATCCTGTCCACCATGGAGCAATCTTCAAATTCACCTGCAACTAGCAACGCTATAAGAGGGTTGAGCAAAGCGGTAACATAGCCAATCAATGGTTTTCATAGGAAAGGTGTCAAAGGTTAGAGGTTCATGGCAATATGGGAGGCTTGATAAACAGGTGATAGGTAGCGCAGCAAAGCGATAGAACGAAACAACTAGCATAGCAATGATAGTAGTGAGATCCAGGGTAGCGGTCATCTTGCCTGAAATCCCACAAGTAAGAAGAACGAGTCCATGAAGAAGACGAACGGATGAAGCCGAATCAAGCGTAGACGAACGAATCCTCACGATCGCAACGGAAACAGGAACTATCGAAAAGAAGCACACAACAAGGTAAACACACCACACATGAACAAGACATGATGCACAACAAGCATGATGCATGACAAAGCTACATGAAGCTACTCATGGCAAGAGATGATGCAAACAAGAGCAACACATCAAGGCAAGTTTAAATGAGGCCGGGAACAACATTTAACAATTCCGGTAAGTCCTCATATGCATATTTTGAAATTGGTCCAGATCTGAACAAGCATTAAGTTGAAGTTGTTAAACATCAAGTTAAGATGCACCAAGATGATCTACACGAGATTCTAGTCAAGTTACATATAAAGTTCATTTAGTTCGGAGCTACGGCCGAGAAGATATGAGCAAAACAAGTTAAACATGGCATTGATGCAAAATGCACCCAAACATCAAGAAAACACCTCAAAACATGGATGCAACATGATAATATGAAACTACATGCAAAATCAAGCAAGTTTCGTATAGAGCACACTCAAAACGGAGCAACGGTGCAACACACACACTCTATACAAGTTTAAAGGACAAGCTGTCCAAAACAACAACTAGGCATATTGCAAGCATCAAAACATGAACACTGAGCTATCTATAGAAATCACTAGAACATGCTCAAACACACATGGCAAGATTGCAAGTAATAACAATTCAGACTTTGCAGAAAATAACATCAGGTTGCATTGTCAGAGCTATCAAACAACATGTTACAGGAACTTATTGTCAGGACCCCGACTCAATGCCACATCGATCTAGCATGTAACACCTCATATCACTTTGCGGCCTCACGCACGGTATTCCCACGGGTGTCGCCTTACCTTTGCCCGGGACCGTTTGCGCCTTTTGGCACACGTATATGACAGTGTCGCTAGCATCCATATGATAAGGAGCCCGGGCTGACATGGCTAGTCGTAAACCCAAAGCGGCACAGACTTACAGAGACAGGCATCCATGACCCAGCATCGAACGTGTCGGTCATCAGCGAGTGAATCCAGGCTGTAGCACTGGGCTAGCAGGACTCCGGTAAACCGGGCTGTAGCGGGCTAACAGGACTCCGGTATTCATCGCGTGACATTTCCCCGAAGGGACAGACACAGGAACGAAGAAGGACACATGCCGGCCAGCCTAAGTGTTCCGGAGCAGTAGCAAGCTACCATGGCTCGGTGGAAACACTAGGAGACATTTCCCCGTAAGAGAGGCTACTAAAGATAAACAACTAGATGGTCAGATCCCACACATACCAAGCATTTCAATAACATACACACAATATGCTCGATATGTGCAAATACAACATGGCATCACAACATGACTCTACGACTCAAGTATTTATTCAATAGGCTCCGAGGAGCGAGATATTACAAACATGGGTCTCATGACCCAACACTCAGAGCATACAAGTCAAAGCACAAGCGGAAGCTATCATGTCTGAGTACAGACATCTATAAATGAAAAAGGCTGAGAAGCCTGACTATCTACCAGATCCTGCCGAGGGCACAAGATCGTAGCTGAGGTATCAAGCTAAACGTCGAAGTCCACGTGAAACTACTAGCGAGACCGAAGTCTCTCTGCAAAAACATAAAATAGGCAAACGTGAGTACAAATGTACCCAGCAAGACTTACATCAGAACTATCTACATATGCATCATTATCAACAAAGGGGTGGTGGGGTTTAACTGCAGCAAGCCAGCTTTGACTCAGTGGCTATCCTAAACTACGACTGCAATGTAACTCTTTTGAGGTGGCGCACACGAGTCCACATATTCACCATATCAATACACCACTATGGAATCGCTCCCGTCTCCCTACGAGAACGCCATCCATAGCACTCACGCTTATCTTGCGTATTTTAGAGTATCCACTTTCACTTGTCTATGAACTGATATAAGCAACCCAGAGGTCCTTTTCCGTGGACACGGCTATTCGAATAGATGATGTTAACCCTGCAGGGGTGTACTTCTTCATACATGTTTCCACCACTTAGCGTCTGCACACGACATGTGCTCGGCAGACTTCAAGCGAAAGCCGACGTGGGTGTAGACCACGACCTACCTAAACACTCAAGTCTCTAGTCCAGGTTTATCGCCTATTCGGGTTCCATCCATGAGGAGATCCGGCCGGAGTTTCGCTCACAGCCCCAAACGATGTGAACAGGGTTCCCGAGATACCTAACGGGCATCCGGTACACCGTGCCACGTACCTACCGCATCACAGCCCACCCCTACGGTCAGCGCTGTCCACGGCCTCCAGTAAGCTACAAACACCAGAAACTACTTGCAACTCCTGGACAGAGGACAAGGGTGAATAAGAAGTCGAGCGGGGTCATATTTCAGGGCCCAATGTATGGTAGTAACTGAATCATGGATCACAAACACAGAACTCAGTTCCTGAGGACGGCTACAATGAGACAACCCACCATGTACTCCTACATGGCCTCTCACCGCTACCTTTACCAAATCGTGTTCACACACTTAGCTCACACACAGTAGGACATGTTCACACGCCTCTGATTCATCCCCGATGAATCAGACCTGACTCAACTCTAAGCAGTAGCAGGCATGACAAACAAGCATGAATGAGTAGGCACAACAGGGCTCAAACAACTCCTACTCATGCTAGTGGGTTTCATCTATTTACTGTGGCAATGACAGGTCATGCAAAGGATAAAGGGGTTCAACTACCGCAGCATGTAACAGTTGAATCGGTGTTGTCCTAATGCAGTAAAAGAGAGCAGGAGCGAGAGAGTAGGATTGTATCGGAATGAACAAGGGGGTTTTGCTTGCCTGGCACTTCTGAAGATAACATTGAGTCTTCATCAGTGTCAACGATCACAACGTCGGACATCGTCTACCGAGAGGGGACAAATACCGGCAACACAGAAGGGAACACAATCAATGCAGTGCACAATATGATGCATGATCATGACATGACAATATGAATGTGTTTTGAGCTAATGCAACTAGCAACAGATTAAATGAAGTTGGTTTGAATACAAGATTCAAATTCAAACTCCATATGTGATTATTTAAATGTCATTCACTTCATTTGCTCTAAACAGTAGTGATAAGTTGTTCTAACATGCATGAAAATGGTACAGATGGATTCCTTGAATTTTTCTGATAATTTTTCATATATAAATTATTTAATTTGGAGTTACGGTTAATTTTCTATGAATTTTGGAAGTTTTTAGGCATTTTCTGGAATTTCAGAATTAAGTTAAATCCAGAAAATGAGTTATGACATCAGCACTGCGTCATGCTTGCATCAGCAAGTCAACAGGGCTGCCCCGGGTCAAACCTGACGTGTGGGGTCCACACGTCAGTGACACAGGGACTAATCCCGGTCAAACCCAGCGCTGACTGGGGTTTGACCAGGGGTGGGGCCCGCTGTCAGTGGCCTAGTGGGTGATTAGCGGGGTAGTTAGTCCCTAATGACCGGCCACATCAGCTCCTGCCGGAGTTTCGCCGGCGGCGACCATTCCGCACGGCGGGGGAACGCCGGACTTGCGCTAGGGGCATCGGATCGACGCGCCAAGGGCACCAGGAGGTAGCCCGCGCCCGTGCGCATCTAGGGGGACCAACGGGAGGTGCGGGGGTGGCCGGAATCAGCAACGGCGGCGAGCGAGGCGGCGGCCGGAGCTCGGGCGAGGTCGGGTTTGGCGTTCGGGGGCACGGGAGGGAAGCTAGTGGCGGCTACGGGCTCCTAGAGACGTGTTGGGTGCGGTGGTGTGCTCGGCTTCGAGCTGCAACGGCTCCAGCCACGGTGGTGACGAGGCACGGCGGCGGCGAGCTCTCGGGTCCGGCGGAAAGGCGGCTAGGGTACGGGAACGAGCGCGAGGAGGAGGGGGAATGGAAGAGTAGCTCACAGGGGTTGCGACGGTGGCCTCGGGGAGCTCGGGGAGGCACCCGAGCCGACGAATTTGACGAAGATGGCCGGCGGTCCCGAGGTTGAAGAAGCCGGCGGTGGCGACGTTGCAGGGGCTCCCGCGGTGCGCTTCTCGGCGAGGAGGAAGAAGTGGTCGAGGCGGATCCCCTGGGTACTTCGGGTGGCAGCGAGGAGCACGGTGGCTACGGCGAACGGCGTCGGCGACGACGAGCTCCGCTCGGGCGCGTGCAGGGAGGAAAGCAGAGGAGAGAACGGGGTCCAGGGGAAGAGAGGGAGGGCTGGACGGCTCCGGGCGGCTGCGTGGCGTCTCCACGCATGGATAGGCTCGAAGGGGGAGGCCTCCAGCGCGAAGCAGGAGGTGGCCGGCGTCGACGCGCGCCACGCCTCGCCTCTGCTCGTCCTCCTGGCAGAGGAGGAAGAGGACAAAGGAGGAGGGGGTGGGCTGGGCCGGCTGGGGGAACTGGGCCGGCTCTGGTGGCTGCGCGGGTAAGGCCAGGTAAGTGGCCCAGGTGGCCTTTCTCCCCTTTTTTTTCTATTTTGTTTCTCTTTTCTATTTCTGTAGTTTTGTTTCTGATTTAGTTTATAGCCCAAATCATTTTAATAAATCCTGCAAATAATTGTGGCCATTAAATGAATTATTACAGAGGCCCTTAACTATTTTCAGAATTGTTGGAGCATTTAAAAATATTAATAGTATTTAAATGCCCCAATTCAAATACAATATGGATTATTCAAAAATCCATAATGGCCCAAAAATATTGGCATCATTTTTGGTAGAGGTTTTTCACCTTTGTCAAAAATCATGAACATTTTTGAAAGCCATTTGGACTTGCTTGAAAGTATTTTAGGTGAACCTAGTGAATTCCTTTAATGCTAGGGTTTGAGCAATCCCCATTTCAAATTTCATAAAATTTAAACATGTTGCATGGATGCTAAAGCAAAAACAAACAAGGGCTGATCTGGGGCTGTGACAGCTCACCCCCACTAACAAAAATCTCGTCCCGAGATTCAAGCGTAGGGTAAGGTGAAGGGGAAACGCAACTAGTACAATCTTCACGATCCAGGGTGCACTTCATAGGAACGTTGATTCGATCACCATTATTGCCTTGAAATCCTGCTCTGAGAAATCCTGTCAACATGACATGGAGGGAAGAAGACTCTAGAAGGATTAAACTTCTTAAAGAACGAACAACTCAGGATTAACTCACGGAATGGAACATATGACCATCTCTCGGTTGAGACACGAGATACACATCAAGAGGGGTGGAGAGAAACGGATGACGAAGGTTCACTAGGTAGACAACAATTCCACACCTAAGAAGGTGGTAAACGATTGTCAACGTAGCGAGGAGTTGAGTTGCCATGATACCACAATGAGACACCTTCGGAACCGAGACTCGTAGATATCTCCCCTTAAGTGGCAAAAAGAATTACCTTTGATTCAGAGATCATTGAAACTCTTCATACCAGCATAAGGCAATTCACAACGATCGTTTGGAGGGGGTCTGTAGAATGGCATACTCGGACTTGGATGATGTGGATTACCTTGTTGAAGACAACGTAATGGATGAATTTGCTTATCACCGGAGGTGGAAGAGACCCATGGTAGAATGGCACATTGGCGGTGCAAGCTAGGAACAAAAATGCAAATGCTAGGAATGATTCTAGTAACTGGGGAGAGGCTCAACAATAGAGAGTTATTCCACTATTGGAATGGTTATAGCATAACCGAGGAAGTTGAGAGCAAACCTAGTTAGTGTCGACGGTAACACCTAACGCTTGTGCGTGCTCTCAAGAACTTGAGCATTTCCATATTCATCAAGGTTTTACCAACATCCGTGTCAAGGATCCTGGCAACACAACTTGCTACCATGATGAATGATGATGGATGATGCAGATGCAAAGGAGGATAACATCATCTCAGATTTCACCCTTGACGGGGCCAAGGAGATAGAATCTGGATGATCGACCGAGAGACATTTAGCACTCCGCTTCTAATGTTCTCCTTGATGTGCTAGTGTATCCCATTCATTGAAATGGTTTGGTATCTAGAACATCAAGTAAAAGGTCGGACTTCGGGATCTCAGAAATCCATAGGGGCAACTAGGGAGTAAATCCTACGAAATCCCTATGGGGGGGTGGCCAACTTCCTCAATCAAGATATTATAATAGCAGGTCTTCCGGCTGGGTGTGTTGGCCACGACATCCACTTTACCGATTATCGAGGGACCAATATTATAATTCTTGGGAAATGTTCCATCCATCACATCTGCCTGAGATTCAGATCTGGTTGGTGTCAGGATATTCCAAACTCATCGAGTCTAGGAAGAAAAATAAAAGTTTGCAACACAAATCGACGAGATGACGTTGCGAGATTCTCGGGAGACGAACTACGATAGCAAGCTCCAAAACATGAGCTGGTTCTGCTACAAACATGTGAACATGTTGTCCAAGACAAGCATGACCACAAAGTAGTCTTATAATAAAACACTACCGAATTCAGGAGGGGAACCATCATCGAGGATATCGAAGTCCTTGCATAAGGTATACTCTTAAGAAGGAACTTCTTCTCCTTGAACAATTCAATCAGTGGCTTGGTGTGCTAGGGACACATATAGATTGAAGGTTGCAAGTCTTCAAACCACAGAATTCTTCGCACGTGTGCATGACTGATTTGGAATGATTCCAAGAAAACAACATTGACTTTCTCGAATCCACGGCGGCAACTTGCATCAGATGCACATGAATTAAAGGAAGTCACTTCTTTTATCCAAACATATACTTCATGAACGGGCATGAAGTAAATGCTTTCAAAAGTTTCCAACACTAACTTAATGTTCAACAACATCATGGAGGAGATAAGAATGTTGTCAATGGGCTCAACAACAACTCATCAGAATTTCCATATCACTGGACTTCCACCATCGTGTGAACACGGTGATAGCATTGGTCAGCCCCAAAGATATAATGGTGTATGCTCGAGGGATCAACCACGAGTAAGACAACATTACGAACATCGTTGGTTCTGACTTGATTTGACGATAGCCCACACTCAAATCAAAGGATTGATAAGACAATAGGTCCAGCAACTGATCACAGGGACCAATCGATGAAGATATCATCTTTCTTCAATACACACTACACAAGAATATCCCTTTGGAACGAACTAAGTCAGGCAAGCTTTTATCTTCCAACCCTCCAAGTTATTGTTTAGCTTAACCAACTAGCTCAGGGATACCTAACACCGATTCTTGGAGAGAAGGTGGTTCACAAGAAACCAACTTGATCACGAGCTCAACATAGCGGTCAGGTGACAACCTGGTAATACTTCTGAGAAGATATTCAGAAAATCACGAGCCACCGGTATGTTACTAAGCTCGAGAACAATCTTGCTTTTCAGGGCAAGACGATATGATCAATAGAGCAAGAATTTGAAATAATCCTAACCCATCGATCGAGGAGGGCACTGAGAACAAGGACTAGGTAGCATGATCAACCTTAGAATGATGATTCGAAAACCAACATACTAAGAATGAAATTATTATCCTTTAACTACCAAGCAACAGAGTTGCTAGCAGTATTGATTTCACACATCACAATTCATTTGTCGGTATTCCGGTTGCATCAACACGAGGGCCGAGGAATGAACAGTGATGGCAAGAAGTATCACTGTACCAAGAGTTCATGGGATGGTGTGCAATTCCTATAATAATCTCGATATAAAATATGTAATACTCCAAGGTAGAGCAGAACCAAAAGCTGGATTGGCATTTGATCTGCGGAATACAACTACTTTGACCCAATCCTAGATATGGATGAGGTACTGGAGTTTTTTTCTCCTAGTCATTCTGCAATAGAATGGCTTGACGGATCACAAGAGTAATAGGCATCGATAAACGAATGCATGCATACTCTTGATATCAATTGATAGACGAGGGTCAGAATGCAACTAAAGAGAACAACTCAAAGGAACATATAACTTTCTGAGTTGTGGATGCATAGATTAGTATGTCGAACCAAGTTCAACATATTTCTTCCGGATAACCCATGCAGAAAGGTAAAACTGGCAGAGTCACGATTTATGAATGGAGAACTCCTCAAGAGTACTCTAATTATGATCTTTTGATCCAATAAACATCTGCCATAAGCGGTTCATAGTATTTGGAAGAAGGAAATACCACGGACCTCGAGGACTATCGCAAAGTTACTAATATCCTGAAGGAATTAGCAAACACTATCAACATGAAGTAAGTAGAGTGAATCTCGGGTTCAAAACCCAAGGAGTAGAATACCTACTACTAAGTGGCATCACGGGATGCTTTCGAGAATAAAAGCCAGAATCATCACACTGGGACACAAAACATGGCTAGACTACTAGATGATCCCCTGAGACACCTAGGGTCATAGTAATAACTCTAACATAAAGGTTGAGGCAGTAGAGTACCTCAACTCAACAATTTGTGTGATTAATCTGACCAAAGGCACATCGGAAACAGGAGGAAGGGATTTGCAAATGCATCAGACTGTTTGGAAACCTGGGATGACTCGGACAGCATAACGGCTGTAAATGCTCAGAAAAGATTTGAGACATTCACAAAAATGGTGGCATAACCACTCAAAGGCACAATATCAAGGTTTCAAGATCAACGATTAACATACGGAAGTAATAGGAGCTGAAACGAGGCTTAATTCCAACAATTCTATAAGTCTACGGATTAGTAACACGTGATCCTGATAGAAAGAAGAGATAGCCTAGTTCTTAATCCCCGTAGAAGAGAAGATGATGACTCAGATCAGAAGGCATAAGGTATAAGGAGTAAAAAGAGCCTTACGTTCCATCCCACAATCAATTCCCTTATATAACTAAAGAATTTCTAGACTCAACTTCGACCAGTTTGGCTTGATAATCCTACAGGCAGTCAAGCTCTGATACCAACGCTGTCAGGACCCCGACTCAATGCCACATCGATCTAGCATGTAACACCTCATATCACTTTGCGGCCTCACGCACGGTATTCCCACGGGTGTCGCCTTACCTTTGCCCGGGACCGTTTGCGCCTTTTGGCACACGTATATGACAGTGTCGCTAGCATCCATATGATAAGGAGCCCGGGCTGACATGGCTAGTCGTAAACCCAAAGCGGCACAGACTTACAGAGACAGGCATCCATGACCCAGCATCGAACGTGTCGGTCATCAGCGAGTGAATCCAGGCTGTAGCACTGGGCTAGCAGGACTCCGGTAAACCGGGCTGTAGCGGGCTAACAGGACTCCGGTATTCATCGCGTGACATTTCCCCGAAGGGACAGACACAGGAACGAAGAAGGACACATGCCGGCCAGCCTAAGTGTTCCGGAGCAGTAGCAAGCTACCATGGCTCGGTGGAAACACTAGGAGACATTTCCCCGTAAGAGAGGCTACTAAAGATAAACAACTAGATGGTCAGATCCCACACATACCAAGCATTTCAATAACATACACACAATATGCTCGATATGTGCAAATACAACATGGCATCACAACATGACTCTACGACTCAAGTATTTATTCAATAGGCTCCGAGGAGCGAGATATTACAAACATGGGTCTCATGACCCAACACTCAGAGCATACAAGTCAAAGCACAAGCGGAAGCTATCATGTCTGAGTACAGACATCTATAAATGAAAAAGGCTGAGAAGCCTGACTATCTACCAGATCCTGCCGAGGGCACAAGATCGTAGCTGAGGTATCAAGCTAAACGTCGAAGTCCACGTGAAACTACTAGCGAGACCGAAGTCTCTCTGCAAAAACATAAAATAGGCAAACGTGAGTACAAATGTACCCAGCAAGACTTACATCAGAACTATCTACATATGCATCATTATCAACAAAGGGGTGGTGGGGTTTAACTGCAGCAAGCCAGCTTTGACTCAGTGGCTATCCTAAACTACGACTGCAATGTAACTCTTTTGAGGTGGCGCACACGAGTCCACATATTCACCATATCAATACACCACTATGGAATCGCTCCCGTCTCCCTACGAGAACGCCATCCATAGCACTCATTCTTATCTTGCGTATTTTAGAGTATCCACTTTCACTTGTCTATGAACTGATATAAGCAACCCAGAGGTCCTTTTCCGTGGACACGGCTATTCGAATAGATGATGTTAACCCTGCAGGGGTGTACTTCTTCATACATGTTTCCACCACTTAGCATCTGCACACGACATGTGCTCGGCAGACTTCAAGCGAAAGCCGACGTGGGTGTAGACCACGACCTACCTAAACACTCAAGTCTCTTGTCCAGGTTTATCGCCTATTCGGGTTCCATCCATGAGGAGATCCGGCCGGAGTTTCGCTCACAGCCCCAAACGATGTGAACAGGGTTCCTGAGATACCTAACGGGCATCCGGTACACCGTGCCACGTACCTACCGCATCACAGCCCACCCCTACGGTCAGCGCTGTCCACGGCCTCCAGTAAGCTACAAACACCAGAAACTACTTGCAACTCCTGGACAGAGGACAAGGGTGAATAAGAAGTCGAGCGGGGTCATATTTCAGGGCCCAATGTATGGTAGTAACTGAATCATGGATCACAAACACAGAACTCAGTTCCTGAGGACGGCTACAATGAGACAACCCACCATGTACTCCTACATGGCCTCTCACCGCTACCTTTACCAAATCGTGTTCACACACTTAGCTCACACACAGTAGGACATGTTCACACGCCTCTGATTCATCCCCGATGAATCAGACCTGACTCAACTCTAAGCAGTAGCAGGCATGACAAACAAGCATGAATGAGTAGGCACAACAGGGCTCAAACAACTCCTACTCATGCTAGTGGGTTTCATCTATTTACTGTGGCAATGACAGGTCATGCAAAGGATAAAGGGGTTCAACTACCGCAGCATGTAACAGTTGAATCGGTGTTGTCCTAATGCAGTAAAAGAGAGCAGGAGCGAGAGAGTAGGATTGTATCGGAATGAACAAGGGGGTTTTGCTTGCCTGGCACTTCTGAAGATAACATTGAGTCTTCATCAGTGTCAACGATCACAACGTCGGACATCGTCTACCGAGAGGGGACAAATACCGGCAACACAGAAGGGAACACAATCAATGCAGTGCACAATATGATGCATGATCATGACATGACAATATGAATGTGTTTTGAGCTAATGCAACTAGCAACAGATTAAATGAAGTTGGTTTGAATACAAGATTCAAATTCAAACTCCATATGTGATTATTTAAATGTCATTCACTTCATTTGCTCTAAACAGTAGTGATAAGTTGTTCTAACATGCATGAAAATGGTACAGATGGATTCCTTGAATTTTTCTGATAATTTTTCATATATAAATTATTTAATTTGGAGTTACGGTTAATTTTCTATGAATTTTGGAAGTTTTTAGGCATTTTCTGGAATTTCAGAATTAAGTTAAATCCAGAAAATGAGTTATGACATCAGCACTGCGTCATGCTTGCATCAGCAAGTCAACAGGGCTGCCCCGGGTCAAACCTGACGTGTGGGGTCCACACGTCAGTGACACAGGGACTAATCCCGGTCAAACCCAGCGCTGACTGGGGTTTGACCAGGGGTGGGGCCCGCTGTCAGTGGCCTAGTGGGTGATTAGCGGGGTAGTTAGTCCCTAATGACCGGCCACATCAGCTCCTGCCGGAGTTTCGCTGGCGGCGACCATTCCGCACGGCGGGGGAACACCGGACTTGCGCTAGGGGCATCGGATCAACGCGCCAAGGGCACCAGGAGGTAGCCCGCGCCCGTGCGCATCTAGGGGGACCAACGGGAGGTGCGGGGGTGGCCGGAATCAGCAACGGCGGCGAGCGAGGCGGCGGCCGGAGCTCGGGCGAGGTCGGGTTTGGCGTTCGGGGGCACGGGAGGGAAGCTAGTGGCGGCTACGGGCTCCTAGAGACGTGTTGGGTGCGGTGGTGTGCTCGGCTTCGAGCTGCAACGGCTCCAGCCACGGTGGTGACGAGGCACGGCGGCGGCGAGCTCTCGGGTCCGGCGGAAAGGCGGCTAGGGTACGGGAACGAGCGCGAGGAGGAGGGGGAATGGAAGAGTAGCTCACAGGGGTTGCGACGGTGGCCTCGGGGAGCTCGGGGAGGCACCCGAGCCGACGAATTTGACGAAGATGGCCGGCGGTCCCGAGGTTGAAGAAGCCGGTGGTGGCGACGTTGCAGGGGCTCCCGCGGTGCGCTTCTCGGCGAGGAGGAAGAAGTGGTCGAGGCGGATCCCCTGGGTACTTCGGGTGGTAGCGAGGAGCACGGTGGCTACGGCGAACGGCGTCGGCGACGACGAGCTCCGCTCGGGCGCGTGCAGGGAGGAAAGCAGAGGAGAGAACGGGGTCCAGGGGAAGAGAGGGAGGGCTGGACGGCTCCGGGCGGCTGCGTGGCGTCTCCACGCATGGATAGGCTCGAAGGGGGAGGCCTCCAGCGCGAAGCAGGAGGTGGCCGGCGTCGACGCGCGCCACGCCTCGCCTCTGCTCGTCCTCCTGGCAGAGGAGGAAGAGGACAAAGGAGGAGGGGGTGGGCTGGGCCGGCTGGGGGAACTGGGCCGGCTCTGGTGGCTGCGCGGGTAAGGCCAGGTAAGTGGCCCAGGTGGCCTTTCTCCCCTTTTTTTCTATTTTGTTTCTCTTTTCTATTTCTGTAGTTTTGTTTCTGATTTAGTTTATAGCCCAAATCATTTTAATAAATCCTGCAAATAATTGTGGCCATTAAATGAATTATTACAGAGGCCCTTAACTATTTTCAGAATTGTTGGAGCATTTAAAAATATTAATAGTATTTAAATGCCCCAATTCAAATACAATATGGATTATTCAAAAATCCATAATGGCCCAAAAATATTGGCATCATTTTTGGTAGAGGTTTTTCACCTTTGTCAAAAATCATGAACATTTTTGAAAGCCATTTGGACTTGCTTGAAAGTATTTTAGGTGAACCTAGTGAATTCCTTTAATGCTAGGGTTTGAGCAATCCCCATTTCAAATTTCATAAAATTTAAACATGTTGCATGGATGCTAAAGCAAAAACAAACAAGGGCTGATCTGGGGCTGTGACACTTATCATGGCAAACAAAGGCATGGCATGATACTACTAAATGCATAAATCAAATGTCCTTTAGTGACCATGAGCCAAAAAGGATCAGAAAATATGATGGCACCCACGTAAACATAGCAAGTTATATTACAGATTCAAACATGGCAGAAACAGAATTATGAAGGCATGTTGGTGAGCTTGTACCACTCACCACAGAGCAATACATGGCATGGCAAGGCACCCAACAGTAATAAGACATTTTTGTGAAACAAACCAATGCAAGAACAAGTTCATAGCATGCAAGGATCAACTATAACAACCTTGGCAAAATTGAATAACATGTAAACAATCTGCCAGGAAACATTTTGAAGAAAACGTAGAGCACAAAAATGACATGCTAGACTACTCCATAATTGCAACCAAGGGCAGGGATGGATAGACAACAACCCTATGTTCAAAACACCCTTACTGAAGTATCTCAAAATATGCATGGATCTCTCTGTAGCATCATGTTTACATGACATCAAAATAACAGCAGAATAGGGACTAAAATCAGCAATATCACGAAGCCTAGTTTGCATGCTTGTGCTAGTCACCACATTGATCACAAAAATACATGGTAAGCACCTCTGTAAATAAGACATGGAATAGATCAAAACACATGTAGACATCAACCTCATAGGATGCACACATCAATCATGGCAAAAATGACAAAAGAGCATGTTTTGCTAACAGACAGCAGACAACATCATGACGCACTCTTGCAACGAAGATTCAGGCATCCAGATGAGCTCAAATGAACAGGGTGCAATGGAATGAAATGATCTACTCGTTGAGGCGAACAATTTGACATATTACACGCACGAATCGGAGCTACGGATTCAGAGATACGATGCGATGAACATGGCATGATAATGACAAAAATATTCGGGACATCAAAAATCTCACCCCGGGGAAAAGTGGACGGAGGGGTTCCGGGACGGAGCGGTTTGGAACGGAGAGATCCAGGACGAGGCATGGCGTTTGGATGGCAGGGCTGGTGGATCTCATCCACCTCCACCGGATCCGGCGACAGGGAGCTCCGGCGAGCTCGGGGACGGTGGTTCCGGCGACGGGGCACCGCGGGACGACGACGGGACGACGCGGGCGGCGCCGAGAGGGAAGGGACCGGCGGCGGGTCCGACCGGAGGCGTGTGGCGGCGGCCGCAGCCGGCGTAGGAGGATGGTGAGGCGAGCTCCGGCGAGCTCGGGCGCGTGCGGGCGCGGGAGCCGAGGGGAGCTGCTGCTCCAGCGAGCTCGGCGCCGAGCAGAGCATCGGGCGGCAGCGAAGGTCGCGCGGGCGGCGCGGCGGCGCGGCCGGTCCGGCGCGGGAGGCAGAGCGAGGCGGTGGAGGCGGCGGACTCCAGCGACGAGGCGGTGGAGGGCGGCGAAGGCTGGAGGCGCGCTGGCTCGTCTGGGCCCCGATGGGCTCGGGCGGGCCCCGATCTGGGCCGAGAGGGCCGGCGCGGTGGAGGCGAAGGGCTGGCGGCGGGGGGAGTCGGCGGCGCCCACGTGGCAGCTGCGGATTCGCGGGAGGGCGGCGGCGGACGTGTCCGGCCGGGGACGGACATGTCCGGCGCGGCGCGAAGGTGAAAACTAGGGTTTCGGGGGGGATTAGACCGCGAATTCGGGGGGAGGGGCTAATTTATAGGTAGAGGGAGCTAGGAGAGTCCAAATGAAGAGCGGTTTTCGCCCACCCGATCGTGATCGAACGGCCAAGAGCATGGAGGGGAGTTAGATGGGTTTTGGGCCACTTTGGAAGGGGTGTTGGGCTGCAAAGGGAAGGGGGGTTTCGGGCTACGCGGTTAACCGTTGGAGTATCAAACGGACTCCAAATGGCACGAAACTTGACAGGCGGTCTACCGGTGGTATACCAACGCCGCTTGGCAAGACTCGGTCCATTCCGAGAATGTTTAACACCCGCTCACGAAGAGAGGCAAGAAGGGGACGCCGGAGGACATAGGAGCGCCGGATTGCAAAACGGACAACGGGGAAAAGGCTCGGATGCATGAGACGAACACGTATGCAAAATGAAATGCACATGATGACATGACGAAATGCAACACGCAAGAAAATGACATAGCAGCAACGACGAATAACTGGCAGACACCTGGCGCATTGGATCCGGGGCGTTACATGTGTGTCCAAACTGTCGTCAAACAGGCCAACTTTTTTACCACATCATCTTGGTGGCATGGCATTACATCAGGCAAGGTTTCATGTTTTTCTAATCAATTTTTATTTGTTGGAATTAAAATGCCATGGCACTCCATGCATGTTTTCATGCCGTGAGACCAATATGTTTGAAAATTCCTTCTAATTTACGGCACATGCAATTAACTCACACACAAGTACACAAATATGATTTTTCAGACCGTTATGGTTAGCTTTTGCATGTACAAGTAGTTCCAATTTGAATTACGGTCATTAAATGGATATAAAATCCCTTAAATGTCTTTAAAAGGTGAGGGAGTCCTGGATTAGGTGGTATCCGGACAGCCGGACTATATACATCGTCCGGACTATTGAAGCGTGAAGATACAAGACTCAAGACTTCGGCCCGTGTTCGGATGGGACTCTCCTTTGCGTGGAAGACAAGCTTGGCGATCCAGATATTGTGTTTCCTTCCTTGTAGCCGACTCCATGTAAACCCTAGCCCTCTCCGGTGTCTATATAAACTGGAGAGGTTGGTCCTTAGAAGGCCGATCACAATTACAATCATACCATCATAGGCTAGCTCTTAGGGTTTAGCCTCTACGATCTCGTGGTAGATCTACTCTTGTACCACTCATATCTTCAGTATTAATCAAGCAGGAAGTAGGGTTTTACCTCCATCGAGAGGGCCCGAACCTGGGTAAACATTGTGTCCCTCGCTTCCTGTTACCATCAGCCTAGACGCACAGATCGGGACCCCCTACCCGAGATCTGCCGGTTTTGACACCGACATTGGTGCTTTCATTGAGAGTTCCTCTGTGTCATTGCTGCAGGGCTCGATGGCACCTTCAGTCGTCAACAACACAGTCCAGGGGAAGACTTTTCTCCCCGGACAGATCTTCGTGTTCGGCGGCTTCGCACTGCAGGCCAATTCGCTTGGCCATCTGGAGCAGATCGATAGCTATGCCCCCGGCCACCAGGTCAGGTTCGGAAACTTGAACTACACAGCGGATATCCGCGGAGGCTTGATCTTGGACGGATTTGGGCCTGCGCCAAGAGCACCAAACAGTCACGATGAGCGCGGCTTAGACCTGCTGTCGGACGAAACTCATGATATCACCCCTGCAAAAGCCTCGGATCTAAATCTGGAGCAGGTTGCGTTAACTAAGGACGGAGGGCTGGACCCCGCCCCGCAGGCCGCAAACTCATCGGAGGTGGAGCCGAACACATGCCTCACCTCTGCGAAAACATGTAACCCCGGCCCCTAGACTCGTATCCAGTTGTCGACTCCAGTCTGCGCACCCTCGAGCCGGCCGAGCCAGGCTGGGCTCCGGTAATGGAGTTCACTGCCGCGGACATCTTCCAGCACTCAACCTTTGGCGACATGATGAACTCGCTAAAGTCTCTCTCTTTGTCAGGAGGCTCTGGGCCGAACTATGTCCGGCTTGAGTGGGAAGCAGGCGAGGAAGGAATTCGCTGCCCACACACCACCCACTTCATTGCCATGGTCGATGATTTAACCGATGTGCTTGACTTTGACTCTAAAGACATCGACGGCATGGACGACGATGCAGGAGAATCACAGGAGCCACCGCTCACAGGGCGGTGGACGGCCACCTCCTCATATGATATATATATGGTGGACACTCCAAAGGAAACCAATGTCGATGATGCAATGGAGGATAACCCCTTAGGGAGAAAAGCAAAGCATGGGCGTTGTCGGCGCCGCTCCAAGCCCCGCCACAACAATACTGGCCCCAGAGATGAAAGCAATCCGGATGGCGCCGAAGAGGAATACAACCCTAACTAGCCCGCCTTCGAGCAGGCCGAACAGGAAGATGAGCAGGTCAGCCCAGACGAACAGGCGACCGACGGATATCCGGAGGAGGACAACTATATGAGCCCTCCGAAGACGAGATTAGCCTCGGCGACGACGAGTTCGGCGTGCCTGAGGATCCCGTGGAGCAGGAGCGCTTCAAGCGTCGGCTTATTGCCACTGCAAGGAGCCTGAAGAAGAAGCAACACCAACTCCAGGCTGATCAAGACCTTCTCACAGATAGATGGACGGAAGTCCTGGCAGCCGAGGAATACGGACTCAAGCGCCAAACGGCTGACCGGCCACCACGTGGCCGGGATAAAATGGGATATCAGCCGGAATACCAGCCCGCACCCCTACGCCAATACACTACGGCCCGGGGCAACAGGCAAGACCTGCAAGATATTCTGGAAAATAAAGCAGGACAGCCAAGATCGATCTACGGATCGCAGGGGTGTGCCGTAGCGCGCGACGATGACCGTCACGCCGGATACATAGTCAACAAGTCTGACCGGGCCGAACACAGCAATCCAGACCAATTCGAACTGCGTAGCCACATAGCCCGGCACAGAGGCACCGCACACCCCCTCTGCTTCACTGACGAAGTGATGGATCATGAATTCCCAGAAGGGTTCAAACCTGTAAACATCGAATCATACGATGGCACAACAGACCCCGCAGTATGGATTGAAGATTTCCTTCTCCACATTCACATGGCCCGCGGAGACGATCTACATGCCATCCAGTACCTTCCCCTTAAGCTCAAAGGACCAGCCCGACACTGGCTATACAGCCTGCCAGCAAATTCCATTGGCAGTTGGGAAAACCTGGAAGACGCATTCCTCGACAACTTCCAGGGCACATATGTGCGACCACCGGACGCTGATGACCTGAGCCACATTACTCAACAGCCCAGAGAGTCAGCCAGGAAATTCTGGACTCGGTTCCTAACTAAAAAGAACCAAATAGTCGACTGCCCGGACGCCGAAGCCCTAGCGGCTTTTAAGCATAATATCCGTGACGAGTGGCTGCACATAAATGCCGAAAACAAGGACAAGGGGCTGCACATCAACGATGATGAAGAGCCCCGGCGTCCGAACACGGGGGGACAAAAGAAATCCCCCCCCCCACAGGTGAAAACGATCAACATGATCTATGCCACTCACATACCCAAGCAGGAACGGAAGCGGGCACTACGGGACGTCTACGCGATCACTACAAGAAATATGTCAACTTGTGACCTTCTGTCAGTGACCCTGGAAGAATTGGTCATAGATCTATGACCATTTCAGACCAATTGGTCAAAAGCTATTCGGGGGGCTCCAAACCCTAAACCATTGCGACCATTTTGATCAGAAAGGTCGTAATTTCCTTACACGAAATGGTCATAAAGCAAACAGCGCTAGTCCGCTGCCTTATTTCTAGTTGTTAACGACCAATATAGATGGTCATAGCCTTGTAAATTGTGGTGGGTTGCTATGACTAGGCGCCACCTCATCAGTTTTGCCTATGTGTCATGTCCATGTGGTAGTTTTTGCCCTAGGTTGTGAAGCAACCTATATTTCTGTCATTCCCAAAATTCCCAAAAAAATCTCATAAATTCTTTGGGTCATATCTTCGTCAAATATGTAAAAACCTTCCTTGCCTAGTTCAAAACTAATTCAAAAATATTCATTTTCCTATTCTGTTCAGAGTAACAGTTTGTGAAGGAAGTACCACTTTGGCATGTCCAAATAGTATCCATTTTCTACAGTGCTTTCCTATGCCCAAATAACCATCCTCCACCAAATGCCAGCTCAATCCATTCATTATTTTGAGCCGAGCTTCAACATTCGTATTTATGTCCAGTGTGGTGGTTTGCAAAGAAAGTACCACCTAGGCTCCTCCTTTTGAGCTGAAAATTTGTGAAGACGATCTTCTTACTAACTGATCATCCTCAGCCAAAACTGACGCCCATTAGCCATGTACATTTCCCGTACCGCTAATCAAACACTTGGCTGCTAATTCATGTTTGAGCATCGATTGGTCTCCTCGTGAGAATCTTATGTTGTAATTTTCTTCCTAGCACCAACCTGGGGAGTGCCCAACCCACTAGACATGCCTAGGCCGCCCAGAACACATGGCAACGCCACGGTCACGCGGTGACCACACGGCGGGCATGCGAGTTTACGCGCTCTAGAGTTGGGGCCCTCGGCCACCGCCCAAACCTCGACGTATCGCCACCAAACCATGTATTTATGATTAAATAGGTCCTTATGTAACTAGAAATGATTTTTGGAAAAAATAAATAGCAAACTATGAGGCAGCTGCAGTTCAAATTTGACCCGCTTCCACCTGAATCGGCAAAAATTTTCTTTTTCACGAGAGGTGGATCAAAAAAATTTACACCAGACCATTTTGTCAATTGTGCATTAAATATGGCCTAGTATTTTATAAAATGATTTGGTACAATTTTGCAACAATTATTTGGTAATTCCTTCACAAAAAAACCTCCTTTCGGGCACTCGAAAAATGGAAAATGGTTTTTTCGTCCAACGAAAATGAAAACTTCCTTAGGCAACATTGTTTGGAATTCCAAGATGCACCCTTGTGCACAATATGAGATCATTTGAACAAACTATGCCATGAATGTGGCCATAAGATTGATCGTTTGGGTTGGAATACATGAATCTTCACGCATGATAGCTCATTTCTGAGAACACTTTTTTAAAATAATTACCGTATTACAAGGTTATTATTTTTCCTGGAAACTTGGTCACAAATAATGACACAATGCGAAGGTTTTCCAATTTTTTGATTTTTTTTTGAATTTTTTATGCCCGTTTCAAAATGCGGTCAAAACGGCGGGCTTGACCGTTCCTAGCTAGTGGTTGAATCTTGGAATTTTTTTGGTGTTTCTCTGATTAAATAGATACTTATGTACCTAGAAATGATTTTTGGAAAAAATAAAGAGCAAACTATGAGGCAGCTACAGTTCAAATTTGACCCGTTTCCAGCTCAATCGACGGCAATTTGTTTTTTTCACCAGAGGTGGATCAAAACTTTTTTCACCCAACCATTTGGTCAATTGTGCATTATATATGTCCTATTTTAGAAAATTGATTTGGTCCAATTTTGCAACAATTATTTGGGAGGTCCTTCACAAAAATACCTCCTTTTGGGCACTCAAAAAATGAAAAATGGTTTTTTCGTCCAAAGAAAATGAAAACTTCCTTAGGCAACATTGTTTGCCATTCCAAATATGCACCCTTGTGCACAATATGAGATTATTTGAACAAACTATGCCATGAACGTGGCCATAAGATTGATCATTTGGCTAGAAAGCCATGAATCTTCACGCATGATAGCTCATTTCTGAGAACACTTTTTTAAAATAATTACCGTATTACAAGGTTATTATTTTTCCTGGAAACTTGGTCACATATAATGACACAATGCGAAGGTTTTCCAATTTTTTGATTTTTTTTGAATTTTTTATGCCCATTTCAAAATGCGGTCAAAACGGCGGGCTTGACCGTTCCTAGCTAGTGGTTGAATCTTGGAATTTTTTTGGTGTTTCTCTGATTAAATAGATACTTATGTACCTAGAAATGATTTTTGGAAAAAATAAAGAGCAAACTATGAGGCAGCTACAGTTCAAATTTGACCCATTTCCAGCTGAATCGACGGCAATTTGTTTTTTTCACTAGAGGTGGATCAAACCTTTTTTCACCCAACCATTTGGTTAATTGTGCATTATATATGTCCTAGTATTTTAGAAAATTGATTTGGTCCAATTTTGCAACAATTATTTGGGAGGCCCTTCACAAAAATACCTCCTTTTGGGCACTCGGAAAATGAAAAATGGTTTCTTCGTCCAAAGAAAATGAAAACTTCCTTAGGCAACATTGTTTGCCATTCCAAATATGCACCCTTGTGCACAATATGAGATTATTTGAACAAACTATGCCATGAACGTGGCCATAAGATTGATCATTTGGCTAGAAAGCCATGAATCTTCACGCATGATAGCTCATTTCTGAGAACACTTTTTTAAAATAATTACCATATTACAAGTTTATTATTTTTCCTAGAAACTTGGTCACATATAATGACACAATGCGTAGGGTTTTCCATTGTTTGAATTTTTTTGAATTTTTTATGCCTGTTTCAAAATGCGGTCAAAACGGCGGGCTTGACCGTTCCTAGCTAGTGGTTGAATCTTGGAATTTTTTTGGTATTTCTCTGATTAAATAGATACTTATGTAACTAGAAATGATTTTTGAAAAAAATAAAAAGCAAACTATAAGGCATCTACAGTTCAAATTTGACCCGCTTCCAACTGAATCGGCGGGAATTTGTCTTTTTCACCAGAGGTGGATCAAAACTTTTGACACACAACCATTTTGTCAATTGTGCATTAAATATGTCCTAGCATTTTATAAAATTGATTAGGTCCAATTTTGCAACAAATATATGGTAGATCCTTCACAAAAAAACTCATTTCAGGCACTCGGAAAATGGAAAATTGATTACGACCATTTTAGATGGTCATAACATCATCAAAGCCTGCACTTCATTCTGATTGGTCAATGGGCATGTCACACGGATCAAGCATTAGAGACCGTCGGATCCTGCCAGATCCAACGGCCCACACCCCTCACCCTCTCCCCACCCACACCCACCCGAAAGCAGCTCCACTCACCTACACCACATGTTGTTGAGGACACTGACATGTGGGCCTAATTCCTCGCGGGCCCACCTGTCATTGGCAAAATGCCACCACTCACCCACTCCTCCCCCCTCTCCTCCTCTCCCCCGCACACCACTCCTCTCCCCGCAGCCCAAACCCTAACCCCTCTCCCCTTTCCCTCCATTGGACCGCCGCCGCCACCTTCGTGGATGACCACCTGCTCCCGCCATTCGTCGTCCTCCCCTTCCTTCCGCCGCCCACCTCTCCCCTCATCTGCACCCTCCCCTTCCCCCCTCCACTCCTCCCTCGCCTCTGGCTAGAATCGTCGCTCCCGATCCAGATCCCTCCCCTCGCCGCCACCCACCCCTTCACTGGCCGTCGTGGACATGGTCGCCACCACCAACCGCGAGCGCGTCCGAGTCCCATCCATGTCCGCACCGGCTCCGCTCTGTCTCCTTTCGTGGGAGGTGACCCACACCCGGCCCTGCGGCGGGGGAGGCGCGGCGGCGGCCTCGCGCTCCGCCCAGATCCGGGGCTCGCGTGCTCCAGCGGCCACGCGCGACCGTCTCCCGTGGATAGGGTTTGGTCCACCGCGTCGTCGGCGTGTCTCCGGCAACTAAGGTTGGTCCCCTCTCTTCCTCACCTCGTCTCCTATCCCAATCAGATCCTCTCTTCCTCACCTTGTCTCCTCTCGCTACCAGATCCATCCAGCACGTCATCGTCGCTAGCGCTCCGGGCCGCCATGGCATGGACAGGAAGGCTGCCCTGACGCCGACGCCATGGAGAACCCCGACGGTCAGCCCCCTCTCATCTCCTCTCCTTTTCGATTTCTTCTTCCGTTGCATTCCCTTCCATCCTCTTCCCTGACGCGATACGGTTTCCGTCCATGAGCAGCAGCGTCAGGGGCGGTGAAGGCCAGCAGCAGAAGCATCCATCTCTGGTGCCACGAGGGGCAGGTAAAATTCTGGTTGATTTGCATATATGGTCGCTGTTGACTCTGCTTGTCTCTATCTGAAAGTAGTGGTAGCCGTAGTGCGTGTGCTGAGTGATTGCCAACGCTTTGTTGGCTGGTTGGATGTAAGAACTGAACGTGTTGCTTTTGCAAACTGATTATCTATCTAGAAAATGTTGCAGTTGTGGCACTACATGATCTTACTAATGCTACTGCTTGTTGCGTTTGCAAGAAGTAGTGCTACTGCTTGTTGATAATGGTTGATTGCTTGCTGAATCTTGTTTTGCAAACTGAGAAGATTTAGAATGATGCATTTCCGCTGCTAGTGATTTCTTCAGTCCGACCTGATTAGTAAGTGCTTGTACTAATCTCTGCCATGTGTTTGTAACAATGCAAGTTTGGCTTCCAGATGAGATCTGGCTTTCAGATTCTTCTGAAACTGAACGCATCTATGTTTGGCCATTTGTACTATATCTTTCTGAACCGAACACTGCCATGTTTGGCAAACTGATGTTACGTGTATCTTTGTTGAACTCTGGTTATCTGCAAGTAGTAGTGCTCTTCCTGGATTGGAGTGGAAATTGTTGCATGGTGCTGAAACTTGTGCAAACTGATGATATGGGATTCAGAATAATGATGCATTTCTGCTTGATTGGTCACTTTCTTGCTTCAGTCTTCTGTTCGACGGAATGCTTGCAAGCTCTGTTAATCCAGTAGTTAGAGAAGAGTTTCCAAGCTTTCATCTTTGATTGTTACTGGAAACTCGATGGTTATTACAATCTAATTACAAAATGATAATCACCAATTTTCCTCTAGTGCATTGTAAACCTTATAGTTCGTCGATGATAAGTAGCCTTCGTTTATACAATTATTTAGAAAGCATTCCTAGAGTGAACACTTGAACAGCTTGTTGTCTCTTGTGTATGTATAACAGCAAGTAGTATGGGTTGAGGGGCAATTAGTACCAAACTGCCATTACAAACATGTCACTCCACTAGCTAGCCGGTAACTCAGTCTTAGTTTCCAAGCAAAAACAAATAAGCAAACTTATGTGAATATACCACACTTGATGTTGATCATCTGGTGCATTAGTATGCAGTTCTCATTGTTAGTTCTTGTTTTCTTGATTCATGTGTACTATATGATTCAGGTTTTATACTTTGCCAGTAGGTAGCTCATACTACCTGCTTGCTTCTACTTTGAATATTGTGTTCTGCATGCTTTAGTCACTATGGAGCTATGCTTATCATCAGAAACTCTTGGTGATGATGTTATTCCTCATTTGGTTCATGTGTTGCAATTATATACCACATAATTATACACCATGTGGTGGACTTAAGTATCTTAGTGACTTCATTTGATGTGTGTATTTGTGTTAATTTTAAGCTTATGTTGCTGTGAAAATGTACCTCACTGACCGTCTGTCTATTTATTGTGTACTTCTTGCATGAGGAGGTGACTAGTGATGCGGCGGGCCAAGAAGCAGTAGGGGAAGGGGGTCTCCTGATCAAGGAGGCGGAGGAGTAGGGGCGTGCCCAGCCGGCAGCCCTGTCCTGCTCGTGGGGAAGGGGCAGGAGGGTTCTGCTCCTCTGCTTCCATTGCGACCGCGGCAGGTAGCTCCTCCATCTCCCTCCCCCTCTTCCCGTGCTCACTACTTCTGATGCTTAGTTGATGAATATGTGATGCACTTGTCCCAAGGAATTTTAGAGGGATATGTATGAACAAGTCATGTTTTTATTTTATTTTATTTAGGTTGTTAGTTACCAAACAGAGAGGGAAGATGAGTTACTGCTTGGATTTTTTTCTGCCAGCACATGATTTGTATGTATGCAATCATCATCTGATTTGATGCTACCTTGTCGTTCATGATGTGTGCATTGATTCCCACAAACTATAACCTGATTTGATGCTACCTTGTCTTTTTTCCAATTGATATTTGTCTCATCCAATACTCTGACTATAAATGTGTTGTTTTAATCCTGATGATGATGTAGTACTATAAGGTGGACATCATATTCCAAGTCAGATTGTTTTTGGTTTGTACTTTGGACCCTGTGTGTTTCTCACATGAACTAGTGTTGTTGTAACATGAACTGTCATAGGTCGTTGTTATCTAAATGTGATCATTGCAAGGAGGAACCATTGTTTGGCTTCATCCCTTCCTCATTTGATCATTTTTATGGCCCATATGCATTCTACGTGTTACCTAACTTGGCATGACGTGCACGAAAACTGTTTGGGCATCCATACTCTAGCTCTTCTTAATTTTCATGCATGTTTCTTTCCAGACTTGATCTTACTACTAAATAGCTCACCTGTTGTTTTCTGTTTTCTTGTTGGCAGATATTTTGAGTAAATTCAAGACCAAAGATGTTCAAAGAAGCTCCAAGACATTCTTATATAGCAAGTTCTGTAATAATAGCTGCATTATCTGGGAATTTAATGTATCTTCTCTTTGTTTGTGAATGAAATAGTAATTATGTATGTGATTTAATGTATCTTCTCTCTGTCTGTGAATTTCATGTATGTTTCAGAATTACAATTTCTGTTTCATATGAAATAGTAATTATGTATGTGATTTGAAAATGTGTGCAATGGAAACATGACTCATGCGACCCACTTATCAAAATAATTTGAGCACATTTGAAATTTCTGATGTGTGGGACTAGTGTATGATATTATGATATTTGGGACAAATGTAAAACAATGGAAAATAAAATAGCAAAAAGTAAAAGATCATACGCTGTAAAAGGCTGCATCTAGAAATAAAAAGGCCAAATTGTTGGGCTTGGCCCATGTAGAAAATTGAATTGGACCGGGCTGAATCTTGTGCCACATCAGCTTGCCACGCTGGATGCCTACGTGGCCTGGGGAGGTTGCTAGTGACCAAAACGCCACAGTAGGAATATTTTGGTCGTAAACGTCCACGACCTTCTCACAGAGAAGGTCGCTATAGTCAGTTTATGACGGCCAACTTTTGACCTTCTGTTTTTGGTCACAAAAAGGTCGCAAATGGAAATTTGTGACCTTTCAGTGACCAATAGTGGTGGTCACAAGTTCATGTATTTCTTGTAGTGGATGGAGCCAGTCGCCCCCAAGTTCAACCCATGGTCAGCTTGTCCGATCACCTTTGCTCATAGGGATCATCCTACTAGCATCCGTCACGGCGGCTCAGCCGCATTGGTCTTAGACCCAATCATCGACGGATTTCACCTCACACGAGTCCTTATGGATGGTGGCAGCAGCCTGAACCTGCTTTATCCGGACACAGTGTGCAAAATGTGCATTGACCCTTCAAGGATCAAGCCCACCAAAACCACCTTTAAATTCGTGATTCCTGGAGTAGAGGCACATTGTACGGGCTCTATAACATTGGAAGTGGTCTTCGGATCTCCGGATAACTTCCGAAGCGAAGAGTTAATCTTCGATATCGTCCCTTTCCGCAGTGGTTACCACGCACTGCTCGGACGAACCGCATTTGCTAGATTCAATGCGGTACCACACTACGCATACCTCAAGCTCAAAATGCCAGGACCATGCGGGGTCATAACAGTCAACTGAAACATGGACTGCTCTCTCCGAACAGATGAGCATACTGCAGCCCTCGCGGCAGAAGTATAATGCGGCCTACTCCGACAAACCAATCTGGCAACAACAACTTCAATCATCGTCAAGAGAGTCCGGACCACCTCACAACAGGATCATCAAGCACGCCAAGAGCGCGACTAGTAGTCCGGCCTCCGCTTAAGCCCCATCAAATCAGCATTCGTGCCACGCGTACACAATTATGCACTCACGATACCATGGGCGTAGGCGGAGGCGCAACAACGACTCAGTTAATAGTGTGGGTAACCGCTACATACCTTCATAATCTTTCCCTTTTACCTTTCAGGACATTGCTTTAGTGCAGCCTCTTCAGAAGAGCCGGATTGATGGACTCACATAGGAGAGAAAACCAAGGAGGCAACAAGCGTTGCGCACAGAAGGAAATACCCAGGTGGAATATATTTACAATCGTTATACCTGTTTTATCTATTTGTATGCGGCCTGCCCCTGGATAGGACATGTCAAATAGTCCTATTTATCTCCGCTTAATGCATCCATTGTAAACATACGCTTAAATGTACTACTCATCAATGGGAGATCATATATAGCGTCAGCTTATTATTCTTATTTGAGCATTTTCTCTTATAAATGTTTATTTTATATTGCATCCGTACACCTTGGTATGGTCAGTTTGCCAGGGGCTTCTCATGGCGCCCCTTAATACGGCAAGTAAAGTACGGACACTTTCAACAGTGCGGCACCCCGAACTTATAGCACTATATGCATCAGCTCCGAATCATGTCTTGGGTCTATAGTTGGGTTAGCCCGGCTCCCTTGTTTTGGTACCTTACGTTCCGTTATATCGGCTAAGGTAGCGCAGGGAGAATTACTGCGATTGTGTCCCCGTTCTTTCGGACGAGCACCTAAGTAGAGAAAGCCGAAAACTGATCGGCATGATGTGGCGAGAGCTGGTCGCTATTCGAGAGGTCTTAAAATCCTTAAAGATTTTTCTGCTTTAGGCGATAAATTGGCTTCGTCCGATCTAGGCGTATATAGCACCCCAATTCGGCCTTCCAGATTCTAGGGGCTTCGCCGAAATTTAAAATTGTAGACTTCTATGGCTAAGTGAAAGTTATAAAGCCGCATAGTCTGATTGCCTTGTTCGCTGTGCTGGACACCTCCTTAAGGGACCAAACATTTGGATAAAGAGTGTCCGGGTTTTCCACGAACACCCCAGTACTAGTTACATGGGGGCGGAAGCCGACGACTGGCCTACTTCCAGAATTTTATAAATAGCCGCACAGAAGGTAATATTTTAAATCAAACAGTGCTACATAGCACAAGTAACTTCCTCTTGACATTACAAACATGACAGGAGTGAATTCATTCTAAAATGGTGTCCTTGGTACATTCATCAGCCACGAGACAAGCGCCCTTCATCACGCCATCATAGTACATCTCGGGATGGCGATGCGCCTTGCCCTCCAGTGGACCGTCCTTCACCAGCTTCTCCGCGTCCAGCTTGCCCCAATGCACCTTTACGCGGGCAAAGGCCCGGCGGGCACCCTCAATGCAAACGGATTGCTTGATCACTTCAAGCCGCGGACAGGCATCCACCATCCACTTGACCAGGATGAAGTAGCTAGTGGGAAGGAGCTCACCAGGCCACATCCGGACTATGAAATCTTTCATAGCCACTTCGGCCGCCCTGTGGAGTTCGACCAACTACTTCAGTTGGTCACTCAGAGGCATCGGCTATTCGTCCCTAGCATACTGGGACAATAATAGCTTCTCCGCTGAGCTCCCCTCTTGGGCACGGCAGAACTCCGCGGCATCTGAAATGCTGCGTGGCAGATCTGCTAATGCCCCTAGAGAGCTCCGAATTCGAGTAAGTAAAAGAAACGCCTCCTCCACATAGAATTTCTTACCCGCCGCTATCTTTTTGGCCTCCTGGACCTCCTGATGTGCCTTCTCGGCTTCGGCCTTGGCGTCCTTCATACTCACAAGGGCCTTCGCAAGCTCGGCCTCTTTCATCTTCAGATCATGCTCCATGGACTCGAACTTCTTGCCGAGGTCCCCGAGCTCTAGCTGTACCTCACCCACTCTAGCACTTTGCTTTTCGCGCTCCTTGCATTCCAAGGCTGCCTTGTCTTCGGCCTCGGACAACGCTTTCTTCAGGGACGCCACTTCGGCGGTGGTCCCTGTTACACAGTGACGACGCTTTGGTGTTAGACTAACCAATTTTGTCTATCCTCTTAACCACATAAGAGCGGGGAATCACTTACCCTTGTTATCTTCGAGCTGCCTCTTCGTGAGGTCGACCTCTCCCTGTGCCTACTCCAGGTCCCGCTTCAGTTCGGCAACCTCGGCTGTGCGGGCAGCAGCGGCAAGCAGCACATCCTGCTTATTCACATGAATATTTATTATTAGACTCCTGCGGATTATAATTAACGCTCCGTTTGGTTTTTCTTTCCGAACACCAAACAGAGTATCAGGGGCTACTACCTATTGGGTGGTAATTTTACACATATTTATTACTTACCTCAAAGCCTGTCAGGAGGCTGGTGTAAGCTTCGGTTAGTCCGCTCTTGGCGGACGAAACCTTCCGAATCACCACACTCATAAGAGTACGGTGCTCTTCATCCATGGAAGCTCTGCGAAGCACTTCCAGCAGACAATCCGGTGCCTCGGGTGCAATGGAAGTCCTCGATGCAGACGGCTCGCCCTCCCAAACGAGGGGCTTCCCGCCTGAGTCCAGAACCATTGAAGGTTCCGGAACAGTTTTCGGCTGAGAGCCTGGCCTGCTGTGGCTCTCATCGACACGATCCGCAGGGATTTTGAACTCTGGGTGTCCAACATCTGGAATCCCGCCTTGGAGTGTCTCCAGAGTCACCTCCCCCGCTCTGGGAGCCTTCGGAACAACATCTCCGTGTCATCCACGGGCTGAGGAGTAGTGGCCGTCGGAAGCGAATTCATCTCCGAATCGCTCAGGGACCCGGAAGAAGATACCTCGGGGTGAGCCCTGGCCGGACTGCACATATGTTCGGTGTTATAAAAAAGCTATGGAGTGAAGACATGATAGAGTGCGGACACTTACGATCGCACTGGGGGCTTCCCCCGGGGCAGCCACCCCTCCTCGCTGAGAGCGGTCGTGGCAGAATAGTCCGGAAGGGACACCTTTCCCTTCTTGGATGCCCCGGCCTCCCCCTCCGGGGCGGTTTTCCTGTTTTTCTCCTCCCCAGTGCGGGGAGGTAGAATTTCTTCTTGCTTCCTCCCGTCTCCGCGGGAGGAATCTATCTCGTCATCATCGGACGACGTGGGTATGACGGCCTTGCGCCGGGGGCCCTTTCCAGCCCCCTGGTCCGCCTCCCCAGGCCCCTCATCCTTTCCGGATGGGGCGTCTTCTTCTTATTCTTCCTCCCCTTCGTGGGAGGAGTGCGCCTCGTCGTCTTCGGACGAGGCTTCCGGCACAACCTTACGCCGGAGACCCTTTCTATCGGGGGTTGGGTGTGACATATGCCAAAGGATGGCTTATCATGGTGGGGGCGAGTAGAACGTCGCCGGTGCCTGGAAATGGGATGAGGCGGAGGCATGCACACTGGCGAATCTTACCAGCTTCAGGGCTCTCCGTGGAGATAAGACCTCTACTACTGCTCTACAGGGTCTCCGCATGATCACTATGGCAAAGTGAGTACAAGGTTGCTCCTTGAGCTGTTTCCTGAAGGTAGGAGAAGGCAAGGCTTGCTTCCTCCTTCCTATAGGATCTGGTCTTGTGCTAAAGGAGCGATCCTCCTTGCATGGGTGCCCTGGGGGGCTTATATAGGCCCGTCCCCCAGGGATACAAAGGTAATCCGGCTTGGTGCGGGTCCCATCCGTGTGTCTCTCAGGCCGCCGTCTTCTCCGCCGACTGCTGGGGCCCGCCGACAGGCCTGGTACTGTAGCCGTGCTTCTAATGACGCTGGCTTGGTCATGGGGTCGTGGCAACAGTGCCGCCGCCTAACGGACGATTACTGTTGCCATTCCCTGTATTGTCTAATTAATGGCGTGTGGGGCCCGTGGGAGGGGTGGGCCGACTCCCGGGGGCCGACTCCCAACGGGTCCGTCTTGTGGCGCTGTCGCTGTCTTCTGTACTCCCACTGACGGGTGGGACCCGCCGTCTCTGGGCCGTACAGGCAGGCCGTCGTGGGCACAGTGCGCCGCCCACGAGGGCTAAGGTCAGGGCAGGCATGGCAACAGTGCCGCGCCGGATGGAGATCTCCATCGATACAGCACACTGTAGCCATGCCAGCCC